>NW_024412421.1:7287181-7589113 GCF_014898765.1 Herpailurus yagouaroundi
CTTTCTTTCTTTCTTTCTTTCTTTCTTTCTTTCTTTCTTTCTTTCTTCCTTCTTTCTTTCTCTCTTCAGAATGATGAAGAGCCAGAGACCAGGGCACCCTCTTGCTGGCAAGCAGGAGAGCTGGGTAAAAAACTGAGAGGTTTAGAGACTGGAATGTGAAAAGGACACTCTTCTGTTACTGACATCCTATCTTTTGCTAACCGTTAGATTTTTCTTATGCTTTTCCAGATTACACAATAATGAGACACATAGCATCTGACAGAGTTGCCATCAAAATAATTTTTTAGTATAAGTATACTCGAAATATTACATGGGATATACTTATGCTAAAAAAAAATCATTCCTTGTTTATCTGAAATTCACATTTAACTGCACATCCTGTGTTTTTGTTTGTTAAAGCTAGTAATCCTAGTCTGAAATAATAGCAGTGATAAATGCACCTTTGAGTGCTCAGAGCTTGGTACCTTGAAACACTAAAGGATTTCGTGGTGATTGCCTCAGTGTTTCCCAAGCTTGCCTGAACACGCAATCAGAAGCTCTTTACAACTATAGATGCCCAGGCCCAGGCCCAAGGCTGGAACCGCTGACTTTGTAAGTTCAGGGTTTGGCCTGGGAGTTTGTATCTTGATATGCTTTCTAGGTGATTCTTGGCATCGGGCAAGTTTGGAAAACACTGCAACTATCTCTTGTCACTACATCTCTGAGAAGCAGGGATGATGGAGTATGGGAGTTAAAGCGAAAATGATTAACCTTCATTTCCTACTGGGGAAATTGTGGCCCAGAAAAGCATGGGGGAGTTGCTCAGCCGTATTCAGGACCTCGGACCTATTGAAATGTCAGCCCCCAAATATTTTATTTCACTGTTGCATGAAGTGAAAGGGCCACTTAGTTTGGAGATGGACAGGTAGAAGGTATGTGACCATGTAAGTTATTTCTGTCAGTGTAATTAGATCTTTGCTGTTTTGTCTGGCATTACCCAGGGTCTCCCTGTGAGCTGCTGAAGTGTGGGGTATAGATCACTTCTGTTTCGGGTTTGTTATCAGTAATAAGGAGATCCTCCCTGCTTCAAGCCTTCCCCCTCGTTTTACCTCTGGGAGCAGAAACAGACAGATGAACCGAAGCTGAGGAGAAGTCCCAGCCATCAGGGGCCTGCCCTCAACGCGAGGAGGAGGGAGGGTGCCAGGCAGAGACGCAGTGTCACCTCCCAGGTGCCACACCGGCCCCTGTTCCCCCGCCTGCCCGGAGCCCCCGGGACACACGGAAGGTGCTGGCCCACATTCCGGAGCAGGTAGGAGAGCACCATTTCGGTGAAGCACAGCCCAGGCCTCACCCACACTCTCAGCAGGACACAAGTGCAGTAAAGGGCATTGCCGGGATGTCAAGGTGGTGAGAGCATTCAGGAAAAACAGAGAGGCCCTTGGGTGACGCCCGCGCGGCCCTGCTCTGCGCGGTCACTGCCACAGAGGGCAGGCACCATGGGCTGGAAGTCAACCGTCCAGCTCCTCCTAAGAGAGGAAGTGTGACTCAGACAAAAAAAAAGAGCAAGGTCAAGGTCGGGTTCCTCGGGCTCCCCTTTTGGGTGTCTTCTTACTCCCTAATGACTAAGTATCTCTTTTGCTCACACAGAATGATGACCCGGTGAGCGGCTGAAAGTCAGGGCTCCGTCCCATCCCTCCCCCTCCCCCAGCCCCTGACCTCGGGCAACCCTGGCTTCCGCATCCCCTTCCACTCAGAGGCGACGTACATCGGGCTCTAACGTTCTGGGGTTCTCTGCTGCATTCTTCCCTTTCTTTCCCGACTGATGAGAGACAGTCAATTAGGCACCCTGTAAGATCAAAGAAATACAATTTAATTTCTGCTTTTCACCTGAAGCTCGTTCTTTCTGCCCCTTCTCTTTCCAAAATTAGGCCCCAAATGAGATTTGCTGGGCAGCCCTCGGGTACGGCCTGCCTTCCACCATCCCTCAAGTTGTTTCCACCCTCTATGAACCCAACAACTGGAGGGATGATATGGAAAAATGTTTCAATTCTCAAGAAAATGATCGGCAAGTGTTCCCTAAGCCGGTGTGTCGATTCCTTAGACCACACCCCACGTTCGAAAGGTGCCAGGATGTTTTTTAAAGACCTATTGAATGTAGCCGCCTCCAGAGGAACCCCGCTCAACCTTATAAGACATGCAGGGCAAGGCAGAGCGTCTGTGGACACAAACTGTGGAGAGGATGTGGAAGAAGGGAGAAGGAACCAGGGGTGACATTAATCATGCCGAGTGGTGAGGTATGGGCGATGAAGAATACAGCATGATCCTGTCGCCCCGAATCTGCTGAGCTCGTGGTCATGTCCTATGGACTAAATCCTGCCCAGGTCCCAAACGCGTCTTGCTGCCTGTTTTCCACAGGCATTCCAGCCGGAATCACCTACGAGGTAGAGAATTTATGAAAAAACATTCTGAACTGCCCTTGCTGTCTCAGGCTGCGGTGCCCTGCAAAGGTCCCCTCACACGCCATTCCCCATCACACTGAACTCTTTCCAAAGTGGACACTCAGGCCTCCTAAAGGGAGATTTGGGCCCCGATGTGATGGGAAATTCCAGGAGATCCGCCCCAGATGGCAATTTGATATCTTGTCTCAGAGGCCTCAAAGCGGATGCGCCCTGCTGACCCAGAAGTCCATGGCTAAAGGTTCATCTTCAGGAATATTGTCTGTACAGAGCTTTTCACTGTGAAAAATGGGGGGGGGGGGCGGGCGCCTGGGTGGCTCAGTCAGTGAAGGGTCTGACTCTTAGTCTCGGCCCTGGTCATGATTTCACGGTTCGTGAGTTCGAGCCCCACATCGGGCTCTGCGCTGACAGTGTGGGGCCTGCCTGGGATTCTCTCTCTCCCTCTCTCTCTGCCCCCCCCCCGGCCCCCCCCCCCCACTTGACGTCTCTGTCTCTCTAAATAAATAAATAAATAATAAACGTAAAAAATTGTGAAAAATTGGGCATCTTGCATGGGGTAAATAAATTATGGTTCATTGATACGAAAGTCGTTTAAGATCACGCAGAAGCACATGCAGTGACGCGGAAGAATGTTTCTCTCCTGTGGGTTTGAGAATATACAGTACCGTTGCTGGAAAGACAAAGTTAGTGTAGGGCCATGTTAAGCTGTGGATGGTCATCTTTGGCTGATAGGGTTATGAACGTCTTAGACTTGTTACTCCTTTTCGTCCTGCTTTTCCAAGTTTTCTGCACAAAGCAAATAGTTATTTTTGTATTACTCAAAAATTTTTTTCACGTTTATTTCTTTATTTTGAGAGAGAGAGACAGAGAGTGCACAAGCCAGGTTGGGGGAGGGGGCAGAGAAAGAGGGAGAGAGAGAGAATCCTGAGCAGGCTCCATGCTGCCAGCACAGAGACCGACGTGGGGCTCGATCTCTCGAAGCGTGAGATCGTGACCTGAGTTGAAATCAAGAGCCAGACGCTTAACCTACTGAGCCACCTAGACGCCCCTGTATTACTTTTTTTTTTTTTAATAGGAAAAAGCTAATTACACTTCTGAGGAAAAAAAATAGAAAAGGACAAAAATCTTACCCTTATGCAACCGACTTCCAGCTTCCATTTTGTTATGAGTCAAAGGATTTTTCTGTCACTATGTTTCAAAGTCCTTCCAAGCCCCGGATACACTGGTGACCTTGGTCTTTGTCCTTGCTTTTTTCTTGACCAATGTGGGGGGTTCCTGCCAACAAGAGAAAGTAGTAGACGTTCTCTGATGAGTCAATTACGGAATGTATTCAGACCTGACTAATCACTGTGCTGATCACAGAGACCCACACAGGGAAGGTGCTAATTAAATGTTTGTTCAGTGTATGAAAGAGAATGTGATCTTGCTACTTTAAGGGCTTTTATTTGTTCTGTTGTTAGAAAAGAAAAGAGAAAAAAAAAAGGTGGGAAACAACCCCATTTAATTCAATTCATTACAAACAGTGGTTGAAAATAGAAACTCCAAACCAATTTTGGCTAAAAGGGTTTCTAGTATATTCTGAACAGCTGCTGTCGTAGACACGGTCTGAAATAAATAACTTCCAGCACAGTTCCAAATCTGCACTGAATAAAGGGTGCAGTAGGGAGGGGAAAGGGCTTTATTAGCATTAATTGCAATGAAACTGTGACACTCAAAAGGCCTGGCTGCTGCTCTTTGAGAAATCTAGCAACCAGGTCCCTCCTCAGGCTGTAGATGGAGCCATAACATCACTAAATGGCGCCCCAGCAGGCGCGGTGGGGGTTTTGTGCTGTAAAAGCCAGATGTTTGCAAGTTCTTAGGCTTTAGTTTCTGAGTGTGAACAACCAGAAAACTCAGACCTTCTTATTTTCTCCAAAGCAGACTGGGCTCCTAGAAGCCAAGATACTGGCTGGGTGGATGGTGCTTTCCTTCCCCCCACAATTACCACCTACTCTCACCTCCTTCTCTGACAATTTCTCTGCTTGAGGGCATCCCGGGGCTGTCGGTCCCACCTCTCTGGTGAATTCATTTGGAAAATCAGCCCTCCTCACAGGAGCCCGGAACTCACCTGGCGTCCTGGCCTGAATGAAGCTCGGTGGGTTTCACCCCCACAAACGGGGGCGGGGGGGGGGGCCGGCGGCTCGGAGAGTTGCACAGGAGGGGGGACCCCTCCTGTTCCCACTGAAAGGTCGGCGGAGGATCCCTAAATGGTCTGGTTTAGGAAGCCTCCCCGACTGGGCACATCCCTCATTTTTCTTTCTCTTGTCTCTCCTGCCTTCTCTGCCACGGTGTTTCCACACACAGATTCCTGAAGCTAGAGTCTGGTGGCAAAGGCCATCTCACATCCCACTGGGCCACCACAACTTACCACATCACTCCTCCCCTTCTGAATATGGCTTCCTCCCTGCCGTCTTTCTAGGGATGTCATTCTGGGAAGTCCCACCTTGGCCTGACATTGCAGGGGTATACAGATCACCTCTGTCCCTGCCCAGTCCGAGTGCCCTAAGTGCAGGCCCAGGCAGGTGAGGCTCCCGCTTCTTTTCTGCAGGCTTCCTTGCTTGCCTCCAGAGGGAATTTCTCTCCGTCTCCCGTGGAAGGACTTCACAATGGCACATACTATATTCACCCTGAATTCTGGCTACTTGGGTGCACATCTGTGTGATAGGAATCCTTTGAAGGGTTTCCTGTGTTTCCTGGTACACAGCGGCCTTTCCCATTCACTCCAGACACTCTCCCTAGGCTCACGGTAGCGAGAGAAGGGGGTGGGTGTGAGGCGTCTGGGTGGCTCAGTCAGTTAAGCGTCTGACTTTGGCTCAGGTCACGATCTCATAGTTTGTGGGTTCGAGCCTCGCACTGGGCTCTGTGTTGACAGCTGGGAGCCTGGAGCCTGCTTTGGATTCTCTGTCTCTCTCCCTCTCTGCTCCCCCCCCCCCCAAATAAATAAACATTAAAAAAAGAGAGAGAGAGAAGGGAGGGTATATCCAGGGACAATGAGCTGCCAATGTGACTTCCTATCCTTTTGGGGACAGGAAAGTCCCCGGCAAAAACAAAAGCTCCAGGTCGCCTTGTGCTGGGGCTGGAGGACGTCTCAGGCAGGGTGGGGGGAGGGCAGAGGGAAAGTTGAAGAAGAGGGGGGTGCAGATGCCTGTGTTTCCTCAGAAGGGGCAGCATCCCTGCCCCATGGACGTAACCCCGACCCCCAGACAGCTTTTCCATCTGAGAACAGAGGGTCCCTGTGCCATGCTTCCTGGGTAGGACTTGGAGGGGTGAAAGGAGCCTGGTGGCAGCCCAGCTCAGGATGGGTCTGGGCTGAAGAGGCTTTCATCAGCCTTGTAGAGTTTCCAGTCTCCCAGCCTGGCATGGGCAGCCCTCGGGGACGCACAGAGTCAGGCCCTGCCGCAGAAGCCAGGGCTCACCCCACCCCTGCGGCCCCTGGGCGGCACCTGCCTGTCGGGGGTGGGGGGGTGATTTCTGTAGCCGATCTGCCCTCGCACATGGCAGGCCAGAGTGCTGGGACACTGGTGTCAGGGCAGCCCTCACCTCAGGACTGACAGCTGGGGGATCAAGACCCCAGATCCCTCGCCCCTGACACGGAGTCACTGTACACGGTTTCCGGGGAGACTGAGCTCCAGTCGCCCCCTGGGTCACATGGAATGCACTCTCGCTCTCATTCCTCTCCTCCCCTGCTGGTTTTGTGGGATCACCTCCAAATAAAGGGTCTCGTGGCCTGATCTGGGGGGAACCCAAACTCCAAAGGGGCTCTTGGGAAGAATGAAGCCATAGGAAGCCACAGAGACTGACACCTGCCTGGGAGTGAAACTCTCTCTGCTGCTTTCATCACAGACAGGCGGGAACAGGGACCAGATCTGCACCCCCTTCCCAGAGCCTGTCTCCTAAGCCCCACCCTCCCTCGAAACACCTGACAATAACCAGGGAGAAAGGGGAGGGGGGATTGTGCTTTAAATTATGTTGATTTTTGAAGGAGGAAAATTGAACGATGTCTTCATCTGAGTTTGTGGGTGCATCCCCACTGGTGTTCCTGTTCATCTGCCCCCCTCTCTGTCTTAGCTGTCTGAGGGCAGGGAATGCGCCTTGCTCGGCCTGTGGCCTCCCGCGCACCAGTATCTCCTACAAGGCTGCCTTGATGAGCCAGATTCATTCCCCCTGGGAACGTGACAAGAAATGCAGATGGCCTTAGAGCGGCCCCCAGCGAACGGCCAGCGAGGAGCCAGGGGCTTCAGCCGCCAGCCCTGAACTCTGCCAACAGTTGGGATGAGCCTCGAAGCAGATTCTCCTCTGGGTCTCTAGATAAGAAGCCAGGCCAGCCGACACCTTGATTTTGGCCTTGGGAGACCCTGAGCAGAGGGACAAGTGAATCCTACTGGGGATTGTGACCTAACTGACCACGAGACCATGAATTGGGGCCGTTTTAAGCCACTGGGTGTGAAGTAATTTGTTACAGCAGCAACGGGAAACTGGCAAATGGGTGCTTATGGCCAGTGAGGGCCTAGTTAAAAAAAAAAGAAAGAAAAAGAAAGGTATCTTTCTGTGATCGCACGCTTGCTCCCCCTGCCCCCCTGTCTCAAAAATGCGAAATTGCAATCTCTCTAGAAATGCCCTTTAGGGCTTCTGTCCATCCTACAAAGCACACAGGTCAGAAGTGGAGAATTCCCTATCAGGATGGCTTGTTAATCATAATAAGTGAATGAAGAAAGCCATAAGCTCCTTCAAGCCCTACGTGGTGAGACACAGCTTCATATCCAGGGTGGCTCTGGGTGGCTTTGGTATGATGTGGAGGAGAGGTGGGACATGAGGCGACCTCTGGGGAGGCCTTTGCATCTTAGAGCTTGATGATCCCTCCCTTAGAGCTTGGAATCCAGGGTTAGACTTTGCTTTTCTTTCCCGATTAAACTTCTCTGCTTCCACAGACTTTCAAGCCAAGGGTGGCCGTAGCTGCCAACTGGAGCCGTTCATTTCTGTCCTGGGGTTGTGGCTGGGACAGGAGTTCACACTGTGATCTCTGCAGAGGGTGGGGAGCGTCTTCCAGCCCCCAGAATGAAGGAAGTGGGGGGTGGTTTCCTGCCTGCATCACGGAGCCCTGCGGAATCCACTTCTCGTCTTGGGTAAAAAGCCCTCACGCTTTGGGATTGACTTTCATGTCCCTCACTGGTCAATATAGAAAGGCTGGAAGGGCGCCCGGGTGGCTCAGTCAGTTAAGGGTCTAACTCTTGATCTCGGCTCAGGTCATGACCTCACGGTTCGTGAGCTCGAGCCCTGCATCAGGCTCTGCGCGGACATGGCAGAGCCTGCTTGGGATTCTCTCTCTCTGCACCTCTCCTGCTCTCTCTCTCTCTCTTTCTCAAAACCAATAAACATTAAACAAAGAAAGAAAGACTGGAACAAGGGAGGTAAACAAGTGTGCATTTTGGAAAACCACCTCCCCTGAAGGGTTCACAGGGGACTGTGGGGCAGTGGGATGTGGTCACCCATCTCGTCCCTGGCCCTCAGCTCCCTCACGAGTGAAGACACTAGACCTCCTTAGATAGCTTCCGGGGTTCTTTTTGGCTTTAGAAAGCTAGGATAAAAAAAAGAAAAATCAGACACCAGTTGTTTGTGGCTGTCGTCTCTGGTGGGAGGGAGGGGAAAGGCTTGTAGAAGACTAATTGTCCAGGTCAAATATTTTTTATAGATTTTAGATATGATGCAGTGAAAACATATTAATTTTTTTAAAGTGATCTTACTGTTTTCCTTTCCTAAATAAATACATCCTGTTATGGAAAATTGCAAACACGTATCAGTACAGACTATGGGATATGAACTCCCATGTGCTCATCACTCAGCTTCCACAATAATTAGCTTTTAGCCAGTCTCATTTCATCTGTATCCCTACCTGGTCTCCCACCTTCTGTAGTATTTTATAGCAAATCCGAGACATTACATCATTTCATTCAGTAAAGCGTTTCACTTTTGTAATTAGAAATAAAAAGAATTACCCGAGTCCTTCTGAAACTAAATGCCCCATTCTCTCCTGTAGAACAGAAAAGGCTGGAAAGGAGGTGTAACTCTTAGTCTCCGGGTGCTTTGGAAGAAATGTTCTCCTTTCATGATTGTTGAGAATGTTTAATCCAAAGGAAAGAAACTCTAAGAGTGGCACTTGGGGGAGAGGCTATGTTTTGAGGCCGGGGATGAGAGAATATCGTCATCTACTCTAGTGTAGGATTGCCGGTCCTGGTAGGGAAACTGCTGCCCATCATCTTCCCCATCCTTTTTTGCACTTTTTATATCAAATTTCTCAGTAAGCACTGAGAAAATTGTTTTAAATAATCTCTCAGAACTTCACCAGCCTCTTTCCTCTCATCAAACGATGGCAAGTTTGGAATTCCTGTGACGATAGCACGCTATCGTCCTCATCAAATTGTGTTTTATTAAATGTCCACTTGCGCTCACAGCCCCACCTGTTACCCACTGGGATCTCTCTTTGACTCAATTTCAGGGGTGAATTGTTCTGCTTTGTTCATTTGGATTAGAGACCCCATGACGTTCAACCTGGCTCACATTTTTCCCTTTTCTTTTTTCAAAACCATAAAACTGTTTTGGAGGGATTCTGGACTACATTAGGTGATCATTTTCAATTTTCATGCAAGACATATGGAAAGACTCACCTCCACTTACAGCTTATTCCCTGAGACTGGCTGACCCGCGGTCGACACTCCAAAATGGAAAAGACCTTCCAGGCAGTCAGCCTTGAAGCACATTTCCCTTGTCCCACACTGACCTCAGCTCCAGTCAAAACTCACAGAAATGCAGGACGTTGACGACCTGGGCCATGGACACGTTCCGTGCAGGGGTGCCCCCCTCCCCACTGATGCTGGGGCTCCCAAAACTCCGTGAAGTGGCACAGGTGTTTCTGTTCTTTGTTTTCTTTGGTGGAGCGAGAAGGACCAGAGGGAATAGCTCTATCTGGCAGCCGTGCTTCCTTTTTGCCTACTTGAGTTGATGGAGAAAAGCCATAAAATGCTGTCTACCGGCCTCGTTACGTGTTCCTTGCAAGTATGAATGTAAATGACTCTAACACAGGGAATTTTAATGGCTGAGTAAATGTTTGACCTTCAGTGAGTTTCCAGAATTGAGGTGTTTAGGTCTTTGCATCCCTAGAAAGCACGTGCCTGCACATGACAAGGGGTGACAGAAGCAAAGACAGACAGGCAAGATCGCCTAAGGTGGGACGAGAGGTCTACAGGGTGCACGGAGAGGAGGAAGGGGAGGCCTAAGGCTGCCCTGGGGTGTGGGGGCTGGGGGAGGACGGGGAGGGGACATTTCGCCGTGGATACGCCGGAATCTCTCCGGCCATTGCCCCGGAGCCTCTGATGAACAGTTTACTTTCTTCTCCGTTGCTCGGGGTTGTTGCATGGGAGGGACCCCAACGATGGGTTGGTTGTGTCACTGCTGGAAGCATGGGGCCTGAGATGATGCAGAGAGATTTGGGGTATCGATGTTGTGATGGTGCCCCCTTCAGCAAGAAGGGGGGACAGCAGAGTGCAGCCCTGCGAGACGGCAGTGTTGCCCTGAGAAATGAATTATGGCCTGTGGTTGGAAGGCTAGACCCCTCCTTCCTTTTTGCCAAGGAGCGGGTCAGGGCATGGCTGCCTCCGGCCCACCTCCTGGCACATGGATCCAGGACCGTTGCGGGTATTCCCAGCAGTGTGTGGAAAACGGGCCCTGCAGAAAACCACTGACCAGCCAGGGCTGGTTTTCCCAGCCTTGTGCTAGGAGCCCAGGGCACCCAGCTGGCTGTGCTCCGCCAGGGTGCACTGTGGGGCAGGGCGGTGGGGGAGCCGAGCCATGAAGGACAAAGGCACATGTCAACAAGTCCTCTATCCCTCAGTCCGGGGGACTTGGCGGGCCAGCCAGAGTTTCCTGGCATTTGGTTCTGTAGTAGGTAAGGCCAGCTGGCTCCAGAGAATTTTGTAAAGCTTATGTCAGCCTGTGTCTTGGGGTCTTGCTTGCTGCCTGGGAGGCGATGGTGCTGGCTGGCTGGCTGAGTCCCAGCCGTTCCTTTGGGGGCCCACGTGGAGGCTCTGGACTCCGATAGGATCTTTCAAGCCAGTGAAGGATGGGGGACAGGAGGATAGGGCCGGGGGTGGAACTTGGGGCAGGTCTAACAGCCAGGGCTGGTCTCCAGGGCTCAAGCAGAGCCGTCATCCCTGGAAGGGAAGAATTCTTAGGGGCCTGGAGGACCCACGGGGAGTGTTGCTTCTTCCCTCCTACTGTGAAGTATTCTGTATGAACCCAGCCCTCCCTGGGGGCCTTCTTCCAAACGGGGTGTGAGACATGCTTTGAAAAGGCATGCTAGATCCACAAAGGCTTCTTCTCTGGAAACAAACAAACAAACAAATGCTCTAAAGCTCAAGTTTTATGCAAGCTTAAGAAGGCAGTCTTCCTGCCTCTTTACATCACTATCACCAGACACACTCCATTCCAGGGCCCGCCTGGGTCGGGGGAAGTTTGGGGGCTTGCCTCTGAAGCCAGGGATGGGTGTGCCCTCCTGACTCCCACTGTTCCAGCCTTCAAGGTCATTTACACTTAAAAACCTTAAGTTTCTTGGGGCGTCTGACTTTTGGTTTTGGCTCAGGTCATGATCTCAGGGTTTGTGGGTTTGAGCCCCGCGTCCGGATTCTGGGCTTCTGTCTCCCTCTTTCTCTGCCCTTCCCCCGCTTGTGTGTGCGCGCGCACTCTCTCTCAAAATAAAGAAATAAACTTCAAACAAACAAACAAACACTTAAGTTTCTTCCTCTTTGGAACAAAGGGATCTTTTTCCAGGGGCTTCCCAATCCCTCCAGTGCTTTGGGAATGAAAGGGTCCAGGGCAGCCTAGAGTGAGTCTGAGAACGTCCTCTGCCCAGTGTCTCGGGCACACTGAGATGACCATGACTGCTCTGTCTGCCTTCTCCACCCCGAAGAGTAAACGCCCCCCAGGCCAGGAGGTAGTAAGAGTGGCTGATGGCGACTGAGTGCTTAGCATGTGCCAGACCCTCTTCTAAGTGCTTAGCGTGGAATAGCTCATATGTATGACCCTCACTCTGCAGAGGGAGAAACAGGCCTGGCACATACACAGGGGCCTGTGCTCACCAGGGAGCACCGGGGAACTGGGATTCAAACCCTTCTCTCCTCACCTATATACACTCAGGGGCTTTGGGCTTGTGCTGTGGAATCAGGAGCTAAGCACCTTTTGGGGAGGGGTCTTGGCAATACTCAGGGAAGAGGGGGTGGAACCAGATGCTTCCCAGAAGCCCCTGGGGCTCTGGAACCAGAAACTTAGGTGGCTGCGGCAGCTTTGAGCATCCCCGCCCAGTGTTTGCTCCATGCCAGGCCCAGTGCTCAGAGCCGAGGACAGGGATGAAAGCAACAGGTGATCCGGACCTTGCACAGGCGACCGAATCCCACATATGACGTGGGGTGGGGGAAAAAGGCCACTGGGAAAGTCGGCCCCTTAGCAGAACCGCACACAGAGGGAAAACACTTCTGGTATTTGGAGAGGCTTCCTCCGTGCGTCTGCTAACTGAGAAAGGCGTCTGCCCCGTGGGCATGACCTAGAGGAAGAGGTTTGGCAAAGGCGAGCCCAACTGTGCGTCATGGAAAAGAGAAGGACTTTGGCCTTATCTGTGAGACCTTGAGAAGGAGTTTGGGGTCCTGGGAAAAAGGTGGCATTGAAGGACCCCCCCCAATACTGTCTTATGTTGGCAGTTCCTGCCAGGGCCTGATGCAGGCTGCCTCTGGCAAGGACTAGAAACTACCGATTTAAAGTTGTTTCCTGCCAGCGCAGTAATTACTGTGGCCCCATCCTCTCTCCCCAAGACCAGAAGTAAGACTGGACCCCGCACAGTAGCACATGGGCAGCGATGGTGCACGTCAGGGCAGGAACCTGCAGCAGAGGCCAGAGGCGGGCTGGCAAGACGTCGAGAGAGGGACAGGCTGAGTGCCCGCTGACCCAGGAACAGATTCCTAACAAACCCGGTCTCCCCTCACCACCCAGGAAGGTGAATCTTGAAAGTGTGGGAGGGCGGCTAGGGGGCTGGGTCCTGTGAGTTCCCAGCACAAGGATCAGGGTTGGGATGGGGTAAGGCGGGTGAGCATGCTGTTAAGCGTGGTGCCCAATGCGGGGCTCGAACTCAGAAACCGTGAGATTGTGACCCTAAGCCGAAGTCGAATGCTCAACTGACTGAGCCACCCAGGCGTCCCAAGAGAAATCATATTCCAATGCAACATTAAAAAAACCAAAATACAAAAACCTGTGAAGAACGAAACACCAAAATTTTAAATAAAGACAGGGAATCAGTACATGACTGATTTTTCCTTTTGCCTTGGGCTCTGATACAGCTGAGCAATGCACTGTTCTGGATCCTGCCTTTCTTTGTAACATTGGGAATTTACTCATGGTGGATTTTCTGCATGAATTTTGATTCTTAACATTCTGCATTAACGTCTGATTCCTCTGATGGCTGAGCTTTTGGCACAGCCTGAACTGTTGTGACCGGGCTAGTGTCTCCTGGCCTTGGCTGGGGGCTCGAGACATTTCATTTGGCTTTAAAGAGTAACCCATGAACCTGCAGGAAGGACAACTGGGCAATTCTCACTCTTGCGGAAGACCTTCAGAGACTCTTGAGTCGGCACGCACGCACGGACGGACAAATGTCTCTCCCCCAGCCTGCAGTGCTGACCAATGACAGAAATAAAACAAGTTAGTAATGACTTTGATGTCCTCTATTCACGAGCAAACAATCCACACAGTGGGGGAGCACCCATGCATCGAGGTGCTCTGCCCGAGGGGTTTTGAGCAACAGGGAGCTTTTTGGAAGGTGCAGGAGGAAACGCAGAAGCGGGGCAAGATGGGCTGTTTCCTTAGAAAGCTGGCAGGTCCGCCTTTTCTAGGATAAGGTAAGCACGCTGAGCTGGAGGACTGCGATTGGGGTCTGTCAGGTTTCCTCGGCAGTGAGGCATTTCCCACGCATGCTGGCTGACTTAGGTTTGGACCCGTAGTGGTGTGGGCCAGGCCACTGGGGCCGCCTCTGTTCTGTGGGTCCCGATATATGAATCGCCTTTATCAGCGCCCTGACTGTGACAAACCCGTGTTCACACATCACTGCTGGCAGCAAGGCTGAGGCCTCCCTGGGCACAGATGGTGGGCCCAGAGCCAAGGGGCCTCCTGATCCAAGAGGGAAGTGTGGGGGGGGGGGGGCGGGGGGTTGATTTGATTTTGTCTCAACGGGAACTTTCTTTGGATCTCTTTCCCTAACTTCACTGCACATTTCAAAACAACATTCTTTTATGAACAAGCACCAGGACATCAAATACTTCCACACCCTATGCTAGAAGTGCTTCAGGCCATGTTGTTCTTTTCCTTTTAAATAGTTCCATGTAAAATCAGATGTTAACTCTCTCTGAATAAACCCAAGTGGAAAGCGGGTTTTTTTCCCCCTTTAATAACACCAATGACAATCAGAACAGGTGGAAAGAATATGTGCCCTTTAACGCACAGAGCACAGTGGTTTAGAAGGAAAACACTAAGTTGTTACATATGTAACAAACAATTCTTATTTATTGATGGTGAGAAGAAGGAACAACAAAGCTCAGAGGGAAAGTTCGCAGGAAATGTATTCCCAGGAAGGATGATTTATGTCTTTGAAAGGGGCCTGCTTCTTTCACAAATGGGTTTTGCTTTGCATCTTGGGCAACACCAGCTTTGCCCCACTTTTCAATTAGCGAGGCTTGTTCGGGGTCCATCATTTATCACGGCTTTTTGAAACCCCTCTTCAGCCAACAAACCGTGAGACGGACAGTATTTCCAGGATTCGGGACTCGGGTTCTATAATGTTGGAGCCTGGCAGGGTTTTGGAGGTTGAGAGGTCCCACATTACAGGCCCCGCCTTGGCCACCCCTGCACAGGGAATGAGTCTGTGAGAGAAAGGAGTTCAGGCAGGATTCCACAGTTGGCTGATGGTGGAAATAGATCATTTGTAAGAGATGCTTTGTAAGGGGGACTCAGGACCGGGAATTCTACACTTGGTTTCTTTGTCTCATTTTTTTTTTTTTCCTAATGTGTTGCATGAAAGGACAGCTTCATTAATTGACGTCGAGTATGATGTGGGATGTGGGTGGTTTTGACTATAACTCATAAAATACCCCGGAGCGTTCACATTTTTGTTTCGCGCAGAACCTTGAAAATTTCATGCTAACCAGCTTGTAGTAACACACCCTCTTCTCTTGGTAAATTCGCAGGACCAGGGAAGGAAAAGTCCCTGCCTGCATACTTACAGAATTCTCTCTGCGTTCACGCTCAACGCCTGTGTCCGCCAGGCCACTCTGCGTAATACTGGCCTTGTGCCTTTCTCCTAGATGTTGATCATTTGATTCCTGACTTTTCTGACTTGTTCTCTCCCAAAGTTTTGTTTTTGTGGTTGTCACATTTGCATTATGTTTTTTGTTAAAGTTTTTATTTCACAAATACTGCATTCATTTTAGAAGAATGAGCACATACAGGTGAAGAAAAGAGAAATGGAGGTCACCTCTAATCCTAGAGGTAGCTAACTGTTGAAGTTTTGGGATAGAAATTTCTAGACTTTTTTTTTTTTAAATGTTTATTTATTTATTTTGAGAGAGAGTGAGGGAGGGAGAGAATCCAAAGGAGGCTCTGCACGGTCAGCACAGCGCCCGATGTGGGGCTTAATCGCATGAGCTGTGAGATTATGACCTGAGCCAAAATCAAGAGTTGGACGCTTCACTGACTAAGCCATCCAGGTGCTCCGGACATTTCTAGATTTTTTGTATAAATGTGTACACACTGAAGTATATCTTCTTAACAACAAAGATGGTATCACACAGTATATAACTATACACTGTTATACTCCCTGGGCTTTCATTGTTTTAGAACCTGCCAATATTAGCAATGACTCTTTCTCTGGGACTAGACTTTTATTTGAATTCTTTTCAATAAACAGAGAGAATTGGCAGGGTATCAGAGTTGGGAACCCACCAAGAGGATATTCCTCTGCCCTTCATTCTTTGTCTAGAATAACCCTAAGCATAGATTTCAGCCTTTTGCTAGAAGTAGGAATATTTTCCATTTATAAGTAGCCATAGATGTCCCCACAGTCCTGGATCGTCCACCTGCTTGTGCTCCATTGGTGAAAACAGAGTGGTTTGCCTGCCAACCACAGCCATACCCCATGAGCATGACTGGGGGCATGGTGGTGGCACATTTTGTTATCCGTTAAAATGGGTTGACTTCTGTTACAAAAACAAACTTCCAAATCTCAAGGTCTTAAAAAAAAAAAAAAAGGTCATTTCTCATGTCCACACTATTCCATATACCCCCACTTTGGGACAAATGCTGACAGCATATCCACTCTCTTGAACATTGTCTGCTGGATTCCTTGTCAGAAAGAAAGAGTTTTGATTGGACAAATTGCCTACCTTCCAAGTTATCACAGGGATGGTTTAATCACGTTTTGCCATCGCAAGCCTGAATCATACACCTTCCAGGCACCAACACAGCAGTCTCTCTGCAGTTGAATGCTTGCCCCCTAAGCCGTGCCATATATTTTCCTTTGTGGTGGTGTTACCATTTCTAGGTACTGCTTCCTGTACCAGGCAGGATAGGCTAGGTTATGCTGTGGTAACAAACAACCCCCAAAAATCTCACTCATATTTTATTATCCATCGAAGATTGCCCAGGGTCTATGCCATCCCTGTGGTTGCATGATTATTAAGGCCAGAAAAAGGAAATGAGACAAAATGTACACTCTAGTACATTTTCTGCCCCATTGCATTGACTAAAGCAAATCATACGGCCACACCCAACCCCCAAAAGTAGAATTGGCAATTCTATCATATGCCTAAAATGAAGAAAACCAGAAATACTTTGTAAACCACACTAATGATTACCTAATATTTTATACCTCCACTGGGAGAGAAATGGGTTCCTGGTGATATTTGGTCATAACTGTTTTACAATGTTAGTGGCAGGTTTAATGGGGAGTTCCTAGCCAGTATGGTTTCCTTTCAGCCTGAAGAATTTCCTTTAGGATTCCTTGTAGTGCAGGTCTGCTGGTGATACTTTCTTACCTTTTGTTTATAGAAAATGTTTTCATTTTGCCTCATTCTTGAAGGATATTTTTGTTGGATATACAATGATGAGTTGACAATTTTATTTCCTCTCAGCATTTGAAAGATGTGGTTCCACTGGCCTCTGTCTTTTTCAAGTGGTAAGCCAGAGGTCATTTGTAGCCTTGCCCCTGGACATGTATTATGTAATTTCTCTTTGATCAAGATTTTCTCTGCATTTTTAGTTTTCAGCAGTTTGAGTATGATATGCCTAGGTACACTTTACTTTCTATATATTCTGTCTTGGTTCATTAAAATATTTTTTTCCATTTTCTCTCTCTTCTCCTGGCTTTTTCACATTTTCCCACAGACCACTGAGGCTGTGTTTACTTCTGTAATCTTTTTTTCCTTTGTGCTCCCCATTTATTGATACATTTTAAACTCAATAACTCTTTTGTTATGTACAATCGGCTATGCATTTTTTACTTCAGACTTTAATTTTTGGTTCTAGAATTTCCTCTTGGTTCTTTTAAATTGTTTTTATTTCACTGCTCAGATTTCCTATGTGTTAGTTTATTACAAACATATTTTTCTTTACATTATTAATCATTGTTATAATAGACACTTTAAAATTCTGTTTGCCAATCCCAATATCTGGGTCTTCTTGGGGTTAATGTTTCTGTTGCTTACCTTCTCTCTTGAGTGTGGATTACATTTTCTTGTGTCTTTGTATGTCTAGTAATTTTGGATGATATCCTGGATTTTGTGAATGAGATGTTGTAAAGACCTTGGATTCATTATATTTCTCTGAAGATTCTTGATTTTTTTTTATACTCTTTATTAGCAGTGAATTAAGTGAATTCAAACCCTGGGACGCCTGGGTGGCTCAGTCAGGTAAGCATCAGACCTTGGCTCAAGTCATGATCTCACCGTTCATGAGTTTGAGCCCTACGTCAGGCTCTGTGCTGACAGCTCAGAGCCTGGAGCCTGCTTCAGATTCTGTGTCTCTCCCCCTCTCTCTGCCCTTCCCCCAGTCTCAAAAATAAGTAAACATTAAAAAAATTTAAGTGAATTCAAACTCCAAATTCTATCTCCTCTGTGGCAGGCAGCAACTGAAATCTTAGCTGTGTTATTTTATTCTTCATTGGACTGATTAAAATCTGCTCCGTGAAACCATAGGTCAGCGACAGCCAGAGATTAAGCAGAGTTTATGTAGATGTAGGGCTCTCCCTCTGTGGATCTCTTCTTTTCATGATGTCCCTGCCTCCACCCTGTTTTTCAACTGCTTGGTCACCCTAAACTCCTCTTATTCATGCCTCCTAGATTGAGGTTTTCTGAGTTATCACTGCTTGCGTGGTGGCTGACTAAGGCCTGCCCTCAGGCAAAAAGTTGTGTGTGTGTGTGCGTGTGTGTGTGTGTGTGTGTGTGAGAGAGAGAGAGAGAGAGAGAGAGCGCGCACGCGAGAGGGAGAGAGAGATTGAGATATTACAGAAAGAGAACATTTTTGTCATTGTTGTTAGAAAGAGAACATTTAAAAAAATTTTTTTTTAATGTTTATTTATTTTTGAGAGTTGGGAGAGACAGAGGTGAGGTGGGGGGGAGGGAGAGGGGACAGAGAGAGAGAGGGAGACGTAGAATCTGAATCAGGCTCCAGGCTCCGAGCTGTCAGCACAGAGCCTGACGCGGGGCTCAAACTCACAAACAGTGAGAGCATGACCTGAGCTGAAGTTGGACACTTAAGCAACTAAGCCACCCAGGCACCCCTAACGAGAACATTTTTTAAATTTCTTCCTGCTTTGGGACTTTCTCCAGCACGTCCAAATATTTGTTTTTTTAGATTTTATCCAGAGGTTTTAGTTGTTATTCTGCCATTACCACAAGTGCAATCCTCTCTTTGAAAACTGAAGTATAATTAACAGAGTGTTGGATTAGTTGCAGGTGTACAATATAATGACTCAACAATTCTATATGTCACTCAGCACTCATTAAGATAAGTCCTCTTGATCTCCTTTATTTTTTTAACCTATCCTCCCATCCACCCCACCTCTGGCAATCACCGATTTGTTCTCTGTATTTAAAAGTTAATTTTTGTGTTTGTCTCTTTTCCTTTGTTTTGTGTCTTAAATTCCACATAGGAGTGAAATCATAAGGTGTTTGTCTTTCTCTGATTGACTTATTTCACTTAGCATTATGCCCCCTAGGTCCGTTCATATTGTACAAATGGCAAGATCTCATTCTTTTTTATGGCCGAGTGGTATGCCATTGTGTATATGCACCATATCGTCTTTACCCACTCATCTCTGGGTGGAAATTTGGGTTGCCTTCATATCTTGACTACCGTAAGCAATGCAGCAATAAACATAGGGGTGCACATGTCTTTTCAAATTTGTGTTTTCATTTTCCTTGGGTAACTACCCAGTAGTGAAATTACTGGATCATAGGGTAATTCTATTTGTAAGTTTTTGAGGACTCTCCATACTGTTTTCCACAGTGGGTGCACTAACTTGCATTTCCACCAACAATGCACATGTGTTCCTTTTCTTCCACATCCTCACCAACACTTGTTGTTTCACGTTTTTTTGATTCTAGCCATTCTGACAGCTGTAAGGTGATATCTCATTGTGCTTTTGATTTGCATTTTTCTGATGATTAGTGATGTTGAGCATCTTTTCATGTGTCTGTGGGCCATCTGTAGGTCTTCTTTGGAAACACGTCTATTCATGTCCTCTGCCCATTTTTAATTGGATTTTTTTTGGTGTTGAGTTGTATCTTTTTTTAAATGTTTATTTTATTTTGAGAGAGAGAGAGAGAGAGAGAGAGAGAGAGAGAGCAAGGGAAGGGCAAAGAGAGAAGGAGAGAGAGAATCCCAAGCGGGCTACATGCTGCCAGCACAGAGCATGTTAAGGGGCTCGAACTCACAAACCATGAGATCATGACTTGAGCTGAAATCAAGAGCTCGGTGCTTAACTGACTGAGTCAGCCAGGAGCCCCTGTATGAGTTCTTTATATATTTTGGATATTAACCTCTTATTGTATAAATAACTTGCAAATATCTTCTCCCATTTAGTAGGTTGTCTTTTAATTTTGCTGATGGCTTCCATTGTTGTGCAAAAGCTTTTTATTCTGGAGTAGTCCCAATAATTTAATTTTGCTTTTGTTTCCCTTGCCTGAGGAGACATATCTAGAAAAATGTTTCTATGGCCAATGTCAAAGAAATTAATGTTTATTTTTTCTAGGAGTTTTGTGGTTTCAGGCCTCACGTTTAGGCCTTTAGTCCATTTTGAGTTTATTTCTGTGTATAGTGTAAGAAAGTGCTCATTTCATTCTTTTGCATGTAACTATCCAGTTTTCCCAGAACCATTTGTTGAAGAGACTGTCTTTTCTCCATTGTATGTTCTTGCCTCCTTTGTTGTAGATTAATTGACCATATAAGCATGGGTTTATTTCTAGACTCCCTATTCTGTTCTATTCTTCTATGTATCTATTTTTGTGCCGATACCATACTGTTTTGATCACTACAGCTTTGTACTGTATCTTAAAATCTAAGATTGTGATACCTCTACCTTTGTTCTTCTTTCTCAAGATTGCTTTGGCTATTTGGGGTCTTCTGTGGTTCCATACAAATTATTTGTTCTAGTTTTGTGAAAAATGTTGCTGGTATTTTGATTTGATAAGGATTGCATTAAATCTGTAGACTGCGTTGAGTAGTATGGACATTTTAACAATATTGATTTTTTCCAATCCATGAGAATGGAATGTCTTTCCATTTGTTTGTGTCATCTTCCATTTCTTCAACAGTGTTTTATAGTTTTCAGAGTACAAGGCTTTCACCTCCTTGGTTAATTTTATTCCTAGGTATTTTACTATTTTGGGTATTATTGTAAATGAGGCTGTTTTCTTAATTTCTTTAAAAAAATTTTTTTTTAAATCTTTATTTACTTTTTAAAAGAGAGAGAGACAGAGTGCGAGCAGGGGAGGGACAGAGAGAGGGAGACACAGAATCCGGAGCAGGCTTCAGGCTCTGAGCTGTCAGCACAGAGCCCGATGTGGGGCTTGAATTCACAAACTGTGAGATCATGACCTGAGCTGAAGTCGGATGCTTAACTGACTGAGCCACCCAGGCACCCTATGTTTCCTTAACTTCTTTCTCTGCTACTTCATTATTAGCATATGGAAATGCAACAAAATTTTGTATACTAATTTTGTAATCTGCGACTTTACTGAATTCATTGATCAGTTCTAGCACTTTTTTTTTTTTTTTGGTAGAATCTTTAGGGTTTTCTATATATAGTATCATGTCATTTGCAAATAGTGGAAGTTTTATTTCTTCCTTACCAATTTGGATGCTTTTTGTTTCTTTTTGTTGTCTGATTGCTGTGGCTAAGACTTCTAGTACTATGTTGAATAAAAGTGAGAGTGGACATCCTTGTCTTATTTCTGATCCTAGAGGAAAAGCTCTCAGTTTTTCATGATTAAGTATGATGTTAGCTGTGGGTTTTTCATACATGGCCTATATTATGTTGAGGTATGTTCCCTTTAAATCTACTTTGTTGAGTGTTTTTTTTTTTTTTTTTTGTCATGACTGGATGTTGTACTTTGTCAAATGCTTTTTCTGCCTCTATTGGGATGATCATTTGGTTTTTTAATGCTTTCTTTTATTAATGTGATGTATCACATTGATTTGTTAATACCGAGCCACTCTTGCATTCCTGGAATAACTCCCACTTGATTGTAGCAAATGATTTTTTTTTTCAACGTTTATTTATTTTTGGGACAGAGAGAGACAGAGCACGAACGGGGGAGGGGCAGAGAGAGAGGGAGGCACAGAATCGGAAACAGGCTCCAGGCTCCGAGCCATCAGCCCAGAGCCTGACGCGGGGCTCGAACTCACGGACCGCGAGATCGTGACCTGGCTGAAGTCGGACGCTTAACCGACTGCGCCACCCAGGCGCCCCGCAAATGATTTTTTTAAATGAATTGTTGGATTTGGCTTGCTAATATTTTCTTGAGGATTTTTGTATCTATGTTCATCAGAGATATTGGCCTCTAGTTTTTTTCTTTTTGTAGTGTCTTCAACTGGTTTTGGTATCATGATAATGCTGGCCTTGTAGAATGAATTTGGTAGCTTTCCTACCTCTTCTATTTTTGGAATCCTTTGACAAGAATAGGTATTAACTCCTCTTGAAATGTTTGGTAGAATTCACTTAGGAAGCCATCTGGTCCTGGGCTTTTACTTTTTGGGAGTTTTTGATTCCTGATTCATTGATTTAATTGCTAGGAATCAGTCTGTTCAAATATTCTATTTCTTCCTGATTCAGTTTTGGAAGGTTATATGTCTGGGAATTTATCCATTACTTCTAGGTTGTCCAATTTGTTGGCAGGTGACTTTTCACGGTATTCTCATATAATCCTTTGTATTTCTGTTGTTTGGTTGTTATTTCTCCTCCTTCATTTCTGATTTTATTTATTTGAGTCATCTCTCTTTTTTTCCTGATGAATCAGGTTAATTTGTTTATCTTTTCAAAGCATAATCCTCTTTTTACCTCTTAAGAATATAAAATCTGGTAAGTGTCCACAGCTCTTTTTCATTCCATCTCATAAATATCTTCTCCACGTGTCTTCTGTTGCAGCCATGTCCCTTCAGACTGAATCATTTGATTCTTCCCATGGGGGGGGGGGGAGAAGTCTGTCCTTGAGAACCTCTCTGGGTGAATCACAATGGATGCTTCATCAGCTCTGGATCTTTCCTCTGTGAAGGACAGAGTAGTACCAAATTTGCTGGGTAATGTCTCTTGGATCATTACACATTTTTTTAAAAACGTAAGTCTCTAGTCCTGCAACATCTTTCCTCGTATTTACCTAATATAAGCAGCTGCCTGACTTCCAAAGTACATTCTCTCTAGAATTATTGGGTCCAGTGTGACAGTGGCCCTGAAACCATACCACATTTTCTCTGGATGTAAAAAATGGAAAATGAAAATAAAAGAATCACAATTTTGAAATGCGGCTGATTTTAGAACTGTGTAGCCCAATATGCTCACATCAGGTTAAGGTGAAAGATGCAAGGAAGTTGGCTTGATTATGGATATGCAGTCAGGTAGTAGTAGAACTAGTCAGCCTTGGGCGCGCCTGGGTGGCTCGGTTGGTTAAGCGTCCGACTTCGGCTCAGGTCATGATCTCACAGTTCGTGGGTTCAAGCCCCGCATTGGGCTCTGTGCTGACAGCTCAGAGGCTGGAGCCTGCTTTGGATTCTGTGTCTCCCTCTCTCTCTGCCCCTCCCCTGCTTGCACCTGTCTCTCTCTCTCTGTCTCTCAAAAATAAGTAAACATTAAAAATTTTTTTAATAAAAAATAATATTGTTTAAAACATAAAAAAGAACTAGTCAGCCTTGGTCAGTGGACACAGCTGTCGCTGACTCTTTTCATATAGTTTGAAGCTATATTTTTCTACTGTCACCCAAGAATCTTATATGAAAGAGCTTCTTAATATCTAAACAGCCCCAGGGCCTCAAAAAAGCAGGAATGTGAAGATAAAAATATAAGTCTCTTCTGCAGTTTTTTAAAAAAGACTTTATTTTTTTTTTTAGAAAAGTTTTGGGTTCATAGCAAAATTGGGTGGAAAGTACAGAAAATATATAAATCTCTTGCCTTCCCCCATCCCCCACTCACCTCACAGGCACAATCTCCCCCACTATCTACATCCTGCACCAGAGTGGTACATTTGTTACAACTGGTGAACTTACACTGACACATTATTATCATTTGAAGTCCATAGTTTACGTAGGGTTCACTCTTGGTGTTGGACATTTTATAGGTTTGGGCAAGTGTGTAACAACATGTGTCCACCATTACGACACCTTACAGAATACTTTCACTGCCATCATTATCCTCTGTATTCTACCTATTCATCCCTCCCTCCTCCTAACCCTGGCAACCACTGACATTTTTCCTATCTCCATGGTTTTGTTTTTGTAGATTGTCATATAGTTGGAATCACGCAGCACGTAGCCTTTCCAGATTGGCTTCTGTCACTTAGTAATATGCACTTAAGTTTCTTTTGTATCTTTTCATGGCTTTTGTGCCGAGGGGTATTCCACTGTCTGAATGTACCACGTGTTATTTATCCATCCACATGTTGAAGGACATCTTGGTTGTTCCAAGTTTTGGCATTTATGAATACAGCTGCCATGAATGTCTGTATGCAGGCTTTTGTATGGACGTAAGTTTTCAGCTCATTAGGGTTAATATCAAGGAGCACAGTTGCTGGATTGCTTGGTAAAAATATGTTGAGCTTTGTAAGGAACTGCCAAACTGTCTTCCAAAGTGGCCATACCATTTTGCACTCCCATCACGGATGTCTGAAGAATGGCTATTGTGCTACATTCTCGCCAGCATTTGGTGCTATCCAAATGTTCCAGATTCGGGCCATTCTAGTAGATGTGTAGTGGTAGGTCATTGTTGTTTTAATATGTAATTCCTTCATGACATATGTTAAGCATCTTTTCACTTGCTTATTTTCCATCAGTGTATCTTCTTTGATGGGGTGTCCAGATCTTTGGCCCATTTTTTCAATTGGGTTGTTCATTTCCTTATTGTTGAGTTTTGAGCCCTTTGCATATTTTGGATACCAGTCCTTCATCAGATATTTTCTCCCAGCGTTCTTACTCCCTTGACAGTGTCTTCTGCACAGAAGTTATAAGTTTTAATGAAGTCCAGCTTCTCAATCATTTCTTTCATGGGTCATGTCTTTGATTTTGGGTCATTAGTTTTAGTAACAAAAACAGGGACAATAACAAGACTAACCCAAAGCGGGATATTAATTGCCATAAAAGCAATAATATAGTATTGACTAGAGCTGGATGGCGATGTTTTATTTTCCATTTAAGGATTCTTCCATGCAAATCATTCCCACATGTAATATGAAAAAATATATATATTTACAATTATTTTGTTTATCAGTGTAGCTATTTCAAGTGAAATGTCTGCAGTAGAAATAGAGCAGGCTGCACATGTCAATCCTGATTTGAGATTAGCAGGCAGCAACCACTCCCCAAGCTGCTGCTCCTGACACCTTGCTTGAACTCAAAGCCAACTATTATCAACAGAGGTGTTTTTCCATTCCCTGGGAAGTTAGTAATGGTGTTCCATAGAAGAATGCCTTCCTTCACTGTTCCCAGTAGCAGAAACCGCAGCTGCTAATGACTATAACTCTGTGGACATGTTAAACATCAGAATTTGTTAAACATCATGGCACAGGAATTGCTATGCTATGGCAAAAAATGATAATGATAGTAACGAGACAATCACAGTGCAAGGAGCTGGACTCCAATGAAATATGTATCAGGGAGATCTTTGGGGAATGATATTGGCAGTCCTGGTCTAAGAGATACCACAGCCTGTGTGTTTATCAGCCAATGAGCTCAGATGGATAGAGAACTGAAGAAGAGCTTAAAGGAAATAGGGGACTTCTTAAAGGGGATCTCAGGGGCTAACATAGAATCTCTTCCACTGTATTCTCTTGGTCAAAGTAGTTACAGGCACAGCCCAGATCCAAGGGGGAGGAAAAATAGATCCCACCTCTTGACGGGGGCAGTTTGGGCCATCGTTAATTCACCACCTATAGTAATTTCTATTTTTTCCTTGCCTCTTAGTCAATTGGCATGAGGAGCGCAAAATGATGATGCACTAATTGTGGCTCCTGTGGAACTCTCACTATGTTCGCTTAGGTGAAATGGTTCCCCTCTTTGGAACAAGGACCTCACAGAACCTAAAATTGTAAGGATGGGAAGCACATATTCTGTAAGCGTGTTACTGGGAGTGGTGTGGAGGGCACTCCTACTTCTACCTTTTGGTTTCTGGACCCACATATTTTAGCTATGGGCGCAAAGTGCTTGCTGTATTAGCTATAGACTCAGGACATGAATTGCCTCCTGGAAGACAGCACTTCAAGTTGCTCAGTTGTCTCTGTGCAGGCACTTCAGCTGAGCCCACAGTAGGACATCCCACCATGTCTATGAGGATAGCAATCGATATTGGGCACTGCAATATTTGGTAGAAGCAGTCATATCTCTTCTTCCATAAAAAGGGTCCCCTTGATCTGAGGCAAAGTCATGGGGGATGTCATTTGGTAAATCAAACATGTTATCCATCTGATGGAAATACTGATGGGGCATTGTGGACGGGGCAGGCAAAGACATATCCAGAGGAATTACTGCCTCTTCCAAAATAGAAGTACAGCGTATCAACTTGCCATTAATGGCTGGCTGGTCTCCTTGAGGGATGGTACCATACTGAGGGCTCAGTGTTAGTCTGTGCTGCCATTAGGCTGCGAATTGAGCAGGGCAGGAGCTAGGACCAACCTTGATGGGAGGGAGTCCAGCAATGGGCCCATGTATGACCTCCATCCCCATCCTTTGGGGCCATCCTTAAGTGAAAGTACAGCGTGGCAGCCATCTGTTTTCAGCCCACACCAACAAACTGGGCCTACTGACCCATAAAGCAATCTAGAGACTTCTTTTTACTTCCTCCGGTCCCCAGTTGTAGTGGGTAGCCCACCTGTCCCATGGGACCACAGGGGTGAGTTTAGGAAGAGGCACTGGTATAACCCAGTCAGGTGGCATGGGAGTTTGGGCCACCGGTTTTGGAGTCTTACTGCTGCTCTCTGAATTGCTGTCTGGATAGGACTGTTGGGCCTGATCCCAAGTGTACCATTCTATTATGCAATAAATTGCTATTGCTTGTCTACAGGCTAAGTAAACTCCTACTGGTACAGGCTAAGTAAACTCTTCCTTCTTTCTGGAGAAATTGCAGAGCTGAAAGCAAAGAACACAATACGCCCCTCGGGCAAGATGCTGTTAGAGTGAAGTGAAGTGAAGCTATCACAGAACTGGCCACCAATGCCACAGCTGGAATCTGACATGTGGCAGAAAGGACATGAGGTGGGGCCCTACAGGCATCCCGATGCACCCCATCTGCGTTAGTTCTATTATTCCAAACTGGTTTAGAGTCTCTGGCCCTGTCTCTGTCATCTTGGGGAGAAAACACAATGATCAGACTTGGGAGACATCTCTGAGCAAGCCATGTTGGAGGATCTGCAGTCTCTACGAAAACATGTGACACCATTGTACATTCCCCCGGTTAAAACACTTCATTCCCAGTTTTATTGTGTTGCCTGTGGCCCCTTACTTTTGAGGCTTTTCTTTTTGTATATATGCCATGTTTCCCCCCCCCTCTGTATTCCTGTAAGATGGTTTTGGAGCTCCAAAGGGTCCTTTTTGTAGTTCCTACTCAAGTTTTTAAAATGGGAACTCTGTTCCATTTACTGTAGATCATGACACGGATATAGACCCAAAGACATTCAATGGGTTCCTGACATCAGTCTCTGAGTCTCCAATTCCTCATTTTTAAGAAACTGATAGTAACTCCAGTGTGTTTCACATTGGCCTTGTTCTACTCAATGCATGTTAGAATGTGTCCTGCTTTCTAGGCTTAGTTTCTGAGTCCTTCGCTGTTGTTTTAATGACTGCATCACCATTTTATTGCCACCCCTCCCCCACTCAGCCTTGTCTTCTTCCACCCTTCCAAAGCCTTGTTAGCACAGGGATGTGCGCCCTTCCATATGCTTCCTCCTGCTCATATGATTATCTTTCATTTGCATGTACAGAGTGTCAGACAGTGGTCCCATTCTTCCTTGCTAGTGGAATCTTGACTTTATTTGCAACGCAGTATATTTAGTCCTGGCATTGGGTCATGATTGGTCCAAGCCAATAATGAGAATCCTTTCTCTGTGTTTCCCAGCCTACCCTGCAGCTAGAGGTGGCCACGTGACCCAGTTTGGGCCAAGGAGATGTTAGCTACGGGTGGGGCTTCCAGGAAAACTTTTGATGACTCATTTAGAGCCCTTCTTCCTGCCCAGGATGCACATAAGATGTCTGTAGGTGCTGTAGGCATCTTATGGCTGTGCGATGATAAAGATGAAGAGTAGAAATATAGAAAGGGTCTAGGTCTTTCAGAGCCCTACTGAGCTGCTGAAATGAGTTAGAAACTGTCTCTGTTCACACTACTACTCACGGAGGAAAAACAAACTCCTTTGTTTATACCACTGCTAATCTGGTTTATTGTTATCTTGCCTCCAAAAGCATTTATAACTGATACGAGTTGCATATGCACCCGCACACACATTTTTTGGTCTTCAGTTTACAAAAGCATAATCATGTTATACATATTTCTCTTCGTTTATGAAATTTGGCTTATATTATACAAATATGTATACATATACATATACATAATATGTATGCATATTATACATATTTTTCTTAGTTTATGAAGTTTAGGAAATTTATATCCTTCATCATACACAATGGAAATTTCTCCAAGTCAATGCATACAGCCCTAACTTATTTAAAAAATATTTTATTAATTCTTGTGGATTGGTACTACTAGCACATGGTTCAGAGTTCAAAATGCATAAATGGAAAATGGTGTGGTCACTCTGAAACATTAGCAATTCCTTGGGGTGCCTGGGTGGCTCAGTTAAGCATCCGACTTCGGCTCAGGCCATGATCTCACAGTCCGTGAGTTTGAGCCCCGCGTTGGGCTCTGTGCTGACAGATTGGAGCCCGGAGCCTGCTTTGGATTCTGTATCCCCCTCTCGACCTGCCCCTCCCCCACCTGTGTTCTGTCTGTCTCTCAAAAATGAATAAACAGTAAAAAATTTTATATAAAAAAAAGAAACACCAGCAATTCTTCAAAAAGTTAAATATAGAGTTACTATAAGTTAAAAAATTCACTGCTAGGTATATACCCAAGAAAAACAAAAGCATACATCTACACAAAAACCTTTACATAACTGTTCATAGCAGGATTATTCATAATAGCCCCCAAATGCCTTTCAACTCATGAATGAACAAAAATGTAGTATATTCATATAATTGGAATATTATTCAGCAAAAAAAAAAAAAAAAAAAAAAAAGAAATACTGATGCATGCTACAATGTAAGTAAACTTTGAAAGCATTAATGCTAAATGAAAAAAAGCCAGTCCCAGCAAACACAATATTGTATGATGGAATTTATGTGAAATGTGCAGCATAGGCAAATCAATAGAGACGGAGAATAGATTAGTGGTTACCTGGGGCCAGGGGTGGGGAAGCTAGAAATGGGGAATGGTTGCTAACATGTAGGTGGTTTCTTTCTGGAGTGCTAAGAAGGTTCTAAGTTTTCATTTTGGTGATAGTTGCAGGGCTATGTGAATATAGCTGAAGTGTACATTTCATTTTTTTAAGTTTATTTATTTATTTTTTAAATTTTTTCAACGTTTATTTACAGAGAGAGACAGAGCATGAGCGGGGGAGGGGCAGAGAGAGAGGGAGACACAGAATCGGAAACGGGCTCCAGGCTCTGAGCCATCAGCCCAGAGCCCGACGCGGGCCTCGAACTCACGGACCGCGAGATTGTGACCTGGCTGAAGTCAGACGCTTAACCGACTGTGCCACCCAGGCGCCCCTAAAGTTTATTTATTTATTTTGAGAGAGAGAGAAAAAGAGAATGCATGTGCAAGTGAGTGGGGGAGGGGCAGAGAGAAAGAGGGAGAGAGTCCCAAGCAGGTTCCACACTCTCAGCACAGAGCTCGACTCGGGGCTCAAACCCACAAACCGCGAGATCATGACTGGAGCCCAAACCAAGAGTCAGAGGCTTAACTGAATGAGCCACCCAGGTGCCCCTGAGTTGTACACTTTTAATGGCAGAATTTCACGGTGTGTGAAATGCATCTCAACATGGCTATTAAAAATATACAAACCGAAATACAGTAAAACATGAGTGTGTTTTTTTCTACTTCTTCCCCAGCTACCCAGTTCCTATTCCAAGAAGCTACCACTTACTGACTTCTTGGATGTACTTCCGAAAGTATTTTGTTTATACTCAAGCACAGGCACATGTTTTTACATAATTCATTGCATATACCACACACTATTATTTCACCTTTTCACTTAGAAATGTGTCTTGAAGGCACAGGCACAGAGAGGAGACCATCTTGCGAAGACAGAGGGAGCCTGGGGTTATGTGCCTAGAAGCCAAGGACTTACCAGCAACCACTAGAAGCTAGGAGACAGGCAGGGAACAGATCCTTCCCTAGAGACTTCAGATGGACTATGGCCCTGCACCTTGGTTTCGGACTTGTAGCTTCCAGAACTCTGAGAGTGTAAATTCCTATTGTTTTAAGCAAATAAATAAAGAAATAAATAATAATAATAATCAGACAAATACGTATCTTGTGGATTATTACATACAAGCACATCTCTAAGGTTGACCCCTTCTCTTAAACAGTGGCATAGTATTCTATTTCATAACTGTAACATAATTTTTTAATGAGTTCCCTATTTGATATTTAGAGTATTTTCCATTTGCTTTTCCACACAATGATGAAATAAATAATCTTGTCTGTACATCATTTCCTATATTTGCAAGTGCATATATGGGGTGAAATCTTAGCGGTGGAATTGTTGGATTAAAGGATAAATGTATTGGGGCGCCTGGGTGGCTCAGTCAGCTGAGCATCCAACTCTTGGTTTTGGCTTAGGTCATAATCTCATGGTTCATGAGTTTGAACCTCGTGTTGGGCTCCGTGCTGACAGTGCGGATCCTGCTGGGGATTCTCTCTCTCTCTCTCTCTCTCTGTCTGCCTCTCCTCTGCTTGCATGCATACATGCACTCTTTTTCTCTCTCAAAATAAACCTTAAAAAAAAAGGATAAGTGTATTTTTTATTTTGATGGAATTGCCAAAGTGATCTGCACAGTGTTTGTGGGAAGCTACCCTTCCACTGGCAATGTGTGACTGTGCCTGACTCCCATAGTCATGATAGCTCCACATATTATAACATTTTTGATCTTGCCAATCTGGTAGTCGAAAATTATATCTCACTGCAGTTGTAATGGGCATTTTTGTTATTATGAGCATGTTAAGCATCTTTTCCACATCTAATATCATCACATTCAATAAGTTTAATGTTATATTCATTAAATCATTTGAATTTTCTCTACATTGTTCACATCCTGTACCCACTTCTCCATGGATTGTTGGTCTTTTTCTTCTTGAGGAGCTCTTTATAGTAAGGAAATTAGCTGTTTGTTTCATTGCTAGCAAATATTTTCCCAAGTTTTTCATTTTTCCTTTGATTTTATGATTTTTTTTGCCATTAAGAAAAATTTACTTTTGTGTAGTCAACTTTATTACTATTTTCTTTCATAGTTTCTGGATTTTGTGAAATGGTAAAAATAATTATTTGTTTATTTCTAAAGCATTTGTGGTTTCATTTTTACATGTAAATATTTGTAGGATTTATTTTGCTTTAAGGAAGGAGTAGGGATCTAATTAGTTTTTTTTCTAGATGCTTTTTTAGCGGCTCTGGCATCATTTATGAGTAGTCTGTTTCTCTCCACTAACTCGATATGCCACCTTCGATGTTCCAACTTCTTCTTTGTTTTTGGCTGTGTTTCTAGACCTTCTGAGCCATGTTGCATTCTTGGAATAAAAACCTCTTGATCATGACTTGTTATAGTGTTTTTTAAATGTTTCTTTATTTTTGAGAGAGAGAGAGAGAAAGAGAGAGAGAGAGAGAGAAAGGGGAGGAGTAGAGAGAAAGGGAGACACAGAATCTCAAGCAGGCTCCAGGCTCTGAGCTGTCAGCACAGAGCCCCACGCGGGGCTCAAACACACAAATCCCAAGATCATGACCTGAGTGGAAGTTGGACGCTTAACTGACTGAGCCATTCAGGCACCCCGATATATACAGTTCTTTCTTTCTTTCTTTCTTTCTTTCTTTCTTTCTTTCTTTCTTTCTTAATATGAAATTTATTGTCAAATTGGTTTCCATACAACACCCAGTGCTCATCCCAACAGGTGCCCTCCTCAATACCCATCACTCACTTTCCCCTTCCTCCCACCCCCTACCAACCCCCAGTTTATTCTCAGTTTTTAGAGTCTCTTAGGTTTGTCTCCTTCTGTCTCCCTCTCTAACTTTTTTTTTCCTTCCCCTCCCGCATGGTCTTCTGTTAAGTTTCTCAGGATCCACATAAGAGTGAAAACATATGACATCTGTCTTTCTCTGTCTGACATTTCACTTAGCATAACTCTCTCCAAAAGGCCATATTTCATTCTTTCTCATTGCCAAGTAGTATGCCATTCTGTATATAAACCACAATTTCTTTATCCATTCATCAGTTGATGGACATTTAGGCTCTTTCCATAATTTGGCTATTGTTGAAATTGGCTGCTATAAACATTGGGGTACCAATGCCCCTATACATCAGTGCTCCTGTATCCCTTGGGTAAATTCCTAGCAGTGCTATTGCTGGGTCATAGGGTAGATCTATTTTTAATTTTTTGAGGAACCTCCACACTGTTTTCCAGAGTGGCTGAACCAGTTTGCATTCCCACCAACAGTGCAAGAAGGTTCCCGTTTCTCCACATCCTCTCCAGCATCTATAGTTCCCTGATTTGTTCATTTTAGCCACTCTGACTGGCGTGAGGTGATATCTCAGTGTGGTTTTGATTTGTATTTCCCTGATGAGGAGTGATGTTGAGCATCTTTTCATGTGCCTGTTTGGCCATCTGGATGTGTTCTACAACAATCCAAATGCTTTGGGATACAGCAAAGGCAGTCGTGAGAGGAAAATACATTGCAATCCAGGCCTATCTCAAGAAACAAGAAAAATCGCAAATACAAAATCTAACAGCACACCTAAAGGAAATAGAAGCAGAACACCAAAGATACCCCAAACCCAGCAGAAGAGAAATAATAAAGGCCAGAGCAGAAATAAACAATATAGAATCTAAAAAAACCTGTAGAGCAGATCAATGAAACCAAGAGTTGGTTTTTTGAAAAAATAAACGAAATTGATAAACTTCTAGCCAGGCTTCTCAAAAGGAAAAGGGAGATGACCCAAATAGATGAAATCATGAATTAAAATGGAATTATTACAACCAATCCCTCAGAAATACAAGCAATTATCAGGGAATACTATGAAAAACTATATGCCAACAAACTGGACAACCTGGAAGAAATGGACAAATTCCTAAGCACCTGCACACTTCCAAAACTCAAACAGGAAGAAATAGAAAACTGGAACAGACCCATAACTAGCAAAGAAATTGAATCAGTTATCAAAAATCTCCCAACAAATAAGAGTCCAGGACCAGATGGCTTCCCTGGGGAATTCTACCAAACATTTAAAGCAGAGATAATACCTGTCCTTCTCAAGCTGTTCCAATATATACAGTTCTTTAAAAGATTAGGGGAGTTTTCCTTCTTTTTATATCTCTGGAACACTCTGAATAGCATTAAAATGATCTAGTCTTTGAAGGCTATTAGAATTCACTTGTAAAACCTTCTGAGCCTGGTGCTTTTTGGAATTAGTATTATAATACTTTATTTCTTCTGTGGAAATTGATCTTTCAAGCTTTCTTTCTTTACCAGGCTCAATTTTGAAAAGCTGTATTTTTCAGAAAATTAGCTATATCATCTAGGTTTTCAAAGTATTTTCGAAGAATTATACAATTTAGACTCATGATGTTTAAAAATAACTCAATTAAATATCCAATCTCCCATTGTCCTATTTTCTTTTTAATATTTATTTATTTTTGAGACACACAGAGAGAGTAGAATAAAAGGGGGGGACAGAGAGAGAGGGAGACACAGAATCCAAAGCAGGCTTCAGGCTCTGAGCTGTCAGCACAGAGTCTGATGCAGGGCTTGAACTTATGAACCATGAGATCATGACCTGAGCTGAAGTTGGACGGTTAACCAACTGAGCCGCCCAGGCGCCCCATCCTATTTTCATTTGTACTCGTGCTTTCTCTCTTTTATAAATGATTAGGTCCACTTTGTTGATTATTTCATAGAAGTATTTTATTTATTAATTCTACTTTTGGTTTTTAACTCATTCATGCTTTTATTTTTACTATTTCCTTCTCTCTACTTTCATTAGAGTTACTTTTTGTCCCTTTTTTAACTTTTGAGATAGATATTTCATTTGTTGTTACACTTTTGTTTTCATTCTTATGTTTAATCTATGCATTTTCTTTGCTTTAACTGTATCTCAAAGATTCGGATATACAGGGTTTTTCATAATCATTATTTTTCTAAGAAACTGTTCAATTTCAATTTATATTTCTCCATTGACTAAGGAACTGCTTAATAACATTTTATTTCCAGATGGAAAAGAATTTGTGCCTTTTGATTTTATTTTCCATTTTATTACATTGTGATAAGACAATGTTGTTGGTTTGCATTATTTTTATTTGAAAGAATTTATTGAAAATTTCTTGGTGATCTCACATATGGCCAATTTTCATGAATGTTCCACATGTATTTGAAAAGAAGAAATATTCTCTTTCATAAGGGTAAAGGGTTCAATATGTATTCATAAGATCTACCTTGGGATTATGTTGTTTAGGTTACATGTGTGTGTGTGAGTGTGTGTGTATAATTTCTTTTCCAATCTGCCCTGTCTTGAACTGAGAGTTGATCTATAGTCTGTCCTAATTAATGTACTTCCGTGTGTTTCTCTTATCTCCTGTATTTATGCCTTATGAAGGTTGCTGCTGTGTTATTTGATGCACAGTTATTGATACCATTTGTATCTTCACGGTGAAGTACGGCCTTCACTATTATTAAAGTGTCCTTCTTTGTCTCATTAAGCACTTTTCCCTTCACGAATTTCGTCTTGTCAGATATCAAGTTCACAATCCTGGCTTGCTTTATGTGCACTTGTCTGGTATAGTTTGGCCCATCATTTAAATTTTATTGCACTTTGTTTTCGAAGTATCTCTTATAGTATAGAGTTGAGTTTTGTCTTATAAGACAATCTGAAAATATTTTTCTTTTCACAAGTTTGTTCAGACCATTCGCACTTATGGTTACAACTTAAATACTTGATCTTAGCCCTGTCTGATTATCTTGTGTTGCATTTACTATGGATATTTACCATGTGGTTTTCATTCTCTGGTTTGTTTTCTTTGCTTTTTAATAAAGAAAAAATGTTGGTGATTAAAATGACTTGTGTTTTTGTTTTAGTAGTTATCTAATATATTTATATAATGCTCATGTTTTCTTTATTTAGGTTTCTACTATGTGGTTTGTCTGCTTTACATGGTGTCTTTGGTCCTTACCTATAATCTATGTGAAGTTAATGAGTTTATGTTACTTTTCCATTTTTTCCCCTTTTTCTCTTACTAGAAAAAATTATCTACTTCATCAGAGCACATAACTTCTATATACTATTCTTGGTCTATATATTGGTAAGTAGAAGATCTGTAGTAAAATATAGTTCATGCTTACCACTAGTTCTAACAGTTTCTTCATTCACATCTTAGTTGGATGAAGGTGGTCTTCTAATAGATTCCTCACAAAGAGCTCGAGTACAATATTCCCTGAATTCTTGCATGTCTGCAGTTGTTTTTCTGTAACCAAGCACATGAAAAGATGCTCAATGTCATTAGGGAAATACAAATCAAAACCATGATGAGATACCAATTCACACTCCTAAGAATGGCTATTAAAAATGGAAAGGGGAGAGTAACGCACGTTGCAAGGATGTGGAGAAATTAGAATCCTTGTATACTGCTAGTGTGAATGTAAAATGGTTCATTTGTTGTAGGAAACACATCCTCAAAAAGTTAAACATACGATTATCACATGACCCGCTTCGAACTACACCCAAAAGAGTTGAAAACAGGTACTCAAGCAAATCCTTGCACCAAAAACGTTCACAGCGGCACTATTCACAGTAGTCCAAAGGTAGAGACAACCCAAGTGTCCATCACTGGAGGAATGGGTAAACAAATTTTGATTATCCATCCAATGGAAGGTTATTCAGCCATAGATAGGAATGAAGTACTGATCCATGCTCCAATGGGGATGAACCTTGAAAACCAGTATGTTAAGTGAAAGAAGGCAAACAGGGTTACATATTGTATGACTCCATATTGTGTGAAATATGCAAAATAGGCAAGGACCTAGAAACAGAAAGTAGATTGGTGGTTGCCAAGGGCTGGGGAGGGGGCTGATAGGGTATACAGGGTATACTTAATGTATACAGGGTTTCATTTTGGAGTGATGAAGTGTTCTAGAACTAGATAGAACAACATTGTGAATATACTAAATGCCACTGAATTGTTCCCTTTAAAATAGTTACTTTTGTGTTATATGAATTTCACCATGATGAAAATTGTTCTTCTATAGCCTTGATATTTGAAAGATTAGCTGAGTTGAACTAAAAATCGTTGGTTCACACTTTACCTTGGTAAAACTATTTCACCAAGGCATTGCTTCCTAAGTTGCTCTTGAGAAATCTAATGCCAACCTGACTTCATTTTCATTATAAAAGACTTGTTCTGATTTGTTTTTCCCTGATAATGAGTGATGAGATACCACTTCACACCTGTCAGAATGGCTAAAATTAACAGCTCAGGAAACAACAAATGTTGGTGAGGATTCAGAGAAAGGGGAACACTTTTGCACTGTTGGTGGGAATGCAGACTGGTACAGTCACTCTGGGAAACAGTATGGAGGTTCCTCAAAAAAAAAATGAAAAAAAGAACTACCCTACAACCCAGCAATTGTACTACTAGGAATTTATCTAAAGGGTACAAAAATGCTGATTCAAAGGGGCACATGCACCCCAATGTTTATAGCAGTGCTATCAATAATAGCCAAATTATGGAAAGAGCCCACGTGTCCATTGACAGATGGATAAAGAAGATGTGGTGTATATATATACAATGGAATACTACTCAGCGATGAAAAAGAATGAATCTTGCCATCTACAACAATGTGGATGGAACTAGAATGTATTAGGATCAGTGAAAGAAGTCAAAGACAGATATCATATGATTTCACTCATATGTTGAATGTGAGAAACACAACAGATGAACATAGGGGAAGGGAAGGAAAAATAAGATAAAAACAGAGAGGGAGGCAAACCATAAAAGACTCTTAAATACAAAAAATAAACTGGGGGTTGCTGGAGGGGCGGTGGGTGGGGGGATGGGTTGGGTGGGTGATGGGCATTGGGTAGAGCATTTTTTTGGATGAGCACTGTGTGTTATATGTAACAGATATATCACTGGGTTCTACTCCTGAAGCCAAGACTGCCCTGTATGTTGACTAACTTGAATTTAGGTTTAAATTAAATACATACATACATACATACATACATACATACATACATACATACTTGTTCTTTTTGCCTAGAGGACCAGAAAGGATTATTTTTTCTTTATTTTGTCTTTAATGTCTAGTTGTTTTATTAAGATACGTTTCAGAGTTGACTATTTAGAAGCAATTTTCCTCCACGGTGGGCCCTTTCAATGTGTAGATTCAGGTCTACTTTTACTTCAGGAAATCTTTCTTGAATTATAGTATTATATATTTGTCCTACTTCACTATTTTCTCATTGGCATCTGTAACTGCACTTATGTTTGCCTATTATCTATCTATCATTTTCTCCCGGGATCTTTTTGCCTCTTTCATTTTCTTGGCTCCTTTCATTTCTACTCATTACCTTCCATCGTCGACTTTCAGCCATATTTATTTTCTCTCAGGTACCTTCTAGTTTAGTCATTTCAAGGTTAAGTTTTCGTTTCTTTCCTAACATCAGTTCCCATTAGTTCCAGTCTGTCAGTTTCTATTTTGGGTTTTTAAATCCCTGATCTACGTCTTCTCCCAGCATCTGCAATTGCTTGTTTAATGATAATTAATTCATGTTGGAATATGGTACTATATTTTCTTTTGCATCAGGGCTTGTTTTCTTTATGCCTTCTGGAGTTTGTCATTTACTGACGTTTTTCTTAAGCTTAAAAAAAAGTTGAAGTAGCACGTAAATTTAGTAAAGTAGATAAGCTGATAACCTGATGCTTCACTTTCCCCTTGCTCTGACCTTAATCCACTGTCATCAAGAATCTATCACATGCCAGAGCTTATCACACCATTTGCCATAAACACTGTCATCCTTTTTACCATCTGATTAGTCAGTGACCCCTTTTCAGACTCCCATCCTAATGTTCTGCTTTCTAGGGCCACTCCTAGTACTTACTTTCAGCCTGGGTGCCCCCAAAGCAGGGCCCGAAACAAGGACTCGGCATGTGGGAATTTTATTTGGGAAATGACCCCAGAATTTAGGAGGGACTGGGAGAAATGAAATGGAAAAGCCAATGCAAAGTTGTATTGGCAAGCTGATCATTTCTGTGAGTGATGGGGCTTGTTCCTGCCGGAACCCTATAGAATGTACTTCAGGACTGTCTGCCAGAGGCATGGAGAGGGGGAGTATTTATCCACTGGTTCCTGGCTCCCATTGGTCAAGTCCCCTGGGGTGGTAACTCACTTGTTTGTGAATAAAGGAGGGAGAAGGGGTAGGGCCCAAGAAGGGTTTAATACCATTTTCTAATGGCTTCCACAGTCTCAGCTAAGTCAGCTCTCAGTCTTAGTGTTGTCTTAGGTCTCTGACTGCTTTTAAGACTTTTTTTTTCCTTTGGTTTTCAGCAGTTTTTCTAGGATGTGTCTTCAGTGATTTTGTGTTTACCAAGCCTGGGCATACAGAATGAGGTCATTCTTGTATCTGTGCCTCATATGCATTCTGAAAAAGTCTTAGTCATTATCTCTTGGAATATTGATTCTAATCCTCTTTTTCCTCTCCTGGGACTTCAATTATGGGTACAACTTTGCATACATTCCTATGTCTTGTAATACCCACCCTCCCCTTTTTTGGTTACTTTCCATGCATCAGAATGGATTTTTTAAAAATTTCTTTTAATGTTTATTTATTTTTGAGAGAGAGAGAGAGAGAGAGAGACAGAGTGTGAGTAGGGGAGGGGCAGAGAGAGACAGAGGGAGACACAGAATCCGGAGCAGGCTCCAGGCTCTGAGCTGTCAGCACACAGCCTGACATGGGGCTTTAACTCATGAACTAAGAGATCGTGACCTGAGCTGAAGTTGTACGCTTAACCGACTGAGCCACCCAGGTGCCCAAGAATGGATATTTTTTAAAAAAGATGAAATATCTGTATTTTTCTTCATGTTTGTTTTGAGAGAGAGCGAGAGAGAGAGTGTGCACATGTGCATGTGTGGGGAGAGGCAGAGAGGGAGAGAGAATCCCAAGCAGGCTCTGTGCTAAAAGCACAGAGCCTGATACAGGGCTCGATTTCATGAACCATGAGATCAGGGCCTGAGGCAAAATCAAGAATCAGATGCTTAATTGACTGAGCCACCCATGTGCCCTGGAATAAATATTTTTTTTAAATAAATTTTTTCACAGTTCAATAAGTCATCTTTCAGTGTTTGATTTGCTGTTAGACTCACCTGGTGAATTCTTAATTTGTTTGTAATTTTCATTTATAAAATTTCCAGTTGGTTTTGGTCAAGAACATCCATTTCCATGTCAAATTTCTTAAGATTGTTTTTTAACTCTATTAACATATTAAACTTTTTTTTTTTTTTTTTTGAGGTTCATGGATGATGACTCCTTTTTCTGATTTACTTGAGGGAATTTCACTTGTTTGTTGTCTTAGTCTTCAGTCACATGATCTTGTCTCCTCACGTGCCTAGTTTTTTTTTTTTTTTAATGTGTACTAAACATTGTACGTGAAAAATGCAGGAATGATTTGAGCCTGAAGGATTTACTGGGGGCTCTCAATTCTTGTCTTCGGTGGACTCTAAGTTTCCAATTTTTGTTCTTCAAAGTCCCATGAATCTGTTGAAAGCTCTGTTCAGCTTCTCACTCATGCTTTCAAATTGGCAGATGCCTCTAGAAGCAAATTGGCTTTAGTGCCTGGCTCACCTTCTGGTTTTCCTCTGTTCCCACATCTTGTTCTTGTGAGTTCCTATAGCCTAGGTAGCTGGTGGCATTTTGATGTTTCCAAACACTTCATATATAATATGTGTGTGTGTGTATATAAAGTCAGATTTTCTACTTGTTCTCGCAGGAAGGCTAATCCAAACCATCAAATTCATCATTCCTAGGTAGAACTCCATCCTACTGAAAAGTTTTCTTTTTCTCTTCTCATGCAATATGGATACAGGGCAGTTTAAGTAAAACTGATTTGTTTTGGATTTTCCTGGACAGGCCAGAGAGGATAATCCAATAGACCGGGAAGAGGTTTGGGTAGCTTACAGGGTTTCTTAGCTTAAGACTATCCTCTTCTGTGGCTGCAGTGAAGCTTCTTTAATAAATTATTTCTTTTTAATGATAATACCATTTAGTGATACTATCTCGTTTCATTGGGGCCCATAGTTTCAGCTGGTTCTTTCTTTCATTTCACTATCACGTCTCCAAGGATACCTCCCCATATCAAAGTGTTTCCCTCTCTTCCAGGTGTCTTCCCAAGGTTACTACCTCTGGTCCTATGTACTTCTCAAGCGCCTTTCTTTCATTTTTCCAGTAGCTAATAACTGCCCCACCAGGCCTCGGACATGTTCTCAGCATTTCCCCACTCAGCATGCCCTCGCCCTACTGAGGGACCTTGAGTTGATGCTGTCTGAGTTCTGCTGCCACTAGAACCCTGTCACACTCACTTCTCTTATGCTCAGCCCTTGCCTTGCTCCTCCTCTAGTGTGGGCTTCTGAACTGAGGTTTATTTCCTCCACTCACATGTAAGGTGAAGTCCGTAGAACTTTCTTTCTCCTAGTTATGTAGTAGGAACGGGTAATTTCTTGTCCTATTAGGATGCAGAACAATAATAACACATCTTTTTAACTTTTTGATAGGATTGTGTTTTAATTATCCTTTTACTGCTTTCTAATTTTACTGCATTTTGCTTAGAGAAACAGTCTACAAGATTTCAATTCTTTGGAAATTGAGACTTCCTTTGTGGCTGAGTACATGGTTGATTTTTTTTTTTAATTTTCCATTTGCACTCTATATTTGCTTGAGATTGGTAAACATATTAAGCACATCCTCTAGACTTAAAAAAAAAACTTTTTTGATTTATCACTCTCTGAGAATTAAAATCTAGTAAAACTCATGTGGCCGCAATATTTTGTCTGCAGTTTTGTCAGGTTGTTGCTTCATATTTTGAAGCTGTACTGTTAGGTGTGTATCTGTTCAAGTTCATTATATCTTTGACCTGTTTTCCTTTTACCGGTATAAATAGTCCTTGTCTCTTGTTTTCCACCTTGAATTCTGTTTTGGGTTACCTGGCCTCGATGTTTACACAAGACATCTATCTCTTGTTTTATAGGTTGTCTTTGCTCTCTTGGTTAGAAAAACCTCCCTAATCGGGGTGCCTGGGTGGCTCAGTCGGTTAAGCGGACGACTTCGGCTCAGGTCATGATCTCGCAGTCTGTGAGTTCGAGCCCCGCGTCGGGCTCTGTGCTGACAGCTCAGAGCCTGAAGCCTGTTTCGGATTCTGTGTCTCCCTCTCTCTGCCCCTTCCCTGTTCATGCTCTGTCTCTCACTGTCTCAAAAATAAATAAAATGTTAAAAAAATAAAAAAAAAAAAGAGAAACCTCCCTAATCTTGGGTTGTGTATAGTCTCTTCAGTTTTTTCCTTAAATTTATCTAATTTCCCCTATTGTTAATGATGGCATGTGTAACTAGGACAAAACACATTTATGCCACATAAAGCTTGATTTAATGACACATTTCCTTAAAAAAAAAAAAATTCCTTATGCTTCAGCTCCTTACCAGTGATTCCTGAGAGCTTTTTGAGTTCCAGCCTCTGTTACTTCGCTACAAAAGCAAAGACACAAAAATTAGCTTGCTGTTTGCTCAGTTTCATAATGGTTGATTAAAAATGCCCCCCCCCCCGCCATCACAGTAAATTAAGAGAAGTCGTCACACAAGGGCAGATTTTGGGAATGCCATTGGATCTGTCACAGATGCTGGTATCTAAAGTAGCACCAAGAGAAGAGAAAGGAAAAAAAATGTGGCTTGAGTAACTAAAAAGGAGTAGAGGGAGACAGGTGGGAGGAAATGTTTAGTGGAATGAATATGTGTAAACAGAACAGATGACAGAAATAGAAAGATCAAGAGGGTGAATTTGATTTATAAAGGAAATTAATGGTGCTCAGTAAAGAGAGGGGTGATGCTGTTACAGGGATGAGGAAGGTGAATCTCAACAGAGGAGGGGCAAAAGGCAGAAGACAATGCCATCCACCACAGAAAAGAGGCCATATTCTAAGCCTGAGAGAACCAGATTTTACTTCAGAACAACTGGAGGAAAAACACGGTTTAAAGACACGAGTCAATGTTACATGGAAAACGAAAGGGTAAGAACAAAAGGTGTCACAACACCAGAGCATGGGCCCAATTTTCCAGGTTAGACTGTAAAGTGCAGTCCACTGGTGGCTCTTTGAAATGGAAGTGAAAAATCTATCTTGCAGGATAAGAGAGATTGGGATGAGGAGATGTTTTCTAATTCTGTATTTTCAGTTTTTAAAACACTTGTTTCCACATCTTTGATATTTTGGAGCTTTCCGGTTGACCTGGAGGTTGTTTTTATTCTGAACAAAGGGGATGTAGAGATGTTTGCTCCCATTCAGGGATCTAATTAGGCATGTTGTCCAATCTATAATAAGTCACGGGCTCAGTTTTTCTTTGTCAAGGTAGTCAGAGGCCTTCAGGCATGAGTGACTTATTGAAATGTACTCTCATAGTTAGGGATGAATTATTATCCTGATATTGTCAATCACTCAATAATTTTATATCCCCAGAGCTCTCTCTTGGTTGTTTTGTACCACACAAAGACGACACTTTATTCTCATATTTGTTCACAGACATGATAACACATTTTTGTATCCAGCGAAGAAGGAAATCCTTCTAAATGCAGCAAGAGTGGCAGTCTGACTAAAAAAAGTTATTTTCCATATCCACAAAAATGTTAATCAGATTCTTGTCAGAACATGTGTAAGAAGTGGTTTTCATTGTCACAGCTCTTGATGTCAGATTACTAAAATAATTTATGTTTTGTTGCAGGGAACATGGGTGTGAGCAGAAACCCCCAAGTCACGTGACCACTTCTGAGCCTACTCTTCTTCCCAACACACAGAAACGATCTGTGTTTCGTGGTACCGAGTGAACGGTGGGAACGGTGGAATTTCAACATGGCTGTTCTTTATTTGATTAAATATACTCTCTATTTATTCTTAAAAAAAACTAATTTAAGTTAAATGGCAATAAACCATGATAATTTGGAAAACATGTTGAAATTGAGAGTGAAGAGAAATGTTCTGTATGTAAACCACACTGTAAACCATAAAACTTATTTTTGTCAACTGCTTCTCATGACAGTGGCTGGGAATTTGACATTTCTACTACAGTAGGCAGAAAACCATGTAAAAGACACTCTCCCACATCCCACATCACATCTCTATTTATATTTCCAAACTAAAAGCATTACAGCCCCGGAAAGTGCTGAGTGGACTGCGTACGTTTACACCAAGGGCTGTAAGTTCACAGAAGCGTGGCCTTGGACTGGTGTCTTTGTGTGGCAAGGCCCCTGTCGGCACCCCTGCCCGCACCCTGTCCCCCAAGCCACCCTGAATGGAACAGGCCTGGCTCGCCAAGAGAAAACCGTTGCTCCATAATCCAAAAGGCGATGAACTTTTTTCAGTGAACTCTGGTCAGTGCGAGACAGGATAAAAAACTCTTCTCAAACTGATTCCGAAACCCACGTGAAGCACCCCCACGATGGCATTCAGTACGACTTACCCACTTGAAAATGTGTCAGCAGCTATTCAATTACTTAAGGAAAGGAGACTTGTAAAAATTTACGTAGTTGCAAGGTGAAATTTTTAAGGCTAGAAAAAAGACCTTTGATAATCTATACAAGCAAACGTGAATGTGACAGAAACACGGCTGGTTCTCTAATCATGTCTGAGGTATACATTCCACCCGACTGACGAGGTCTCAGAAGATTCCTGATAAAAACTCCCCCTTTCCACTTAAAGATCATAAGAAGGCAGCGCGGTCCGGTTCTTTTCCCCGCAGAAAGGGTATTTAGTTTGGGATGTAACGTTTTAAAACAATAATACAAACCTCCTGGGAGAATACCACAATAAATGTCTCAAAAACCACTCAGTTAATCCCAGGGTATAATCCGGCTGTTTTAAATTACTGCAGGGAATATTATGGGCCTTAATGACACTGTAACTGCATGAAGCCAAAGAAAGCTAGAAAGAGAGGCCAAAAAGATGAGCTCAGAGCCAGCTGAAGTGACAACAAACATGTGGCTGTTTACTAGGATTGGAGAGGTTTAGTCTGCAGATGTTTGCGGTCTCTAGAAGGTTCCAGAGGAATGAGTTATTATGAAGATTTGCAGAGTCTGATGAGAGCAAGATTCTTCTTGGAGATGGCGGGCCCCAGACAGGGAGGCCCAATGGTAGAGACAGAATTTATAGATTTCTGCGGTCAGATCGTACTCTACTGGTCCCACAATGTACATCAACAAATTAATATTGTACGGATGTCATTTCAAAGCCTCCTAAAGACGAGAGTCATTATTGAAGCCATTAGAGCACAGATGGTTCAAACTATATGCAGATATTCATACTTGCATTTTTGCATTATAGCTGCTTTTTTTTTCTGTTGAACTGTAATGAATTGTCTCATAATCTATTCCATCTTCTTGCCATTAGCAGGCTTTGAATGTTCACAAATAGGAGCAAAGAACTCATTTTCCAGAGCTTTAATCACACAAAGAGGGAATGCCTAATTCTCTAAATGAAATGGTCTGTGATCACTGAAGCAGAGATTTAATATATCACGGCAAATTAGGTAGATTTTAATAAATTACTTATCTCCCTGAATACTTTACATATGCTTAAGAAGGAACATAGCCTGTTTGCAAACAGTGAAAACCCACAGCCTATAAAAATCCTTTGAAGAAAATGACAAATAAAAAAGTAAATTAAAAAATGAAATGCATTATACCCTAGACCTCTAGAGACAATTCCTTTGCAGCATTGATTCACGGCTCCATTAAAAATATCAATTAAATCCTTCAGTGAGATTGGGTAAAAGCTAGAAAATTAACTTTCTGAGCGGCTTTTCGAGGATCTGGTTATCCAGATCCACCCCACCTTTGTACAAGGCTTGATGTAAATTTTAAAAAATGATAAAAAAAAGATATTCCTTTCAGGTCTAACTAAGCATATCAGAATGTGAACCACACTTTTAATAATTTTTTTCCTATGTCATAAGCTAAGTTTTCAAACTATAAATTTCACGTCCCTGGATCCCGTATCACCATCGCGAATACATAAAAACCATACAAACGGGAAGAACTGTGATTTTTAAGAAAGAAAACCAAAAACTTGAAGTAATTTCAGAAGTTGGTGCCCAGTCTCCTTCTTTATATTTAATTGATAGAAACTGCATGCATCAAAGAAAATGCATACTGAGCTTTAATGTGCATAAAGTGGATATTAGCATTTTAAAGAGGAAGATTAACACATTAATCCAAGTAATTTTCATATATTGCTTCTAATAAAATCTTCACAGTGTAAAACTCTTAATGAGGCTAATCGTAGGCATTCCATTTAGTGGGACGATTAGGGATAACATAAAAGTGTGTCTTTTTTCCTAGGTTTTCTCAGATTTATCCTTTTTGCTTATTACAAATAAAAATGGGAATTGCATGTCAGTTCTTCATAAGAAAGTGTTGAAAATGCAAATGGGCTTTCTCATGCTATCATGTAGGTATGAATTATTGAGGAGGCACTGCCCATGGTGGAGAACTGAAGTCCCGAGGGGTGGCAGTCGTGGGAAGGAGGGAGTAGCAAAATAAACAAATGAAAAAGTATACAAAACTTGAACACTGCCGACCCGGACCTCCCCCTCCCCGCGTCCCATGAATTATAGATTATATACACCAGAGTGATTACAAAGATCTCATCTCAGGGCTTTCATGTGAGTGTTTACTCGGGAGGAGGAGATGCCTCTGGAGCGGCTTCTTTCAGCCTCCAGGTCCTCTCTGTGCTGCTCGTAGACAGACCGTAGGGCCTGGAGTGCTTCGACTGTGACCCTGAGCTTGCCAATGCCTCCACCGTCTGCCCGTGCATCCAGAACTAGGGAGAAAAATAATAGCAGAAGAGTATGAATATCACTCACCCGATTTTTCTCTTCAGATAGGCCACATGAGACAGGAGTTGAAAAGACGAAAACGGGGGCGCCTGGGCGGCTCAGTCGGTTAAGCGGCCACCTCTCGATTTCGGCTCAGGTCGTGGTCTCAAGGTTCAGGGGATCGAGCCCTGATAGGCTCTGCACTGACAGCGCGGGGCCTGCTTGGGACTCTCTCTCTCTCTCTTTCTCTCTCCTCTCTCTGCCCTTCCCCCACTCATGCGGCGCACACCCTCTCCCTCTCTCTCAAAATAAACAAACTTAAAAAAAAAAAAAAGAAAAGAAAAGGTGAAAACAGCTTTATAAGAGTCCAAAGTTCACTGGCATCTCAGAAATCTAAAACTTGAAGCCTGTCATGTGTGTCTGAAGAGACACATTTCGGGTCTATCACATGTGTACATACATGTTGTTTGTGGACTTAAGACTCATGATCTATCCTGAAGTTTACCTAGTGGAAAGGCTGGAAGAAAACGATTCTCACATAGGATCGGAATTTCTAAGCTAGAATAAAGAAAGCCTAAAAGGGATAACATATGACAATTCCAAATCTTTGTTTTGAGGAAACCTTTAAACACAACTTGGTATACAAAGCCTCAGGTTGACCTGAGCAGAAGGGGAGGTCACAGGGCCCAAGTGGTCCCCAGCTCGGTCCCCTGAGTTTACACCTCTCTGTTGGGACTCCTCGCTGCTTTGTCTGGCACAGAACCCAGCGTTAGAATCCTGACCTGGCCAGTGTTTAAGGGTTTGCCTCTCTTTCAGAACATGGCCACAGTAGCTGCATCAGATGAGTATGGCCATAGGGGACTCTCAGAATGAGAGGATGGGTCGCGAGACAACACTGACTGGAGAAAGGAGTAAGAACATACAGCAGAGATAATTTTCCTCATTTTTGTCAGACTCTCTTGGTTCTGGTTGTCTGTAAGAGGGTTTAGGGTAACATTTTAATCTTCTTATCCTTTTTTTCTTTTTTTCTGTGCTACACGAAGTTGTGACAAACTGTCACGTAATATGTGTGGTTTATGAGGATTTCCCAGGATAGGTTTCCGATTCGGTTAATTATTTGGCTTGATCTTGACTTCTGACCTTGATCTTCTAGCACATTCTCAGGACAGGCGGCCTGACGTGTGAACCGCAGATGAACTCTGGTGTAACAGAGTGTTTGGCACTTAAGAGGTGCTCAAATAAGTGTTCATTTAATGCATGAATAAAGGAGTAAACAAGCCATGGACAGCTTCCCAGACATGGCTCCGCTAACGTGACCAAGGAGACCAGAGCTCGGCCTCCGTTCTCCATTTACCGTGAACAACCCAGGTCATCCTCGGTATGATTTTTAAAAGTCTGATTCATAAAGCACAATTCCTTCAGCATGTTCTAAATATGTTCTGTAAGGATACAGAGGGTAGAAAGTAAGCACCGATGGGACTCATGCCTCTGAGGTGAAAATCCAGGAGAGTACATTTTGTCAGGAATCCTCTCCTCCTCCCTGAATCCTGCTAGGAAATAAGTGAGTGGTACCGCTTGGAGTTATCTGCAGTGGCTCCATCACTGGATTGTGACACTGAATTAAAGAGAAGCCTTGCAAAAGACACTACAATGATGACTCAGAATAACATGCCTTGGCTGAAATAAGGCTTGACAGCAGGAAGCTTCCATAAACAACACGAAAAACATCCAATGGCCACATTGTTGTCACACACTCACCCCTAACACTACCAAAATGAATAATTCCTTGTGAAGCGCAATTAATTATTTTAAAATTTCTGTTGATTGAAAGGAGGGCAGAGGGGGAAGGGGAAGGGAGGGATTGTAGGGAAAAGCTTCCAGCTTCAAGAAAAAGTCAGCTTGGGTTGCAAAGGATTCAACCAGCATGTGACTCAACGTCCCTGCAGCCAACTAAAAAGAAGGTTTTAATAAAGAATTTGGATTTCAGCAATTGTACAAATTGAGCAATCCTTCCACCCATACCATCGATATTTTGCTCGATGATGTCTCTCCCTTCCTGAAACATGTCAGCGAGGTCAATGTCAACTATGCCAATGTCCTCACACTCCAGGTCCTGCTCATCCTCTGGAGGGTCGCTGACCACAGTGAAGCGAATGCTGAGAAGGGACAAAACAGAGAATCACCACACAGTGCGAAAAAAATCACCATGACACACAACTCCCAAATGGGGCTTTATCACTAAGTATGAAATCTCAAAGTTTCCAATTATTCCAATAAAAAGCAAATTACATGAGGTTAGATAAGTTATTGCGTGAACTATTACAATTATTATAGCACACCCAGCCTTCAAATGAACATGAATCCACTTTTCCAAGTGCTGATTAACATTTAACTCTAGGGGCGCCTGGGTGGCTCAGTTGGTTGAGCGTCCGACTTCGGCTCAGGTCACGATCTTGCGGTCCGTGAGTTCGAGCCCCGCGTCGGGCTCTGGGCTGATGGCTCAGAGCCTGGAGCCTGTTTCCGATTCTGTGTCTCCCTCTCTCTCTGCCCCTCCCCCGTTCATGCTCTGTCTCTCTCTGTCTCAAAAATAAATAAAAACGTTAAACAAAACAAAACAAAACATTTAACTCTAGAATCTGAGAAAATTACTAGGTAAAGAGAAGAACCAGATGTTCGCTCTAATACGCACTATCTGATCATATTTTGACACGTTTACTTTTTTTTTAATGTTTACTTTTGAGAGAAAGAGAGAGACAGACAGACAGACAGAGCATGAGCAGGGAAGGGGCAGAGAGAGAGAGGGAGACACTGAGTCCAAAGCAGGCTCCAGGCTCTGAGCTGTCAGCACAGATCCTGACTCGGGGCTCGAACCCGCGAATCGTGAGATCACGACCTGAGCTGAAGTCGGATGCTTAACTGACTGCGCCACCCAGGTGCCCCGACACATCTATTTTTAAGTTAGAAAGATCGAGTGGAGAAGGACCAGGGAGATCAGGGCCCTGTTTTCAAAAGAAATGCAACATTGTCTATAGAAACGTACACCTTCAGAGTGACTACTAAGCAGTCTCTCCAACTATATGTGTTCCGCGAAACGCAGACATGGCGTTCGCCGGGTAACATCCTGAGTCACGTCAGGTAAATGTGGTAGCTCTGCCCAAGAGCTACATGAAATGTTTGTGTTACTTCGGCAATGTTTTAGTTCACAGTCATAGCATCCAAGTTTTATTTTACTTTTAGACACATAATTGTAAGGTTCTGATGGAACTGATTTGAATTAGTGGCTTGTGCTGAGGCCAAACACACTTGGATTGACCAAATGACAGGAATTTACAGTTAAGTGCTCTTTGGATATGTCTTGGCAGCATAACTTAAACCATGGATGCTTGTAAACTACCATTTTAACCATTTTCAGAACGTATCCATCCCAAATCAGATACAAGACAAGAAACTTGTTTCTGAGATAACATTTTTAGATGAAATTCTAAGTCTCCGAGAAATCATGCCTTGAAAAATATGCACGAAGAAAATCTTTTGCAAACGCTTATAGGTAAACATGATAGTATTTAACTAACTTGCTGAAAATAAGTATTCAACGTTTAATTCCTTTATGGAGTCTCTGTTATCAGTCAGCAATACATTTTGATTACGAATCCCTTCGGTTGAAATCAAAGGCAATACGTATTCACACAATAATTGTCAAGAGTGCAGATGCTGGTCCGTTAAGTGGATACACTGAATGCTTTACATGATGCATAAAATAGAGGGATTAGGATGGAGTGGTTAAGGGCACCCGTTTTGAGTTCCAGTTTCTGCTTTCCTACTATTAACTTTGTGACCTCGGACACATTGCTTAACCTCTCTGATCTTGTATCTGTAGAATGGGAAGAGTTATGCCTATCTCAGGGCTCTTGCGGGCACTCAAATGAGATGATGCATGTAAACAGTGCCTGGAATATGGTAAACACAGTGTTTCCACTTTTATGACTATCATTATTAATCTACGTAGGACTGCTTAAGCTTCTACATTTCTAATGGAAGAGAAGAAGAAGACCTGGGGAATGCTCGTTTCTGTTGAAAACTGAAATTGCCAAATCATACGATGACTGTATCAGTCAAACAAGTTGATGCACACTGTACATCCACAAGGCTTACAGAAAAATAGAGGTTGTACAGATCGCACTAATATTGTTAAGTGTTATCCTCCTGTACTGTCTCGTATTTAAGGATCATATCTCTATCGCTTTACAAATGCAGACCTTTACCTCCACTGAATATATGAGAATTCTGAGACAAAAAGGAAGAAAAACGAACCCTTCTAAATGCCAGAGAAATGGCTAGAAACCCACACTCAGTATTTCTTGTTTTGAATTCTACAGAGAGCCAAGTGAGATGTCAAATAGGAAATTAAGAAACTGCGAAGTCAAGCTTTAAAAAGGAAAGAAGGTGCACTAAGATAATGTAAAAGCCACAGTCTGGCTTAGTTTAAGCTGTACAGAAGACATCTTACGTCTCAGCTTTAAGCCAAAACAGAGTGGACACCTTGTTTCGCGTCCCGAAGAGGACCCAGTCTGAGGACCGGGACAGACACGGGGGGGAGAGGCCAAGTACCCATGTGGAGGTGAGACGGGAAGCGACACACGGGCTGCTTCTGCCTCCTCTTCCTCCCTCTCCTCCTGCAAAACTCTCCCTTTCCCAGCGAAATCTGCCTTGCTAACCCCTCTGCCGGGTCCTAGACACAGACCTCTATGTCTTCCTGTGTGCCTGGAGCTCCCTCTGCCTGGAATGAATGGTGTTCCTGAGGCTGTTCATGACCTGACTGGGTTCTCTCATCCCTCACTATCCAGCTTTTTGTCACCTCCTTAGATCTGCCTTCACCGTTCTATTCTAACTTGTTTAACTTTCTCTTTGTGCTTATTGTAATATGTAATTGGTTTCCTTGTTGGTGTCTGCCTTCCTCAGTGGGATGTAAACTCTGTTTAAGTTCAGGGACTGGACTTCACCTTGTCCAGCATTTAGCTCCTGACACCTATATAGGGGATTATAAACGGTTTTTGAATTACTACGTGAATTGCAAAATGGACGATCCTACTGAAGGCTGGCTCATCTGAAGAAGGCTTACTGGAGAAGGCGGGCCCTGGGCTGGACATCAAGATTTAGACCTCAAATGTCACTTGCTGTTATTGAGGAGATCAGAAAGCACTAAAGCTCCTTAAATTGTGTAATATTTTTGATTCTGTCCTCATTCTGAAAGAATTCCTTTTTGTATAAAACAGGATAGAGGGGCTGAAGGGTTACCTGTGAGGGTTACATATTAGAATTCTGATGTCATGTTGGAGCTGCTCAACAGAACAGCTGAAATGAAGAGATGAAACCAAAAAAGAGCTTGAAGTCCGTGTCAAAGCTATGACTTCAAATAAACACTTTCTCTCTCTCTCTCTTTTTTAAATGTATATTTATTTTTGAGAGAGAGAGGGAGAAAGACAGAGCGTGAGTGGGGCAGGGTCAGAGAGAGAGAATCCTAAGCAGGCTTCAAGCTGTCAGCACAGAGCCCAACGTGGGGCTTGAACTCATGAACTGTGAGATCATGACCTGAGTGGAAGTCGGATGCTTAACCGACTGAGCCACCCAGGCGCCCCTCACATAAATAATTTTTAAAGTCCCACTTTAATGTGTTACCTCCATATTATTTATTTATTTTTATTTGAGAGAGAGAGAGAGAGAGAAAGAAAGAGACAGAGCATATGCATGTGGGTGGGGGGCGGAGGGGCAGAGGGAGAGAGTGAGAGAATCTCAAGCAGGATCCATGTGTGGAGCCCAATGCAGGGCTCAATCCCACAACCCTGGATCTTGACCTGAGCTGAAATCATGAGTATGACACTCAATGGACTGAGTCACCCAGGTGTTCCATTTCAAAGTGATGGAACATATGCAAATATGTATGCAAATATATGCATATATATTGTATATGCAAATATAGCATGGGGCAAGATGCAAAGGTGCTGTATGTAATTCATCATCAATGTACATAATTTTATGTGTGTCAGGAAACCCTGGCCAAACTTCTCTGACTGTGGCTTTGTAAACTATCTCCAAAACCCAAGAGGGTTGCTGCTTGAGAAAATGAATTCTTATAAACTAGCAGATACTTTAAATAATGTGAGGTAATGTGACCTGTATTTGTAAAAGGTGGGAACATTCACTGGAATAACAATGGTCTTTTGGCTGTGGAAACATGTAAACACAAACTCCTCCTTTTTCCTGAAGAAAAGGATACCGTCAGGGAGAAAAGTGGGCCTGGCCGTTCTCTCCCATCATGGCCCCATTCCTGCCACGGAGGTTAGTGGTGCACACTTCAGAGCTACGGGCATTTGCTGTGCCACTGTCAGCCCGCCATCACTCTGCACCTGCAGTGCCTCTCTCGGTTTTTCTCAAAATGACACAAACGTTTGTGTCTCTAGGGGTCATTTAGAGAATTTGGAGAAACAAGGATGGGTCATTGGGAGTCATTACATTTATTGTGGACTTTAAAAAAATTTTAATACTATTTTGGTTACAAGAAGGTCTTCTGAGGAAAGGCAGGTCTACATTTAAAGCAGAATCTGTCTTTTAAAAAATACACACTTTTGAGGAAACACAATTGCTCTCCCCGGCTGAGGGGTGCTACTAATAGGTTCTGACATTCCAGAAACAAAGTGAACACAGAGGTAGACAAGTGAGACGGAAAAGATTGGCAAGTCCAGCCCAGGGCTTGTCTGTGGGAACAGAGCTCAGTCCTGGTCAGTGATGACCCAGCTTGTTGACTGCAGAGAAGCAGATGTCATGGTCAGTGCTATGTAACCACTTGGGACCTGGGATAACCCTGGGAGACTGATGGTATGTGAGGGGCTTTGCGAGGGGGCTCTGCAAGAAGCTCAAGCAGACAAAGTAAATAGGTAAAGAATGATTATCAACCATGCTGGGAAAAAACGGAGCTCCAGGCTAATTAACAGGGTTGTTTTTTTGTTTTGTTTTGTTTTGTTTTGTTTTTTTAGCACCGCTTCAGAACTGAGATCCAAAGAATTGACATGTGTGTTTCAAGGAGTTAATGAAAAAGCTGCTATCACATCCTAAGAACTAAGAATTCCAGTCTCCTTTCTTAGAAGATCAAATGCTAGTTTGGAGGCTCTTTTGAAAAATAGAATGTCTTTAACATTCACTTCATGCCCTCTAGGAAAACAGAGAACTTGAGCCTCTTTCTAAGGTGGGCAGGGGTGAGCTCCGTTTCTGAGGCTGTGTCATCTGTGGACCACAAAGGCAAGGAGAAGAGGACAACAGAGAGATAAAGGGCCCACCCAGACCAAGGGAGGAGAGCCAGCAGAGGGGTTGATGGGCAGCACCTCACGTAACTCCTCAAACTGTACAACGGGGGAGCTCACGCAAAAGCAGGAAGTTAGTGACATCAGGGTGTTTCCTTCTTAAAAGGGTATCAGTTCTCTCCCGAAACGGAATTGCAAAGTCTTCTGTTCAAATTTGCAAAAATAATAAATAAAAAATTAATAAATAAAATAATAAATAATAATAATAATAAAAATAACAAATAAAATAATAAAGTAAAATAAATAAATAATAATAAAAAATAAAATAATAAACAAAAATAAAAAGACTAACAAAATAACATGAAGTGAATTAAACAATGATAGGAAGGTAAAATTCGTCTGAAAGGCTGATGAGCTATTCCAAATAATAATATTGATATTACTCCCACTTCCACTGAGGACATCGAACACTTATTGCCCACTGTGTTGTCAGGTTCTATCTATTCCGGCCATCTCACTCATATGATCTCATTTAATCCTGACAACAACCCTATAGGGTATTATTACCGCCATTTTACAGATGGAGAAGATATGCGGCGCAGGATACTTATCCAAGGTCAGACAGCTAGTAGGTGATGAAACATGAACTCAAACCATTTGGCTCCAGAGCGTACCCTCCTTACGATTACATTACGCTTTTTGCAGTTCTACTCGGCCAGTAATGGGGTCCTGCATACATACTGTATGGTCTTTTGCTCGGCAGGCTCTGTGGGATCTTTACAGTTACTCTGTATGGTATGCAGGCCTCCTGTATTTCCGGGAGGAAAAGAGACCCCGAGAGGAAACATTCTCATTCACGGATACAGAGTGAAATCAGAGAAGTCAGGTTCTCTGATTCCTCGTTATACATTTTCTTTCGCCACACCGTGCCACGGAGGTCTACGTTTACAGAAGCCATGAGATAATTTAGAATGCTAAAGGTACCTTCTATTGGGCATCTCTTGTTTCAGTAGGATAGCTTTCAAGATGTCTCTCTTTGCTTGGTTGTTTTCTTTATCCACGTAGATCACTATACCAAAAAAAAAAAAAAAAAAAAAAACCCACAGGAGGAAGCCATCAGGAAATATGCCACATTAGTACCATTCTGTATTTGTATAAATACCTGTTTTTCGAGACACAAGTCATGCCACCTCACTTGTATGCCTGGGAAAAGAAAGTGGCTCTGGAAACCAGAGTCAAATCCGAATAGTCATGTGATCTAATGTCATGTCACTGGCAGGTTTATGTGCACACTGTCAGAAAAGATACAAGCAACATCTAAGAGTGCCACATCGCTGTCACTGCCTGTTAATGGCACTGGCAGTCATGACAGTAAAAGCCAGCGGTCTTTATTGCTTTGTATTTGAGGGATTTACTGCATTTTCTTTCACCCAAGAAGCGAGTGATAATGATAATGTATGGCAGAGAGCTTGTCCTTTCTGACAGCCTCGGTAATTTAATCCTTCTCTCCTGCCACAACATGCAATAAAAGAGGCATCTAGCGTATTGGGTTGAGGAAATCCATAGGCTGACGTTTACTGGTGTTTGGGTGGGGGGTATGGGAGAGAAATGTGGAGGAAGGGAGAGAGGCTTTTTAGGGTAGGAAGTTTGTCTTTGGTTTTGAAAGGTGCATGTTGGCCTGCAGGGATGTGGCCAGACTTTACCTGGCTGAAATATGAGGGGAGATAGCTGATCTAAAGTCCCACCAGGAAGAAGGCAGTGAGCACTTGAACCTGTAAATAAGCGTCTGCAGTTTGGGAAAACGGCATCTCAGAGTGCGAACTCTCCAATTTTCAACCTGATTATTTTTTCTCAGCTCGGCAGCCTTTCAGCCATGCCTTAGCTTCTGAAGACATTTCTTTTTCACATGCCATTTTGGAGGTAAAGTCTCCCCTGTGACCAGCTCTCAATTTAGAGACTATCCTGATCAAAAGTACACAAAGGGTGAAAGATACCATGACAATTCCAAAGCCAGACTCCGCTGGGAAAGAACATATTTCATACTGAGAATGTTTCCCTGGACAATTTTAGTCCAATCTCAAACTACGATGCTATCAGTTCATTTAGTCATTTGGCTCCGTTGACGTGCTGGGCACTGAGGCACACAGGGTGGGAGACACATAAGTGTCTGTGTAGGGGTGGGTTAAGGATTTAAGAGAAGTGAGAACCGAGGTCAAAGAGGGGCTCTTGGTTTACTGCTGTTTGCATAATGCAGTATCAGTGAATGTGACTAATTATATAGGTTACGGAGATTTACGGCAATCAAAAAAGAAAAGCTTCAGAGTATTTTGTGAGTCTAGTGCTTTGCTTACCAGTGCTAAAAAGGCTTGCTAACGGAGAAGTACCACTAATGTTGGGAGACTGCACCTCATTTTGGCCACCAGTACACCAAGCCAAATGGGAACTTTTTTCCCCAAATGGGAATTTTTTGGTTTTGCTGTTAATCACCACCAATTCAAGAGACGGTTGAGCATATTTTTTTGACTTCAGAGTTCTAAAACTTAAAAGCCATAATGGTCTACATAACTTTGGGGTTTTTTTGGTGATAATTTTTTGGATCATTTCCTCCCCCCCATTTTATTGAGATATAATTGACTTTGAACATTGTACTAATCTTGTGTATAACATAATGATATATGTATATATTGAGAAATGATTTCCACAGTAAGTTTGATTAATATCCATTACCTCCCTGAGTCACACATTCTTTTTTAACTTCTGATAAGAACATTTAAGATCGACTCTTGTAACTTTCAAATACACGACAGAGTCTTGTTAACTATAGTGGTCTATGTTGTTTGAAGATAAGGGTTATCTCAGTGATTAAGAAAAACAAAAAAGAATGGGTTCAGACTCCAGCATCTAGCTAGTCTTTCAATTCAACTAGGCCAGTCCTGATAAATCTCAGTAGTCCGAAAAAAATTTTTTTAATGTAGTACAATACACGTAACATAAAATTGATCATTTTAACCATTGTTAAGCATACGCTCGGTGGCATTAAGTCCATTCACACTACCATCCACCCCCAGAACGTTTTCATCATCCCAAACTGAATCTCTGTGCCAGTTAAATAGTAACTTGCCACCTCCCTCCTCCCCACTCCCTGGTAACCTCTATTCTACTTTCTGTCTCTATGAACTGGCCTGTTTTGGGTACCTCTTACAAGTAGACCCATGCAATATTTGTCCTTTGGTATCTGGCTTATTTCACTTAGCATAAATCTTTTTCAAGGTTCATCCATGGCACTTACCCAAATTTCATTCCTTTTTAAGACTAAATAATGTTGCATTGTGATATATAGATTTTCTTTACCCATTTGTCTGTTGATGGACATTTGAGTTATTTCCACCTTTTCACTATTGGGAATAATTCTGCTATGTATTCATCAGAAATATTTGTCAGAGTCCTTGCTGTCAGTTCTTTTGGGTAGGTATCCAGAAGTTGAACTGCTGTACTACATGGCAATTTCTACATCTTAAAAACAAAACAGAACACCTTTACCATTGAAATTGGTGAAAAAATGGTATAGCAGGGATACCCCTGCTTCTGCTCCATCCAGTTGGCCAGCACACTGTATTTCCTATTCTCTCAATGATAAAAATAGTGACAGCCATTATTTGTTGAGTGATGCTTATGTACTAGGTACTGCACTCAATACCTTTCTTATGTGTTAAGGACCATGCTGTCCCACATTTGACAGATGATTAAATAGACCCAGAGAAGTAAAGTCATTTGCTCAGGCTCACCTAGTTAGGAAAGTGGCAGAACCCAGCAAAGTCTGCCTCCAGAGTCTGCCTTCTTAACCTCCACGCTGTAACGTCCCCTTCTTCCATAGGAAGTCAAAACTTTTCCTGCTGTTTAAGCTGCAACCATGTCATTAGCACAGACTGCAGTGTGAGAGAGAATTCCGTACCTGTATCACGGGAGGCCATCTCATTCTCCTTGAACTCTCTCAGGAAAGGATATTGCTTAGGTTCAGCTGGTCCAGCCAGGGGCCTTCACTCTCTTGGGGTAAACAGCTTTTAAAATTCCTTTTTGAAAAAACTCAAGCTCTTTACCGATAAGCTTAGTTCTCTGAAGGTGAACCAAATTCGAAGTCCAGCTCTTCTGCTTGCACAAACAAGGCCTGGAAGGTGGGCGTCTTAATCTAGCCCAGAGGTTCTTTGCCTTTTAATGTATGCCAGCATCCCCTGGAGGGCTGGTTAAAATGCACATTAATGAGCTCACCCTGAGTTTCTAATTCAGCAGGTCTGGGTTAGGGCCTGAGAATTTTTATCTTCCCAGCTGCTGCTGCTGCTGATTGGGATGTCCCACACAGAGAACCATGGCTGCAGCTCAACATCCCTTTGCCAATGAACACTTCTGTATTGAACACGCGGGACATCGGAACACTGTGGCCACCTCTAGGTCATGGTCCTAAGGACATCCATTTGGTGTTATGGAACCAGATGGTTAAAAAAAAAATCTACAGTTTCAAAACTTCAAATGTGTCTTTTAAAAAGCAATTCTGGGGGGGCGCCTGGGTGGCGCAGTCGGTTAAGCGTCCGACTTCAGCCAGGTCACGATCTCACGGTCCGTGAGTTCGAGCCCCGCGTCGGGCTCTGGGCTGATGGCTCAGAGCCTGGAGCCTGTTTCCGATTCTGTGTCTCCCTCTCTCTCTGCCCCTCCCCCGTTCATGCTCTGTCTCTCTCTGTCCCAAAAATAAATAAACGTTGAAAAAAAATTTTTTTAAAAAGCAATTCTGGGGCGCCTGGGTGGCTCAGTCGGTTAAGCGTCTGACTCTTGATTTTGGCTCAGGTCATGATCTCATGGGTCGTGAGTCTGAGCCCTGAGTTGGGCTCTGTGCCCAAGTGTGGAGCCTGCTTGGGATTCTCTCTCTCTCCCCCTTTCTCTACTCCTCCGCTGGTGCTCTCTCTCTCTCTCACTCAAAATAAAGTAAAAAAATAAAATAAAAAGCAATTCTGGTGATTTGAAAAATATCAGAACTCTCTAAAAATTAAGCTATTTTTGCCTTTAATTCTCATTAGAAATCACATTTGTTTAAGACTTGCTAGATTTTCACATGAACTTATTGAAAGCATATGTCTCAAAAAAGGTTCCAAATAGTAGTCTAAATATCTAAGCTGATCTTGAATTGTCTACCATTAAAAACTTATCCCTCACTTATACAGGTTGGAAAGATCTTTATATTCTTATCAGTGTCATTGGCAGAAGAAATGCAGATGGCTTAATTACAAAGGGCTGATAACCTTGAATCTCAGAAAACTTTTTGTGTTGGCGTGTTATTCCCCTAATCCTCATCGTTGCCAAATTTCTCTTCCTATTAGTGACAGAATGTAAAGTCCGCATCGTTTTCATCTTCTGAATTAAACTTTAATTGTTCCAAAACATAGACTGTTCAATGCTCACAGACTAAGGGCCCAGATCTGTAGAAGTCTCATAAAAACTTTGGACGATTTCATTAATCTTTTTTTCTTCCCACTGTCAATTCCCCAGAAGGCTTTATTCAGCCCAGACAACATTCTTCAGACCTACCATCAATCTTATTTTTTCCAAACTATTTTCCTGCTTTGTCAGCATTCTCTGAGCAAAATTTTTAGGCCCAACAAAATACAAATGTTTTCTTCTTGCTACAAATGTTTAGCAAGTGAATTCAAACTTGCTTCCCCACCCGCTCCTGCCAGCATTAGGAACCCTAAGAAGATCTATTTTTTGTGTAAGTGAACCTGGTATTAACACCTCTTAATCAAGACCGAATTGGGCTATAATCATGCAGATCACTAGACTAAACCTCTCATTTTATGTACCCAACTTAGGCCTCAGGATACAAATCCCTTTTGAAAAGATTCAAGCCATTATATAGGGTAAAAATCATCGTGAGGTTCAGTCCACCTCTCAACTGGTATGGCGTTCAAACAGAAGACAGCATGTACTAATTGTCCTTTAGACTTTCCATCTGAATTAAACAGTTTGGAAATAAAATTACTTTCATTAACATTTAATATGATTTGGGAGATGTAAGGCTGCATTATATTGACCTTTTACTTCAAGTCGCAAGTGAATGGCAAATCATTACAATAATTAGATGAGATAGTTACTTATTAACCAAGGATCCAAGGAGATTCTGCAATGAAGATGATGCAAATATAATAATTTAAAAATAAACACTTTCACTAGGTCATAATTGAGTGGAAAATAAAATAAAGCCTTCTACAAGGTTAATTTTCATGACTTCTCAGAATTTGCTGATGACCTAAGACTACAGTTTTTCAGATAAAGTAGATTAAAAAACAAACAAACAGCATTATTTTGCTTGGAAGCACAAAGTACGGTCCTCTTCCCTCCCACCACGAAGGGATTTAAATATCCTTAAAATTTGTTTCAATCAACTTTGCAAATACTACATAGTTGAATCTCAATAGGTAGGAAGAGAAGCTGAAGAAAGATACAGTAAACACTTCTACTGAGTTCATTTCTAATAAATTATTGGTTCTCTTGTTGCTTTTGGAGGACTGATTTTTCATTAGAAACATAAGCAGCTCTTAAAATACCAATTAGATAGTAGGGGTATCTTTCAGTAAAAGGAAAAAATATACCTGAACCAATGCCAACCAACCAACGAAAACCCGGCAAAGCCCTAGGTTACTATGTGGGAACGATACAAAATTCAGGACACTTGAGGATGTGTTAACAGGTTGCATCCCCAGAATGATTTGCATTGCTTCTTAAGCAAATAAAAACAATCTGTTCTGCAGCAGGCCAAATTTCTCCATGTACAATGTCTAAAAAGCAATTTTGTTGTCAGTCCAACCAAACATTCTACTGCTGACCTTTAAGAAGAATAACACAAAAGCCAGAAGAGTTTGTCTCTTTTCTTGGGGGTATTTCCATTATAATTAGTTGTCTAAACAGTTCTCTCATTACTAATAATATTTGGTGTGTTTTACTTTTCTGACACTTTGCAGGTAAAATATCTCTAAGGAAGTTTGAGAAAATATTTTTGGAAATGTTTCTGTTATATCAAGTCAATGAAAGGAAGGAGGAATCAGATTCTTGTCCTGACTATATTATTTGCTTCCTAAGTGATTTCTCAACCTATCTGTCATTATAGAATTATAGAATTTGAGCTGGAAGAGATCTAAGAGGGTGCCTTATTCAATAGATAAGAAAAAAGGATCCCATGAAATTTAAATAGCTTGCCCAAGTTCATGTAACTAGTAAGAACTGTGGATCCAGGGAAGACAAGAACAGACCTTGGGATGCTCATGGTTACTGTCTCAAGCAATGACCACATTTCTAAAAATAGGTGTGTGCACATGCGTACACACACACAGAAGTAACCACGGCCATCTGTATTTTTACCGCATGACCAGTAGCTGATACACATACGATCAACAGCATTATTACACATGTTGATTAAAATACAATTTATGAAACTGGGGAGTAAAAATATTAGTGTTCAATTAGCATAAGATGGCCTGTTTTTGCTAAAGATAATGCAACACTCCATCTTTATGGTTTGTTTAAATATAGGGCTTTAGAACTTCATAAGCAGTTTTATCATAGGGTCACGTCAGCTTGATATGATATTTTTACTCCTCATTAATTATATACTGATATATACGATTCTCTAAAACATCTTAAAGTCGGCTGATCTAAGAATTTACAGGGTACCAGGTGGGTCTGACTTAGATGGCAACCAGCTGATAGGTGAAGCCCTGAAAGAGACAACTTGCCTGCAGCTATCAACGCATGTGTGGACTAAAACATGAAAACGTATTCTAAGAATTTAGGTCACTCAATTAAAATCCTGAACATATAGACACTGGGAGACATGTGTATATATATATTGTAAAAACATCTATGTGAGGACATTGATCAGAAAGGTAGAAAAAATTAGGCCACGGAATTGTTTGGATCATGATTAAAAAGATAGTAGTTTTTTTTTATCCCCCTCGAAACATTATACGTTTTGATTCAATTGTAGACCCACGTGTGACATTTTTCTTTTGATTCTGTGATATAGCGGGAACACCCAGAGAGGTTGTTTTCCTACCATTTTTGTTTTCTCTTAACTTTAGTATTACTTCAAATGGAATTCTTAATCCTGATGCTACAGACCTGACTTTTATTAATCTATTCTGATGAGACTCCCATGACTTTGTGTGAACATTAGAGAATTATACTTTGTCCTTGTTCCTACAGCTACCTTCACCGAAAGACAAAAACAAAAGTCTGTATTATAAATGAACCATACATACCATTGCTATAGTTATAGTAGACCCACTGCCCACTCTTGGGTTTTGGAAGTGACACAGGTGTCTCTTCAGCAGGAAGACTGTAGAATCTGCATTCAACGAACAGCCGTTGGATAGTGTCATCTGCGGTTACTCGAGAATCATTAAGGCTTAGAGCTATGATCTCAATCCGAATTTTTTCTGATGGCTGTTTCAAGAGCAGAAACAAAAAACAACAAAGAAACATAAAACAAACGAGCAGAAACCCATTTACTCTTTTTCACTATCAATTTTAAATAAAACATGAAGGCCAATGGGTTTCTTTTTTGGAACACATTGTACACGACTGTGTAGTTACACATGATAGATTATTCACGACAGAGAGAGAGAGAATGAGATTCTAATGCCCCAGGGTTTGAAGTTAACAGTGTCATGGCAATAGTCTCCTGATTTACATTTGAGGCTATAAATACCCCACTAGTAGTCTATCAGGGCCGAAGATTATGAGATCTTCATCTCCGATTGCTTTCAGAATGACAAGTATCACTTGGCCTTGTTTCAATCTATGTAATGAAGTACATGTTTATCACTGCTTTTATTTAATCTATTGTACCTGAGAAAGTTTCAGTTATTTAGAGATCAAAGCCTGTTGAATACTTCATAGTGATTATGCTAGTATACGTTGCTATATGAATCCGTATTAACTACAGCAGAAACTATAGTCCATTGTCTTATATATTCTGCCACAACATATTTCATTCAATAAGTAATGTTTTTAAACAAGAGAAACAAACTGTCTACCTAATTTAACACAGGTTTTCTTGTGATTTATTTTTTACCTCATTTTTACAGATTTAATAATTACAAATAACAGTTTTACTGTGTAATTTTCATTTCAATCCTTACTTAATACATTTTGGTGCCACAGACATTATTATACAAGCCATATATGTTTCCTTGAGTGATGACTTAACACAAACACCAGTCTCTGACTTAAAAATTAGATCACACCAAGGTAACTCCTCCCTTAGAACTGTAAAATTTTTTACAATTTTAAATTTATACTTCATTCCCTTTTACTAAACCCCTCTTTACTAAATTCAGAAGCACGCTAGAAAATCCTGAAACCAGGACCTGTCTATATGGCCAACTTTTTAGGAACTCCTTGTCAAACATAAATCAGTTGTGCAAATTCACCATAGTGACTACTTAGATGTTTCAAAGCATATAATATAATTAATCAAACTGAAAAGCATAACTATCCTATTGTAAAAATATCCCCATAAAGAACAATTTCTATTGCTGTCAAACCCCCTCAATATTTGATGAAGTAATTTTGCCCCATTCTTTCAAAAGACATTTTCTTTTATTATGTATTCTAAGACACTTTAACTAAAAACCCAAATCTGAATATTTCAATAAGGTTATTTTATTATTCAGTAGATTCATGGAAATTTTACTAGGATGACAGAGAAAATTCCACACCATTCTGTCTCCACTAATACAGGTACGAGGCTGCAGCTGGCAATATTACTAGGATTAGCATAGTATGATGAAATATTTAAAGGAAAATTTTTTCTAAAACCTAATAAATCAAATGACTGCCAAATGTCATTAAAGTGATGGTCTTTGACTTGAATATGCTTTTCATATTCAAATTTGAAAAGAAAGAGATGGAAGCCTGGAAAGGTTACTCGGTTTCAACTAATAACCTCGAGCCCTCTCCATTCACGTGCATAAAAAATGAAGTTGGCTCTATTGTCTAACCTCACTTCAGAAAAGCCCTTCTCTGCTTGCTGAAGACTAACATGGGAAAGAAAATATTTTAAGTGATATTATTTTTTCCTTAAAATGCATCGTGGTTGTCAGAATACCACATGCGCACACACATTTTATAATTCTGGTTCAAATGGAGCACCGTGCATAATTAAGTCTTTTTACATGCCTTGTAATTTGAAAAACTCAGAATTGTTATAACAAACATCTTATAAAATATTCCTGCCTCGGCACAAAAGAACTAAAGGAAAACAGCCACCGAGAGGCAAAATGGTTACCTCTACGTTGTGCAGAGAAGAGTTTAAAGTTGTTTATCACAGAACCCAATGAAGAGACAAATGAACTTATAAATAGCAGGGGAATCAAATTTATTTAACCGGTTATTTTATTAATAATATATTAAGTGTACAATCCCCATATAAAAACTTGCATTACTATAAGGACAAATTTAGGTTATCAGATAAGACTATATACAAAAATAGAATTCTAAATGAAAGTAGATTACAGCCAAAGAAACAAGCAAAAACATCAATACCAAACAAACCAAAAGAAAACCCATCATATTCAAATAAATTTAAAAGAGCTTTAAAATTCCTTACATGGCATCATCTCCTTTCTGGTCCAGTTTTTTATTGTTATTCCCCCTCGAGCCTCATTACCTCTATCCCATGTCCCTTAAATTCTCTAATATTATGTATAGAAGTTATTAGTTACCATTTCTTTGTTTTTTTTTTTTTTTTAAATATGTATTTATTTTTGGGATAGCACAAGCGGGGGAGGGGCAGACAGAGGGGGACAGAGGATCTGAAGCGGGCTCTGCGTTGACAGGCTGACAGGAGCGAGCCCGATGTGGGGCTCAAACTTAGGAATGGTGAGATTTGAATAACTTGAGCCGAAGTCGGACACTCAACCAACTGAGCCACCCAGGTGCCCCTTTTGTCTTTTTAAAAAAATGTTTACTTATTTTGAGAGAGAGAGAAGGAGACAGCAGGTGGGGGAGAGGCAAAGAGGGAGGGAGAGAAAGAGTCCCAAGCAGGCTCCATGCTGTCAGTGCGGAGCCTGATGCGCGGCTCGATTCCTTGAACCGTGAGATAGTGACCTGAGCCGAAATCAAGAGTTGGATGCTTAACAGATTGAGCCAGCCAGGCGCCCCATCTTTGTTCTTTTTATGCTACATAAATCAACTTAAAATAAATTAGATGGATGGATAAGTTCCAAATAGTATATATCCAGGGAAGCATGCTCTGTCTGAATAAAGAATTTTCTAAACATTATACCTTTTGGCTACCGGGGCTAGCCAATTTATTTTTCAACATTGGAACAATTCTGGTTGTGTTTTTGCCTCTGTGAATCAAAAGTTCAACTAGATTGTAAATAAGGATTTTGAAGATTAAGAAGTACATCAGCTGTCTGACTGACGGTTCAGTCAGACAACTTCGTGTCAGAAATGAACTCATACCCTCTCCCCTGATCTCATTCATCCTCCGATATTTCCCATCTCAGGTGACATCACCAGCCACCTGGCCACCCTACAGCCAGGAGACCTCGGAGCCACGGTTGCCATTTTCATTTTTCATACCCACCACATCCTGGAGATCACCCATCCCTATTCATACCACTTCCTGAACACAATGATTCATCAGATTATTGAAAGCTTGTGTTTCAACATTGTATCAGCTATTGGGGATAAAAAGACAAAACAGGATGTGGCTTCTCTTTTCATTTTTATCTCTAGAGAAATTTGTTTAGGTTCTCATCTGATCTGGGGGGAAGGACTCCCTCAACAGCTGCCTAGTATTAGCATGCAGTATAATGGAGTAACAAGGGAGAAATGAGAAGGGATCATGAAAGAGAACTGGCTGGCAGAACTGGACGCAGATGGACGGTACCAGCCTATAAACTCAGGGACTCAGGGACGCGAGCTACCCTGCTTATGACATCACTGCTGTTGGCATGCAGCACACGCTCAGAAACGAAGGGATCTACTCTCACGGCTAGAAGAGAGGCGAGGCACTCCTGCCCCTAATCCCTGGTCTGGAGTCTCAGCTGCTCTTCCTGTGGCTGAATTCTCTCCCTAAAAACAAATCAGGTATCACCCTTTCTGCTTGAAAGCCTGTTAACTTACACACTAGCCATTTTCTGGGACCAGTGGTGTGCTGTTTATATAGCTCAGGTTTTTTGCATCTGAAATCTTCTCCACCAGACAAAATTCTACTTATTTTATGTCCTGGGCCACACATGCTGTCCTTTTAGGATAGCATTTCTACTCTCCAAGGGTGAGCTGGTTCCTCCTCTGGGTCCTTACTACACTTCCTAGTCACGTTATACTTCATGGATTTTTTTTTTTTTTTTTTTTTTTTTTTTGCCTATCTGCTTCTCTGTAGACTGTGAGCTCCTGGAGGCCAGAGCCTTGTCTTATTAATCTTCTGCTATTTAATATCCTATCTGGCACATAGTAGGCTCTCAATAAATACTTAAAGATATGGAGTCAAGGGAGGCTGAATATTTTTTATATATTCAGAATATCTTGTATATTGCCAGTAAAAGGTGTAGCTGCATTTTTTTTTTTTTTAGGTTTTCTTTTTTAACAAATATTTATTGTGTCTCCCGTGTTTTGGTAAGTTGGTTATTACTAACTGTTGAAAAATATATAGAAATCTTGCTGTTTAAGGTTTCAGTTAAATAAGAGTATTTCAAAGACAGGTCAATATTGTGGAACTGAGATGGGAGGTTACTATTTTTTGAACTTTTCCGATTTTTCATAATAAAACAATGAAAAGTTCCACTAGGAGACTTGCAAGGGATAACCATACACTGATTCAAACAAGTCTTTGCAGTCAGATGCATCATAATGTCTGTTTAGGATCTCTAGAACAAGACAATTGTACTTCTGTAGGGTATTGGTAGCCTTCACATGTAGTAAGTTGGCCACACGGTATAGGCTTTAGGCTTTTCCTGTCTTCTATTCTGTATGTGTGAACGTTTGTTACTAAGTATGATGTTACTTTTGTCTTGTTCACCAAGTGCCCTATTTACATCTCTAGTTAGCAAGATGTTGACGTTAGCATATAAAAAAAAAAAAAGCATTTAAAAGTCGACGGTGGTGAACAGAAGTAAGAGAAGTCACTCAAGTAAGAACTTATTTTTACTTGCCTGTATAGATGGACACTCCATACTGTGTGATTGAATGATCTAGAAATGTGATGACAGCTTGTATTACTCGCAGAGAAAAAAAGTTAAAAGTTCTCATGATTTTGGCTCAATTCCACCATTGCTTCCTGACTGATGCTAATTCACTTTTTAGGCCATATTTTTCTACAGTATTTACTTAAGCTTTTATTGGCATGCTTAAATTTTTTATGTTTTACTTCAGAGGATCATGCTGAATTCTTCCTCTGGTTTCAAGCATCAGAGCAGTCACATTGGAGTTGAATTGTTAGGCTTCTAAAAACTAATTATACTTGACAGTCCTTAAACATCGTATCCCTTAACTGAGGATGGCCTATGATAAAAGTTTTCAACTTGTTTTAGTCCATTAGATTTAACTCTAACTCTGGTGAGATTACATGTGAGTTTTATTTCATTCTAAATTTCTACAGTGAATAAGCATTTCCGTAACTTTAAAAATTATAAAGTATAGAAAACAATTTGGCATATTCAAGTACTCAACGTCTAAAACAGATGTTACCATTTTGCTGTATCTGCTTCAAACTTTTTTTGTTATTACTGTTGAAGAAATGAAACATTTCAGTTAGATACAGGTAAAGCCCCTACCTCCTAGTTCCTTTCTTTCCTTTCTCATCCCCCCATAGGTAACCACTATTCTTAAGTTGGTATGTATCACTCCCAAACACGCTTTTATATTTTCTACCACATAGGGATATATCCATAAACGACACAGAGTATTGTTCTGTTTTTAGGCTTTATATCAGTGGTATCAGCCTCTATTAATCATTTTGCAACTTGTGTTTTTTTTTCACTGAATGCTATATATTTTTAGATTTATTCACGTTTATAATTAAAATCCAATTCCTATATATTAACTGTTCTATAGAATTCCATTTATATTGCATATATAATCTATTGTCCACTTATTTCTTTACTGATGAACAATCCAGGTGTCCACAGTTTTTTGCTATTACAAACAATGTTGCATTCCTTTATGTTTTCTTGTGTATGTGAATGATTCTCTTAGAAGAATTGCTAAGGGATAGATGTGAGAAATTCAAATTACTCCCCAAATGGTTACATGAATTTACATGGGTATTACATTTATCACTATAAAAATGTGTTACATACGTGTGTATGTGTGTATGTGTGTAAATAAATATAAACAAAGCCTACCTATAGGAGTAGGTAGAACTTGGTACTATATAGCAAACTGATAAGATATAAAATGGACATGGAAGGTTATAATCTATGTCTATGCCCTTTAAGAGAAAAATTTTAATTGGGGTGAGTTCTAAAAAAAGCTCACCATTGGTATTGACAGAGCCATAGGTAAACAGACTAGGAATGCACACTGATTAATAATGATTCTTACAACTTCCTTCTTCAGGCTGGGGGTGGGCAGAGTCATCTCAAAAAAAAAAAAAAAAAAAAAGTCCTCCCAAGGGAGCCTGGGGGGCTCAGTCAGTTAAGCAACCAACTCTTGGTTTCGGCTCAGGTCATGATCTCACGGTTTGTGAGTCTGAGCCCCACATTGGGCTCTGCACTGACAGTGTGGAGTCTACTTGGGATTTTCTCTCTCCCTCCCTCTCTGCCCCTGCTTGTGCTCTCTCTCTCTCTCTCTCTCTCTCTGAAAATAAATAAATAAACTTAAAAAAAAAAAGTCCTCTCAACTCACACTAGGCTCTAAAACTTCCCCTTATTAGGAATCATATCCATTCTTCATACATGTTTTGATTGAAAATATTTGGTTTCTTAAAAGCTCTTTGGGAGAAAGAAGAGTAAAGAGAAACTCAAACTGTCAAGACAATAATGTTTTTAACAAACAAAAGCAAAAAAAAAAACCCAGCTCTCATCAGTGGCAGTAACTTATCTTTTCTCATGTGTTCTGTGAAAGACCCATATTAAACAAATAATGTAAATACCGAAAACTTCAGTGATGGAGATCAAAATGGTGCTAGAGTTAAGAGGGCTTATTTTTAGAATACTGTCATGGTCTCCCTTATACACCATGAAAATTACTGCATCTATAATGGTCAGCAAATTACAGAAGCTTGTTACCACATGTTCTAAAGCAATGGTTGGAATATTTTTTCCTGTCCTAATACACCTGAGGGATATGACACATTTCCATCATTAACTGTGGCTTACTATGGCAATAAAGTGAAGGAAGGAGAGAATTTTAAAAATTACCCTCAATTTCAGGTGATTTTGATATGCTATTCCACTTTCACCATCATTGAAAACAGATGTTATAGTACAGTGGCTCTCAATTTTGGCTGCACATTAGTATCACCCGGGGAGCTTTAAACAAAATTCGGATTTAGCTGATCCGGATGGAGCCAGGCCCTGGCATTTAAAAATGCTCTCTAGGTGATCTGAGTGTGCAGTCACGGTGAGAAGTACCACTTTTCCCTAAAGTTGTTCTTAAACTCTTAGCATGCCCCAGAATGACCTGAAAGGCTCAATAACACACGGATTGCTGGGCCTCCGTCTCTGAATTTCTCATTCATGAGGTGTGGGGTGGGGTCCCAGAATTTGCATCCTCACAGTTTCTGAGGTGACGCTGATGCTGCTGGTCTGGGGACCACATTTTGAGAATCACTGCTCTAAACCAAGAAAGATTCAACGTATATTTTTGTTGTCCCTTTCTAAGATATTTACAAAAAAGCTTCTATGATATTCATATGAAACTGTTCTCTAGTTATTATTTAACATTTTAGTACAGACTTAGCTTACAAATTATTTCCTTTCTAGAAGGAGTCTATACTCATCATTAAACATAATCCAACAAGAGGGGCACCAGGTTAAACGCCTGACTCTTGATTTTGGCTCAGGTCATGATCATGGTTTGTGGGTTCGAGCCCATGTTGGCTCCGTGCTGATGGTGTGGGGGCCTGCTTGAGATTCTCTTTTTCCCTTTCTCTCTGCCTCTCCCCTGCTCACTCTCTCTCTTTCTCAAAATAAATAAATATACTTAAAAAAAAAATCCAACAATATAAATCCCAAAACTAAAATATAAAAGTTCCTTGTTTTCGGCAATTTTTTGCCAAAGGGGTTGGCAATTCCGTTTTGTATAATTTTTGCATCACAGGCCATATGGTCTCTGTTGCAAACACTCAACTCTGCTCTTCTAGAGTGAAAGCAGTATAGACAATAGGTAAATGATGGGTGTAGCTGTGTTTCAGTGAAACTTTATTTACAAAAACAGGTAGAGAGAGGGCTGGGATTGACACATTGGCCATAGTTTGCAGACCCCTGCCCTGACCATGTCCCAGAGATACTCACTGCTAATGGTGTTTGGATTATATATTTCTAGACATTTTCTTGGTTTACATAAACCTAAATGTTGTGTCTGTATGCTCATGTAAAAATGTGTACATATGTGTATATAAATATTCCTCTTTCTTGGCTTCTTTGTAATGGAATTTTCAGTGAGGTGTAATTTCTTCACCATTGGTTTGGCAAAGGTGTGATGTGAGGAAGCAGGAATTTTTATACGTTGTTATTGTAACCAGAAATGTTTGCATTAGCAAAAACTGAAAGAAGCCTAAGGCCCCATGGGACACTCAACCAACTGAGACACCTAGATGCCCTCACCTAAAGGTCCTTCAAAAGGGGCTTATTTAAATAAATATGGTATGGCTATGCATTGCAGTATTATGCATCTGTTAAAAGAAATGGAATATACTACTATGGAAAGACGTCCATAGTATATTAGTAAGAGATAATTAAGTTGCAAAACATAAAAAATAGTTTTGGGGGCGCCTGGGTGGCGCAGTCGGTTAGGCGTCCGACTTCAGCCAGGTCACGATCTCGCGGTCCGTGAGTTCGAGCCCCGCGTCGGGCTCTGGGCTGATGGCTCAGAGCCTGGAGCCTGTTTCCGATTCTGTGTCTCCCTCTCTCTCTGCCCCTCCCCCGTTCATGCTCTGTCTCTCTCTGTCCCAAAAATAAATAAACGTTGAAAAAAAAATTAAAAAAAAAATAGTTTCGGAAGAATCTACCGGCAGAGTAATTCAACATTTCTGGTTTCACCTAAAATATATTTTGAAACGTATTCTATCTAGCTGAAGCGTCCATATGTAAAACAGCGGGAGGGGCTTATTTTACACATTGACAGGATATCATGTTTGATTCTGAAATCGTTTAATAAGTTTTTTAAAGTTTACTCATGTATTTTGAGCACGGGTGCGTGTGCGGGGCAAGGGCAGACAGAGAAGGAGAGAGAGAGAGAATCCCAAGCAGGCTCTAAACTATCAGCTCAGAGTCTGACTCAGGGCTTGAGCCCATGAACCATGAGGTCATGACCTGAGCTGAAACCAAGAGTCAGACATTTAACTGACTAAGCCACCCAGGTGCCCCGACTTAATACTTTCTATTTTTATTCATTTTTAACTTTTTTTAACGTTTATTTTGAGACAGAGAGACATACACACACGAGCAGTGAGATCATAACCTGAGCCAAAGTTGGATGCTTAACCTAATGAGCCACCCAGGTGCCCCCTGATTTAATACTTTTTAATACATGAATTCTAAAAGTAGTGAGTTGCTTTATGCATTTTGCCTTTCAAATCTTTAAAGCATATTTTGCTGAACATCATTATTGCAGTCACCTGGGAATGCCAGCTCATATTGTTCAAGGGGACCTGGCTTCCAGGTGGAATTGCAATTTTGTCCAATTGAATATGGCAGTTTTTACAAAACTGCCATTAGTAGAAACAGAGAAAGAGAACGATGTAAACACGCAATCCACAGAAGAGTCCGTTGCTCTGTCAGAGTGTGACCTCCCATTCTTACCTGTGGGCGCACTTTAAGAAATCTGTGACTTGATGGCCATACATTTCGTAGTGAAAATGGAAAGCTGCGTTGCTTAAAAGATAAAACTAGAAACACTCTGAAAGGAGGATTGTTAATTCTTTTTTTTAGTGTCATGGCAGATGCAAATTTTTGGTTTTGATGTCTATTTTAAGGACCTAAAACAAGGCTTTTAATCAATGTATTATACATCAAATTGATACTGTTAACTTCTGATTATTCAAATTAATAAAATATTCATAGAGAAATGTCCAAAGTTTTACATTTCTCAGACTCCCCCCACCCCACTTAATTATCATGCCTAGAAGCTTTTTAGTAAAAGAATCAGTCGTCAGGCTGACGGAATCTGACAGGCCAGCAAGGCCCAATTACACTGGTGCTCTGTGGCCCTTTGATGTCCTGGAAACGAAGAGCGATAGGGGCAAATTGGGTAGCACATTATGTTAATGACTTGATTTAATCCAGCCACTAAACTTTATGTAGCCTGTTAAAAAAGATGCTAACACTAATTATGCCACTTTGGAAAGAAAAGGAGGGGACAAGCATTTCACTCTGACAAAGTGAAGCTCATAAATGTTGTAAATGAAATGAAACAAAATGAAGTAATCTATGATTAATTATACATCACAGACATAAAGAAAAGAGGAAGAACCAAGTAATATGTCTAAGTCCTGGGAAATCTGTTAGATTCCTGTTAAGGATCAACATTTCTAAGAAATAACTGTGAGCTGAGAGCTTCTGAAACATGCAAGGAGGAAACTGGGTGATCTTCAAGTGCTTATACAGTGTAGCAGGTAATTCAGATTCACAGTGTAATCGGCATAAATGATACTTATCTAGGATACTACTTTAGTCTCAATTCTGTGACATGAGAGGGTAGAGGCAATTGGTTAAAAAAATCTTATCAAATGGGGAGAACCAGAGTAGGGTTCTCTAATTACTTTTTAATTAGTCTCTGTGCCTCTCTTCTTTTAAAATTGAATTCAAGAGCGTAAACTCCCTAAGAGCAAGAGGATTATTTCTCTTATTCACTGCTATATTCTCATGGCCTAGAACAAAACTTGGAATGCAGGGGCGCCTGGGTGGCGCAGTCGGTTAAGCGTCCGACTTCAGCCAGGTCACGATCTCGCGGTCCGGGAGTTCGAGCCCCGCATCAGGCTCTGGGCTGATGGCTCAGAGCCTGGAGCCTGTTTCCGATTCTGTGTCTCCCTCTCTCTCTCTGCCCCTCCCCCGTTCATGCTCTGTCTCTCTCTGTCCCAAAAATAAATAAACGTTGAAAAAAAAAATTAAAAAAACAAAAACAAAAACAAAAAACTTGGAATGCAGCAAATAGTCCCCAAATATCTGTTTAATGAGTGAGTGATCTTCCCCCTCCCTTAAAAGCCCTTATTGGCCGCTCATAGAACTTTAGGATAGACTTCAGCCTCCTTGGGTGATACACGAGAGGCCTCAACGCTGAGGACATGTCTACCTTTTCAGCATATTCTCCTGGGGCCCTGTAGGTGTGCCATAGATGTAGTCCATCCTAAAACCATTCTGAATTTCCAGAACAAGTTATGCTCCACATTCTAATTTTTATGCTATCATTCCTCTGTCCTGAAATGACCCCTCTATGGCTCTCACTAACTCCTCATCACCTTCAACACTTGGCTCAAGCTTCACTGACTTCTGGAAGTCATCCTTGATGAGGGTCCCTCATGCTGTTGGGTACTTGCTTGAATGCTCCTATAGCAGCACCCTGTGCATTCCGTTCCCCTCGCTCCGACCACCTTACGTTGTGACTGTGTTTCCTTGCAGACTGTGACTTCTTTGAGGCCAGGGATTGCTTCTTTTCTGACACAGAGTAGATGCTAAGGAATATAGGATTGTTGTGATAATTAAAGGACATGTTATGCAGGATGTGCTTAGGTCAGAAGCACCATTCAAGTCGTCCTTTCCTTCTGATGAAAGCCATGTGTCACTGTCCTGAAAGTGCTACCTGAAGCAGTTCTTAAGGAAGATGTACAGGAAGAAATGTCTGATTCCAACATGCACGCTTACTGTGCTCGGTGTAATGAGAATACATTCTTCATAAAATGATGTGATAGTTCATTTTATCTGTCAACTTGACTGGACCACCAGCTATTCAGACATAGGTCAAACATTGTCTTAGGTGTGTCCTTGGAGTGTTTCTGGATAAGATTAACATCTGAGGTGGAAGATGGAGTAAAGCAGACTGCCCTCTCTAATGTGGGTGGGGCCTCCTCTAATCAATTGAAGACCTAAACAGAACAAAAAGGAGAACAAAAAGAGAGAACTCCTCTTGCCTGTTGGCCTTCACATGCAACGTTGGTCTTTTCCTGACTTTGAATGTGATAATGGAACACACTGACTCTTGTTGGGTCTCTGCTTGCCTGCTCTCCAGCTCGAATTTGTACCAGTGGCACTCCAACTTTTACGGTCTTCAGACCCAGACTGGAGCTACACCATTGCATTTCCTGGGTCTTTGCCTTGCTGAATGCAGATCCTGGGACTTCTCAGTCCCCACAGTCACGTGGCTCAATTCTTTATAATAAATCTTTCTATATGTAGACATTTATACATATATATCCTATTGGTTCTATTTCCCTGGAAAACCCTAATACAAATGGCTATCCACACAAGGGGCCCATTTTCCCTTTAATTCCCATTATCACAATTTTCTAATAGACAGCATAGAATTTCTATTCATCAGTTCGATAAACAATTTCAGGTTTGATAAAGCAAAAAAGCTAAATTTAATTGAACTAAATGCTTTATTAAAAGTGTCCAGGAAACCATACTCAAGATTTCTTCCTTGATTTATTGATTTTGAAGAAAAAAGACTCCATATATAAGGATGCATGGGTCAGGTGGTATTATAATTAATAACAATGGTAATAAAACTTTGGACAGATGAACTATTCTGTTTGCATTTGGGTTTGGTCTGCAAAGAGGTTAAGCTGAGAATTTTAAGAGTTGAAAGAAGTATTCCAATTCTTACCCAAAAAGTAGAAATTCTAAAAAAAGGTGTACAATTAATCATTTCAGGAAAATTAATGTAGATGAACAGAAAAAGCTAGAGCCTTTTTACTTTACTTACGCTTACTTTATAAAAATGGCCCCCCCCTTAAAATAAAAAATGCTCTGCTAAGTGGTATACTTCCCATGTAAATTAAAGTACAATTTTCTTTTCAAAATTTGAATTTACATACTACTTTTCAGCAATGTGCTACAAAACACGTAAACACTATACAAGATCTAACAGGGTTTAATTTTTTGGCAGAAATGAAATAACGTTAATAGTTTATCAGTGGACATATTTAGATATGAATAGTGTATGAATTCACATTTGCAAGCTATTATAGTTTTGAATGCAATATCACATTTTGAATTCTTAAAGTTGAGATGTGATTTAACATACCTTTGTACAATGGTTCTGAAAAGGAGTCAGGGAAGTCGACTGGTTTTATCAATTAACTATTAAAGCTACTATTGTTAGGTATTGTTAACATGTAAGCCAAACTAACTCTAGAAGTTATCACCCATCACATTATGAAACTACATATAAATTTATTTTGTACTAGACGATTGTATGGGTAAGACTGTGAAAATACATTAGCATTTTCCCAGAAATATTTTTGCCCGAAGATTTTCATACATGAAGACTGATACACTATGAATGAAGACAACTTTATTTTACAATTTTCTAGCTGGCATCAAGTTACTGACCTGTTTGATATTCTCGGAGACAGGACCAGGAATAATACATTCATCACTGTCAGACGCTGATCTCTCTTCCTCATCTATTAAAAAATAAAACTCAATAGTTTAAGTCTATTAAAGCAAATATACCTTGTAAAATGGACAGAAATAAGCATATGTCATAAGGACAACCTTAAAAGAACAATATGATAATTATGTCTAGACCTTTTTTAACAGCAAAGATACTTTTACATTTTATTTCATTTATTTTAAATGTTTATTTATTTTGAGAGAGAGAGAGAGAGCAAGGCAAGGGAGGGGCAGAGGGAGAGGGAGAGAGAGAGAATCTCAAGCAGGCTCTGTGCTCTCCATGCAGAAACTGACATGGGGCTTGATCTCATGAGCTGTCAGATCACAACCTGAGCCGAAATCAAGAGTAAGACACTTAACCGACTGAGTCACCTAGGCGCCCCTAAATTATATTTTAGGAAAGAGAAAAAAAAACAAAAACAACTGAAAATTCCAAGTTCAGTTTTAGTAGAAACAAAGATAATAAAAATATAGCTTGTTGTGAAATTGAAAAATAATCTTTAAAAAGATTTTTTAAAATATTTGTTTATTTTTGAGAGACAGAGAGACAGAGCATGAGCGGGAGAGGGGCAGACAGAGAGGGAGACACAGAATCCGAAGCAGGCTCCAGGCTCTGAGCTGTCAGCCCAGAGCCCGACGCGGGGCTCGAACTCACGAGCTGTGAGATCATCACCTGAGACGAAGTCAGACGCTCAACTGACTGGGCCACCCAGGTGCCCCTAAAAATAATCTTTTTAAAGAGAACAGGGTAATAGGTGTTTTCTAACAGCCTAACCAATTATACTGTGCACAAAATCAAGTTACTCTTAGTATTTAAAAGCATCTTTAAAATTTTTTGCAGTTTTATTGTGGCACAATTGACATGCAATAAACTGTACATATTTAAAATGCAAAATTTGATATTTTGACATATACATAATTCTGTGAAATCATCACCACAATTAAGATCCTGAATATATCCATCACTCCATAAGTTTCCTCGTGCCCCCGATAATCTACTCCTATTTTGCATCTCTCTGTTCCTATTTGCCCTTCCCCAGGGAGCGACTTCAATGCTTTGTCACTATAGTTGCCTGTTCCAGATATTCATAGAAATTAAATACTGTCATGAGTTGTCTTTTTTGTCTGACTTCTTAGTTTTAATTTTTAAAAAGTTAATTTCTCTAGAATAATCCAGATGATAGTATAACACCCACAGAGAATATGAAATTATTTAAAATATAAACTGGACACGTGGTCAGCAGTTATACTTGGATGCTAGTGGGGCACTCCAAGCTGAAATAAGGTGTGCAGTCGTTCCCCCGACCGTAGCTGACGAGACTGAACTCTGTCCCGTCATTTCTGTCAGGAGATAGGTATCATGAGGTAGATCCACTGTTAAATGAAGATGCCCTGTAGGCATACTCTTTAAAAAAAAATTTTTTTTTTATGTTTATTTATTTTTGAGAGAGAAAGAGAGAGAGCACGAGTGGGGAGAGGGGCAGAGAGAGAGGGAGACACAGAAACTGAAGCAGGCTCCAGGCTCTGAGCTGTCAGCACAGAACCTGACGCGGGGCTCGAACCCACGAACCGTGAAACCATGAACTGAGCCGAACTGACTGAGCCACCCAGGCGCCCCAAAGGCATACTCTTAACAGATTAAATAAAGCAAAGAAGGAAATAATGTTAACTTAAAAAAAGGAAAAAAAAATCACCTTCTGGTTCTAGTTCCTCAGTTATTTCTGTTTCATCTTCTGAAGAAGACAAACTTCGGTCTGCAAGCTGACCCTCAGAGAGACAAGACACATCATCATCTCTTCCTTCTATTTTCTCAGTATTCTCTTTTACCTTCGTTACACTGCTTCCTTGAGAAACCTGAAGAAATGAAAGCACACTGATACACTGTTGCTTAGATCACATGTATACATACTTGTTGAAGCACTGGATTAATAAAGCATGCAAGCTTGAGACTTAAATATATAGACAAGCATTACACATAAGTGATTCGTTAGAAAACAATCACCGAAATTGTACAAATGATAATATGCAGATACATGAAAACGTTATTATAAACCAAGAATGAAAAATGCATTAACATCAAAATGACTTTTACAGATTACTCTAATTCATATATCTATTTACTACCTGCTAATAACAGCATAATTGTAGCTGTTACAACCTTTGTCATATTTTTGGTCCTTCTATTCCCAGGAAGTTGTACACAAAAATAGGATAATGCTATGATTTCTTGATCCATGTTAATACAAAGTCTTTTAAGAACCAAATAAACCTTTTGAAAGAATTTTAATGCAAATACATACCTCAGGAATATGTGAAAGAGTTGGCATATTAATTTCTATTTCTGGTGTATGCTCCACTTCTGATGAAATTTCCTTCCCATCTTCAGGAGAAGTAGTTATCTCCTTTTATTGATGTAAAAACATGCATGTATGTTATTTTGTATTTATTACTAAATCTCACATCATCCTGACACACACACACACACACACACACACACACACACACACACACACACGTATATACATATATATGTGAGTAAATATTGTAGTTACCCATCTGTCCCTAAATTTAGTTAATGTATTTCAGTACAATGGTTGCTATTCATCATGGTATATACACAATTTAAGAATGGCAAGTGTAGTTCACTGAAGGACTGTTTATAACTGAAAGCAATGCAAATGTCCAACAGTAGAGGGCTACTTAAGTAAAATACGGTACATCCAAATACCTGAGTTCTTTGTAACCATGAGAAAAATAATAATGTAGATCATTATTAGTACTTACTGACACTGTCACTGCCACTGACATTGTACAAGTGTACTGACACTGACATAGTGGTACTTACTAACACTGAAGAGAGTACGCAATACAGTGTTGGGTAGAAAAGCTAGCTACGGAACAATACATATAGTTGTATACGCTTTTGTTAAAACACAAACAAGCCAACAATGTGGATATTCCCATGGGAATAAGTGTGGAAGAAAATTCACCAAAATTCTATCTCTGACATATAGATTTGGGGAAATTTAATTTTATTTTTAATGTTTTTAAATTTTCCTTTGTATTTTTTAATATTTCTATAATGATTATACATTACTCATGTAATTAAAAAACTGCATGTACTAGGATAGATAATGTACTTTCTATGATCAACATTCTTTTTTAACTTATCAAAAATCAATTTATAATCAATCATTTTCCAGGATTTATAAACTGATGTGTATTTTTAAAATACAGCTTATCATTTTTGCTATTTTAAAAGTAAACATGTCCAATATAGAATATATGAAAGATAGGGGTGCCTGGGTGGCTCAGTCAGTTAAGCATCTGACTTTGGCTTGAGGTCATGATCTCATGGTTCATGGGTATGAGCCCCGTGTCGGCCTCTGTGCTGACAGCTCAGAGCCTTGAGCCTGCTTCAGATTCTGTGTCTCCCTCTCTCTCTGACCCTCCCCTGCTCATGCTCTGTCTCTCTCTGTCTCTCAAAAATGAATAAACATTAAAAAATATTCAATAAAAGAAAATGTGAAAGATAAACAAGAAAACAAAAGAAATTAATACAAATCCATATTTTCATTACCCAATGATAATATCTGTTAATAATAGATTTCTTTTTATTTTTTACCTTTTTCTTTATGGTTAATTTTTAATGCAAATAAAGAAATCTCTTGGTTACATAGTAGTAATTGTATTATAAATACAATATATCCTATTACATTTAAAAAACCCTTAATACCACAACATAAAATTTGCTCTTGGTATGAAACTTTGGGTAAACATAATTTTTAATAAAACATAATATTAAAATAAATGAATGTATCATAATTTAATGAACCACTTTACTAGTGTTGGACGTATAACTGGTTCACCATTTTTAGCTGTTGTGATGAACGCTGCAACAAACATCTCTATGCACATCTTTTTTATATTTATGATCATTTATGTAGGAATCAGGCTACCTGTGTTCGAATCCCAGATCTAATACTTTGACCTTGAGCAAGTTACTTAAGCTCTGTAAACATTACCTTCCCAATCTTTAAAAGGGAATAATTCTAGTATGATCCTAAGGTTGTTGTGAGAATTAAATGAGTTCAGTGGCCATAAAGCATTTAGCTCAGTGTCTGACACATAATAAGCACTCAGTAAGTATTAGCTATTAAATACTGCCTGACTAGTAATTATTGAATTCATTTATTTAGCACATATATATGAAATGCACTGTATATGCCAGGTATTTTTTAAAGCTCTGGGTGGTGGCTGTGTAGCTATTCACTGAGCTGTGTGCTTAAGATTCATGTCCTTTACCTATGTGAGAGGTATGTCAATTACAAATAAGTTATTATTTTTTTAAAGTCCAAAAGACATGATGATGGTAACTCGAGTGGTGAGAGTAGAGATGACTGACTACGGGATATGTTTTAGAAGTATAGCTGACAGGTTTTGTGGATGAAGTGGATGTGGGATGTGAAAGAGGAAATGCCAAAGGGATGACTTTGAGATTTCAAGACTGTGCAACTGCTGAACGGTCAGTCATTTATGAGAATGGGAAACAATGAAAGAAACATTTTGGAAGAGGGTTGGTGAGATGACATCTGGGTTTTGACATGTGAAGTTTAGGTTTCTACTAGACGTCCAATGCATATGAAATAAGCAGGAAGAAAATAAATCTGGAATTGGGCAAGCGAGATCAAGAGTGAAAATACAAATATGGGAGTATCAGCATCTAGATGTTGTTCCAAACTGTGAGATTGGTGGTGAGTGGGTGGCTCAGTCAGTTAAGCATCTGGCTCTTGGTTTCAGCTCAGGTCATGACCTTGTGGTTCATGGAACAGCGTGGAGCCTGCTTAAGATTCTCTCTCTTCCTTTCTCTTTGCCCCTCGCCTATGCTTTCTCTCTCTCAAAATAAATAAATAAATATTAAAAAAAAAAAAACCCAAACTATGAGACTGGATAAGACCTCTCAATGTAGATACAGACTGAGCAGACGTCTAGGTCTGCAGTTTAAATGTTGAGGCACCTCAATCTTGAGAGATTTGGTCCAAGGGAGTGAGAAAAATAACTGGTAAAGTTGGAGGGCAAGAAAGGCACAGTGTTCCAGAGGCCAAGCGAAGAGGAAGCGAGTATTCCACTGTGTCAGATGTTATGGGGAGATAAAGATGGGACTCAGAATTGACTATTGGCTGTGGCAAAGTCAAAGTCATCATGACCTCAGCACGGGTGGTTGAAATGAGGATGAATTAGCCTAGAGTGAGTTCAAGAAACAGTGTGAAGAAAGGATGACAGAATTAAGACAACTTTTTGAAGAGATTTTTTTTCCCCATAAATGAGGACAGAGGATTAAAGCAGTAGCTGGAGACATAGATGGAGCCAAAGGAGGGTTTAGATCAAAGAGTAAGAAGAATTAACATTTCTAAACCGTGCCAAATTATTAAGCTAACATTTAAAGGAAAAAGAAGCATTTTATTCACTGGTTTCCTTTGAAATCAGGTAGAGTATATTATAACTATATCATGTATTTCAAATACTTATTATGGGAGAAAAAAATTAGTATTTTCAGTGTTTACTACTTACAGAACTCTGATGTGGGGTGATATCCACAAAAGATACTTTCTTATCTACAGGTGTTAAACGCTGTCTTGGTTTAGGTGTTGGTGCCTGAGATAAATCAATACATTAAAGTGAGTATGATAAACATACACTTACATAAGACTTTAGCTATTTTTTTCTTTCTTTCTTTTTAAACGATTTCTTTAGTGCTAGAGTCACAGTTACTCACAACTATTGTGCTAATAGAGGATGTTGGAGGTAGTTTTTGAACAACTTTTGACTCTTCTTTGTGTATAAAATTTCCTAAGTCTTCAGTTATAGATCCACTTGGTGGAAGGTAAGCAAATTTCCATTTCAATATAACATGGATGGTTCCTGCAGGATGCTTTTTATGATCTGTTAACTCAAATATTCCTGTCAAGTTATGAAAAAAATTTTAATTAATGCTAGAGTGAAATTTTGTTACCATAAGAATTAAAGAAGAACAAAGAGAACTACCCACGACTTTAAAAATAACTTTGGTTTTTACTCACACCTCAAATGGCTTAGAGAATAAAGACAAAATAATCTATGATAGGTTCATCTCTCAAGCAGACTGCTTTCAGAAGTTAAGGTCTCAGTGATAATACTGACTCCTAGATGAGAAAATTAACTTATAAATATTTTAATTCAATGAAATTAAATTTGGAGATTATTCAGAGTTCTTAGCCTTCTGCTAAGATATTATCTAGGTGATAGTTCAAAAATCAACCTTCATCTTGACTTGAATATTCTTGCAAAAGACTTGTCTCTATAGAAAAATATATTAGAACTTCACAAATTCAAGTAATTTATATATCAAAGGAAGACTTCATATTACCATATAATTTTATGATAACTTTTTTTAATTTTATGATAATTTTTATCATAATTTAAAATATATTTTACTGGGATTTGTTAAATTATTCCAAATTAATAGCAACACAGCAAACAAATGTCCATAAAATAAACAAACCATCTAAAATAGTAATTTTAAAAAGTATCACCTAGCTGTAACTGTAATATAGAGTCACAAATTTTAGTCATACTGAAAAATCTTGGACTTGAAAAAAACAGAACTATATTTCAAGTATAACTTTTTTCAGGGGTATCCTTCCTTTACTTACTAGAGTCTGTTCTGACTCAAGGGTTTCACACATCTTTTAATGGCTGGCTGGGAAAGAAAAAACAAAACAACTCTAGACCTTAGAACCAAAGAATAAAGATGATAGATGGAATAGAAGGAGACGATAAACTTCTATTACAGACACAGGTGGGACTTCTAGAATGACCGAATGAAGAGCTCAGTAAATCCTTTCCACAAAAAGAAAGAAATAATAAAACTGGACCATTTAATGGCTCTGGAAATTAAACAAAGGTGTACAACAAATTGAGAAGCATTTATTTAAGAGAATCTACAGAAACTCAGTAACAACAGTAAGAGTCAGAACAGACTCTAGTAACCTACTTCCCTGGCTGAACACGAGACTTGTAGACTGCCTGAAGTTTGAAAACCCCTTACCTAACCCATTCCTTAACTCATAGACAAAAGGTGGGAAGCCAACCAGCTCAAAGTGTTTAAGTGCAACCTTTCGCCAATCAATGACTGACCACTAAACTATGCTGACTCAAACTTAAAATTAAACAAACAAAAAAACCTTACCAGAGACATCAGTGGGTACAATGAGGGAAAGATACAGATTTAGTTCAGGCAAGTCACCAAACAAAAACAGCAAGAGAACCACCCTGTGGAGTAGGGGAGGGCTGAAATCTAGAGTTGCTATAATATAGTATCCTAAATGTCCAATTTTAAAGAACAACAAAAAATCATGGCACCTATGGAGAAGCACGAGTGTATGCTGCAAATATAGGAAAAAAGCCATCAATAGACACATTCTGAGAGTGTCTAGATGTTACACTTAGCAGACAGAAACTTCAGAACAGCTGTTATAAATATGTTCAAATAACTTAAAAAATTGACATTTAAAGAATTAAAAGAAAATATGACAATAACTTATAAAACAGAAAATATAATAGAAATTTTATAAAAGAGAGAACATAATAGAAATTTTGGAGTTGAAAGTATAATTACTAAAATGAAAAAATTCAATAGAGGGGCTCAATAGGAGATTTGAGCTGGCAGAGGAAAGAATCAGTGAACTTGAAGACTAACCAATAAAGATTATCCAATATGCAGAGAAAAAAATGAATAAAAATGAATAAAACTTCAGAGAACTGTGGGACACCATTAAACACACACATGTATGTTTCTGCCCACACATTTTCTGCCCAAGAGGGAAGAAAAGGCATAAAAAAAATGAAGAAACAGAAACTTCCCAAATTTGGTACATAAGGTTACCCTACATATAAAGAAGCTCAACAAATTCCAAATAGGACAAGCACAGTGGGATCCACACCTATACACATCATCGTCTGTTTAAAACCACACACACACACACACGAAAAATCTTGAGAACAGTATCGAGCGCAAGGAAACCATAATAATATCAATAGCTGATTTATCATCAGAAACAATACATTCCAGAAATTAGTCATCTGATATACCCAAAGTACAAAAGAAAAAAATAACTGATGACTAATATTATACCCTACAAGACTATCCTTCCAAAAATAAAAGCAAAATAAAGACATTCCTAGATAACAAATGAGAGAATCATACCAGCAGACCTGAGTTACAAAGCATAGTAAAGGAAGTCCTTTAGGCTGAAAGGAAGTGATACCAGATGGTAACTCAAATCAACACAAAGGAATAGAGAATAATAAAGGTAATTACATAGGTAATTATGTATTACAGTATAAATATGTTTTTTGAGATTTCTCTTAACTGATTTAAAAGACAAATGCATAAAACAATAATAGTAAACTCTTGTTTAACTTATAAAAAACTAAAAAGTATATGATAATAACAGCACAAAGGAGAGGGAGGCAATGGAGCTACATTGGGTAAGGAAACAACACCAGACAGTAACTCAAATCTACAGGAAGAAATAAAGAATACAAGAAGTGATGAATACATAAGTCAATGTGAGAGTCTCCTATATATATTGTCCCTTCTCTTAATTTCTTAAAGACAAAAAGTTATACAAAGCAATAATTATAACATTGTATTGTTGGGTTTACAACATATATAGGCATTCTATATATAAATATAGGACAATAATAACACAAAGGACAGGGGAGGAAATGGAATTATATTGGGGCAGTCTTTCTATACTTTGAGGGGAACTGTTAGTATTAATTTTAGACTGTGATAAGTTAAGACACATATTGTAATCTGCAGAACTACTAAAAAAAATAACTAGAAAAAAAACCCATAGGCCCAAAGTTGAGGATTATTTGAGAACATTAGGAAGATTAGTTATAGACAGACCATATCCATAACTAAAGTATAATTTAGGTTTGTTTTTACAATTTCATACATTCAAGAAATACACTTACCTGAGATACACCTGTCATGTGCCAGTGAAATCAGAGGCACATTGGCTTTTCCTATGTAAATATTTTCTTGAGTGTCACTATCATCAAACACATAAAAACTCAGAGACTCTGACTTAAGGTATCGGTCCAAATCCATATTCATTGGCACTGGGAAACACATATGATCATCAAACTGTGGATCATTGCTACTGGGAATGATGGCTGTATCGTGGTCTGCAAAATCAAAAAACTTGTACACAACATATGGGTGTGGCTGAAGGTGGTTTGCTCGGGACTGCAGACAGTTGCAACATCTTATTGTAACATGAAGTTCATTTAAGTTGCCCTCTGTGGAATCAGTAGAACTGAGCTGAGCAGTTTTGGGTGCCTGCTGACTTGACTGGAAAAAATACACATTTATATTATAGTAATAATACAGTGACAAGATCAACAGCAGCTGCCAAACCCCAAACAAAATAATTTTGTAAATGTACAAAGAACTGCATATTTGCAACTTCACAGTGAATTTCTCAAAACTAATACTCCCTAGAACATGTGTGAACAGGTGATCTTAAGTGATTAGCAATAAACATAGAAGACTGGGTATACATGGAGAGACTGCTGTTAAAATAAAAAATAAAAAAAACCACCTGATATTCTTTAATTCTATTTAATGACTAATGAGTAAAGTTAACAGATGGGTCCAATGGCAAATGTCCTCTAGTTCACTATTAAGAGCTAATTCTTCAACCATTCCAGCTATTCAGATCATATCCCACTCTTAAGTAAGAATCCCGTGAACCTGATGGAGCCCACCTAGAGAGATGATTTCATTACATTTGGATTGGCCCTCATCCTCAACCAATGGTGTTTGGGGAAGCAGATATATTAGCCCAAGACAGCAAGTATAGTGAGGTTCAACTGCTATAACAACAAGAGAACAGGGTGAGAGATAAATCTTAGAGGGCAGAAAAAGCTAGAACTGGGAGGACATTCTAGAAGACAGATGAGTGAGAAGAATTATTAGGCAGAGCTAGAAGTTACTCTATGGCCCCTTTTGGAACTATAGTTCAGGGAGCCTGTGCATAAGTATTTTAGCAAACAAATACACTAATCAATTGTTAAGTCCACCATAGCTGATGACCTGGGACAAAGAAACATTAGTGTTCCAGGGCCTTGCTCAGTTTAGTGTTGGAAATTTCTCTACTTTCCACAAAGAGGCCCCTCTTTCATAGCATTTTTGAATCTGCATTGAGCATCTGGAACCTCTGACTCCAGAGAAGTTAACTGGAGAAGGTGAAATAGAACCAAAGTCATAATGCCCTTGGTAGAGACATCAGTGATGTGGAGAGGGCAAGCCTGAAAAGGGAATCACAATACTGCTTTCCCAGGGCTGGCTTGTATTCAACTATAGAATGTTGAGTGGATTGATTTAAAAAGTATCCCTTCTTGGGGTACCTGGGTGGCTCAGTCGGTTAAGTGTCTGACTTCGGCTCAGGTCATGATCTCGCGGTTTGTGGGTTCAAGCCCCACATCAGGCTCTATGCTGACAGCTCAGAGCCTGGAGCCTGTTTCAGATTCTGTGTTTCCTCCTCTCTCTGCCCGCCCCCCCTCCCCCATACTCATGCTCTGTCTGTCTCTCAATAATAAATAAACGTTAAAAAATTTTTTAAAAAAGTATCCCTTCTGCTTCTCACTCCAAATCTACCCACAAAAGTTGGAATTCCAACAAATGACTCACCCAAGCCAGAAAATGGAAGTATAAAAACAAACTACAAAACTAAATAAATAACCTGGTCTCTCTATTTTTAATTTCTTTTTCTATTACAGCACTTTCTAAAGTATGTTCTGAAGAATACTAGTCCAGAAAGATGATCTCTGGGAAACAGGTGCCATTCTTTCTTAAGTTTGGGAATCTGTCATATTAGTCATAGTTCTTTAACTGAAAATTATAGAAACAAATTCTGTCTAGCAAATACAACAAAAGAGACTTTAATGTAAGCCCATATGGTTATTTCATCGAACTATAGAGCAGAGATGTGGGTGGGCCTTAGGAAGGTAATAGGACTGGAAAACCATCAGAATTTCCTCTCAATCTAGTCTTCATTTTTCTCTGTGTGTTTGCTCATTATTCTCTTTCTCCAGTCCCATTTTCTTTCCTTTGCTGCTTAACAGCAAGAAGATGGCTGCCCTATGGCTCTCAAGCATGTTCCAAGCATGGAGAGTCTTGCTTTCTCTTGAAAGGAATCTGATAAAATACCTAGGAATAAACCTAACCAAAGAGGTGACAAATCTATACACTGAAAAGTATAGAAAGCTTATGAAAAAAACTGAAGGAGACACAAAAAAATGGAAAAATAATCCACGCTCATAGATTAGAAGAACAAATATTGTTAAAATGTTGATACTACCCAAAGCAATTTACACATTCAATGCAACCCCTATCAAAACAACACCAGCATTCTTCACAGAGCTAGAACTAACAATTCTAAAATTGGTATGGAACCAAAAAAGACCCCAAATGGCCAAAGCAATCCTGAAAAGGAAAACCAAAGCTGGAGGCATCACAATTCCGGACTTCAGGCTCTATTACAAAGCTATAATCATCAAGACAGTATGGTACGGGCACAAACACAGACACACAGATCAATAGAACAGAACAGAGAACCCAGAAATGGACCCACAAATGTATGGCCAACTAATCTTTCACAAAGCAGGAAAGAATATCCAATGGAAAAAGGACAGTCTCTTCAGCAAATGGTGTTGGGAAGACTGGACAGCAACATGCAGAAGAATGAACCTGGAAGACTTTCTTACACCATACACAAAAAAGAAACTCAAAATGGATGAGTGACCTAAATGTAAGACAGGAAGCCATCAAAATCCTAGAGGAGAAAACAGGCAACGACCTCTTTGACCTAAGCTGCAGCAACTTCTTACTTGACATGTCCCCAGAGGCAAGGGGAACAAAAGCAGAAATGAACTGTTGGGACCACATCAAGATAAAAAGCTTCTGCCCAGCAAAGGAAACAATCAACAAAACTAAAAGGCAACCGACGGGATGGGAAAAGACATTTGCAAATGACATATCAGATAAAGGGTTAGAATCTAAAATCAATAAGGAACTTCTCAAATTCAACAGCCAAAAAACAAATAATCCAGTGAAGAAATGGGCAAAAGACACGAATAGACACTTTTCCAAAGAAGACATCCAGATGGTTAACAGACATATGTCAAATGCTCAACATCACTCATCATCAGGGAAAAACAAATCAAACTCCCAATGAGATACCACCTCACACCTGTCAGAATGGCTAAAATTAACTCAGGCAACAACAAATGTTGGCAAGGATGTGGAGAATACAGGAGTGCTGGTTTGGAGGGGCATATGCCCCCCCAACGTTTATAGCAGCACTACTGACAATAGCTAAAGTACGGAAACAGCCCAAATATCCATCAACAGATGAATGGATAAAGAAGATGTGGTGTGTGTACACACACACACACACCCACACACACCCACACACACCCACAATGGAATAATACTCGGCCATCAAAAAGAATGAAATCTTGTCATTTGCAACATGGATGGAACTAGAATGTATTATGCCAAGCGAAATAAATCAGAGAAAGACAAATATCATGTGATTTCATTCATATGAGGAATTTAATATTTAAAACAGATGAGCGTAAGGGAAAAGAAGTGAAAATGATATAAAAACAGAGGGAGACAAACCATAAGACACTCTTGAGTACAGAGACCTGAGGGTTGCTAGTGGGGTGTTAGGTGGAGGGAAGGGCTAAAGGGGCATTGAGGAACACACTTGTTGGGATGAGCACTGGGTGTTATATGTAAGTGATGAATTACTACATTCTATTCCTGAAAAAAAAAAAAAGGCAGAATCTGATTGGCTCAACTGGGGTCAGGTGGATATCCCTGAATCATTAGTAATAGTCGGGTGGATAGTAGGAGAGAACAGGATCACTAAACGTAAATCTGGCCCCTGGAGGCTCAACCCCATGGGTTGGGAGTGACGGCAGTCCAAATGAAAAAAGATAACTATGACTTGAGCAGACATTCCAAAATGTTTCAACTATATTTTATTCCTTTGTTACTCAACCCAAGTGCATACTTTATGCTTTCCTCTTGGGATTCTTATTATACATGAGAAGTCAAGGACTCTATTTAACTTTGCCTACTTTAGTGTTTTCTGCATTCATTGGATCATGGCGTTCTTTTGGAAGTATGGCCAGTAAGGCTCCATAAAACATAGTTTGGGAAATGCTGCTCTGAGGAATTGCATTTAAACTTCCAATTCACAGAACTGCAATTCTATTTTTCAAAAGTGCCCTGGGTAGCACAAGGGAGTTCTTTTGTGGTATTAGAAAATTCTGTACCTTGGTTGTGGTGGCAGTTACATGAATATATACACATGATAAACCTGCACAGAACTAATACTACACACACACACACACACACACACACACACACACACACGAGTGCATATAAAAACTGAAAAATCTGAATAAGGTCTGTAGCCTAGTTAATGGTATTATACCAATGTCAATTTCCTGGTTTTGAGAGTGTACTGTAGTTATTTAAGATGTTACAACTGGGAGAAGCTGGATGAAGGGTACATAGAACTTCTCTGTACTGTTTTTGCTACTTCCTGTAAGTCTATAATTATTTCAAAATAAAAAGTTAAAAAGAGTCACTTGATGGCTATGAAAGAAAATGATTTTGGTTTAAAGCATGACATATAAAGACATATTATAAAATTTCTGTGTCATAAAAATGTCTTAAAGTCCAACCAGCTCACCCAATGCATTTGCTCTGGCCCCTTATAATTTGATGTTATATATCCCAAAGCTTTTGCTCGTTCTCGATAAAGTCGAATTGCTTGATCCATGGGAATTCGTAATCTGAACCAGTATTCCACTATGCCAAAATTTGGGATGTCTCCTTTAGTTCCTACAAACCAATGCATAACTCACTGTTAAAATTTTATACTGAGTAAAATAATATATGACTTGCACGAATGATGTGTGATTGGCAAAGAACAGAGCTGAAGAAAATAAAGTTACTTCTGCAAGCATGAGTTTCATTGTATGTTAAGTATTATTAAAGAACTATGTCAAATTATGCTTGAGATATTCCAATTTATACTGTTTCAATCCTTCTAAAATATACAGAAAAAACTAAACACTGTCTTAAATACTCCACAGATTCTTTCTGATGCTACAGTAGCTTGTTTTTAATAAGTTGCACTCAATGTAGACTGACAGATAAAATATGAAAGCCCACAATTATAAATGTGATACTCCACATTGTGATTCAACTTCCAAGAGATCTTGGGCACCTCTCCACTTCTCTACTGTGCTACCAGTACAGGGATAAATGCCACAGCTGTGCCAAATATATGCAAGCCATGCTCGCATGATGTTTGCCCCCATACACCCTCAGTGCTCCTTTTGACTCAGGCAGCTCTTCATCACTCTTCCTCTGTGAAGATTTCCCCTATAGCTCCTGGGGGACTTAAGAACTCCTTCCCAGAGAAGAAGGATATCCTCTCATTAGAACATTGACTCTTTTCACATAACTGTCCATTCACCAGCCTATTTCTCTACCTGCACTCTTAAGTTTCTTGAGGGCCAGGGCTGTGGTTTCCATTGATACATTCCTACCAGAGGGACTAGTACATAATGGGTACTCAATATTTGGTGAACAGAGGATATTCTATATGTAAACTTTCCTAAACATACCATATTATTAACATTATTTCCCCATTCTCTTCATTGGTTTCTTTCTCGCTAATGGATCATTCTCATCAACATATAATACTTCATTCAAATCTGCTATCATTAAACAAAAAAGTCCTAAAACAAGAATATTTATGGATACTCATATTTGCTTGTATATGCTTAAAATTTCTTTGTGAAAATTTGTAGCCTTTGGTGAGGGGGCCTAGGGTAGCTGAGGGACAGGAGTGCGAGAGAGATTTTATGGCAAAAATTTTCACTTTTTTATTTTTTGACTTTGATATTTATGTTACCCCTGTGATCAATCAATAAAATAAAATCCTTCCCCGGAAGCTAAGTCACCCTCTTATCATTCTGAAATGGTTTCTTTACTTGGCCTCTAGGATACTGTATACTCTTGGTTTGCCTCCTAAGTGACTGGCTACTCTTTACTTTCCTCTGCTGGTGTTTCTTCTTCCTCCTGAACTCTAAATTCTGTGGTTTTCCAAGGCTCCGTCCTTGGCCACTTTCTCTGCTTTCTGTACATTCATTCTCCATGTGTTATAACCTAGGCTAAAGGCTTAAAATATATTCAATATGGTAATGGACCCCCCCTTTCATATCTTTATCCCTGACCTTTGGGCTAGTTAGTGCAGCCCATATGCCATTTCCACTTGGCTGTCCAATAGGCAGGTCAGTCTTAACTTGTTCAAACAGAATTCTTGATTTTCTTCCTCAGGCCTTCCTTTCTCAGGCCTACCTCAATAAATGGCCTCACAATTCTCCTTGGTGTTCGTGACAGAAATCTTGGCCCTCCACTTCTCTCATTACCTTACATACAATTGATAAGCAAGTCTTAAAGGAACAGTTAACTAAATATACATTGAAAATAATCATTTGTCAATGTTCTCATTACCACCTCCTCCTCCTCCTCCTCCTCCTCCTCCTTCTTCTTCTTCTTCTTCTTCTTTTTAGAGAGAGAGAGAGTGTGTGTGCAAGTTGGGGGGAGAGGGCAGAGAGAATCTCAGGCAGGCTCCAAGCCCAGCTTGGAGCTCAATCCCACGACACTGGGATCATGACCTGAGCTGAAATCAAAAACCTGAAGCTCAACTAACTCAGCCAGGTTGTACCAAGGTGCCTCGCTCATTACCATCTGAATTCAAGCCACCATCATCTCTCCACAGATTAATGCAATAGCCTGATAATGGTCCTATTTTCTCTCTTGGCCCCTACAGACTCTTCTTCCTACAGCACCCAAGGCAGCTTTTCTAAAACCTACATGTGGGAGCACCTGGGTAGCTCCGTTAAGCATCCGACTCTTAACTGTGATCTCACGGTTCATGGGTTTGAGCCCCACGTAGGGCTCTGACCTGAAAGCATGGAGCCTGCTTGGGATTCTCTCTCCCTCTCTTTCTGCCCCTCCCCTGCTCGCTCTTTCTCAGAAATAAACAAACATTAAAAAAATAAAATCTATGTGTGATCATGTCACTTCCCCCCTCAAAACTCTCCAATGACTTTCATCACCGAGAGATAAAAACTCCACGTTCTTCACCATGACCTACAAGACCTACAAGTTTTTACGGCATGACCTAGTCCTTCCATAGTTTTTCTCTTTTATTTAAGCTTATTTAGAGAGAGAACGAGCGAGAGAGCAAGGGAGGGGCAGGGAGAGAAGGGGGGAGGGGGGGGGAGAGAGAGAGAGAGAGAGAGAGAGAATCCCAAGCAGGCTCCGCACTGTCATGGGGCTTGAACTGTGAGATTGTGACCTGAGCTGAAATCAAGGGTCGGATGCTTGACTGACTGAGCCACCCAGGTGCCCCTTGGTTTTCTGTTTTTCTTTTTATAGTGTATCTTCAAAAAAGTTTTTATTTAAATTCCAGTCAGTTAACATACAGTGTAATATTAGTTTCAGGTGTAGAATTTAGTGATTTAACACTTCCATACAACACCTGGTGCTCATCACAAGACGTGCTTCCTTCACACCATCTCTTATTTAACCACCACCCCCCCCAACCTCCCTGCTGGTAAACATCAGTTTGTTCTCTACAGTAAGGAGTTTCTTGGTTCGCCCCTCCTCCTTTTCCTTTTGCTCATTTGTTTTGTTTCTTAAACTCCACATAGGAGTGAAATCATATGCTATTTGCCTTCCTCTGACGGCCTTATTTTGGCGTAGTCATCCTTCTATTGTTTTAATCGCTTTTCTGCTTTAGCCGCTGGCCTTCTCGCTGCTCCTCCGATATGTCATGCTTGTCCCTCCACCTTGGTACTTGGTGTTTCCACTGCATGAAACATTCTTTCCCCGGATCCTGTCATGGATCTTCACTCAGGTCTCTACCAATGTCACCCATCAGGGATGTCTTTGTCTGAGTTCGCCATCTTCTCTCTCTCTCTTTATCCTGTTCATTTTTCTCCATCTGATGAGATATATATTTGTTTTATGGCCTGTCTTCCCCTCTAGAAGGTAGGCTACACGATGGCAGGGGCTCTGTCTTATTTAGCACCGACCCCTGTATTTCCAATGCCTGCTAACAGTGATAACAAATGATCTTACAGAATATTTGATGAATGTACTACAACATTTGATCAAAAAAGGGCATCGATATGGTAAATAAATACATGCACTTAGAAGCTTTTAAAAAAGTAATAGCCATCGCACTGATATCCTCAATGACATTTAGGATAGTCCAGTCTATTCTGGGCAGCTCAGTTAGAGAACACTGTCCAACAGCCTCAAGGGATCTTGAATCCGTACGAGAAAAGATACTAATGTAGAGCATCATAGTAACCTATACACCAAATTAGTGACTCACACATCCAAAGCTTATAAGATTGTACTTACCAACCAAACTTGCTGTGCAAAATATGCGACCACTTTTTTCTAGAATTTCATGGAATCTCAGCTGACAAGCTGCAAGTGTTTCGTAATCTGTGCTGTAAGCTTGGTGGACCTCAAGAGTGACAGTATTCTTCTGAATGTATTGTAAAAATAAGTCGTCAACATGAACAAGATACTGAGAAGTGAAGTTATATTCTGGGTGGAGGCCTTGCACTATGGGAGAGGTCTGTAGCTCAAAGTCATAGAAAGCATAGGTACAGAAAGTGACAGGCTCTTTATCTCCAGACGCCTGTAAAACTTCAGAAGAAAAGGTTACTTTGTTGATATGGATTTCAAATAGGTTTTCTCCTCGTTCTAAGTGAATGGTTTCATCAAATTCATCGACAGAGTCATCTGGCATGATTTCTGGTTTAAATTTATACTGCTTGGTGCCATAGGCAATATCCTTTAATTGGGCTGCAAGAGAAGACACACAGTTTAGATATTTTTAAATATTGACATATGAAGATACAAACTGGCTTTTGAAGTGGTAGGAAGCCGAAGTGCTTTTGGTGAAGAGTCTCAATCTTAAATTCTGTGACCACACTGTTTTTCTGTGAGTAATACTGTATTATACAAAAATTCGTCCTTGGTTTTGACATCGCTTATTAACAACAAAATTACAACTCAAGTTAGAATATAGCCTGTACTTGGGGCGCCTGGGTGGCGCAGTCAGTTAAGCGTCCGACTTCAGCCAGGTCACGATCTCGCGGTCCGGGAGTTCGAGCCCCACGTCAGGCTCTGGGCTGATGGCTCAGAGCCTGGAGCCTGTTTCCGATTCTGTGTCTCCCTCTCTCTCTGCCCCTCCCCCGTTCATGCTCTGTCTCTCTCTGTCCCAAAAGTAAATAAACGTTGAAAAAAAAAAAAAAAGAATATAGCCTGTACCAGGGAAGAGGAAAAAGAAAAAAAGAAGAAAAGGCTTTTGAAAGTACAGCTGAGGTAAATATTTGGATTCTTCCTGTTCCTCTGCTTCTGCTTTATTACCTTCTCTCCTTTAAAGTCGATTTCTCTTTCTGCTGGCTCCTTCCCTTCAGCTTATTGAAATACATACTTTCCTACTTTTAGGGGTGATGGATAATGTTTATTGTCTTGATTATGGTGATGGTTTCATAGTGTATCCATGGGCCCAAAACTCACCAAACTGTATGCTTTGAATACGTGCAGTTTAAAGTATGTTAATTATACTTCTACAAAGCTGTTTTTTTAAACAGATATATCTTTTTTTTTTTTAAGTTTGTTTTGAGAGAGAGAGAGAGAGAGAGAGAGAGAGCGAGCACGTGCGGGGGAGGGGCAGAGAGAGAGAGAGAGAGAGAGAGAGAGAGAGAGAATCCCAAGCAGGCCCCCTCACTGTCAGCTTGGGGCCCCACGGTGGGGCTCAGAGTCATAAACTGTGAGATTGTGACCTGAGCTGAAATCGAAAGTCAGACGCTCAACCAGCTGAGCCACTCAGGAGCCACAGATGTATCTCTTTCTAGATACACATTTTATCCCCATGTTATATCCACATTTCTGGAAAGAATAATGTATACTGGAGTCTACAACTCCACATCTAACAGACACTCTTCTTCAACTTCTTGCGAATAGTATCTGCCTTACTTTTCTTAGGAAACTGCTCCAGAATAGGTCACCAGGAACGAATTAATTGCTAGATTGAATGGGCTTTGGTCCTTGTATTAGGTGGTTTCTATCCTTCCTTGACACTGATGATCACTTTCTCTTTTTTGAACCTCTGTCCTACCTTGGTTTCCATGTCATCATCAACCTGGCTTCTCCTTTTACCTCTCGTGTCATTCTTTTAGGGTTTCTTTCCTTTTCTCATCATTTGCTGGGGTCCTGTTTTTATCCTCTCCTTAGATGACATATTCTCATGGGTAATCTCCCCCTTTTATGACTTCTGCTACTATAAATATGCTGAAGACTCTCCTCTTTCTATTAAAAAAAATTTTTTTTAGCGTTTATTTATTTTTGAGAGACAGAGAGAGACAGAGCAGGAGTGGGGGAGGGGCAGAGAAAGAGGGAAACACAGAATCCGAAGCAGGCTCCAGGCTCTGAGCTGTCAGCACAGAGCCCCATGGTGGGGCCGAACCCACGAACCCCGAGAACATGACCTGAGCCAAGTCAGACACTTGACCGACAGAGCCACCCAGGCACCCTAAGCTTTCTATTTTTAATTCAGATTTATTTCCTGAATTCCAGACCCAGAGATCTGATGCCTTGCTGGGCCCTCTGTCTAGATATCCCCTTGGCACTTCAAACTCGATATATCCAAAATAGCATGCATCTAACACCGAAGAGTAGTCTCTTCCAGTTATTTCTGTACTTTGAATCTCAGGCGCTGATGTCAGCATCCATCCAGTTGCCCAAGCTTGATACCACGGGATCATTCTAATTTCCCTTTCTCTTAATTCTCCCCACATCACTAGTATTCAATAGTGTTTCCTAAGTCGTTACAAATTTGCCCCTGTTCATTCTCTGTCCACTAATGCTACCTTTCTTACACTCCCAGTGTTTACCACCCAGATTATGATGGAACCCAAAGTGCTTCCTTACTTCAGATCTTACTCACTCTTCCTAGTAACTACAGCATAATCTCCCAAATGCAGTTCTGGTGTATTACTGTCTACCTTAAACACTGTTTAGTGGTTTTCTAGGTAGGTAATTAAGGTTAAAATTCTTCAGGGGGGGCAAGGGCACCTGGGTGGCCCAGTCGGTTAAGGGTCCGACTTCGGCTCAGGTCATGAGCTCACGGTTTGTGGGTTCAAGCCTCGTGTCAGGCGCTGTGCTGACAGTGCAGAGCCGGCTTGGGATTCTCTCTCTCTCCCTCTCTCTCTGCGGCTCCTTGACTTGTGCTTCCCCTCTCTCTCTCTCTCTCTCAAAATAAATAAATAAATAAATCATAAAAAAAAAATTAAAAACAAAAACAAAACTCCTCAGGGTGGCAAGCAGGGCCTGGATGACTTGGTTTTCTCCAGCCTTGCCGGGAGATCCTCCTCCCCTTATTAACCAGGAGTGGTGCCATTCATTTACAAATGAATGGCAGCCCTTCACATTAAGGGCATTTTTACCTGCCTCCTCTACTTCCTGGAAGGCCCTTCTTGCTTTTACTTAGTGGTGAATTCTCTAGCCTTCGGAGACTCCAAACCTACTGCGTGGCAGTCTTCCCCGAGTCTTCAGGTGTAAGTAGGCATCTCTCCTCAACGTATCCTCCGCATCTTTCGCGTTTCCTAGCTTCCCACTCTTCCCGGGAAGGGATACTCTATTTACTTGCTCCATCTTCTGAGTTCGCTGAGGGTGGGACCCGAGCTTTATTTCCTATTTGGCTTCTCACTGACCAGCACTTTGCTTAGCATGCAGGAAGAGCTTGAGCAGGTTTATGGGATGAATCAGTGAATATTGGGGACTGATAATATATATTGGTGAAGTTTTAGTAAGACCAAAAGGAATGAAAATCCCAAGCTACGTGACCTCCGTGTGATTCAGGAAAATTCTATTAAGCACATTTTTATTGAGTACTACTTGAAATAAAAGGTACATACTGCTCTTTGACTGCTGGAAAACCCTGTTCAGGCGGATCGAACCCTTCTGCTTAGAGCAGTGGTTCTCAAAGTGTGGTCTGGGAATGCTGAGGGTCCCTGAAACGGATTTTGGAGGTCTGTGAGGTCAAAACTATTTTTAAAACAATCCTGACATGTCATTTGCCTTTTTCATTCTTATTCTCTCACAAGTGTACGATGGAGTTTCCCAAACTCTACATGATGTGTGATATCATAACAGATTGAATGCAGAAGCAGGTTTAAAAACCCAGCTGTTTTCTATTAAGGTATACACCAAAAAGTTTGTAAAAATGTCAAACAATTAAAAAAAAAAAAGGAAAACAATTTAAAACAGTGTAACTTTTCTTACTATTTTTTTTTGGTATGGAAAATACAGCTTTTTAAAAATAAATACTGTAATTTATGTTAACATGTAACGGATTTACTACTGTTATTTTAGCATGACATAAAATAAATATTTTCCAAATTTCTCACTTTTAATTCTTACTAGAAGTATAGTAAGTATGACCCATAGAAGCAAGAGGCCCTTGGGATCCTCAGTGATTTTTCAGAGTGTAGAATTACTGCTGGCCTAGATCCATACATTAAACATTGTATGGCAGGGGACATGAGAGAGAGACAAAGTACTTGGCATCGAAGAACGTATCCTGCCATCACAGGGAACATGCAAAACTCCAACAATAAAGAACACTTCCATAATACAGTCCCCAAACATACTTTCCGAGTACATAAGAGGAAGGATGGTAAGTACCGAGGCAGTATTTTTCAAAGTGTGGTCTTGCACCTGCGTCTGAGTCGCTTGGATTTCTAAATATAGCAGCATCATGGGCCCCTGGATCTCCAGGGATAGGGCCCAGGAAGCTACATTTGAAACAAGTTTCCCACATGATTTTCATACTTGCCTAAGTCTGGAAACCACTGTAAGGGCATTTCAAGTAGAGGCATGAATGGTTAGGAGTGATGAGAGCCAGTTTCCTGGCACAGGCATGCATTGCATTTGGTTAGATTTCGAAGCAGGGTAAAAAGGGCGTACGTTGGCTATAAAGGAGGTTTAGGCGGAACAAAGATCCCGTGGTAGGACCGAGAAAGGTGAATCTGACAAAGAGCAAGCAGACTTGTCTGGCTGCGAGGCATAGCTTGCTGAGAAGAGAAACTCGAAATGAGGTGGTAAAGTTAGTTCTGCCGTGCTCCATAAACTACTTTGAAATCTTGCCTGCAACACTGGATCCAAAAAGCAGTAGAAAGTTACTAAAAATTCTTGAGTGGAAAAGAATCAGATAAAAACAACCTTTCTGGTAAATTCTCCTTACAGCTATGAATTGGAAAAAAAAAAAAAATAGAGCAAAGAGAAATCGTGAGTGTAGATTTGGACGACATTTTCAACTGTTGTAAACTCTACTCGTCTAGTTACTGTAGACGAAGAATTGTGCGCATCGTACCTTCTAGTTTCTGAATGCGTGCAGCTCTGATATCAAGAAGATGAACATATTGTTCCACTTTGAGTTCATAATCTTGCTGCAAATTTTCCATCTTCTGGGTCACTGCTTCAACTTCCATCTAAAAAAGAGGAGATAACAAGTCTCAAGACTTAGGATTAGTTCCATTTTCATTTTTTAAAGCGACTATGACAAGCATTTTCCTAGATCTTGGAGATACCAGGAGCTGTAAACCATGGTTTTCTGAAACAGCTCACAGTTTAGAAAATTATGCTTGGCAATGTTCATAAATCAGAAGTAAAATTAACAAAACCCGAGATCCCTTCCCATGGAGGTGATTTTCCCGTTTGTTACAGGCTACAATCACACGTGGTTGTGGCAGGACTTCAGGATAACTATAACCCATTTGCAGAATGTGCTAATACAAGCACAGGTGAATTCATTGCTGGTGTTTGGTCTCTAAAACTAGGGACTTAAAAAAAACAGTTTGTTTTTCAACTACTGACTCTAAGTACCTAGTTACGAGGCCACATTCCAGGCATGTGGTAATAAATGATAAGAGATTATAACAGATGATAATACATAACACTGCTTAGAAAAGTAAATCATCAGTTGATTATTAAGGAAAATCTATTTCCCCGAGTTAGTGTTGCACCTTACCTGATAATCTTTATTAATTTTATGTTGCATAATTAGCATGTTTCGTGTCTTTTCAAGCTCTTGCACCGTTTCTGCATGAGTTGCTTGTAGCTCTCTCATGGAGCGTTCTAGATCTTTGTTAATTTTATTGTCTACTTTCTCTAAAAAGGAAAGGTCTCCATTTTTTTGTGACTTTTGAGCCTAAAATAAAAACATGTTTTCTTACTGAAATAAGAGTTTCTAAAATATAATCATGTGAATTAATATAGATATGGCAAGGAAAAATCATTAATTGAAAACAGATACATTTCCATTTTCCATCAGGAATAAAACAATCCTGATACAGAAAATATATTTAGATAGACATTTGGAACAATTACAGAGAATTCAAAAAACAGTTTATTACTTCATGACATAAAGAAGAATCATGTACATTTATTTCTATTTCTTCAATTGATTAAATGCTACACAGTGTTGATCTAATGGGAAAGAAATGTATTTTCCCGTGTCTTCTTATAAATGACAGAATATCCTAGAACTGAAAAAATATCTTCTGGTAACATTTATAATTCAATATTTTACTTAAGATAATAGGGTGGACCAAGGTCTCTTAGGACAAAATTGTTGATTAGTTTTATAGTGAGGTGTGTAAAAGTGAAATATTTGTACAGTTGGAGAAAGTGCTTTAAATAAGAGTTTTTGAGGTCTATTTTAATGTAATTTTGATGTCATTATGAAATATGTATATGCTGTAAGTAAATGTCACCTGACCACTTTCCTGAATAATTTATTCTCCAAGTATAAGGGTTACAGACAAGGGTCATCATTATGCTGGAACAGTTATATGTAGACATGAAATTCATGGTGAAGTTCAGAAAGTTACCTTTATAAGCAGGAGAGCTTCACTCAATTCATCAGCATTAATATCACTGTCCTGCAAAAGACAGAGCGAGTAAAAGCTCACAATGAGATATTAATGGAAAGTACAAGAGACATTCCAACTATGCAGATTATCCTCACGGAACATAAGCTGCCTGATAGCATGAATTAATAAACTAAGTAAAAGAGACATTCCGACTATTCAGAATCTGCTTCTGAAATGCAAGCTGCGTAATGACCATGAATTAATAAACCAAGTAATATATTTGTCTTCTTTTGCTTTGTAGTACAGTGTTTCCTCTGTGTATAAAATATTTAGATACAGATTTGGAGTTAATCTCCTAAATAAGAAAATAGTTCACCTGGTTGTAAAACTTCATGCGGTTTTTAAGTTCATCAAGTTGTTGCTTTTGTTCCAGATACTGTAACTGTAGTTCTCTATTTTCTTGGATGAGTTTCTCATTTTGGTCTTAAAAATAAAGTCAATGCCATTAGAAAGGTAAGAGAGCATGAGGTAAGAACACATTTAAAATTAATTTAATTCCTGATACACACCAAGCTGGATCTAGCATTGCTCTGGTCAGAGAGGAAATTATGCTAGCACCTAGACAAAGGCAGCAGGAGAATGAGGAACAAATGAACACGATCATGTGTCTACCATATGATCCAGTTTCTTATCAAAAACTGAAGACTGAAGTTCATAGTATTAATATAAGGAAATTGTGGCCTCTGGGACTTCAAAGGAACATTCTATCTAAAATACCTAAGAAAATATGTTTCTAAATCTATGATTTTTACTTACTTATTAAGGGTCCTGAAAGGCATGCAAAAAAAAAAAAAAAAGTTTTTTTTTTTTTTTTTGTCTTTTAGTGTTTTAATTGACTTCCTTGAGTTTTCTTTTTCCAATTTAGCATTAAGTCTTTTTATTAAAACAACATAATTTCTTTGGTAATAACGAAGTCTGTAATTCTAATCAACCACACTTTGAACAAATCTGCTAAGATAGGAGGAATGGATTCTTAGCCAGGGCATGGTAGCATCAGTAATAATTCATGTGTGTTCTTTATTCATTGAGTTCATGCTGTTAATTAGTAAGACACGGACTCAGAGCTCTCGTTAAGGAATAGAGATAGGTTACATTCACCTAGGTTCTCATTTGCCTTGACCCACAATCAGGAGCACAGAGCAGAGCTACAGAAAATAGTAATAAATCCATGAAGAGACGAATTTTTTACTCCCTGCATTAAACATATGCTTAACTTAAAAAAAAAAAAAGCAAGCTAACAAATCTATTCTTTGGTCTCATGTTCTTAAGCGTACTCTTCAACAGAGTTCATTGTCGGGGTCAGGTGTCCTCCTTTTTGGCTCCCCGTTCACTAACTCTAAACCATGTCATCCAAAGTGTCTCCACTAATTTCATCCTAGTTTCAAAGATTTGTGTTTACCAAAAGTCTTCAAGTTGTACATTTTTGTTTCCTTTTCTTAAAAAAAGCAAGTCAACACATTTGCCAAGAATTCTTTGCATAATACATTTGCACGCTGAATGCATGTTATACAAAAATACATTTCTGACTTTTATAATGCTTTTGTGTTCCCAAGATTTAACTTGGGATATATATACTACATGTAAGTAAAAATAGTAAATTACATAATTAAGAAGAAATGGACTAAATTTGGATATCTTTAATGTCACATATTTCCTGGAAAACTAAAGTGTAAAAAAAAAAAAAAGTGACTCTAGAGTATGCAGAGACATTTTAATATCAAATATATAAACGTTTTTATCTTATCGATGAAAAGTTAAAAGGTTATCCTTTTGCTAATATTTAGTGACCTAAATAAGAGTTCACAAGTGTGAACAGTACTTGGAAATTTTGAAGGTAAAGGTCAACTATTTGTCTTTCAACTCAAAATTAGGATTAATAGTAAATATGAATTGTTAGAGGAGATAAACAACTTGTTCAGTTACAGAGTACGGTAAGAATGCAGAACACTTTATTTTCTGTTGATTAGGTTAAAAAATCTAGATAGAAATGGTTAGGTAACAGAAAAAAGGTAAAAATAGTAAGAAAAATATAAAACTAAAGGTAGTTTCCTTCTTGGCCTGCAAACGGGTTAGGGGTTCTGATGACGAGGTAACGTGTAAAGGACAGGACTATTGCCCCTTCCCCCAGATAGAGCGTTTTCTGATTACTATTTTCATGCTCTTGTTTCTCTCTTCTTTCAATATTCAGAGCAGGGTTCTGAGAATGAAATGCTAGTAGGTATACATGAACTTATTCAAATGTTTCTTCCTTTGCTGATTTCTGTGTCAACAATGTCCCCGTTTCATGGAGATTTTTTTAAAACTAGGGTGTTAGTAGTGGGAAAACAGCTTATTAGTGGGGGAAGACATTACTGAATATGAGTAACTTTCTCTCTACTAGATTTTATGTAGAATTATCCACGGTATTTTTCCTTTCTCAAACTGTTTATTGGGGATACAACTCCTGGGTCTTTAAGAAGCCAGGAGATGCTGTAGTTCAAACAAGAGATAGCCTTGATGGATTGTAATAAGAAAATCAAAGCATCCTGTACAAGATGAAAAATAACCTCCTTACCTTATGATTTGACAAAAAGCAGGTTAAGCTAAACAGCATTTTATTCAAATGGGATAACATTTCACTCTTTTAAAATTATGTTCTTCAAGCACACCATTAATAAGCAGAGTGCGGAGAACAATCCAACTAAACAATTTTCAGAGCTCCTTTGTGCTAATATCTTCAGCTGTGATCAATATAACCATATGCATTATGCTGAATTATGCATTTCAGCTAAAGATAGAAAGGAACTTTCAAAAGCAGGGCCCTTAAACACATGCAGTTAATTTAAGCATTAACCAAATGCAAACTGCATTTACATATTCTTCCCCCACATATTCACACAATCTGAAACTAATTTGTACCTTGAATAAAGAGGTGAGTATTCTCTAAAAATAATTTGCCAGTTAGATGAATGAGTCTAAGAAGCCAGGGAAACATCTTCTGGCAAAGAACACTCGACAAATGAAAAGGTAAATGTGTGAAGAGACTTCAAAGTGGAATGAAACAATTTCAAAATCTGTAAGACAAAAAGGAACTTTCTACATATTGAAAGATTTCCTTATAAAGAGATTTTCAATTTTTTTTGTTTGTTTAGTACTTCCCAGAAAAAAAATGGTTCAAGGCTGTAATATTTTTCTTATAATCCATTGTAACATATTCACCAAACGATCCCAAACTTCAGTCATTAGACTTATAAACTTCGGGTATTCAAGCAAAATAACTAAAATAACAGTTGGCTTAAAAATAAAGATTCAGTACTAGCAATTCTTCTTAAGAAAACAACTGAATAAATGTGTAAAGATTTGTGTAGAGAGATGTTTATGATACTTAACAAAACTGAAACTCTTTAAAAATTCATCAGTAGAAGATTGTTAAGCAATTTTTTGTACATCCTCACATGGAAAACCAGGACAGACATTATAAGTGATGATGATGTGGGTTTATACTTATACTCAAGGAACGGTTTCATAACATAGTAAAGATAAAAAGCACATTATAAAAACTGTACCTGTGCACATACAAACAACTCTGGAAGGACAAACATAAACATATTAATAGTGATTATCTTGTGGGGTGTGGGAGTGAGTGACTTCTAGAAATTTTTTTGTTCACTGGATTTTTTAATGGTATACGTGAATTATTTTTAATCTTTCAAAAAATCCAAGAAGACACAAAAGCTAGTGAAAAAAATAAGAATGGATTCGGTGGATTAAAATAACTTTGCAACTGTAATTTTAATAATTTAAAAGAATCTTTGGAAATAACTAAACAACAACAGATAGGTCTTAAAAAAAGACCACCAAGATTCTATTCCCTTAAGAGTTTCTTTCCAGAGACCAATGCAGATGTTTAGAGGTAAGAGTTTTGAAATTCTTGATATTTAGGGAAATACAGAAAGCACAGAAATAAGACAGGTTGTTTTCATTTCTCTTCTTTTCAGAGCAGTTTCTATCTGTTTTTGGAAAAAAGCAGGAAATATAGAGTGCTTCTCCTTCCTTCAGTCAACAAGAATTTACTGAGCAACTATTAAACAAAAGTACTCTGTTAAGTACCACATTAAAATCAGGAACGATACATCTTTGACATCAAAACTTTTAAATACCTGCCCGGTCACCAATCATGTCACCATTTCATTCTCCTCACAATATTCTTGAGAAAAATTCACAAATAATTTTTCATGAAATTTAACCACTTGGCAAATAAATACTGCACATATGTTTCATTGAAATTAAGACTACATCTATTGTAAGAAATGTTCTGATTACAGTCTTCCTAGAGTGTTGGAAAAAGTCAGACCATAATTTTAAAATGTTATCATTTATAAGATGCATCCCAATTTCAGAGATGTCAAAATGGGAAAAAAACTCTCTCTTATAGTTAATAAAATATGGCATTGTGAGCTAAATCAATAAATAGAGTACTGACTACATTTGTAATTTGTTTGTTTTTGGTTTTTTTTTTTTTTAACGGAGCCTGCATTAAACTTTGAAACGCTTGCATGCAACAGAATTACAAATGTTCAAAAGAAGCAACCTTATTATCACATCACTTGGTTTGCGTAGTGGATGAACAACAGATACAACATTTGAAGCAAATAATTCAATTCCCCTGTTGTGCACTTGTGTGTATAATCTAGTAAATCAGACATCTACTTTAATTATGATTATTTTATTTCCCTGAGATGAGAGGGGTGAGATCTGTGACATGAAACTTATTAATGATTATTATTTTAGCAGGGACATCTTGGCAAGTCTTCCTGGTATTTAAGTTCACTGTCACAGAGTAGATTTAGATACCTCATTATCACAGAGATCGTCCCTGTTTGACCTATCAAAACCAGTAAGCAACTATTTCTCTACTCTGTCATCTTACACTGCTTTGTTTTTGTTCCCACTGCCCTTGCCACCACCTGACATGTGGCATGCTTGTTTAATTGCTGTCAGTTTCTCTCTGTAGAATTTATGTTGCGTGAGGGCAAGGCCTTGGCTTTGCTCATTGCTGTATCCCCAGAACTTAGAACAGTGCCTGGCTCAAGAAATGCTTGTTGACTGCTGAACACAAGAAGGCTCAACAAAAAAAATTAAAAGACCACCTAAATGACAGTATCTCTCACAAAAAAAAAAAAAAAAAAAAAAAAAATTCCTTGGGCTTCTACGCGAGGCTGAGTAAATGGAAATTTCAAGTGACCGCGAAACGCATGGAAGTGGATGGCTGTTGAGACAAGTCGGTAGTGGTTTTGTATGTACCTCTTTCGGTTTTGACTCTGTCAAGGATTTCAGTTTTGTCTGCTAGGTCAGACTTTAAGGCAGTCTCGAGTTGAGCGATCTGCACTTTGAGCTGCTGTTCCTTTAGCTTCCATTGCTCTTCGTGGGCAGCACTGAAGGCACTGCAAAACACACATGACATGCAGAGGAGAGCCTGGAGATCGGCCTCGACCGAGAACGCGAAAGAGAAAAGCTTTTAGTGGCACAGAGACCACTGTCATCATGTCTTAGGAATTAAGTAAACATATGCTGGTCTGCTGCTGTTGAAACCAAGGCGCCTCTCTCAGGCTGCGGTTAGGAAACATGAAAGGCTTTGTGGGATGAGCAAAGGAACTGGCCTTAATTTAGAGCTCTCCAGTCAGAAAAGTTGGCAGCGTGCAGCTTTTGTGGGACTAGTAAAGGAATTCAGATACTGTACATACTCCAGAGGAATCCGCAGTTCCAAACCTCAGCCATCAGCCTCGGATAAAACTATTCTCTCCCACATACAAACCCTCTTAAAACCGAGAAAAAGGGGCTCGCCACCTGATCTCTACTTCTAGAATCTGAAACTTCTACAGAGTCCGTGCTAATACCATATTCACAAAATTTCAGCCATGAAATGATAACACGCCGAAATACAAGACGGCAACTCTGCTATTATGAAGTAGTGATAATGGAGTTTTTGTCCTAAAAAACTAAACCGCATTAACAGGCTAAGAACAAAGTTTTACTTGTAATGTGATTGGGATGAAAACCTGGTAAGAACACCCTGGTAAGAATGATGAAGATTTTAAACCAGTGTTAAAATCCACTCATGATTAAATCCCAACATTCGTTTATGCCAGTGTTTTCCAAATGCTGATAAACTAAACACTGGTGCTGGACCAGCTATACTAAGCACTTGGGGAGATTTAAAAATGAAGATCTTGGGGCCCAGGAATCCAGAGTTTTATAAAGCTTCTGCAGGTGATAGCCAGGTTTTGGAAAAACTGATCTTGATCTGTATTTCAGCAGAAAACTATTATCTGTGAAGCTTGATATGACTGAATAATTATCAGCAGCTTTGACCCTTCTCCTTATTTTAAACCCAGTAAATGAAACAAAAATTTATAAAATCTGGTTTTGTACTGATGATGAAGCAAATGGAAGAAAAACTTATTATTGAAAATTGCCCTTAATGCTGCTCCCAGCTAGTCTTGAGGTTTTATTCCAAAAGAGGTACTTTTCTGGGAGGCATAGCTTTCAAAGGAACAGAATTATGTATCTATTTTACATTTTGAATGCTTTTATTGCATTTAAAATAATATGAACTTAAAAATAAATGAAATTCTAGAAGTTTCTCTAAATATGACATCTGTTTCTTCTATCAATGTTCTCATTTCACATATGGAACCTTAAAAAGTGCATGAACCTATATACCAATATTTTAAGTTAATTTGATCAAAGGTACAATTACCTAGACTTAAATGAAATCCAAACAAAATATGCACTTTAAATATTAAAGAATATTCCTTTACATTTTCATTTTTTAAAATAAAGACCAAATATAATTTCTGTGTCTAGTCAAATTATATAAACCAAACACACACATATGTATGTATGTGGGTATATGGGTGTGTGTGTATGTGTGTGTGTGTGGGGGGGGGGGGGTGCGCGCGCGCGTGGGTCTTGTATTATTAAAAACATGTACTACCCGGAAAAAAAAATTAGCATGATGAAATAGTCACAATTATACATTATATCAGACGCCAAAAATTAGAAACAGTAGTGTTCCAATAGCATTAGTACCAGCAAAAAGATCACCAACAGTTAATCTGGCAGAAACATCAGAAGCTGTATGTGTTTAAATTAAGAACAATTTAGCAGCCTGGTTTTTCCAAACCCACAAAATACTAGTGTAAATCAGCATAAGTCAATCTGAATTTAGTCCACTGCTATCTTCCCTCTAAATTTAGGATTACATTCCACTGGAGTTTCATGAGGAATTCCTTTTGAATTTACTGTATTCCTCTGTGCTTGGAGCCATCTGTGTAACTATAAATGGTGAACCACATCTGGCTCCATTTTCTTTGTAAAGGCTGTGTACATGATTAAATCTGCATATGAGAACAGTCTTTGAGAACCTTTTATTCATGAAAATGTTTTTGTATATTGCCTACAGTGACAACTGGGGGTGGGGTGGGGGGGAAATCATAGTTGGTCTGTGTGCACATTTCGTTTGTTACATTATGTTGCTGAAGGGAGAAAATGTCCATCCACAGCTGAATGTCCATTGGTGCCTGTGCTCACTGGCACGTCCACTGGCGGTCATGGGTCAGCTTACACACTCTTGATCAACAACATGATCAGACTGAAATAAGAGCTAAAGAATTCATCTCCACCCTAAGGCTTTTTTCTTGCAGAAGAAATTCTATGTATTCCCATGTTTAAGGGCACCCTAATGTGAAAGAGAGGGAAGAATAAGCTCTAAATCATCCATGAAGAAATCCACAGATACTTTAGTTAGGACCTAATGGAAATTAAACACATATTTACATAGGGATAATTCACTTACTGAAAGAAAATAATGCCCCGAATGTACTCAGTTTGACTTCTGAGAAGCACAAAGTGCTCATATTTGATCATATGGGCTTTCATGATTCCTAGAAGACTGCAGGGGACAGGTGCTCACTTGACAGAAAGGGAGCCCAGAAAATCTACGGGTGGTCAGCAGGGCTCCATTGAATTTTGGATATTAGATGGCTACTACTTACATTGTAAAAACCTGATTTACCCAATTCTCAAAAATGGTTGATACCATCTTCAAAAACTAGACCAAGTCTTTTTTTCTTAAAATAGGTATTAGTGTCTCTCAGGGAGTTAATGCCTTAAAACCACCTCTAACAGATTCTCTGGATCCTGTCCCAAATTGACTAAATCTGAATTGGATGGTGATGGCTCGAGGCTGGGGGAGGGAAGTTCCAAAGGGGTGGTAAAAGCTACATTTTGCTGTTTTCCAGGTTATTCATACATATATCCTACAGCTGAAGGACTATTGTATTCATGAGTGCTATCACCCTAAAACTATACTAACTTCAAAGATGGGCACAGCTTTGCAATATCGTAGCATAGTTTCTCTCTGACCACGTAGATTTAATTGCAAAAAAGCTTATTCTGAATTTTCAAATGGAGTATTTCTTAAATAAGGTTATACTTACTTCTTGGCATTGTATCAAAAATGTTTACTCATATTAAAACGAGCTCATTCCAAATACTAACATGAGGGTTTTATCTTACCAGATGATTCTCTAATATGTCATATGTCAAGTAAGAAACACATTCAAAATTTCATTTGGGAAAGGAAGACGAGAATGTAATCTGCAAATCATATTTTTCTCCTGAAAACTAGCCAGTTTTGAATAACAAACAAATGCTTTCCTTTTAAAAACACGCTATCACTATGACTAACCAAACAGGGAGTAAATTTTATTTAGTTTTTGATGAGCACTAGTTGTTGGCAATGATGGTAACAGTGCCATGGAATACAAGAGCTTTAAAGAATTTTAAAGATGACAATGATTTTTGTAGAAGTTTCTCCAACTGTTTCTGAAAACATATTATATTTTAAAAATTTGTATTAGAGAATTTTACAGTTCTGTTTGCTATCATGTGTGCTTGCTGGGTTTTGTGCTTAAGTGACATTAACTTTTTTTTTGGACACAAAATGTTTTGACACTCATTACACACATTTACTTCCATATACCTCACACAAAATTCAAGTGTAAGCAGCATAATGAAGTCTGTTTTTAATGTGACAGGAAAAAATGTAGCTCAAGCATAAAACATTAAAAAAAAAAAACCCTTCAAAGTCAGATTTACACTCTCAGATCATCTTCTAATATGGAAAGATAAAGTTTCACGGTGAGAAAGTAAATATGAGAAAAACATGTTCCTCTCAAAATTTCAGTGATGCATTATTCCCAGCTAAGTTTAATGTTTTTTATTCCCAGAAGGTATGTTCAGTAAATCCCCAAATAGGGAAGTAGAAAAAGTATAAGTAAGGGCCAAATGGCACTTATTTTCTTGTATTAAGACCATGTTAAATTATTTGAAATTACAAGATGTTGAAGATAAATATAAATCAATAAAAATTCCTGAATGTATGGTAGTTCTATTATTCCATGAATGTTTCCCTTCCACAGAACCAGTTTTCCAATGCAATTAAAATCAGAGAGATAGTGAAGCACAGGGGGAAAACAAATCAAGTTTTAGAGTCAAAAGAATTGGGTTTGGGTCCTTTACTTGGAGTCTCAGCAATGCTGTGTGACTCCGTACAAGTCTCTTAATGTTTCTTGAGTCTCCATTCCCTCATCTCTAAAATATGGGGATAACATTATTTTCTCTGCCCTACAATGCAGTGGTTGTGTGATCTATATACTGAAATTTGGAAATTTCAAACACGTAACTACCAAATCCTTAGATATATATCAATATAAACCTTGTATTGTTCTATAGAAGTGAGAATATAGGGGCACCTGGGTGGCTCAGTCGGTTAAGTGTTGGACTCTTGATTTCAACTCAAGTCATGGTCTCGTGGTTCTTGGGTTTGAGCCCCACATCTGGCTCTGCACCGATAGCACGGAGCCTGCTTGGGATTCTCTTTCTCCCTCTCTCTCTGTCTCTCTCCCTCCCCTCTTCCTCTCTCTCAAAATAAGTAAACAAACTTAAAAACAAAAAGGAGGTATAATAAATGCTTTAGGTAAAATTAATCAGGGTTCATGAGAGAGGGGCCAGAACAAAGCCAGAGGGCCAAATGATTTGGAAGGGGTCCAAGGCAGAACCACATAAAGATTTTTAACCAGTCTACCCTTGCTAGAGAGCCCCAGATATTATTTTAACTGATGTCTGAATCTGTTATTGATAACTGTTTTTTATTTTTTAATGTTTGTTTGTTTATTTATTTATTTTAACGTTTATTTATTTTTGAGACAGAGAGAGACAGAGCATGAACGGGGGAGGGTCAGAGAGAGGGAGACACAGAATCTGAAACAGGTTCCAGGCTCTGAGCTGTCAGCACAGAGCCCGACGTGGGGCTCGAACTCATGGACCGCGAGATCATGACCTGAGCCAAAGTCAGCCGCTTAACCGACTGAGCCACCCAGGCGCCCCAATGTTTGTTTATTTTTGAGAGCGAGACAGAGTGTGAGTGGGGGAGGTGCAGAGAGAGAGGGAGACAGAATCTGAAGCAGGCTCCAGGCTCTGAGCTGTCAGAACAGAGCCCGACATGGGGCTCGAACTCATGACCTGCGAGATCATGACCTGAGCCGAAGTCAGATGCTTAACTAACTGAGCCACCCGGGTGCCCCTGCTATCGATAACTCTTAACATCATGAGCCACTTCGTGTAAGGACCATCAACACTAGTAGGGAAACAACATAGATGATCCGTGCCACTGGAATGATGCCTAACATTAATCTGTGTATCTTTTCAAAGTAAAAACAAATAACAGCCTATCTCTATACTCTTTAGGTATTTGTTTACCTTATAAAATGTAAATTGAGTTTACAAAACATAAAAAAAAAAAAAACAAACCACAGTGTTAAAAGTGTGTCGGTACATCAGATGGCTATTTTGTGACGTTTCAGAATATTATCAATAGAAGCAACCTTTGAATATCTGCTCTAACATACATCTTCCAGTATGTATACTAAATTTACTTTCATGTAAGCCTGTATTTACCCTTTATCAGTTATCACATACTGAAAAGACTTAAAAATACACATATATACATAGACACGCACACAGATAGATATCTGTACCACTTAACTAAACTTAGCTGTGTTACAGAATTTTGTTCCTAAAATTATCAGAAGGGATTCATTTTTAAAATACCATAATTATGAAGTAGATTAAAAGACAAAATTGAAGTAGCTCTTAAAAATTTATCTTGAGGGGCGCCTGGCTGGCTTAGTCTGTAGAGCATGTAACTCTTGATCTCAGGGTTGTGAGTTTGATCCCCACGTTGAGTGTTGAGGTTATTTAAATAAATAAACTTAACATGGGCATTTACAATACCCACATTTCCAGGTTGCTCTGAGAAACTTTTAATATGAAGAATATTTAGCAAAGTGCCTGCTCACTTACGGTTCATGCTCAGTAAGTGACATAAACTGATAACGGTTTTCTAGTCGTAGATTACTGCTCAGGTTAAAGAGCTTATTACAAACACTCCCCAAAAGCTTATTTTTCTATTTTTCTTTTATGATACATATATATTTTTCGCAATCACCCATTGCTAATTCTTTAATCAATATTAGATATTCTGACATCTACTGCTTTGATATAAAACATCTTAAAGAAGAGAACAAGAGAACACATGTATCATGATTTACCTGTTACAAAGTTTATCACAGTTCTCCTTTAAAAGTTCCCGTTCCTTTTCTAAGTCATTAATTCTATCCTGCAACTAAAATGAAAAGAAAATGACACATTAGGTGATTATCATATCAAAACTACATGGGGATAAAATAACACGAGAGGAGGCTAACATGTTTTAGTCTTGATTTTTAAATTGCAGCTGCTAACTACTCAACTAATATTGTCTGCATTTAATTTAGCACTGATTTTTTCTAAGTTGTTAAGTAAACACGAAATTAATATTTGTTTTAATTTAGTAGAAATGTATGCACCGCTTTATGCTGACATGTGCCAAAACTCAATAAAGAATGTGTTAAAAGTTTGCTATGAAGTCTGGGAAACATATTTTTTTACTTCCCTCCCCAATGAATTCCATCATTGTATTAATTTTGTGTTAATTTCTAATTGGCCCATTAAAAACAAAAGGATTAACCTTTCTTTTGGTTCGTGGTTCAAATAAATTGCGTTAAGCACAATTTACTCTGAAGACCTAATTTCTTATGTTACCTGGAATTTACAAAGAGCTGGCAGCACATCTTTTAAATAAATGAATAAATAGATAAAATTGTATACCTTGCTTTATCCTGATGAATGACATTTTTAGAAATAAACTGAGGGTTATCATTAATACCTTTATGACTAAAATGTAGCTCTCTGAATTTCTTTCTAGCATTTATGTTTAAAGTTTTATTCACCAGTATATTGTGTAGTTACAATCCTTTCCCATGGATCAGAGTACTCTTAAAATTCATTTCCATTTTGATAATTCCCTTTTGTTGCAAGTAGGAGACACAGTAAAGATTCTCGCAAGATCAGAACAGAATGTAAGCATCTTATTTCATTGCTTTATTTCATTCTTTTTAAGAACAAATTTAAGAGACTACAGAAAGAGATTGTGCTCGCTGGGAGATGTGAGTCGTGATAATAATAGAAAGATGAGTTTTCAAACAACTTCCTAGGAAAAAAATTAAATAATTTCACAAAATTGCTGATGTTGCGGAACAGAATATCCTTCCTTCTCCCCAGAAACAGATGTGTATTCCTTTGTCTTGGTGTCTCAAATGGCTAATAAGATGTTAAGGCTGAGAAAGTTAGGTTCCACAGGTAAGTTTCAAAATGTGTTTTCTTTTTCCTCAAGAATCAACCCTTTAGGTGAACAGTGGATATCAGCATGTTGGCACATATTTTTAAGCACTGATGGGCCTTGCACATAACAAACGGACTATATTTTGCTGTGCTCAAAGCACCGTGTATGTAGTTTGGGATTTTTAAATAAATATACCGCTTAGAATGTCTCTATTTTACTTTTTCAAAACAGTTACAGAGAAGTTTTAACACAACTAATGGCTAATAACCTCTTGGGAGCTTACCTCTTCTATTTTTCTTTCAGAAAATGTCACGGAATGTAACTGCTTCTCAAGGCTGCAGCATTTTAAACGCTGCTCTTTGAGTTGCATATTTAGCTCATCTCCATTTGCCATCAAGGCGTCATGGCTGATCCGGAGACTTCTCTGCTTCTACAAAACAAAATCTTTTCGAAATTATTTTTGGATTCCATGTTAAATAAGTGATTGCAATTTCATAAGTGAATTTACTCCTGAAGTTCACATTATACAGTTTATTCTTCACCTCACAAACAATGTATATGTGCTACTTGTCCGTGGAGACACTCTTGACCCAAGTGTGTAATTAGGAAAAGAATATAGGTTTCTTAGCACAGAGTCACATAATGCAAACTTTTTCTTTTATTTTACTTCCTTCTAGTTTTTGACTGGTTGATTAGTGACCAGTGAGTAAATTGGTTTCGGCAAATTTTTTTTCTTTCTGTTGTGGTTACAGTGGTTGGACATGCTGTCTAAAAATGCTGCCGCATGGGTCAAAAATAAATGCTGACCACAGATAATGAAACTTGAAAGGATTTGTCACCACAGCATATAAACAGCCTAACAGAAGGTTAGCTTCTAATTTTAATACAATTAGGTTAAAATTTTCAATTCAGTAAAATAGTTACTGAAGTTTTTTCAATTAAAGAATTTTTATTCTTATTTTAAGTAATCTCTATGCCCAAAGTGGGGCTTGAACTCACCAACCTGAGATCAAGAGTCACATGCTCCACCGACCATGACATGAGATCATGACCTGAGCTGAAGTTGGACGCTTAACCGACTGAGCCACCCAGGTGTCCCTACTTTTTTTTTTTATAAATAGAAAAGGTGATGATATTAAAGTCTTTTCATAGAGACCATAGCCATAACATGTAATGGTTCATGTGCTGATTAAAATCACTTAAGTTCTGGGGCACCTGGGTGGCTCAGTCAATTGAGCATATGACTTTTGATTTTGGATCAGATCATGATCTCACAGTTGTGAGATCGAGCCCCTCATTGGGCTCTGTGCTGGAGGTGGCCATGCTTAAGATTTCTTTCTCTGCCTCTCCCTTGCCCATGTGCATGCACAGCATCTCTCAAGAAAAAAAAAAAAAAGGATAAAATCTGAAGTTCTTCAATCATTTAAAATAAACATAGCTATTGAGTAACTGAAGTTCAATTTTTGTTAATCTTGGTATTATAACACATTATCTTTAACCAGCTTTTCCTGGGCTTCCTACCTCATTCATTGAAGCCGTTGGTCTGAACCTGTCAAAACTTTCTTTACCCAACATCAGTCCTCAAAAGAGGAGCCTGTGCTATATATAACAGACACTTAACAATTGTTGGTACTGGAAGAAGTACCTGGCATCACTGTTAAATGGAAGTCAGGTGGTCAAAGTGACAGACGGTAATATCATTGTTTTTTTTGTTTTTCTTTCCTAATTCCCCATGTTAGAAATGGCCCTCAGCTCCATGTTTTCTGAATTTCCCTCTTGTATCTATAGGTAGACAGGGCTATTGTCTCCACTCTGCAATTAGCCTTCTTTCTTTCATAAACCCTCATATTCATACGGCAGACAGTTATTACTTTGCATTTAAGGAGGTTCCTGCAGGATGGAAAGCACAAACCAGAGTACAAGTTTAAAAATATTTATCTAATTCAATAGTAAATTTAGGCTTCCGATGACCCTATGCTTTCCATCAATTTACTGCTTTCCTGGTCTCAGTACTTCAGAGAAAGTACTGTTTAATATGAATTGTGTTCATCTGGAATGTTTGGGAGTTCATTAATTCCAGAACCTATGTTAATTATGCAGTGCCAATCAATAGGAACCTTCTGATGGCACATTCATGTAGGGCCACAATCTTGTTAAAGCAACCATAGGGATGAAGGGTCCCAAGTATTGTCGACCTGAATGATCAAGAATTAAAAGAAGTACACTGATAGCTGCTGACATGACGGGTCTCAAATATTTTGTGATAATGGGAGACAGTGACAAAACAAAACACATCAGGGAAAGATTGAACAAAACCTGGCTACTGACCTATTTATAACTTGGTCTGTCTTGGCTATTTCATAAATGCTTAGAACTGAAGACATATGCAAAAACGTCTAACCCTTCAGTGCTATGTGCCCATATGAACTCAGAGAAGAGGAATTAAAAATAAATTTTCTTGGCATGAGATAATTTATGATAAATATGTTTATTATTTTAAGATGACACAGGTATTTATAAACAGTCCAACCGGTTAGTTATTTCTTTAGCTATTAAGTTATAAATTACAAATAACACATGAAGTGAAATAATACATGTTTAAGAATAAAAAGAGCATCTTTAAAAATAACTTTTTAGTGTTACAACCATTCTATTTAAAAAGTATAACCTAAACACTCTCTTTGAACCTTTGTGTCTATGTATCACCATAATAAGATAAATGATCACAGTACCTCTTGAAGCTGAATAAATTTTCCTTCCAATACTGAAAGAGCATTGCTTTTCTCCACGAGTTGTTTATGAAGCTTAATCATTTCTACATTGTCCCGAATGTTTGACCTTCAACAATGTGTTTAAGAAAAAGAGAGACAGTAAAAAATGCAAGGCAAAAGAAAACAACCTGTGGTGGAATCATAATTTTTCACTACAAAGTTACCTAGGAAAAATTTGCACACTTGCTTATCAGTCACAGGGTTTTTAGCTTAACATACACTTAGGACAGATGCATTATTTAAAGCCAACCAATCGTTGCTCTTGAACTTTCATAAATTCATAGATTCTCAGGATTTGAAGGGAGACCCAAATTTGATGACTTGGGTCACCTCTCCGACATCTTGTAATACGCGCTTAAAACCATTTTACGGCATCCTGAAAGATGGTGCAAAAGGACGTCAGTCTATACAGCACAGCGATCGTGCCGCCCTGCACTTCGGACTTACTTGAAAGAGGACTATCCTACTACCACTTTCCCCTAAGACAAAAATGCGCAAGACAGCCACTCATCTTCCTACCACTCCCTTGAAACAAATGGTATCATAAGATTACCATTTATTGGCGTTTCCTCCTGGAGTTTCAACCTTTCAAAATATTTCCCCAAAAAGTGACTTAGCATTTTATACTAATAATGCCCAAAGCTGGCATTTAAATATGTTGCAGATGTGCCTTTAGCTGTAAGAGATCATTTAACGTCCACAGGGTATATAGAAACTCTATATGCTGCAATACTAGTTTGTATTTTTCCTACTGAGATTAAAGCAAATGTAGAATTTAACAGGAAGATCTTGTTAAAGGTTAATCATAGACCTAAATGAATACCCGTTTTCAAAAGGCACTTACTTGCCTGAGAAAGGTTCTTTAATACGTTTTATATTCAAAAGTATTTCAAAAATTGTGAGGCCCAGTTTTAGACTTCATTCTTTTTTAAAAAAAAAAGTAAACGTAAAAATTTTAGATTCAGAAAATTATTTCAGGACTTCAAGTAAGTAATTTTACTTCCAAAACTTTATCTAGTGTACACATATTGGAAAAATTGTCACAATGCCCTACTGGAACCAGAAAATGGACTACAAAGCTCACACATCTGTAAACCAGCTGAGGACTTGAAATACTTAATTTTCCTCTTTGATATTTGAAAGTTCATTGTATTTTGGCATCGGACAGTTAGTTGTCCTCACACAGAAGATAAACAAGTCCAAGAACCTGGATCGTACCCAGGATACAGTCTTAACACAATGTTAAAATGATTCTGTGCCGAAAACATGCTAACTAGTAGAGTTCTGAGCACACGTTCAGCAGTACCCCACTATGATTCCCCACTACGTGATCTGTACTCGCCAAAAACATCAGAACACGAAGGAAAAATATATTTTAAACAAGTCTAATAAAGACAGTATCCCCCCTTTCTTTTATAATTAGAAGTCAAAACATAGCTTAATCTGTTTTCCTCAGAATTACTTGGTTTGACCACTCGACAACGAGTGACAGTTATTCTATGCAAGGACAGAATCTTTTTCAAATAATTTCAAATCTTTTCTTATATTTTCAGTTGCCTCTGATATTTTATTCTTCCGGTTTTTAAGAATGTGAATATTTTCAAGAAAATATACATATATATGTTTGAGTAATAATACTTGCTTAATGATATTAGCAAGAATTAAGTCCCAATAACCCATTCAGCCACCTAGGGTCACAGAAAAATAGTAGGTTTTAATTTTGAATTTTCCTTGCAAGGCCAAGGCTGCTAAGCATCTTCCAAAAACGCTCAGGGTGGTTTAGCTGGTGGATGCTTCCTTGAATATTTTCCTTAAACTCCTTGAAGATCAAACTTTTCATTCAAAATACTGCCAAGAAAAGTGACTTAGTACTTTATGCTAGTAATGCCCAACAGGTGGGCACATGGATGACCGAACTAGTTAGAAAACAACAATAATCATGTGGTGCTTTACACAGAAATCAGTTTGTGTGCAACACCTGCAGATGTCTTTAAGAATTATTTTCAAGTGTCAGTTTTGGGGGCTTTATCCAGGAGTCATTACTATGATTAGATATTTCTGAGGCTAACAGGGAGAAGGAAAGGACGACTGGCTGTTCAGCTGCAAGCGCTAAGACATAAAAGATCAAAATCAACAATGTGATAAATGTGGTCTGGCCTCTAGGAAGGCGTACAATGAAAAATCGTCTCCAACCTGACAACTGACTCAACATCCTTACACAGATGAAATGTGATAAAAGAATGAGGGTGGAAATGAGAGGGACAAGAGGGAAGGGAATGTCACAAAAAGCTGACAAGGGATGTGAGGATGATAAGAAGCAAGAGGGGGCCAGGGTCGGTGCTTAGAGGCTTGTCCTAGACCTCTTTGCACTAGGAGGAGGGCCTCAGGTTGGCTTCCTTTGAAGCACAGAGATGGGGCTCATTTTATAAGTGGTGTTTTGAGTGGCCACCACATCCTACTTTCTTGCTCTGTTTCACGCACTGTGATGGGAACATCACATCTTCAGGAGGATGACGTTCTAACAGAAAGAACAATCCACGGTAAAAATATTCAGAGGAACTCTTGACAGTCCTGAAGCGATTCATACATGCTGCATTACACATGCTGAAATGATCTGCAAACAGATATCAAGCAGACTAATTATGTGCTTTGTAAAAATAAATTTCTCAAATTTTTCAACAAGGATTTTGAAAAAACCTTGGGCAATTAAGTTGGAAAATGCGGTTTCTTTTCTTTTTCTTGTTTTTTTTTTTTTTATAGACATATTATTTAGAATTATGATCAAATCTTCTACAACGGTTGGAAGAGATGTTGGCCCATCTCTAGATTAAAAACAAACTGAAATAAATTAGATTTTATGTTGAAAAAAGTAATCCAGTTCAACAACCTATGTGCCAAGTTTCCCTCATATAATTGGAAACAGTCAAGCAATAAACTCTGAAAAAGGAATTTCTAATGGAAGCCTTGAAAACACTTGACTCCGGCTTTGCTACTGGGTGCCATAATAAATCCAGAAACTTAAAACCTCAGATATACTGGAGAAGGAAAAACTTTCAGTGGAGCTATGTAATGTATAGTCTAATATGAAGTCTTAAGAGGCAAAAATCTCCTCCAGTGAAAGTTTCTTATACTTCATTCCCCAGGCACATAATTCTCTCACTTCACCCCCCGAACCTCCATTGCCATTTCACTCTGTTACAGTAAAGATTATGAATGCTCAAGAAAGCCTCTTGATTTTTTTGAGGCAAAAATGTTATAATGTAGTATTTAACACCATTTAGAAGAGAGGGCTGTAGAATACAGAAGCTAGGCTACGAGATTCGGGACAGTAGTTGAGTAAAATATTTATGACAGAATGGAGAGGCTCTTTTTGAATAATAGTTTTAGGCTGACTGAACTTGGGGGATAAGGTTGAAAACAACCTTAAAATTAAAACACCTCTACAGTACATTTTTTTTTTAAACGGTGGCAGACATTATGTAAGTTTACTGTTACAAGAAATGTAGGTCATTTATAGCTTTTACTAGGGATACACAGACAACCATCACTAGCAAAGTAACAATACTGAGTAAGATTACAGAAGGTTGCTAGTAAACTAAATGGAATGGCTTTACTAAAATAGCTGAGGAAAGTCTATTTGAAATGCAACCGTTTTTGCTCTAAACTGCTATCTGCCTTCATAGGTGAAAATAATGTTCTCTGTTTTAAGATTGCATAAAGGAAAAAAATTCATCTGTGTCTGTCTATTTGCCTCTGGATCATACCTTTCTCGTGGTGGTGGGTCAAAATATAAATCAGAGCTCAGTGTTTTCCCACTCTTGACACCCACAAGGAATAGAGAGAAACATTACGTCAAGCTCCACATGCATATAACCACTCTTTTATGAAAATGGAGGGAGGACTCTGAAGGACCGGTTGGAGGCGGGAAGATCTGAAATCCTGGCTGATTTTCTTGTAAGGATCATTTTGAAGATCAAGTTTAATGGATTCCAGCTAGTAATGGGAATCTGAGAATTATATTTACTATATCAAAAAGCCCAATGGGAAATAGAGATTCACCAGCAACTAAGTTGCAAAAGTGAAGGTTTTGTATTGTTTTTTATTAAAAAAATTTTTTTTAAACGTTTATTTATTTTTGAGAGACAGAGAGAGACAGAGCATGAGCGGGGAGGGGGCAGAGAGACAGGGAGACACAGAATCCAAAGCAGGCTCCAGGCTCTGAGTTGTCAGCACAGAGCCCGACGCGGGGCTCGAACTCATGGACCACGAGATCATGACCTGAGCCGAAGTCGGATGCTTAACCGACTAAGCCACCCAGGCGCCCCTGTTTTTATTTTTTGATAGAATTATACCAAGTCAGTTCAATAAAACAGGTTATCTCATAATTATCAGAAGCAGTGATTGGCATGATATAAGTCTTTGATGAATAAAAAAAAAAGCACACTGAACTGAATTGATTAAATTAATAAATGCTGCTTATTCGGCAGACAAAATCTTTCAGAGACACGAGTTCCCTAGGGATAAAATTAGCTGCCGTTTAAAAGGTAGGGAAGAACCACTTGCCCGTTTCAATCGCTTCATTTCACAGTTGAGGTAGCTAACTGAGGCTTAGCGAAGTAAGGAATTTGGCCAGAGTCCTTATGTGAGGGAGCCGACAGTCAAATCCAATTCTAAAAGATCAATTCTTCCCACTCTTCTAAGTGGTCTCCTTCCTCTGAGATGTTCCTAGTTTTAGCTTTCTCTCCACTCTCAACTGTGCACTAACACACTAGTTTTACTATTAATTGTGACAATTTCTGTGGTTCAGATAAAGGGCTGAGAAAATACGTCAAGCTGCTATCACAGGACAATCTTAGATAATATTAATAATAAAAAACATGGGGATGAAAGAAATGGTATTTGAGTGCGATACTTTTCATTGGGCAAATTCTAAGGTATTCAAACAACAGTCCAAGCTTGGTGGATATATTTTGAAAAAATGACAGATCACCTGCCTGTAATAATAATGTGTGCGTGGTTATCCCTGGCCCCAGTTACCCTTCCATCCAAGGACCAGATGTGCCCTCTAAATTAGGGGGCCGGGCAATCAGACAAATACAAATTGAGGGGTGTTCTGCAAACAACTATCAATGGGCTGAAAATGGGGAACCACTCCAGAATAATGGAAAGCTAAAAGACAGGACAATTAAATTCAATGTATGATCCCTGAATGGATACTAGATCAAACCAAAGCAAAACAAACCACAACCAGCTATTGGGGAAAAAAAAAAAAAAAAAAAAAAAGAGTTATAAAGGGATACAGTTGGGAAATTTGAATGTGGACTGTGTATTAGGTGATGCTACTGTATTGTTGAATGTCTTGAATGTGATAGCCATACTGTAGTTACGTAGGAGGATATCTTTGTTCCTAGAGGATACTTAGAAGTGTACACAGGGTGAAATGATACATGCGTCTAACTCAGATTGGGGGTGGGAGGGACGGAGAGAGAGTAGAGAGGAGGAGGAAGAAGGGAAAAGGCCTCACGTGCAGGATGCAGAAGAGGCTTGTGTCATTCACAAATATGCAAACGGGTGAAAGGTACGTGTGAGTGTTCACACGACTATCCCTAAGACTTTTCTGTAGGTTTGTAATTTTTCAAAATAAAAGACTGGGGAAGAACTTAAGAGAGCTAGGAAGTAATCCTGCGTGTGCCTAGAGGGGAGAGATGGGGCCCTTAAAGCCAAGTTGTTTCTGACACTGCATGGCTGCAAAAGGATTCTCTGTTTTGATATTTGACAGTCCGCTGTCAACCAAAGGGAAGAGGGCAAGTCAAGAGTGTTTGGAACATTTATAGGTTAAATTTCCTCCACTGGGATATTAGGGAATTTACATGATTTTTAATTAAGAAGGTAAACACTGTAACATTTACTTAAAAAAAACTACTTGGTACAAACTAGTTACACATTTGGTAAGAGTATAAATATTTTTGGAGTTGAAAAAGCCAATAAAAGGTAAAATCATTCTGATTTTAATGTTCACGTACATGTGTTCACTGGTTACTGCTTTGCATTTAATTTAAGACGGCCTTTTTAATAAGCAGAAAATGTGCATTTTTATATTGTTTAAATTTTAATATGGATTTTTGTTCAAAACAACACAGACATTCAGGCTACTTGTAAATGATACAAGATTTTTTGCTAATGAGGCATTATGTAGAACATATGCAAAAATCACAACTCAGTCTTCCAAAATAGACCACAATCACAGGAAAAAACATGATTTTAATAAAAAACAACAGCACTGGGCTTTTACTTCAAAGCAATTAAGGGCTTTGGATAACCAACAGTTTATGTCAAGTTGATGCCAAACCAAACTGGTCTATTAAACACATACTACGAAGAGTTTCTGTAATATTCTATGAAAAGGCTCTTTGCCATAAATATCAAGCACTGCACTCTGAAGATTACAACTACGTTAGGTTCACGTTTGAGAACAAGGAGCCCAACATCCTGATCAGACTTCTAGAATTTCAAATTTGAAATAATGTATCCGTGAAAGAGAAGTTTAAATATGTTTTCCATTTTGTGATTTTTCTTTACAGTAAATTATACCAAGTTTTATATTCTCCCCAACATTTTTTTCAACAGTTTTCCATTAGTCTCAAAAAATTGCTGTGACACATAAAATTTTGAGCTATGTGTAAACATACAAGAAAAAAAGACTTAAAGACCTTTATTGGAAGTCATTTCTTCAGTTTTCAACAACTGTATTTCAAGGAACAATACGCTATTTACTAAAGTTTATTTCTTTGGCCTCTGCAGCAGAAGTTCCTTTACCTGTAATACTCATTTTGTTTCTACTTCTACTTCTTGATGTGACAAAAGAAACTGCTACTGAGGGAGGGCCATAGTTGAGTTGTTAAGGTAAACTCGTCTAGGTGCATATGTTGGTGTCTCTTGCTGACAATATTCGTAGGAGAAAACATGCATACCTGTCTATCACTCTATTTCTTCTGCTGTTCTAGTCCTAGGATTGAAGGACTTTTGGATTTCCATTTCAATGAACTGAACACTCAAGTTCCTAGGTGATCATATCCCTTTGGAAGAGGGAAATGGCCAACACAGTATCCATCCTACTCTTTGGGAATTTAGGAAGTATAACACAGAAAGTGGTCTCTGATAACCTTGCTACTCAGCTGTCGAGTAAAGGTGGTAAGGATGGGCTCTAAGCTTGGGCTTGGTCTAAGTATAGAATTTTCATATTTAGCTAATATCTTAAATATGGTTGTTGGCAATTTATTAAGATCATATTCAGTGTTGGGGTCTGGTCCTTTAGCACTGTTCCTCACAAGGAATCATGTCTTGGTTTTCCAATCAGACCAAGTCTAAACCAGTTCTTCCTGGGGGAACATGGACGACTTCTAGGTATTCAAGCTGGTTCAGAATCAGGGTTCACATTACATCCCCTAATATAATTCTCAAAAAGACTCATGTTTCTTTTGCCCTGTCCTTAGAAGGGTATATAAACATCACTAAACATATAGAATTTCATTATATAATTTAATTAAATTTTACACATAACTTTTTAGGAACAGAAATTAAGAGAGAGAATACTAATCTTTTGAGTCTCTGAAATATAAAGCTTCTTGTATATTTTCAGCCCACTTTATTGTTTTTAAAACAAGTCTCATAGGCATATTTTCCTAGTTTTTCCAAATATTACCGTGTCAAGTTAGTTTGTTAAAGGAGGACTAAACTCTGAATCTGAAATGAAAGACTAGAAAATCATACTGGTGTTTCTAAATGAGAACTTAGCCACATAAGCATGACATCATATACACTGGAGAGGGGAAAAACGAATAGAGGCTCGAGGTCTGGTTTGAAGGACACTAAGAGAGAAAGAAGAGACGTAAGAGATAGCAAATGCAATGTGTAGACCTCATTTGGATTCCAATTCAGACAAACAGGACAAGACAGCTTCAGGGAAGTTTAAATAGGGACTGGGTACTAGAGAATATTAAGGAATTGCAATTAATTTTGTTAGATGTGATAACAGCATGGTGCCATGTTAAACAAATTCCCTACCAGAGATTTATATTAGAGTATTCCTACGTGAGATGACATCCCATCTGGCTGAGGCTGATTAATTCAAGAAAACAAAGTTGAAGGGATAGGTTAAACAAGACCGGGAACATGGCAGTGATCATTTAAGCTAAGTGATGGGTACCTGGAAATTCAAAATACCACTCCCTCTACTTCTAGGTCTCCTTGGTCCACAAAAAGAAACAGAAAGGAAAGAAAAGGAAACAAAAGAAAAAAAAAAAGGAACAAAGGGGAGAAAATAATTCAAGAAAGAACATGGTAAGAAGAGTCTTGATGGAAACACAGTGTGGAAATACAAAATGAGAGAGAGGAATTAGAACCAAACCTGACAAAGGAGGATGGAAAAGAACATTGTATACATTACAAAACATCAACACTGAAGGGGCAGCAAATAGACTACTGAAGGGCTCCACTGTCATCCATGACAATCAACAGCAGATTTTGAATATTAGGAGAGGTGACAAGCATCTTTTTGGGGTAAAACAACCCCAACAACTTGGTACCGTATTATGGAACTCACTTTTAGTGTTGAAAAAAAAGTTAAATGAGGCTGGACTTATTCATAAGACATGCCAACAGCTGGGTCCTTGTCACACACCTTTCTCTCGGTGGGTGCAACTGGATGGCATCAGAACTTCCTACAGCTATGGTAAATGCAGCAAAAGGGGCCAAAGAGTGGAGGAACAAGGTGAGCCAGAGTAGGTTAGGGAGAAACATCCTTATACAGAGTTGTTGATAGCAGTTAGTAGGTCTAGAGCGGCTTCTATGAAGAATGTTAAGTGAAAACATGATTTTTAAAATAGACTAGACTTATCCTTCCATGGCATATGATAAAGCATTTTAAACTAATTTTGACCTTATCAAAGTGAGATTTCTGTTTTAACATACCTTTGATCTGTAGCCTGCTGTTCTCGAAGCTGAAGAAGAGATAACTCAATTTCATTTTCTTTTCTCCTCAACTGAGTTTTCAGGATCTCAGCCAAGTGCTCTAACTCTTCTATCTGGCCTCTTTGTGACTGAATAACATTTTCTCTGAAATAAAGAACGTTTACAAGAATTTGTAGTTTGAGGAAAAATCTGCAGTATTTAAGATCAGGACAAAGAAAGTCCTTCATAATAAAGAGCAAGTAAGAGTTAAAAATTTTAGCTTAGGTGCCTCTGGACATAGTGAATAGTAGATGAAATGTGACGAGTTAGAAGTGCATATGGAACAATTCAAAATATTGCTTTTTATATAATAATATCCTACGCAATAACCTGGACTTTGGTTCACTTCAATTCAGTAAGTATTGTTATTGGGTTACCTACTTTGTCCTCCACAACCTGGTCATAGATAATTTATATGCTTTTGTTCTATCCTATGCATATATGCATAGATCACTCAAATTAACATTTCAGAGAGAGAGAGAGAGAGAGAGAGAGAGAGGGCACAAGAAATTTGCAAAACAGAACAGAGGTTTTTTGCATATATTTATTTATCTCTACCATGGGTGGCAGTATCCCAGCGTATTGAGCCTCAGGAAACTGGTATGAACCTGGTTTTTCAGACTATTAGCAGGTAGCAAGATTAGGTATAATCTTTTGGTTTTATTCCTTTACAGGATAGTCATGGCTGTATATTTAAAATATTCAAAATAAAATAAAATAAAATATTCAAAAGAACTAGTTTGAAGCCCACTATTCTTAAGCAATGGTCTAAAGTGTGATGCTTTGTTTTATGTTTTCTTTCATCATTTAGAATGGTTACTTTTTGATGATCCAGGTAAACGCCTGTCGATAAGGTGGAGCCTTATCTTCATTGCTGTGACTCACAGACACTGAAGCCATGAGGCTTTCATTAACTGGAGAGGTAAGCTAAATGCAGCAGAAGTAACTTTTTCAAAACCAGAGTATGATGAAGAATGCAGTGCTATAGAATCACAGTGAAACAAAATCTGAAATCCATATGTATTTGATAACTCCAAACTTTTAAGCCACTCCCTCCAATTCTTTTTTTTTTTTTTTTAACTGCAAAAAGGCTAATTAATTCGGGATTAAAAAAAAAAATTACCTGTAATTTTTCTGAGCATGGATAATGCTGCCTCTAAAGCTTATACTATTCTAAATGACTGGGCTTTACGCCATTCCTTTGGGGAGAAAATTGTAATACAGAGACTATTCTATAAACCCCTCCATTGATGCAGTCGGTTAAGTTGCTCATTTGCCTCATTTTATTGGAAACATGTTCTATAATATCTGTTCTTACCCCACGGATCAAGATGTATTTAGTGGAGCAAATTATTTGTACATAAGCCAATTGTGTTTAAAATAAAGGAAAGGGAGGGATCAAAAAAGACATGATCAATCAATAAATAAAGCTCTAAAATGACCATAAAAAGAATACATACAAATTTCTTATTTCTCCTCTGGCTTCTTCAAGTAAACTGTTGCCATGTTTTGTAAGCATGGGTTGTAGAGTTTCTGCTACGTCAATATCTTGGAAGCGAATACCTAAAAGTCAATCAGCAAGATTATAAAAGTGAAATTAATAAAGAAGGACTCTTGATTTGCTATCATAAAGAAATGTGTATATAAGAAAATTTCCTAAGTACTGAGATACAGGAGCTCTATAGTGCAGAGACTTAGAAATCCATTGCCCAAGGGAGTATCATTGGCATCAAGTGCACACAGCAGTAAGTATTGCCCATTAAACAAATTCTGCTATGGAAACCAAATGACCTAGAAATAATTTGACTCCACTTAGATTTATAACTCCTAAAGTCATTCTGAAAGAACCAAAGTCTTCAATTCAGGGCTTTACGATATAAACTCAGGTATGAAGGAAAGAGATTTCAATGACTTAACTTCCCCCCCGCCCCCTATATTTTGGCTAAAGACTTTTATTTTTATTTTTTTATTAAAATTTTTTTTAATGTTTTATTTTTTTGAGAGAGAGAGAAAGACAGAATGCAGGTGGAGGAGGGGCAGAGAGAGAGGGAGACACAGAATCTGAAGCAGGCTCCAGCCAGGTTCTGAGCTGTCAGCACAGAGCCCAACATGGGGCTCAAACCCACAGACTGCAAGATCATGACCTGAGCCAAAGTCGGACACTTAACTGACTGAGCCATCCAGGCATCCCTGGATGTAGATTTAAAAAAATTTTTTTCCATTAGCCATTCACATTCCTTGCCCTTACATTTTGAACCTGATCTTCATTTGTGAGACTCACAGATACTGTGAGTGTGAATCAAAATGTTCTACACTTTGGTTTATTCCATCTCAATAAGAAAATTCACATTTAAACAAAGGTAATTCAAGAAGTGATCATGAATGAGATTCCTTTAAATAAAAAATTTTGCTGCTGCCCTAAAAATATAGTTTTTCTTGTAAAAGTCGTTACATGCAACTTTACAAGTCTAGTCCCGTTGTTAAAAGTGAGACATGATTTTAATTACATGATTGGATTACACTTAAAAAATAAGTAACTAGAGTTTCAAGTAGATTAAATATGACAAATAATTTAGATTTTTAGTGGAGCATAGTCTCAGATACGAGGTATAGATAAAAATTCTTTCTTGGGGCGCCTGGGTGGCTAAGTCAGGTAAGTGTGTGACTCTTGATTTTGGCTCAGATCATGATCTCACGGTCGATGGAGCCCCGCATTGGGCTCTGCAGAATCTGAAGCAGCCTCCGGGCTCTGAGCTGCAAGCACAGAGCCTGATGTGGGGCTTGAACTCACAGACCATGAGATCTCGACCTGAGCTGAAGTCGGCCTCTTAACTGACTGAGCCACTTAGGCGCCCCTATCCTTAAAATAATCTTAATACTTATGGTGTAATAGTGGTTTGCCAATGGTTATATTGTAAAACATGCACACTTGATAAAAATCTTTGTTCTACCAGTTCTTCACAGTAAGGATTCTTTCTACATTACAATGATCACACGTTAAACCAGTACTTTCCATGCTTTATCCTGACAAGGCACGCATAGAAAAAGGTAGTATTTGTACAGCAGCTTGAGGGCAAGGCTGCTCATAGCCAGAGAGGGTCTACTGTCTGCACCTGGCCACCCTACGCTGTGATATTTCTGACAAGTGTGGCCTAAGTCCCAAGCTCAAAGGCAGTCTTCGAGAGTTTATTCAGATTACTAAGGTATCAACCTTGATAATGGTGCCTGGAGTTTACTCAGAAAGAGAACATATTCATCACCAGTTAGCACTTTGTGCAGCTTCTACCTCTTGGACTCTGTATCAAGCAGTGAAAAAGGTTTGAATTAGTATGATTTTTTTTTTTAATGTTTATTTATTTTTCTGAGAGAGAGAGAGGGACAGAGTGCAAGTGAGGGAGGGGCAGAGTGAGAGACACAGAATCTGATGCAGGCTTCAGGCTCTGAGCAGTCAGCACACAGCCTGATGTGGGGCTTGAACCCACGAACCGTGAGATAAACGACCTGAGCCAAAGTCGGATGCTTAATCGACTGAGCCACCCAGGTGCCCCTGAATTACTAAGATTGTATAAACACAAGGAGAAATTCAAGCTATGTAGTCACACTGTAAAGACTGTGCAGCTCTTTTTTTTTCCCTCCATAAGAGAAAACTTCCATCAGATTCTTCTTTTTAAACAGCAATTCATAGTACTAGATTAGTTTGCCATATTCATCTAAAATCTGGGTGTTGCTTTTTTATTTAGTATAAAAGACCTTACAGACCTTAGAGATCATCTTGCCCAGCTATAGTCACAGATGCCAAAACTACGTTTTGGAGTGGATAGGTGACTTTTGAAAGGTAACATATTTTACCATGGCGTTACCATCTCTCGACTCTTTGGCTAATCTGCTGTTATCACTCCATTCTACAGATAGGAAGAATGAGGCTCTGAGAGGTCAAGTGCTCTCTTCCATGTTAATTAGCAGCAGAATAATTTTCTAATTTATAATTCATTATGATTGCTTTGGTTATTTTCAGTCTGTTGCCAACCTCACAAGCTAGAGTAGGTAAGCCCTGCCATCCTGCAGCTGTCTCCTAGGTGGAGGCCTTGGTGACTTCCAGGGAACTCTGCCTGGGGAAGAGATAGTGTCAATAATCAGTCTGGAGAAAAAAAATAGAACAAAATTTTCTCCTTTTCTGTTTACATGGCATTTTTTTCCTCTCCTCAATGAATTGAAATGAAAGTTTTACATGATTTTTTTGTGTCCCTCAAAATGTTTGGTCTTGATGTGAAGCATGTTCCAAACAAAGATCAATTACAGCTATCATGTTATTTCCTTCCCTAGTTGATGAAATTTTAAAAATGTTACTTAAAATACATACTGATTTTTCACTTCATCATAAATAAGTAAGTTCATCATGGGCGGAGAGAATTGGGGATTTTTATTAGAAGTATTTAGGTTCTTTTCATGTTAAGTTTCATCTATGCAATTGAATTGCTTTGTAACCTGGGTATGTTTTACGGGACTCATTTTCAAAATGAGGAAAGTGATTGACCTATGATCATTTTTGGAGACAGAGGAGGCCTTTATGGTCACTTGCTTAAATCCTTTTATCCTACATGTAAAGATCAAGGTCAGAATGATCAGATGACTTGTCCAAGGTCACCAGACAGTAAGTAGAGGAGCAGGAACCCAGTTTTTGAAACCCTTAGTTATACCCATATTGCACTGTCATGCTGTTGCCATACGATGAAGGATTTAAACAATCCTGCAAATTTTATAAACAGCCTTCTGACAAAGAAATTAAGTGCGATCATAAATAAGCAAACTAGCTGGTTTCCTCGTTTGCCTGAGTCAATGCGATTTCCGTCTGCAACACAGAAAACCAACTCAAACTAAACTTCTATTTTATGGTTGCACATGTATCTCCCGTATCAGGATAAAGAGTTACGTTCAAGGTGTTACCTAACATATTTGGGTGTGATCTAGGGATTCTTGAATAAAAGGATCTTCATGTTAATATTAACATTTTATCAAAAAGCAAGTCAAAAACATTTTTCTTTCTAAAGTTACTCAAAACCATCAAAAATATGGAAATAAAACTCTGTGTGTGTGTAAAATAACCTATTAAAAGAGTTACATTTAGGATCTAATATAAGTCAATATAAGCTTACTTTACCTTTCCTGGGGCATTCCTGTGAGCCTGCATTTTCATTCACTTTTCTACGCCCCGTGTTAACACGAGATTGCACGTAATTGTACGGTGTTTGCCTGTAACCCTGGATTTGAAGTTGCTGTTTGGTTGAAATGAGTCTGTTTTTGAGGACTTCATTCTGTCTTTCAAGCTCATGCACTTTCTCTTGCAGCCGCTCAATCATTTCTTCCATTTCCACATCTCGTCCCAGCCGCTTGGGGCCGCCACCACCCCGCTCATATCTTTTCTTGTCATTAACTAGCCGTATTAACTTGGTGGCCATTCTAGGGAAATAATAAAAAGATGAAAAGGAATGTGAGAAGTCAGCATAAAATGCATTCTGTTGAAAGGAACATAATCACTGTGAGGACTTCAGTGCAGAACCTGAATAATAAATTTCAGGTTTTGATGTAACTATTACTGCCTGTGAAGAATCCTTTGATGATAATTGAAACCACTGGGCAACAATCTGCTTTATAGCACTGACAAATAACAGTTTCCTAAGGCTTATCATTTAAGGTTAGTAAAGAGAGGACACATATTTACTCCATATGTTCCTCAAATGCAATTTTTAACGCATGACCTTATGTAGGAATGCTGTATGCACTTAAATGTAGCTACAGATTGTGGATGTGGTGGGTTATAATATGCAAGCCACAGTAAGTTACAGTTTTGAAAAGTGTTAAGACTGCAGCACTGCTAAGTTTTAGGCAGACTGTTTTCAGTTTCTCTAGAATTAAGACATACTACAAATACAAGAAGGTTAGAATGCACAGGTACACATTTATAAAAAGCCCAATGAAAAATTCAGAGGAACCAAAATGTGCCACTAAATGCTGCTTCGGACAAGAAATCCTCGTGTTTGATGGCAGAAAGTAATCAGATGCAAGAGGCGTTATTTTAATGCTACCTTTAAATTTCGACATAAGTTGTGCTTTTGACATCTCAGGAGTTTATACCTTTCATTCTTTTAAGTTTTGATAAAAACTGGTTAGACAGAACAAAAGACAGAAAGGGCACATGGGGGTGATGTAATATACACGTACGGAAAACATGCCTGACAGTGAGTGGAAAAATGTTGGCAGGACAAGAAAGAAAAGGTGGCTTTGATGAGAGACACAAGTTCAAGACTTTACAAAATTGGTCGCACATCTTCAATAGCTGATTCTGGTTTATAGTGAATCTATTTTTATAAAGAGCCAGACGGAGATTGAAAATAAAAACTCACTTCATTTTTCTTTAAATGGGGTTTGCTTTATTTTACCATGGTTATGGACAGAAGCTTTTACTTAAGAGAACAAAAGTGAAATAAAAAAATCCTTAATAGCTTTGGGATGTCATAGAACAACCTTTTTTTGCCCTGAGCAGAGTCCTCTGTAAGAGCGGTAGTAATACAGGTCTATCTACACTTCTGACTACCCGGCCTACAGCATGTGGCATCAGGGAGAGCTATGCATAACATAATCAGTTAAGATTGTTTTCTCTTTCCCTTGAGGCAAATCCATTAAACATGCTTTATAAGGGATATAGGATAATAAAAACCAAGATCCAAGAGTACCACAAACACTCTAGTAAAATAATCAATGGATTAGTTCCTTTTCCACCTAATCCAGAGAATGATATATCATTGGGAAATTGGGGCAGGTATCATAAGCCCAACAGAGCCACCGCCCAGTGGCTTAGCCACAGAAATATGGTAGCCATCCAACTGAGATGTCGAGCTAAATATCTGAATCTTTTGTTACCAAGAGACTTTCACAGAGATAGAGATTATATCCAAAGGACACAGGTTTAATATAAAAAGTCAGTCAACATGTGGAGAATAACAAATGACCCAAATTTTGAAGGAAAGCAAAGCACATCAATAGAGCGGCTTTAAATTCCTTCAGGGATGTACAAATAAACTTTTTGTCAAGAAACCTAAGATCGCATGTTTGTACAGGAATAGCAATAATTTTCATTTGTTTCGGGTGATTATTTTCTAACATTAAAGAATCATAAGTGATCTGGTAAAGTTTGAGTACTTATTTAAAAAGGTAGTTTATCAAATCTACATTTATACCAACGTGATACTAATTCCATCTTAAGGATAAATTTAAAAGCAGTTCTGGACCGCCCGGCTGGCTCAATCGGTAAAGCATGTGACTCCCGATCTTGGGGTTGTAAGTTCGAGCCCCATGTTGGGTGTAGAGATTACTCAAAAATAAAATCTTAAAAAAATAAATGAAAGCAGTTTTACACATGTTTGTAGGTAGTGTCAGTGGCATAAAATTCAGAAAGGATTTAGAGCTTTGGGTCATAGTGGTCCTTGGTTCACTACTCTCAGGGCTATATAAAATAAAATCCCAAGAGCTTAAATGGCTTCAGCCTAATACCATAGGCTAGTGGCAGAGAAATAATAGAACCCATGTATACAACTTGATTCCTAGCCGAGTCCTTTTTCTATTAAACTACATGGCTCGTTATTAGGTTGTTTTATATTTTCTGGCTAGGACAGATTACTAATGAGGTCAAGGTTGTGAATTCAATTATTTAACTGGCCAATTAGGCTTACAAAGGAAAAAAAATGGTTCTGTGGTCATAGACTGCATTCCTCATTCTGACAGGACATGTGTGTGTTACTGGCCAGAAAAGGAATCAGGTAAGCGAATCACAGGTCTTGAAAAACCATGTTATCAGGACTCAAAAATGAACTCAAAAGCCCCCCACCCAGCAGGTCAGTGAGTCATGAAAACAAAGCCCACAGAGTACAGATAAATTCTTAGCAGGATAAATTCTACTCAGAAAAGACCTCCCCCCCACCCCCCACCCCATACCATCATCTTTCTTCCATGGCTGTCCCACCTTTCCATTTAGCCTAGAACATGAATATGAATACAGGCCTGTGCAAGTTTACAAATGGGAATGTACTTCTTTGTTTTTAAGGACATACATTCCAAAGATAGTAATGGTGTTTGTGAACAAGAAAGAATGAAAGAAAGTCTACTCTTAAGAAGTTACCCCTGCAAAAATTTCTTGCACACAAATCAAGTGACAATGTGTCTTTAGGAACAGTAAGGACTCTTTGAAATATAGGTTCTAGACTAATCCAAGCAAAGTTAAATATGTTCCAGACATTGAAGTGAGGTTTTCATTAGTAAACCCCCAATCTTAAGGGAACGTGTATCCTAACAAGTTAGAATAGCTAATTACTTTTTCAAACTTTCATTTTAAAACCAAGACATTTAAAAAACAGATGCTTTGGCCATTTGCTTATTAAACTATAAATATTAAACCAGAAGTTATTTATAGATATGATACACTTGTACTCTTAGTTATTAGCTCTTGCTTTCAAATAGCAACTTCAGACATAATAAACACTCATAATCTTTTTGGTTTATTATTCTATTTTGTAAGATTTTCCATTTTTAAAAATTGTATTTATTTACAACCTGCCTTGTTCCAAAAAAGATTCCAGGTGGAGTTTTCAATTAAGTTTATAAAACAGCATATCCTCCAAACTTTACAGAGTCAGGAAAAAAAGCTAAAAGCTTTTTATCATAACCTTTTAATTTTATCCTCTTGCTTGTGGGCATGCTGTTTAAGTAAAATGTTCTCATCATGCAAACGCAAAAATCTGTCTTCCAGTTCCTCACGACTGATACGTGACACTGCCTGGCGAGACTTCATTGTCCGTGTTGTTGAAGTTTCTGTAAAAATGCCAAGGTAATTAACAGTGGGATTACTTAACATAGTCTCTAAAAATGGTAACAGTTGATATTAATATAATCTCTGATGCACTCATCTTTGTTCCTTTCTGACATATAATTAAGATTGTTGTAGAAAATGTTATAACATTGTTTACGTCACCAAGCAGAGGGGAGAATAAAAATCTTTGCTATTACAGTTTATATGCAATCTTAAGGATTTCAGCAATAATAATATCCATTCAAACGATATTGAAATGACCATTCTTTAAGACTGTAAGAGAATTCTGATCGAATAAGATTTTCAATTTATATGCTCAATGTTGAAAAAAACAAATTAAAAGTCAAAGTATCTGAAAGGTTTTTTTTGTTTGTTTGTTTTTTACAAAAGAGTTGTAACAATAATTTGGTGAACACAGGATATATTTCAGAGCTATGTATGTGTTTTGGGTTACAGAACATAAACTGTAAAATTTGCAAGTCCACACAACGAAATCAACCAACCTTTACAAATTTATAAGCTATTTTACATATTTTAAAAGAACTTTTATATCTTTCAGCATGTATATGTATTTTTTTAATATATGCTTAAATTTGGTATTTTCCATATCATTGGCTAATTTTCATCAATCATCCAAAAGAAACAAAGAACAAATGGACAAAGATTAAAGCCCCTAGGTGTGTTCCTGAGGGCAAGAATTGAACTTAAAGTAGCAAATTCCAATAAATAGCTTTGCACAATTAAAATTTATTGGTATTTGAATACTTGGTACTCTACCAAAGACCTAAAACAAAGCTTATACATACTTTTCATTTTAAAAAATAGAATCTGTAGACTTGGACGTATCTTTTTCAATAAAAAGCATACTGACCACCTTTCTGTGGTAGTTCAAGGTGGCCACTTGAACTGTTCTAACGGACAGGTGTATGAAGACACCTTAGTGGAGAGTATTTTACATCCCAGCCATCTCAATGACAAATGCACTGGCATGACATGCTGTATACACAAAAACATAGCTCTACACTCTCAATTGTTCCTCAAAGCAGTTATTTTACTTTTTCAATTTTAAAGTGCTTCTTGAGCTCTATAGCAACCACTAAGTGATAAAAGGATAAGGAAAACCTTTAATGTATATTAATTTGATAAAACAAAGTCAATATCGCTTGGATAAACAAACCATTTTGAGGTACTCTACTTGAAAGGCAAAAATTTTTAAATATGGCATTTCCTGCCATATAAAATTTCAACATAAAGAAACATTTCAATGGTGAATGTGATTTAAACCAGGCAATTTGGTTTGGAGGCTTGATACTCTCTGCGTAGTTCCTACTGATGTGTGGAATTTTAAAAAGATGATTTATAACAATTCTTTATCAGAACAGAGGGGGATTTTACAGTTTCTATGAGCTGTTGATAATTGATGCATGCAATAAAATACCATATGTTGTTCTAAACTCTCCATGTGCCTGTTTAGTCCAATCAAGAGCTATATAGTTACTTAAACGGCTTCATTGGTGAGGATATCAGAAATACTTTAAATTAACAGAAAAGAAGTTACTGATCAAAGTTCATAACGATAATAAATAACAGCTGGCCGTACCTTGTAACCCTCCCATTCCAGAGAGGTTTAGACCTGTATCTTTCACAGGCAGGTCTCCTGCCGTCTCATCAGTTGGACCAGACATGGCCTGTCTGCGGAGAAAAGAAAATTCAAATAAAGTCTTCTCAACATACAACATTATGCAATGGAATGAACCAAATAAAATAAATAAGGCACTATGACTTTAATGGACTTCTTAATGCTCACATGTGCTGCTTGAAGAAGATGAAAGCTTCATTTTAAAAGTAATACTACGTTCAATCATGGAGACAGTGTTCCTTTCAACAGTGTATTTCCTATAGTTTGCTTAGGAAATGAGGTAAGATTATCATTCTTCCTTCTCTCTTCTTATTTCTCTGTCTGAAACAAAAAAAACTCCCCCCTAATTTAAGAAATACTTTCCTCTCCATCCCCCTTTCCCTTTTGTGCCCCCCAAAGCAAGCAGGTACCTTGAAAAAAACCAGTCAGAAACTTGATTCAAATGGTTGTTCTATTATTTACTAGCTGGTGAAGTCACCTAGTCTGAGTTTCGGTTCCTTAATCTCAGTATTTCTTAAAAGGTCATCTTACTTTGTTTTACACACACACACACACACACACACACACACACACCCTTACATAGTATATATGTATGTATACAAGTAAACTCTACCCCCAGCATAGGGCTCAAACTCATGACCTGGAGATCAGAAGTCACATGCTCTACCGACAACTGAGCCAGCCAGGTGCCTCAGTTCCTTAACTTCAAAAATGGAGAAAATAATACCGATCTTACAGAGTTATTCTAAGGGTGAGATGGTAAATTAATAGCAGTGAGCACATTTGCCTGGGAGGTCAATACTACTTGAATATTAATTTCCAGTTTGGTGCGCAAATGAGTGGGTAGGTCCAAGTTTTGCAAAAAGATGCTTCATAAATTCGCCCACTGAGTTTTTGTTCTGTCCTGTCTCTGTCGCCACGAGGCCTAGTCCCAGGGCTTCCTACCTCAACATACAAGCTGTCCAGTTAATTCTGGCATCTTTACAGTTTCTATTGTTCACAGAGATGCCCCACAGTAACTCAGTTTTGTATGTGGATGTAAACGGTCTGTGCAATGTCTAGTATGCGGAAAAAGAAAGATTTCGTATTTTCATTTCAAATTACCTCGAAAGCCAAATGCAAACTACCAGTGAGATGCCCTAAGGCAGAGGTTCTCAATCTCTAGAACGGCGGGCCTAGAATGTAAAGTCCAAGAGAGTACCAAATTTGTCCTGTGCACCTCTGTCCTGTACTCTCAGAGGCTAGCACAGAGCTTGGCACATAGCAGGCATTTGCTAAATACTTGTTGAATGAAGGGAATCCATGGAGCTTTAGGGTCTGGGGACCCAAGAGATGGTTTATCAAATCTTGTATGCATATTTGTATATGCACACTATCTTTTAGGGAAAGGGCTTATAACTTTTACTGTAACTTACAGAAGGCTGAGAACCACTGCATTCAGTCGTGACACAATTAACAGACATAGACCTGAGAGATCATCTCCTACTTCTGGAAACACTACTACAGAAAAGGTCGATTTTAGGAAGCAAATCATCAACAGTTTAAACATAGGACACTTGTGAAAACGGTAACGTTGCCATGACAGAGTTATGGTAGCTTTCGTGATCACGACGATGATGATAGTTAACGTTTACTTACTGAATGCTTACTAAAATGTGCCAGACACTCTTCTGAGTGCTCTGATTAGGAATTAATCAATTATCTCACAATATCCCTGTGAGGTTGTTACACAAATGGTTCTTACTTTACAAATGAAAAAACCTGGACACATCCTAGGGAGCTTGCCTAAGGTCACACACCTAAGAAGTAGGCGTCTGGTCACATTTTTGTCATGGTTGGGAAGGTGGAGGGCAGTGTTACTGGCATCCAGAGGCCAGAGATGATGTGAAACATCCTACAGTACACGGGAACCACAGCAAAGAATTAATTACCTGGCCCCACAAGTTAACAATGCCGAGGCTGAGAAATCCTGCACCACGCTGTAACACCTCTCCATACCATCTCATGTCATCCCTCCTCGCTCACCATGACCAATCACACTCCTACATTAGGTTCCTCAAATCCAGGGTCCCCTTCGCCTTGCTCAAAGCCTTTGCATTAGCTGGCTCCTCATTCTCTGGGGCTCAGCTCAAATGCCACTTCCTCAGAGATGTCTTCCCTGATCATCCTATGGTTACTTTCCCTCCCGTTTCATCACTGTGTATTTCTGTTGTAGCAGTCATCTCTACCTAAAATCGTCTTATTTGTTTACTAGTTGACTACCAGTTTGTCACCTAGTATGTAAAGCAGAAGCATCTTGAGACGGGTATCAGTCCTGTTCACAGCTGTAGGGAACAGGGCCTGATGCAAGGCACTGATCCAAGACCGACATTAATATTTACTGAATGTTTAAATGAAAACCTGGCTTTGAGACTAAAATGGTAAACAAAATCCCCGCCTGTCTGTAGTTAACAGGCTATGGGGTAATCAAACCATAAACAAGTAATTATAAATCATTAAGCCAACAATAGGCCATTTAAGAGGCTAAAGGGGCTACCAACCAACTCTTAACCCAAGGTTAAGGAGCGAATTGTGGTTATGTGCCCTTCTATATGAAGGAGGACTTGGAAAGGCACGGCAGGCAGCATCAACTCTCATCAGCCTGGTTTAAGGCTGGGCTGTAAAATTTCAAACCGGTGCTGGGCGTGGGGATAATGGGCGGGCTGTGATTCAGGCCTGAGGATGTGGTGTCTCGTGCTGGGCTGCTTTTCACGCAAGCAGAACTCTAGGGCCTTCTCTAGGCCGTAGAGCGGATCCCAGGACCCCCACCCGTGCTGTAGGTAGAGGGTGGGGCCACCTCCGTCCCCCTCACCTCCCCCAGAGTACTCACCGCCACAGTCTCCCCGCAGCTAGCTACCGTTGCTATAGCGCCGACAGCGTGCTGGGCTGCTGGCCGTGAGGAGCACGGGAAAAACATGGCAGGCTCCGTTGCCTCCTGGGAAATGTAGTTTTCCTCCGGCCCTCGCCCGCCCTCTCGCTGCGTAGCTGTCGGCCCTGGGAAATTCTCCTGCCCGAAACCCCGAGGCTCTCTCGGGCGTCGCCGCCTTGCATCCTGGGAAGGGTAGTTCTCGAGGCTCTGAAGGAGCATGGAGCTGGGCGGAAGCAGGACGCCGAGAGAACTACATGCAGGAGGCGGGGTCCAGAGCGAGGAATCTACGCGGCTAGCAGTGGCGAAGGCGGCTGTAGCGGCAGCATGAAGCGGACCCCGACCGCCGAGGAACGAGAGCGCGAAGCTAAGGTATGTGGGCTTCTCCAGAGTCTGGGATCTTTGGTGCACTTATAGCTAGGGGCCGGGAACCGGAAGGGCTTGGCTGCCTGGCGAACGGACGCACGGTCTTAAGCCAGGGGATGACAAGGCCTTGTCAGCAAGGGAACCAGAGACATTGGGGCATATTACATTCGTGCTGCTCAGGATGCAGGCCTAGCATCCTGTTGGATCAGCTCACCAATGAGAATCACGACACCCATTTCCTTTTCCTGCTTCTGCACTTCATTCCTTGGTCAGCTTTGTAGCTACCCTGTGCCTCAGTTTACCGGACTCTCAGATGACTGTGATCGTAACAGTTGTGCGTTCTCTTCGGTAATGATTTCTGAGGACGAGATTGGTTCAGATGAAATATCTGTGCGGCCAGATGTATTTATTTGGAACAGTTGTCTCAGTGGTTGCCTGTTTTGTTCTGTGTCTTCAGCACAGCGGGTATGAATCTAACTACAATCCTATTTTCTACCTTTGGGGTTCAGCCTCAGGTAGTTGCCGTTCCATGGGATGGCAATAATAACATCTATAGCGACGTTTTGTTTTGTCATTTATTACATGCATTTATTTATTGTCATTTATTACAAGCATTTATTACATGTCAGTTTCTGCGTTAAGTTCGTAAAATTTATATTTCATATTCTCACTGCAGCAGATTTCAAGATAGATATTATGCAGATGGAGTATCAACAGCCCTGTTTTACAGGCGAAGCCTTGAGTTTCAGAAGAATGGAGTGTTTTTCTGTCTCATTCCCCAAATCAAGTCCTGTTGATTTGTTTAAATACGTCGGTAAACCGGTCCATTTTTTCAATCTCTGCCACCTTGGACCAAGCTACCATTATGTCTTTAATGGATTGTTGCATCAGGCTCCTTATTGGTCTGCACTCACTCTACACACTAACACTCCTTTGTCCCCTCATCCCCTTTCTCCCACACAACCAGTCTCTTCTGCACACTATGGAGTGTGATCTTTTCAAAATGCAAATCTGATCATGTCCCTTTCCTTCCTCCCTCCTCTGCCAACCACCTGTTTAAAAGTTTTCCATGACTTCCTGTTGTTCTCAAGAGAGAGACAGAACTTCACATGGCCTATGATGGTCTGGACATCCCACATGACATTCTGCCCACTCTTCGCCCATCGGCCACGTTGGCCTTTTTAAAAGGCCCTCTTTTCTGCTCTCTCTGGTTACATAGCCTTTACACATGCTATTATGTTGCTTACTCTATATTAGGCAAATATTAGAAGTGAGAACCAATTATAAATATAACACACAGTTCTTGCTCTTGTAGAATTTCGAATCCTACAAGTGAGTTTGTCTTAGGGAGTACTTCTATGGATTTAAAATATAAAATCTGCCCTATAATGACCTGAGTTATGACCAGGTTGCACTGGGGACCTGAAGTTTCCATGCTAGGGTCTGCCTGTGATATGGACAGAATACTGAAGATGGGTTCCACGGGGGGAAAGGGAGGGGAAGGGAAGATTCTTTTGCATTAGTCGGCAACAGTGTAAAGGAAGAGAGAAATGTCATCCAGTGGCATTGTGTATGATGTCTTTCTCACCTTTTAGCTGTACATTTGTGTTATCCATCTATTCTGTTAAGATTTATTGAGCACCTATTATTTATTTGCTAGACACTGGGATTATGACTTTAGCTAAGATAGAATCCGTGCACAAAGAAGCTTTTACTCTACTGAAACCATAACCGTTGCCTGTGAGATAGTTATTCATGTCTTCCACATTTTACAGATGTGGAAACCAAGGCTTAAGGAAATCATGACTTGCCCAAGGCCACTTGGTTGCTATGTGGAACTAGGGCTCAGAACCAGGTCTATCGGACTCAGAGCTTTTTTCCATTTTCTGCTGGTGAAACATGTTGAATTGATAGAGCAAGTTGTCTTCCTGTTTTCTTTAAAGAAGTTCTTTGATATTTATTTAAAATTTGCTTATGCCAGTATCATCGGTTAGAACAAAGTATAGGCAGTTGAGTTTTAAATCTTAAATAGGAAATGTTCAGTTACTCATGACCTACTTTCTCATTTTCTAATCAACTTTATTGAGGCATAATTTACGTACAATAATTTGCACCCGTTTATAATGTACAATTTGATGAGTTTGACAGGTGTATACACCTGCAAAACCACCATCATCGTTGACATAGAGAACAGTTCAGTCCCTTCTAGAAATTTCCTCTTGCTGATTTGCAGTCAGTGTCTTCCCCTACCTTGGCTCCCAAGCAACCACTTATAATGTTTTCTTTTGCTGTAGATGAGTCCATATTTTCTAGAATTTCATACCAATGGAAACATACGGTATGAACTCTTGAGTCTATTTTCACTAAGCATAGTGATTTTTGAGACTTATTCATGTTGTCATGTATATCAATAGTTCATTCCTTTTTATTGCTGAGTGATAGTCTACTGTGTGGATTTACCACATATTGTTTATTCATTCACCTGTTGCTGAAGAACATTTGAATTGTTTCTGGTGTGGGGCTGTTATGTAAAAAATGCTGCTGTGACTATTCCTGTATAAATCTTTGTCTTTCTTTCTATTGGGTAAACACTCAGAATTCCAATTGTTGAGTTCTCTGTTTAGCCTTCTAAGAAACTGCCAAAGTGATTCTGCCATTTGTGTTAGTTTTCTAGTGCGGCTGGAACAAGTTACCACAAACCTGGTGTCTTAAAACAAATTTATTCTCTCTTAGTTCTAAAGGTAAGTCTGGATGCAAGGTTTTGACAGGTCATGGTCCCTCTGGAGGCTCTAGGGGAGAACCCTTCCTTGCCTCTTGTAGCTTCTGGTGATTCCTGGCATTTCTTGGTTTGGGCAACTTAACTTTATTTGGCTTCTGTGTTCCCCTGGCCACCTTCTCTGTGTTTCTGTGTGTCAAATCTCCCCCCGCTCCTTTCTCTAGTAAAGACACCAGTCATTATATTTAGGGCCTACCCTAAATCCAAGATGATCTTAATCTCAGGATCCTCCATTTAATTACATCTACAAAGACCCCTTTCCCAGAGCAGGTCACAGTGACAACTACCATGGGTTAAGATTGGACATGTCATTTTGGGGAATGTTATACACACCCAGTACACCATTTTATATCTCCATCGGCCGTGTACGAGAATTCTAGTTGCTCTGTGACCTCCCCAATGCTTAGTGTTGTCAGTCTCTAAAATTTTAGCCATTCTAATGGATGTGTAGTGGTATCTCATGGTGGCTTTAATTAGCATTCAGTGATGACTAATGAGGTTGAGTATCTTTTCTAAAAAGCTATTGAGGTACAATTTTTGTACTGGCAAAACTCACCTATTTTAAGTGGACAGACAATTCAGTGATTTGTAGTGTATTTACAGAGTTGCGCAACAATCAACATAATTTTATTTTAGAACATTTTCATCATCCCTTAAAGAAGGTGTGTATTCATTTGTAGTTAATCTCCATTTCCACCCGCCCCGATCCCTAGGCAACCGCTAATCATTTATTCTCAAGATTTGCCTTTTCTGGAGATTTCCTGTGAATGGAATCAGGCAATAGGTGGCCTTTTGTGTTTGGTTTCTTTCACTCAACACGATGTTTTGAGCGGTTCATCCGTGTTGTAGCACGTATCCGTACTTTGTTCCTTTTTGTTGCCGAATAGTGTAATATTCAAGTATATGAATACACTGCATTTTGTTTAATCCGTTCACCATTTGATGGATATTTGGGGTTATTTATACATTTTGGCTATTATGAAAAATGCTGCTGTGAACATGTACTACTTTTTTTATATGGACATATATTTTCCTTTAAGCTCTTGGATAGCTGCCTAGGAGTGGAATTGCTGGTCCCATGGTAAATCTATGTTTAACATTTTAAGAAAGTGCTGTACTGTTTTGGTATGAATCTCGGAGTCCTCCCCAATTTTTATGTTGAGATCGTAATCCCCAAGGTAATGGTATTAGGAGGTAGGGCCTTCAGAGGTGATTAAGAATGGGATTAATGCCCTTGTAAGAGAGGCCTGAGAGAGCCCCTCACCCCTTCTGCCGTGTTAGGACACAACCAGAAATTTGGAGTCTGCAACCCAGAAGGAGGTCCTCACTAGAACCTGACCATGCTGGTATGTAGATCTTGGACTTCCAGCCTTTGGGACGGTCCATTTCTGCTGTTCATAAGCCATCCAGTCTGTGGTATTTTGTTACAGCAGCCTGAATGGGCTAAGACATTGTTTTCCAATATGGACACACCGTTTTATGTTTGCACTAGCGATGCTTGAGGGTTCCAATTTCTTCACATACTTGTCACCTCCTGTTACTGTCGTTTAGATTATAGCTATCTTAGTGTGCAGCGGCATCTCATTGTGGTTTTGATTTTCATTTCCCAAACGTCTGACGATGCAGAGCTTCTCATGTGTTTACTGACTATGTAGATATTTGTTTTTGTGAAGTGTTCTAATCTTCAGCTCATTTTTTTTTTTTTTTTGGCTGGATTGTCTTCTTAATATAAAGTGTTAGGAGCTCTTTATATTTTCTAGATATAAATTCTTTGTCAGCGATATGTATTGTAAACATTGTTTTCCAGGCTTTTAGTTTACTTAATGGTTTTTTGAGGAGCGAAAGTACTTAATTTTGATAAAGGTCCAATTTATTGATATTGCTTTTTATGATTAATGCTTTTTGTGTCATATCGGTGAAATCGTTACCTATCCCAAGGTCACAAAGATTTCTTGTTTGCTTTTTAAATTAAACTTTATCATCCCCATAATGGGTAATTACTTTTGGTTTTTCTTTTTGAAATAGCTTAGATTGTATTTTCTTCTTGTGATTGCTTATATACAGGCTTTTTTTATACAGTTTCCAAGTTTGGAGGGTGAATAAAAAGGCTGGACAAATGTTATCTAGCTTTTCATGATAACATTTATTTAATCTATGTTCAAGGGTAAGAGAACAGCAAGGTATATTCATGCGTTTTTCTCGTAAGACATACAGTGGTATGGTCCGGATTAGTATTTGATAGTCTGAGTTGGAACCACGGCCTTTAAAATTTCCTTGCTGTTGGGAGGGAGGGTTGGCATGTGCTTCAGTTTCTCCTGACAGAAAAATGGAGTCAAGAATGGTTGCTTCTGTCCAAATGGCTAACAGACACATGAAAAAATGCACAGCATCACTCATCATCAGGGAAATAGAAATCCAAACCACAAGGAGATACCACCTCACACATGTCAGAATGGCTAAAATTAACAACTCAGGCAACAACAAATGTTGGCGAGGATGCGGAGAAAGATTTTGCACTGCTAATCTTTGCAGTGCAAGCTGCAAGCAGCCACTCTGGAAAATACTATGGAGGTTCCTCAAAAAATTAAAAATAGAACTACCCTACGACCCAGCAATTGCACTACTAGGTATTTATCCAGAGGATGCAGGTGTGCTATTTTGAAGGGACACAGGCTCCCCAATGTTTCTAGCAGCACTATCGACAATAGCCAAAGTATGGAAAGAGCCCAAATGTCCACTGATGGATGAATGGATAAAGAAGATGTGGTATATATATACACAATGGAGTATTACTCAGCAATCAAAAAGAATGAAATCTTGCCATTTGCAACAACACGGATGGAGCTAGAGTGTATTATGCTAAGTGAAATTAGTCAGAGAAAGACAAATATCATATGACTTCACTCAAATGTGGAATTTAAGATAGAGAGCAGATGAACATAAAGGAAGGGAAGCAAAAATAATATAAAAACAGGGAGGGGGACAAACAATAAGAGGCTGAAATACGGAGAACAAACTAAGGGCTGCTGGAGGGGGTATGGGTGGGGGATGGGCTAAATGGGCAAGGGGCATTAAGGAGGACGCTTGTCGGGATGAGCACGGGGTGTTATGTGTAAATTATGAATCACTAATTCTACCCCTGAAATGATTATTGCACTATATGCTAACTAACTTGGATGTAAATTTAAAAAAAAAAAAAAGGAAAGAAAAGAATGGCTGCCTTTGTGGGTGCCGTGAGGGTCCAGTGTGATTAGGTTTGGTCACTGTGCCAGGGACACAGTAGGTATGGCCTCAAATGAGTTTCGTTGTCCAGAGAGCCCTCTGCTAATGCAGAGCTGCCCCCATGCTTCTGTTTTTTTTTTTTTCAGATGACATAATTTATTATTTTACAACGATTTAAAATTTATAGAAGAGCTGCGAGAGAACAAAGAGCTCTGCTAGGCCTGTCGTCCGGATTCACGGGTTGTTAACGTCTTGCCACATTTGCTTTTTCACTTTCTCTCACCCTGTGTGTCTATATAGACACACAGGAACCACTATTACTATTTTTTTTAATGAACCATTACAGAGGAAGTTGGAAAACCTCAATCTTCTTTACCTCTGAATACTTCAGCATCTATTTACTAAGAACAAGGACATTCTCTTACATAGAAACATAGTGAATTGTCAAGTTCAGGAAAGTTAACATTGATAAAATACTCCATTTAATCCAAAGTCCATATGCAAATTTTGTGAATTGTCCTAATAATTTCTTTTCTAGCATTTTTTTTCCTGGCCCAGGTTCCAATCCAGGAGCACACACTACTTTTCATTGTCATGCATCTGGTTTCTTTTAACCTCCTTTAATCTGGTCTCCTTAATTTGGTTCCTTATGCTTTTCTTTTTCTTTCATGACAATTGACATTTGTGATGAGGAAGGCGTTGTTGACATTTGTGATGACTACAGGATATTTGTTTTGTACACTATCTCAGGATTCTTATTTGATATTTCCTAATGAGATTCAGATTATGCATTTTTGGCACGTATGTTTTTGCGGAAAGGTAGGGGCCATTCGAGTTCACACATTTACAACTCACGTATTCATCCTGCCTGTAGATGTGTTTTACTTGGCCCAAACTGTGTTTGAAAGTTTCTGAGTTATTTTCTAATACAAAATTGAGATAAAAATCTGGATGTCTGGCTCTCCTGAAAGCTAGACTATCTGGCAACACCTGGCCCGCACTGTAGTGACTACAGCTGAATATTGGCTCCCCCTTTAGATGGGAAATGGATTTTCCATTTTGCTACACTCCCGCTTTGCCCATTAGCAATAAAATTGTGGTGATAGTTACGGTCATGATGAGAATTAAGTGTGATATATGTTAAGCACCTGGAACATTCTAGCATGTTTTCAAAGTAGATGTTGTTGTTACCACCATCATGTCATTGGCATCATCATTTCCACCTGTCTGATCCCCATAGCTATTTTAGCCTATATTCAGAATAGTCATACGGTAAAAACTTAGGTCAGCTAATTGGACAGATTTTTCTCAACTGGGGTTCCACTAACTTCTGTCCTATGCCTCTCAAATGGTATAAAGTGTGTACCACCTTTGGAGGAATTAAGAAAATAGTCATTCAAACCATTTTCTGTGTTTGTGGTTCAGATGAGGAATCTAGTTAAGTACCAGATTTGGTACTTTGGGGGCACATGAGGAAATATGGCAGATTTGGTCCAATGGAACCGGCCGCTTTTCCATGAAAGGTAATAATTAAACAGGTACCAACAGTGGAGTGCTGTGTTTTATCATGGGAGCAGGACATGGTAGCAAGGAGGATCTATTGTGCTATGGAGGTTTTGGAATTCCTTCCTCAGGAAGATCTATTTAACCTGGTCTTGGGGTCACGGAATTCCTTCCTAAGATCTGTCTAAGGGTGTATCCTTATAAGACACCTGAGACTCCTTTTGAAGTTGTCCAGAAATATTAGAACTGTTCTTTTTTTTTATATATGTATATTCCAGTTAATGCAATGTTGTATTCATTTCAGGTGTACAGAATAGTGATTCAACAGTTTTATACATTACTCACTGCTCATCATGATAAGTGTACTCTTTTTGTTTTTTTCCCCCTATAATAGCTAAATTAACTGCTTTACTATTATTTTTTAAAATTTTACTTAAATCCAAGTTAGTTACCACATAGCATATCTCGAACTCACAAACCGTGAGATCGTGACCTAAGCCGAAATCAGATGCTTGACTGACTGAGCCACCCAGGCGTTCCCTTCTATCTGTTTTTATCTTATTTTTCTTTCCCTTCCCCTATCTTCATCTATTTTGTTTAAATACTTTTTTTTAATGTTTATTTATTTTTGAGAGAGAGAGGCAGAGCATGAGTGGGGGAGGGACAGAGAGAGAGAGGGAGACACAGAATCCGAAGCAGGCTCCAGGCTCTGAGCTGTCAGCACAGAGCCCAACACGGGGCTCGAACCCACGAACTGTGAGATCATGACCTGAGCCGAAGTTGGATGCCCAACCGACTGAACCACCAGGTGCCCCAATCTGTTTTGTTTTTTAAATTACACATGAGTGAAATCATAAGGTATTTGTCTTTCTCTGACTGATGTATTTCACTTAGCATAATACTTTCTGGTTCCATCCACGTTGTTGCAAATGGCAAGATTGCATTCTTTTTGATTGCCAAGTAATATTCCATTGTTTATATATACGTATATCTATATGTCTATATATCTATATATCCATATCTACATCTATGCCTGTATACCACATCTTTGCCCATTCATCAGTTGGTGGACATTTGGATTCTTTCCATAATTTGGCTAATGTTGATAGTGCTGCTATAAATATTGGGGTACATGTGCTCCTTTGAATCAGCATTTTTCTGTCCTTTGGATAAATACTTAGTAGTGCAATTGCTGAGTCATAGGGTAGCTCTATTTTTAATTTTTTTTTTAAATTTTTTTTTTTCAACGTTTATTTATTTTTGGGATAGAGAGAGACAGAGCATGAACGGGCGAGGGGCAGAGAGAGAGGGAGACACAGAATCGGAAACAGGCTCCAGGCTCTGAGCCATCAGCCCAGAGCCCGACGCGGGGCTCGAACTCACGGACCGCAAGATCGTGACCTGGCTGAAGTCGGACGCTTAACCGACTGCGCCACCCAGGCGCCCCTATTTTTAATTTTTTGAGGAACCTCCATACTGTTTTCCAGAGTGGCTGTACCAGTTTGCATTCCCACCAACGATGCTTAAGCGTTCCACCTTTCTCTGCATCCTTGCCAACATCTGTTCTTTCCAGAGCTGTTAATTTTAGCCATTCTGACAGGTGTCAGGTGGTATCTCATTGTGGTTTTCATTTGATAATGAGTGATGTTGAGCATTTTTTCATGTGTCTGTTAGCCATCTGGATGTCTTCTTTGGAAAAGTGTCTATTCATGTCTTTTGCCCATTTCTTCACTGGATTATTTGTTTTTTGGGTATTGAGTTTGAGAAGTTCTTTATAGATTTTGGATATTAACCCTTTATCTGATATGTTGTTTGCAAATGTCTTCTTCCATTCTCTAGGCTGCCTTTTAATTTTGTTGATTGTTTCCTGCGCTTTTTGTCTTGAGATACCAGTAGTTCATTTTTGCTTTTGTTTTCCTTGCCTCTGAAGACCTGTTTAATAACTTGTGGCCAAGGTCAAAGAGGTTGTTGCCTGTTTTCTCCTCTAGGATTTTGGTGCTTTCCTGTCTCACATTTAGGTCTTTTATCCATTTTGAGTTTATTTTTGTGTATGGTGTAAGAAAGTGGTCCAGGTTCATTCTTCTGCATGTCACTGTTTAATTTTCCCAGCACCATTTGCTGAAGAGATTTTCTTTTTTCCATTGGATAGTCTTTACTGCTTTGTTGAAGATTAGTTGGCCATACATTTGTGGGTCCATTTCTGGGTTCTCTGTTCTGTTCCATTAATCGATGTGTCTGTTTTTTTGTGCCTGTACCATACTGTCTTGATGATTACAGCTTTGTAATACAGCTGGAAGTCTAGAATTGTGATGCCTCCAGCTTTGGGTTTCTTTTTCGACATTGCTTTGACTATTTGGGTCTTTTCTGGTTCCATAAAAATTTTAGAATTGTTTGTTCTAGCTCTGTGAAGAATGCTAATATTATTTTGATGGGGATTGCATTGAATGTGTAGATTGCTTTGGGTAGCATCAACATTTTAACAATATTTGTTCTTCCAATCCATGAGCATGTAATGTTTTTGCATTTCTCTGTGTCTTCAGTTTTTCCACAAGCTTTCGGTAGTTTTCAGTGTGTAGATCTTTCACCTCTTTGGTTAGGTTTATTCCTAGGTATTTTATGGTTTTTGGTACAATTGTAAATGGGATCTATTCCTTGATTTCTCTTTCTGCTGCTTCATTATTGGTGTATACAAATGCAACCGATTTCTGTGCATTGATTTTATATCCTGCGACTTTGCTGAATTGATGTATCAGTTCTAGCAGTTTTTTGGTGAAATCTTTCGGGTTTTCCACCTAGAGCATCATGTCATCTGGAAAGAGTGAAAGTTTGAGCCCTTCCTTGCCGATTTGGATACCTTTTATCTCTTCTTGTTGTCTGACTGTTGAGACTAGGACTTCCAGTACTATGTTGAACAACAGTGGTGAGAGAGGACATCCCTGTCTTGTTCCTGACCTTGGTGGGAAAGCTCTCAGTTTTTCCCCATTGAGGATGATATTAGCTGTGGGTCCTTATATATGGCCTTTATGAGGTTTAGGATGGTAAATGTCTCTTAATCCCCTTCACCTGTTTCACCCATCCACCACCTACCTCCCCTCTGGTAACCGTCTCTTTGTTCTCTATAGTCATGAGTCTGTTTTTTGGTTTGTCTTTTTTTCCCTTTGTTTCTTTGTTTTGTTTCTTAAATTCCACATATAAGTAAAATCATGTTATTTGTGCTTCCCTGACTTATTTTCACTTAGTTTTATATGCTCTAGCTCCAACTGTGTCATTGCACAAGGCAAGAGTTCATTCTTTTATATGGCTGAGTAATATTTCACTCTCATTATATATATCTCATCATCTTTATCCATTCATCTATTGATGGACACCTGGGCTGCTTCCATCATTTGGCTATTGTCAATAATGCTGCAATAAACATGAAGGTGCATGTATTCCTTTGAATTAGTGTTTCTGTATTTTTTTTTGTAAATACCAAGCAGTGCAGTAGCTGGATCGTAGGGTAGTTCTGTATTTGACTTTTCGAGGAACCTCCACACTGTTTTGCACAGTAGCTGCACCAATTTGCATTCCCATCAACAGTGCGAGAGGGTTCTTTTTTTCCCACATCCTTGTCAACCTTGTTGTTTCTTGTGTTTTTGATTGTAGCCATTCTGAGAGGTATGAGGTGATATCTCATTGTAGTTTGGATTTACATTTCCCTGATGAGGAGTGATGTTGAACAGCTCTTCCTGTGTCTGTTGGCCATCTGGATGTCTTCTTTGGAGAAATGTCTGTACTTGTCTTCTGCCCGTTTTTTAATTGGGTTATTTGTTTTTTTGGGGTATTGAGTTTTATAAGTTCTTTATATATTTTGGATACTAACCCTTTATTGGATATGTCATTTGCAGATACCTTCTCCCATTTGGTAGGTTGCCTTTTGATTTTGTGTATTTTTTCCTTTGCTATGCAGAAACTGTTAAGTTTGATGAACTCCCAATAGTTAATTTTTCCCTTGCCTCAAGAGATGTATCTAGAAAAACGTTGTTACGACTGATGGCAGAAAAATTACTGCCTATCCTCTCTTCTAGGATTTATATGGTTTCAGGTCTCGCATTAAGGTCCTTAATCTATTTTGAGTTAATCTTTTTTTATGGTATAAGAAAGTTGTCCAATTTCACTTCTCTGCATGTAGCTATCCAGTTTTCTCAACGCCATTTGTTGAAGAGACTTTCCCATTACATATTTCCTCCTTGGTCAAAGGTTAGATGACCCATATACTCATGGGTTTGTTTCTGTGCTTTCTGTTCTGTCCCATTGGTCTATATGTTTATTCTTGTGCCAGTGCCATACTATTTTGATTACTACAGCTTTGTAGTATAACTTGAAATCTGGAATTGTGATGCCTCCGTCTTTGTTTTTCTTCTTCAAAATTGTTTTCACTATTTGGGATTTTTTGTGGCTTCATACAAATTTTGGGATTCCTTGTTCTAGTTCTGTAAAAAGTGCCATTGGTATTTTGATAGGGTATTAGAACTGTTTTTCAGTCATGGAGTGAAAAGGTGTAGATGTTGAATTCCAAGTTAGTTTCAAAGGTTCCTATGGATAAGATCATCTTTTTAAAAAATACTGAAAATATAACTAGTTAAGATTTATTACTGAGAGGGCTGTACAATTATTAGGAACATGATGATTTTGTTTAAGTAATGTACACTTTTATCAGTGAAGGAACATATCCAGAATAAACTTGCTGTTTCAAATAAAAATCATTAACAAAGTCTTCTGTTTTGGTGGCTATTTTCTTGATATCATTTAATAAGATAAGCCTTATGTTATACTGTCTAGTGAGTTATAAATATGATAGTGGAATAAAAGGAAGTTTGTGGTTTGTGTATGTGTTCATTGGGTCTTTTTACTTCAGTTTTATTTTATGTTTTTTGCAGTTTGGCATTTTAGTAAGGTTCTGGAAAGGTTCTTTTGGTCCCTACCTTCGCTATGGACCATCCTGGATTATATTGCCGGTTTATCTGTCACAGATTTAGGAAACTGAATGTAGAACATTTTTGGTGGTGGCCAATGACTAGCCGACTTAAAAAATTAAAACTTCTCCTGCCGTATTCCAGTGTGTGATTCCCCCCCCCCCCCCCAAACGTCTCTATCTTTTGCTTGATCTCTCTTCGAGTGTATGGCTCAACCTTTAATCACTATTTAGTAGTTTGGATTGCCTTCTCTAGATAGAAGGGTTAGTTTATTCATGGTTTCCAAAAACACTTTAAGTATTTTTCCTTGAAAAGTTAACTAGCTAACCCACTGAGTCACATTGAATTCTTGTTACTTTGTATTACCATGTTTGTTTGGTTTTGAAAACTAAATACGCCATTTGAAAAGTCTTAAGACGCTTTAGACAGCTTCTCTGAAGACTACAGTGGTGTCTTTCTTATTCATCCTTCCTTCTCTGTATTGTACCCAGCAGAGTATCCTGCACATAAGAGACATTTGTAAGTGTCTGTTGAAGATTGAATGGTTGAGAGCCTCCAGTATCTGATACAGGTTACATGTGACCCTTAATAATGATCGTATTGGCTCCCCGGCTGCCGATTGGATTCTATTGTGGTTAAGTCTGGCAATACAGGTATTGGCATTTAGACTGTTTGCTTCGAGAAAGTAGAGACCGTGGGTAGTTTTGTTCTTCACCATTGTATCCCTGGCACTTCACACTGTTCCAGGCACATAGTAAATATTGCATACATATTTATCAAAAGAATGAGTGAATTCCCCCAAAGCATCACCCATTATTATTGGTCATTAGGCTTTGCCCTAGTGAGAGCTGAAGCTGGAACCTGAAAGAAAGAATGCAAAATGGTTACATATGGATTTTAAATTACTTGACACACCATAGGTATAGGTATTAATGTTGAGAAATAGGATTCTTCTCTTCGGCACATGCTTTAGCAACTGCCAACAATTGTTTTCTAGTGCTCCCTTTAAATTTAAGATGCTAATTTACCCTGGAGGATTGGTGTATTTTGTCGGTGCTAGTGTATTATGGCAGATTTCTTGATAAAGTTACATTTAAATTATGACTTTCTAATCTCTAGAAGACAAGAACTTTATAGTTGAGGTGGTACTTTTGGAACCTTAAAAAATGGTGCAGTTTAGAGAAGGTAAATTTAGAGTTCTGCTAACCACATTTCTGTTATATACTCACTGTTATATACTCTGTTATATACTCACTGATTTTGTATTATTTTACAAAACTGTCTCACCAGTTGATTTTCCAGTGGAAGCTGGGAGGAATCTTGGGGATTTTTGGGCCGGGTTAGGAAACGTTCAGGAGATTAAGATTGGCATCGGTAGGAAGTTTCCACACCCTTGGCCCGCATTTTTGTTTGTGCTGTGAGCATCTGTCCTGTTGCCATTATGATCATTTATTTGCTCTGTAGTTTTGGAAATGACCTGCTTGCAAAGGGACCATGCCTTCCTTTATGTTAAAGAACTGCCATATGGATAAATGGCAGTTGAGATCCTTTACAGCTGGTAGAAACGAAGTGGAAAACTCAGTCTGAAGGACCAAATTGTGTTGCAGCTGATCTGAGGGAGAGAGATGTTGCCAGTGCATGAGTGTTTTCATAACCGTTTGTGATCAGAAAATTTGGTGCTCTGATTTCTGCATTAGCCCTAAGTCTGCCCTTTGGCGCCTTCATTTAGTGACTGGATCATTCAAGGCTGAGCCTCAAGGGCCAGCATTTCTCTAATAATCATAGAAAATGGGCTGATGTGGCAACCTTAACTCACTGTTGAATTGGGCATGATTAAAGTCTCAAGGCTGTATTAATATGGATTTTCTGTTTCTGTGCACCGCAGCCCGTTATCTCATTGTTTTCCAGTTTGCCATTTTTTGAGAACAGAGATGGAACATTTTGCTGACGATTTTTTTTTCTTCCCTGTCAGCGCGAACGTTCTGTTTTTGTTTTGTGTTTGGCTAGAGACTAGCATCAGGCAAATGAATGAAAACATTCCAGTTTACGTGGACTCTAGCCTGTTGTCACGTCAATCTTGTTATTTAGGTAAATAGTTGGCAGTTTTTTGCAGGATCAGCAGCCAATATGCTGCGAGCGGTTTTTGTTTTAGTCACATTATTGACTGGTAACACTATTAATGAGACAATAATTGGCAAATCGTACCGTGGCCGTTGTTCTCATGAAACACGATCCTCGTGTTGGAGGCAGCCAGGCCGAGGAGTTGCCTCTGCAGCCTGGAAGGAGAGGAAAGGATGAGTAGCCAGTGTGCCCAGCTTTTAAATTCATCAGACCCCTGCTGCTTAAATTGCCCCAGCTGTTAATGCTGGAACCATTACTGTAATGGACTCAGCAAATGAAGGAGAACGAAGACACGCACACTTTATTACCAGAGGGGCAATTTTCTCTTCATCTGTAATGGCAGCGGTGCCTCATATTGATCAGACCATCAAGATACTAATCCTCTGTAAAATTACTTGTTATAACTGAAAATGTGTTAATCCAAATCAGTCTGTGTCCTGACTGTCTACTTACTATTGAATACAGACTATCAGATGGTTTATTTTTCATGATTTAAAGCCTCTGCCCCGAAAGTGGTTGGCGTTTCCCTCGCAACACTGAGTGCTTAATCTTAGCTGCAGCCCAGGGTTGTCTTTTTGTTTTAAACAGAACATCACCCACTTAATTAAGGAGTGAGTGTCTGTCTTGCTGTCTGAGTTATGCTGGTGTTTTATGTTCCCCTGGATTTATTAAGCATCTTGTTTTACATTCAGTCTGTGGTTTGTGCTGTAAATAAAAATAGGCCCATCTTGCACATATTAGAAATTTGCAGGTAGCAAATGTCAATAAGTACCAGGGATGTAAGGTGCTTTGATTTATATTTCAGACACCACGTTGTGCTTTGTCGATTGAACCCATAGGCAGGATGCATCCTGGTGTCTTCTGTGTAGCAGATGTGTTTTTGCATCGTTGTCTGAGAAAGTTTATGGTTATTTCTGCATCCTTGGTTCAGTAGATTGCTTTTTAGACAATGAGGCATATGTACTCCCCCTCCTTGTGTTTTGTGAAATGACTATAGCTAGGAATCGTCCTAAGAAGACCTGTTAAAAACTGTTTTATCTTCCTTAATATTTAGAATTGTAAGAATTACTCCTTAAAATTTCCATTGTAGTCTCTACCTACATTATATGTTTACCTGTACACAGGCTCAGATGCTCTCCTTGTGGTATTTTTATTCATTCTTCTATATTGTCATTGCTCAGAGCACTTGTATGTATGGCATTCTCTTTAGAGTTCATTCACAGATACTTAACCAGTACTCTTTGTTGTGCCAAGAATTGTGTTAGAGGCTGGAAATGCAAAGATGAGTAAGATATAATCTTTGCCATGGAGGACCTCGGCTCAGTGAGCAAATGATTACGGTAATTGCAGGGTAGCAAGTGGTGAAAGCCTCCTGTGAATGTAGTTCCTGGAAGCGGATACCAGGTATGGGTGCAATAGTAAAATCAGCCTCATCGATTTTTCTTGTGTTACCAAAAGCAGAACTGTGCAGTTTAATCACACTTTAAGACTCGCGGCTGAATGATTTCTAGCTGTTTGATAGAAATCTCGTCTTTTCTCACTTTTACTGCCCCCTGGAGACTGTCAAAGGAAGGGTTTCCAAAAATGTTTTGATCAGTGACCACATTTTTGGATATGTATAGTTTCCCACGGAGACTACTTTAAAGGGGATAGTGCTTATTTGATTGTTTATGTTCTGACATGTATATTGTAAATCAGTCTTGTTGCTTTATAGTATAGTTTATCAGGAGAGACAGTAGCCTGTTGTGTGTTTCAGAGTATGGATTTTGCACCCAGTTGGCCTTGTTTTCTCCCTAGCTTCTCTACTTACTAGATGAGCGATCTTGGCCAGCTCACCTCATCTCCTGGAGCCTCAATCTTCAACTGTAAAATGGAGATGATACTAATAGTCTAAGGATGAAATGATTTAATATATAGAAAGTATTTAGAATAGCGTTGGGTAAATATAAGTGTTTTGTAAGCATTAGCTGTGATTAATATTACCATGGATGTGACTTTAGGTAGTGAAATTATTTTTAACATGCGGCTAATGAAAGACAGCTTTGTAAATGTATGACAACAATATGTGGGGCACAGATAATTAAGCATTTCTTATTTAAAACGTTATTTTTCCCAATTACATGATAGTTTGTTATATTAGAAAAATTTAAAAATACAAAAAAATACCAAGCAGGAAAAAAAAAGCCTATAATTTTCCAGGGATAACCTCTGTGTTAGTATATTGGTGTATTTGTTAAAATACTATATTATTCTTATTATGCCTATTATATGCCCAATATATCACTGTGAGCCCAGTTTTATCTACAACATATTTATATAAGATATTTTAAACAAAACATAAAGTGTTTCATCATATGGATTTTCATTATGTACTATTTCATCATACGGATTTTTTTTCCTGCTATTATAAATTATCTCTCAGTGACCATTCTTGCACATAACTCTTTGTGCAAACCTCTGGCATTTTCCACAAGGTAAATTAAAAAAAGGCAAATTGTCAGGTTAACATTTGTAAAGAGTTTTAGTTTGCACTGTCAGATTGCCCCCCAGAGAGGTGATGCCAGTTTCTACTGTAAGAAACACTGCCTGAGAATACACGTTTGTTATGTCCTCTCCAACCCTGAGAATTAGCATAAAGTAAAAATATATGCCAATTTGGAGGAGGTGAACTAGGAGCTCATTGTAGAACTAATTTGAATTTTCTTCCCCCCCATTTGTATTTTCTTAATTACTGAGTATATGGTTGAATTCCCTCTCATTGTGTTTATTGACCAAAAATATATTTCTTTTGTGATTTGCTTGTTTATATAGCCTTTGTCCATTTTGGTAATGTGTGTTTGTCTTTTCCTGTTGACTTGTAAGACTACTTCGTAAATATTAGGGATGTTATTTTTCGTTAATCAACTGATGGAAATACTTTTCCTAGTTTGTTTGTTGCCTGCCTTCTACTTTTGAATTTTTATTATTCAAAAATTTTTTGTTCTTTATGTATAGGGAAACTTTTCCCACCTAATTATCAGTTGAATTAGTCACTTATATGTCCTAGGTATTTTGTGTTTTAATATTAAAAAAAAGTTTTTTTAATCTTTATTTATTTATTAAAAATTTTTTTTAAATGTTTTTATTTATTTTTGAAGGAGAGAGAGACAGAGCATGAGCGGGGGAGGAGCAGAGAGAGAGGGAGACATAGAATCCGAAGTAGGCTCTAGGCTCTAAGCTATCAGCACAGAGCTTGATACGGGGCTTGAACTCACGAACTGTGAGATCATGACCTGAGCCGAAGTTTGACACTTTACCGACTGAGCCACCCAGGCACCCCTAATCTTTATTTATTTTTGAGAGAGAGACAGAGTGCGAGCAGGGGAGGAACAGAGAGAGAGGGAGACACAGAATCCAAAGCAGCCTCCAGGCTCCGAGCTGCCACCACAGAGACTGACGCAGGGCTCGAACTCACGTTTGTGAGATCATGACCTCAGCTGAAGTCGGACCCTCAAACGACTGAGCCACCCAGGCACCCCTATATTTTTATATCATTCTTGTAATGCATCTAGAATTTAGTTGGTGTATGAAATGGAGTAGCTATCTAACTTTTCCTCCCAGGTGGTTCACCAGTTTCCACCTCGGATTTATGCAAATTAATTGACTGATTTGAATGGTGAAATACTCAGATCTGCTTTTTGTTTGTTTTTATTTTGTTTTATTGATTCTTTTGTTTTGTCTCTTGTTCTTGATACACCATTTTAGTTACCAGAGCTTCATGATGCCTTCCAGTTTCTAGCAGTACAAGACCTGCATGACTGTTCTTTGTTTTTAGAAGTTCTTTGGCTCTTCTTTTATAAGGAGGAGACAACTTAACAATTTTTCCAGATAAACTTAAAAAATCACTTTTTTAAGTCTCTTGGGTACATCATCCCTTTAGTATTTTAATTATTATTGCATTAAATTTATAACTTAACTTGGAAAGAACTGAAATAAGGGCGCCTGGGCGGCTCAGTCAGTTAAGTGTCCAACTTCAGCTCAGGTCATGATCTCATGGTTCATGAGTTCAAGCTCTGCATCAGGCTCCGTGCTGACAGCTCAGAGCCTAGAGCCTGCTTTGGATTTTGTGCCTCCCTCTCTCTCTGCCCCTCCCCTGCTAGCACTCTTTCTCTCTCTCAAAAATAAACATTAAAAAAAAAACAAAACAAAACAAAAAGAAAGAACTAATTATGGCAAAAAACTTTTCTCATCTGAGTTGCCTGGGTGGCTCAGTCGGTTAGGTGTCTGACTCTTGGTTTCAACACAGGTCATGATCTCGTGGTTAGTGAGTTTGAGCCCTGCATTGGGCTCCACACTGTCAGTGTGGAGCCTGTTTGGGAATTTTCCTCTCTCCCTCTCTCTCTGCCCCTCCCCCACTCTCACTCGCTCTCTCAAAAATAAACTTAAAAAAAATTTTTTTCTCATTCCACAATGTGATTTGTCTTTTTTTAAAAAAAATTTTTTTTCAACGTTTTTTATTTATTTTTGGGACAGAGAGAGACAGAGCATGAACGGGGGAGGGGCAGAGAGAGAGGGAGACACAGAATCGGAAACAGGCTCCAGGCTCTGAGCCATCAGCCCAGAGCCCGACGCGGGGCTCGAACTCACGGACCGCGAGATCGTGACCTGGCTGAAGTCGGACGCTTAACCGACTGCGCCACCCAGGCGCCGCGTGATTTGTCTTTATATTTATTTAAGCTCTCTTTCATGGTCCTCATAAAGTTTTGTAATTGTATTCAATTAAGTACTATTTATTACCTTTTGGGTTTATTACTGTATATTTTACATAATTTGATTACTATTTTTGGTTACTATTGCAAATGGGATATTTTTAAATTATATTTTTAGAGTGGTACATGGGAAAGCTTGTTTTATGTGTTGTTTTTGTAATTGGCCACAATATAGAAATATTCTTATTCTAATATTTTTTGTTTGATTTTTTTTGGGTTTCTAGGTATATACTAGGCATATAATTTAATCATCTGCAAATAAAATTTGGTCTTTCCCCCTTCAGTAATTATATTCTCCTCCCTTTTTTTTTCTTGTGTTATTACTTTGTCTAAAACCTTTGAATAGAGGTGATAGTCATGCTTTTACTACTTATGTTTCAGGATTCTGGTATTGAGTGTAATGATAATTACTGACAATAATCTTTGATTTTTAGTTTATTTTTTTCTAGGGACTGAGGTTGAATTCATGTTTAATATACATGTGCATATATATATGCATATATATTAAAAATGGCTTTTTTAGTTTTGAGAGAGAGAGAGAGAGAGAGAGAGCAAGCAGGGAAAGGGCAGAGTGGGGCAGGGTGGTGGTGGTGGTGGTGGTGGTGGTGGTGGTGCAGACAGAGGATCTGAAGCTCTGCTGTCAGCACAGATCCTGACTCGCGGCTTGAACTCACGATTCGCGGCTTCAACTCATGATTCGTGAGATCGTGACCTGAGCTGAAGTTGGACACTTAACCAACTGAGCCACCCAGGTGCCCCTTGTTGAATATATTTTTGACATTTAGACATTTATTTAGATGGTAATGTCTGACTTTCATTGATAGAATGTAACCTGTTAATATAGTTTCTAATATTGGTTTCTTGGCATAAATCCTACTTAGTCACATTATGTCTTAACATACTACTGAATTCAACCTTGTAGTATTTCAATTAGGAAAGCAAGATGGGTCTATAGCAGTGATTACCAAGGAAGCTGGATGGTAGTACCCCCAGGGTATATCAGAATCTTCAGTGAGCCATATTTAATATGCATGTTATAGTCATAATTCAAACCATAGTTAGTAAAATTTAATAAAACTCTTTTGGCTGATCCTCATCAGCAAATGGTAGAGGGAAGATAATTTACTTGTTAAAATGCTGGGAAACATTCCTTTTTGTGCTTTCTTTTGTCAAGTTTTGCTATCATAGATAAGCCTGTGTCATAAAATGATTTGTACCATTTTCCTCTTTCTGTGCTCTAGAGCCTTTTAAAAAACATTGGAATTATTTTTCCCTTGGATGTTTGAACTAAATTACTTGTAAAACTCTTCATGTGATGTTAGGGAAGGTAATTTTTGGATAACTGTACCAATATCTTTTCTAGTTAGTGGGCTATATAGTTTTTTCCTTTTGAGTAAATTTTGGTCATTATGCTTTCTCAGAAATTGAGGTTTCATATTTACTAGCACAGCACTGAACATAACATTCTCTGGCTTATAAGATAGAGTTGTGCAGTTTTATAATAAAAAATTCCATATTTTTTATTTTTTCTTTTTAATCTTAACTTTATGTATTCATGTAATGTCTTCAAAGCTTGATTCTGTTTGCTTGTGACCTATTTTTTTTAAAACGATCTCTTGAATTTGTTATGCTAATTCATTAATTTTTACCTCAATCTTTATTGTTTCCTTCCTTCAGTTTTGCTTAAACTGCTTTTGTTTTTATTTTACTGAATTCTTGAGATGAATACTTAGTTCATTTATTTTTGTAATATGAAAAGCATTTCAAAATCTTAAAAATAATTTTCCTTTCTGTGTTCCTGTAGCAATTTGTGCATGTTTTTGTAGCGCTTATCACTTAGTATTTCTTAGTTCTACAGATTGTATTTTGGTTCTGTGATGCATGCAGAGTCGTGAGCACAGCACTAAAAATGCTATGTAGATACAAATATGATTTAAAATAGAAGGCTTTTAGTATTCTTGTCTTATCCACTACTCCCCCAGCTCTCTCTCCCAACATAGTATCAAGTTCTTTGGAGGAGAAAGTATTAAAAAATATATGTATATTATATACACACATATATATGTATGCACACGTCCTCTGAAATATGTAACACAACTTTGTTGACAGATATACAGTAAATATTTACTGATTGTTTTCTGAGACTTAATTTTCAAATGCTCATTATCGAGAGAGCCTAAAGTACACTGAGACCTAGGAGCCCTTCACCCACCTATAGAATTTCTAGTTTACTAGGATAAAAAAAAGCTTCTAGTTTATGTCCTAGACTGCCGCATCACCACACAGTTAGTGAAATGGATGTGCATTGCTGGAGGATGTAAATGTTGTGGTTCAATTGCATTTCCTCCGCAGAAGAATGCTAGAGACATTATTATGCTCTTTTCCCAAAACAAAGACTAAAAAGCTAGTGTAATTTATATAAACTGATAATAAATTATAAAATTGATAAAAATTCTTTTCCATTTTTATAGGTCTTAGAGCAGCCCTTTTAAAAAAGTATTTATTATTTGTTTTGAGAGAGAGAGAGAGAGAGAGACTGTGTGCACATGTGTGTGCACACATGCACCAGTGGGTGAGGGGCAGAGAGAATCCCAAGAAGGCTCTCTGTGCTGTCAGTGCAGAGCTGGATGCGGGGCTCAAACCTGAGATTGTGACCTGGGCCAAAATCAAGAGTTGGATGCTTAACCGACTGAGCCATCCAGGTACTGCACAGCTTTTTTTAAAAAAAATTCTTATTTGGAGGAAAAATAAATATGTAGTTATTCCTTCCCTTTCAGTTATAGTTACATTACAATTTCATTGCTTCTCTAGCACTGAGATTTATTTTTATTTTTAACATGTTTTGTTTATTGCTATATAGGGGTGTGGTATTGTATCATGGTCTGTTAAGATTTCCCATGGTTTTTTTTTGGAAAATGAATGCCATCTGATAAGTCAGTCCTAGATTAACAGGTTTATTTTATTTTATTTTATTTTATTTTATTTTATTTTATTTTATTTATTTAATTTTATTATTTATTTTTTAATTATTTTTTATTTTTTATTATTTTTTAGCAGGTTGATTTTAAATTGCTAAATGTGGGGCTCCTGGGTGGCTCAGTCTGTTAAGCGTCCGACTTCATCTCAGGTCATAATCTCATGGTGTGGGTCCAAGCCCCGCTTCGGGCTTAGTGCTGACAGCTCAGAGCCTGGAGCCTGGTTCGGATTCTCTCTCTCTCCCTGCCCCTCCCCCACTCGTGCTCTGTCTCTCTCTCAAAAATGAATAAATGTTAAAAAAGATTAAATAAATTGCTAAATGCCATACAAATGCTGAGTGATCGTTGTTTTCTGTGTAATTAGTAAATATTTTTTTAGAATAATATTCATTGAAGGGCTTTACATAATCCCTGACATTTCAGTGTTGTGGTTTCTAGTAAAGCACGCCCCCCACCCCCATTTTTTAGCAGTTCATTGCTAGCAGGGAAAAAGGAGGTATAACTTTTTGAAAACAAAAATACCCTTTAGGCTATTTTTAAAGATTCCTACGAGACTTTATGTCTCAGATAATTGATGGTAAATTTTGTTTGGTTGTTTTTAATCTCAAACTGTGGGGATTTACAAAGCAAGTTTCATCTCCGTGAAATGAAAACTAATTCGATGATACTGTATAAGATCTACCAATCCCTGAGGAATTGCCTCAAGTTCTCCCTCTTTCATGAAGCTTTTGAGGATTATTTCTTTCATCTCTTTCCTGCTGACCTTATTTCCTATGTCAGAATGTATGGTAACAACAGTAAGTTTGCATATGGTACAATACCGTGCATCTTGACATTTGGTCATAATAGGTATCGCATCTTTTTATTGCTCACATCTAGTGGTGTTTCCTGTAATTCTCTTTTCCCTAGAGAGATTATAAGCTCCCTCTGGCCAAGAGCCATGTTACAAATTTGTTTTATGTATCGAGTAAGGTGCTAAAGATCTGGTTGCCTCTCACTGTTTCCGGTGAAATGGAATTGTGTATAAACCGAAAGTTGAGCTTTTTGTTTGTTCGTTACACTTGATAGCACATTTATTTGTCCTCGGCTCTCTATTTGTTCTCCATCCACAACAGAAAATGCTTTATTTAGAAATGTTTTGTGTAAAGCCATATGACGAATAGATCTCAGGAAACTGGATTTGTGGACCATAGGAAAATCTTAGATGTTGGTGGCCCTTTGCCTATCGCTGTGGTTTTTTAAAGCGCTGTATCTGAATCGCCTGTGTGTGTCCCGATTCATTTTGCCGTTTCATCCACTGCTGTTCCTCCTGTTTTTATTTAAGACTATAAAGTTACTTTAGTGTAACTGCTGCTGTCACCTTTGCCCTTAGCTAATCAAATAGTTTACCTTGAGGGAAGCATTTATCTCCCACTTTCATTATTATTATTTTTGTAGCTGTAAAGATATATATTTTATGTCTGCAGAAGGCTGTAACAGTGAAACGAGGTATTGATCTGCTGTATTTAGCAATTTCTTTCCACCTTGCCATCAATAGCATGTCAGCATCTGTCTGTACCGTGGTTGACCTCACAAATAGCTCTTTATGCTCCCATTGGATTCAAATGATAGAGTATGCTGAAAACTTAATCAATGAATGATTATAAAGTTTTTAGTATTATTTCATGACCCGGAGGCAACCGGTACTCCTTGCACTGAACAGTTCCGTGTGCAATGAATATGGTAAAATGAGTGTGTCTGGCTTTTGTTCGGCCGAGAGCAGGGCACCTGCTTGGGTTAGCTGGTACTTCTGTACTGATGATCTCAAAGCACTTAGGCACTTCGCCGCAGCATCTCGCCTTGCGGAATCGGACACAGAGAAGAGCAGTCCCTCCATTTGGCTTTGTTCCCCACCCTCCACCACCATGAGCATGCAGCAATATTTCTACACTCCAACAGTGAGCATCAGGCCTTTTGGCTTCATTTACAGAAGAAAGGTAAACAAAATTAGTTGCTATGTCACTGTATCACTGAGGGCCTGATAAAAAGCCGCATGTTAAGAGGAGGGAGGATTATCGTCGTCTCCGTCTAATGGTCTAATGGGACTTTCTGGAACAACTACCAGGCCCAGTTGTTGAGACCACGTTCTGCATCCCAACTCCCACTGTGGGAATTCTGTTCATCTCCACTGATCTGTGGAACACTGAAATAGCAGGAGTCATTGATTTGACTGAAATCACATTTGACTGAATGTAGCAACATTTTTTTTTTTTTTTTTTTTGAATCTTGCTGAATGTATATATACATGTGGGAGAACCTTTTAGATAGTGAAATTTGGGATAAATGGGGAAGGTGGAGCACAGTGGTTGTCCTCCTGATCTCTCCAGGATATGTGTCCAGTGTTTCTCTCCAAGAAAATGCTATTCTGGTGCGTTCCCCTTACGTATCAACCGAGTAGAAAGTTTGACAAGGGGTATTGAGTATTCATGTATCAATTCATTCCTCAGACATTTTGTGAGTATCTACCGTGTCCTGGGTTGGAGAGACTGGATATGAGGGTTGGCTCTTCCTTTTGAATGTTCATGAAAAACTGTGCTGCTCTACCTCGAAATGAACGTGCCCACCCGCCTTATTCCTACCAACTGCCGTTATCTCATCCCCCCTGCCTCCAGGATGTTTTGAAGAGGGGAAGCGAAGGATGGATCTTATGACCACAGGTTGATGTCCAGCCAACTTCTCCTTCTCTTGTCATCTGCACGAAAGGATCAAGTGGGGACCCCTTCACGCAGAGTCACAGAGCAGGAAGGCCTGAGGAGGGAATTCAGCCAAGCTCTCGGATCTGAGGGTGACAGAACGCATTTAGGCACCACACCCTCTTTTTCCTCCAGTGTGATAATTCGAGCATTGGACTCAGCCACGCAAAATTTTTCTTGGGATCTGCCGCTCCTAAATTCTTGGTTTCCTCTTGTCACCCTTTATGAGTCTGGGACTAATTAATCAGCTAGCCTGTTTTTTGAAGCCATTTAAGTTTTTGTTCTGTGTTATCCCGTAGGAATATGAATGGCATTAGTAGATTCTAGGGGTGTCTAAAAGGAGTACTTTCTTTTATTTGTCCTGTATTGGTTCACATTAAGCTTTGATGTTTGCAAGCCAGGTCTAAAATAAAAGGATTTGGGGAAGAAGTGCCTGTCTCTGAATTCAGTCTTTGTGATTTCGTGGGCCATATATGCCTGAATATGAAGTAAAGAATTTTCCCCCTAAAATTATCCCTCAGGAAAGAGACGTCATTTCATATTCACATTCTTCCCAAGTCTCTTACATTGCAGAATGCTCACTTAGCTATTTTGTTTTGAACAGTGTTATTTAAGTAGTTGTCCCAATAGTATGTGAATCAGTACTTGCGGCTTGTGAGGTTTTTCTTGATCAGAACTACGCAGAGTAATCTGGGTTTATACACCGTAATTTCTGGTTTTGCTTGGGAATGGCAGGTTGATGCGTGCTCATACATTACTTAAAATAACTTGCGTTTGGTTTTCTCCATCTCTGTGTCAGAAACTAGCTGTGTTCTTTCTTATTGCTAGAGCATAGGGCAATTAGTTGACCTCAGCCTGTACAGGCTTTAATGATGGGGTGTTCTGGCTTTGTTCCTTATAGTTGATAGGTTATCTCCTCTCCCCAGGCTTACTTAAGGAAGAGTGGGTGATAGTGATCAGGGCTTAAAGAGTGACTTTAGTGCCATAGTTGGTATAGACCAACACCTTTATAGAAGGCTCGTTTTCAAGTTCATTCCGCTAAAGGCTGTCTCTGATGAGGGCCACTTATGGCTCTATTTGTGGATAGAAATCCTATTGTTGGTGAAAAGGGTATAAGAAGACCTGTCCAACTTAATTCTTAATCCTAGCCGGTCACTTTTAGTGACAATCATAGGCTTCTAAATAAGATGAGACATTTCTTTTTGCTCAATAAAGATGAAATCTCTTTGTTAATATATATTAACACACACATCTGAGTGGGATCATGTCATTCCATTACAGAAAAAACAAGAAGATTTCAAAGTTAGAATTATGGAAGGATGTATTTCTGTCACATGTAAACTCTGAATAATCTGTGAGTGATATTCTCATAAAAAATTATAAAATGCATTGATAAATTACCGCATACTTAAAATTCTCTTGCTTTCATTAAATAAAATTCCGCACATATAGTTATAGTCTTATGCTCTCCTGGTTATATGGTAATAAGATGAAATCATTCCTTTTTAAGGTTATTTTCTTTGGTACACAATTTGTGAACTTTCCTAGAAAACTGTCAACTGGGTTCTTCTGTGCCATGTGGCATTATATACTTTATTAGAAACTCCCTGAAGAATAAATTAATTTTGTGTTTTCTTTCCTTTTTTTAGGATCTGAGATTGTGTATGTGTCTGAGGCTACGAATGTGTTGAAAAGCATAGCCTGCTTAAAACCATGGCTGAGGAGTTATGCTTAACCGTATACTTTGCATGCATTTGTGATTTGAAATAGGAAAAAAAGTCAAATCGGAGACAGCTTGAATGGCATGCTGTCAGTTTGGCGCTTCATGAATTGGCGATGGTCTCATTTAGGACCTTCAGATGTGTCTCTGCCTGGACAGAATGAGAGCGTTTTGCATGTTCTGGAGGAGACAGCCACTCCTTGCTGCTTCACAATAGGCAGTGGTGCATGACAGTTGCCCTTCATTGCTGGCTTCTTGGAGCTTAACCTCTGACCCTCCACTTAGTCGCTGTGCAGCAGTTGGAGCAGGTTGGAGATGTTGGTGAATGACGGGCATTGGCCTGCAACGTGCTTGTCATTATTGGACTGTCAAAAGGAGCCTGCCATTGGTTTCCATCAAGGTTTGAAACCTCTGTGCAGCAGTCCATATTACTTAACTTCCAAGGCTGTCAGCAGCATGATCAAATGTGCATAAAAAATCAGAGTGCTGAATATATCCTCAATCAGAAGATAGGAAGTTTTCCCTCTTCTTTCCTTTCTCTCTCTCGCTCTCGCTCTCTCGCTCTCTCTTTTCATTTTCCTTTTGGTTAAATTTATTCAGATGGCTTCCGCAGGGCCAAGAGGTTGAATCTGTTGCCACGGTGAAAAAAGTACACTCTTGTCTCCTGTGGTCTGAGTTTCAGATAGCACAGTGCAGATCTGAGCACCTCTGCCAGTTAAACTCAGTCTTGTCTCGCATATTCTGTCAGCTTCCGGCCATTGGTTTAAGGGACTAGACGCGAGCCCGGTGGTACCTGGGGTTAGCTGACAGGATGAAACGTTTATTCTGGTCTTTGTGGGATGTTGCAAAGGGATGGGGAGGTCCGTTGATGCGAGTTGTGAGGCGTGAATTGAAATTTCAAATAAAGAACGAAGGGGGCATAGCGCAGCGCTGGATGGTGATTATCTCATTTAAGACTTTTTTCTTTTGGTCCTCCTCATGGTAAAGAAATTCCGACACAGCGAGTGTAATTGGCCAGGACTAAGTCTTAGAGACTTCAGAGGTCAGTCTCAGGCAGTACGTTTCCTAGATGCAGAACATGATGGCAGTGGAAGCCATCTTTTCTCATAGATTTGAAACCCTGAATTCAAAAGCATCCCAACGTGGAGAAGGATGAGGGAAAGCTTAATAGTATTCTTAAAGTATATGAAAAGTTCTGGTCACTAACTCTGGTTTGCTTCTACTGTTGTGTAGTGGATGGGGGCGCCCGGAGACTTGAATTTTCGTTTGGCTTCTGCCATTTCCCAGCTTGGGCCACCTTGGGTGAGTCAGCGAACACCCTCAGCGTCAGGGTCTTCAGATTATGTTCGCACTCGGAACACCCAAGAAAGGAGACCCTGCTTGAAAAGTTGCTCCAGGACCTCCCCTGCTACCCCTTGATTTCTCTTTTGTCTTTTTTTTTTTTTTTTTTTTTAAGTGGGAAGGATTTATTAATGACTTCTCACGGTGCCATCCTTGGCCAGATGAAATATTCTAGAACTCAAAACAGTCAGTCTTGGCGTCTCTCATCTTCCCTCCCCGCCCCCCGCCCCACCCAGTACACTGATGTCAGTTCGGTAACATGACATGTTAGTCAGGTACTCAAACCACAAATCTGAGGGGCCTGCCTGCCTTCTCCCTCCCTCCTTCCTTCTCTTCCAGACAAGTGTCGAGCCCTCACTCAACAAATATTTTTTGAGCCCTTCCTGTGTGCCACGCCCTGTCCTAAGTTGCCGAATCCGGCCATGAACCAGGCAGGCAGCCCCTGTCTTCATGGAGCTCCAGTGCTGCAGGGAGAGACGGAAAATAAACACGTAAACACGGGTCTACTGTTGGTGGTTCTAAATGCTCTGAGGAGGAGTGAAGCAGGGTAGGAGGGCAGGCGTCCCCTGGGATGTCAGCGCAGAGCTCTCAGGGGAGGATTCTTTCCAGCAGACAGGACGGACTGAGGGAAGGAGCGAGAGGGCGCTGGGAAGACTTGAGGAGAGGCTTCCAGAAGAAGGAGGGCAGCGCTTCTCCCTCCCGCGCCTCATCCGGTTGGTTCCTACGCCCTGGCCCCCGTCCCCACGTCTTCCCTTCTCTCATCTCTTCTTCTTGGCGCCAGCCCTGTGTTCGGGCCCTTTGGATTTCCTTAGGCTCTCGGCCTGCTGTTTCCCTCCTGTCAGGTTGTTCCTTGCCACCCTGCAAGGTGTGAAGTGGCCGTGTCGCTCCGCTGTTCACAATTTCTCAGAGATTTACTCCTGGCTGCGTGTTAAAATTCCGACCCCTGGGCTTGCCAGATGAGGTTCCTCTTGTTTCAGTGTCATTTATTATCTGCGGCCGACCCTTGCCCCCACCCTCTCATCTCCGCCACCTCACGCCTGGTCCTCCTGTTGTGACGGGGGGGGGGGGGGGGCTTCCCTGAGGACGCCAGCCTCAGTGCCTTTCCAGCTGTCCTTCTCTCCTCAGACCCCTCTCTTCCCATCTCAGGGGCACCCAGAGAGGGAGAAAATGACAGCGTTTGCAAGCCATTTCCGCAAATGCCTCTTCCTCTGAGACTCTGTGCTTTTCCCGTCCTCAGTGTTTTAGACACTTCTTAGCTTTTACCTCACTATACCTGTTTATCTGTTCGCTTGACTGGTTGGCGAGGGCCTCGAAGACAAGGTCCGTGCTTCTATTCATCTGTTGTAGTCTTAGTATCTGGCACCGAATAGACAGTACGTCATCGCCTGTTGTGGCGTAGTCTGTGGAAATATTTAGAGACACAATTTATCATGGAGTTGGACTTTAATGAGAGCAGGCATAGACCTTTGGAAGAGCTCTTGAAAGTCTTCCATTATTTCTAGTGGGACTTCCTCCCGTAGGCCCACCTTAAGTCACCAACGTCATGGTCAAGGGAAAAGGAGGGTGGAGCATGAGCATGTTAGAAAATACAAGTATTATACTGACTTCCCAGTAATTACGGTAATGCCAGGATATAGTGTCTCCCAGCAAGTTAGCCTCAGATAAACTTTTATGTTGCCTTTCTTAGGGTACAACATATACTATGTGTCTTCTGCCCAGGAAGGTGGTACTAAATTTAGTATTCCAGTTCAGTAAGTAAATTTTGTAATTTGTCTATCAATCCATTTATATTGATATTTTCTAGATAGTACTATATAGAGTTGTCACAGTTTTTTTTTTATTTTTATTTTTATAATTTTATTATATTAGAAGCATTGTAGGGGGCACCTGGGTGGCTCAGTCGGTTAAGCGTCTGACTTCAGCTCAGGTCACGATCTCGCGTTCCGTGGGTTCGAGCCCCGCGTCGGGCTCTGGGCTGACGGCTTGGAGCCTGGAGCCTGCTTCCGATTCTGTGTCTCCCTCTCTCTCTGCCCCTCCTCCATTCATGCTCTGTCTCTCTCTGTCTCAAAAATAAATAAACGTTAAAAAAAAATTAAAAAAAAAAAAGAAGCATTGTAGGGCCAAAGCACAGGAGATGCCATCATATCTGTACTAATTTACTTAACAGTCCCCTTTTGTTGACCATTTAGCTTATTTCATTTATTTATTTATTTATTTTAGTTTATTTATTCTGAGAGAGAGAAAGCATGCACAGCAAGGGAGGAGCAGAGAGAGAGAGAGAGAGAGAGAGAGAGACAGACAGACAGACAGACACACACACACAGAGAGAGAATCCCAAGCAGGCTCTGCACTGACAGCACAGAGCCCGGTGCAGGTCTTGATTCCACAAACTGTGAAATTGTGACCCGAGCCGAAATGAAGAGTTGGGCGCTTCACTGACTGAGCCATCCAGGTGCCCCTTCACTTATCTTTATTAGCATAAATAATGCTGTGTTTAAGTTTGTTCAGACATCCTGACGTGCACTTTTTAGGAAATTTTTTTTATGAGTAAATTCCTAGAAAGAGAACATAAGGTCAAAAGACAGGACGATTTTTTTTTAAGGCCCTTTGATGCATATTGCCAAATTACCTTTTGGAAAAGGTGTGTAAATCTTTGTCAGGGTAGGTTGTAGAAAGTATCCAGTCTTTTAGTGTGTTTGTTTCTTAGATTATCTGCAAGTGAATTTGGGGTCTCACTGGGGACTTTACATGTCAGAGGTGATCCTGAGGAACTAATGGCTGTCAAGAGCAGAAGAAAGGAGAGAGAATGAGAGAAAGAAGAATAAAATCTCACGTTTTGCCCTTGAAACGGCAGAATGGCTGGTAGGGTCTGGTGCAGTGATTTGCACACGCGCTTGGGACCTGGGCGCCACATGGGCTCTGCTGCGGGAGCTGGGCGCCTGAGAAGAGCTTGGCCCCTTTTGTGTACTTTATATGCGTATACCTTTGGGTAAGAGTTCTTTCAAGTTAATTATTTAAATCTTGAAAAGTTTGAAAGCTACTGATTAATGGGTCTCTTAGTTTGCTAGGACTATTTTTCAGACTCGTGGTTTACCATGGATCTTGCTCCTGCCTCTGCTGGGTTTGTTTTTTTTTTCTTTTAATTTAATTGTTTATTTTTTAAAATTTACATCCAAATTAATTAGCATATAGTGAAGCAATGATTTCAGGAGTAGATTCCTTACTGCCCCTTACCCATTTAGCCCGTCCCCCCTCCCACACCCCCTCCAGCAACCCTCTGTCCTCCATATTTAAGAGTCTCTTCTGTTTTGTCCCCCTCCCTGTTTTCATATTATTTTTGCTTCCCTTCCCTTATGTTCATCTGTTCTGTGTCTTGAAGTCCTGATGAGTGAAGTCATATGATATTTGTCTTTCTCTGACTAATTTCGCTTAGCCTAATACCCTCCAGTTCCATCCACGTAGTTAGTTGCAAATGGCAAGATTTCCTTCTTTTTGATTGCCGAGCAATACTCCATTGTATATAGATACCACATTTTCTTTATCCATTCATCCATCGATGGACATCTGGGCTCTTTCCATACTTTGGCTATTGTGGATAGTGCTGCTATAAACCTGGGGGTGCATGGGTCCCTTCGAAACAGCACACCCCTATCCCGTGGATAAATGCCTAGTAGTGCAATTGCTGGGCCGCAGGGTAGTTCCATTTTTAGTTTTTTGAGGAACCTCCATCCTGTTACCCAGAGTGGCTGCACCAGCTTGCATCCCATGCCTCTGCTGGTTTTTTGGGAAGTCAGGGTCCTCATTCGTCGTTGCCTTCGTAAAAGAACTGTCTTGCTCGCCCAGAGGAGAGCGGAGTGATCGCTAGAGTTAGGGGCCTCCGCTATCCCTGCGGCACTTTACAACAACCCTGTTACCTGCTTGAGGTGTGTGCGGTTAAGGCACTGTGGCGTCAGATCACTTTCCAGCTCCAGCTGCGGTGCAGGAACTGTGAAGTATCTGTTTTAGGCCGGGTACAGGCTCCGGCACCTTAAGGGCAGCCGCTTCTTATCTCGCTTTTATTAGCATTGGTGTCAACATGCTCTAAAACCCGATGAGCTGCTCTCCTTTCTGATAAAAAGAAAATGACCTGCCTGGCATGGATGGAGAGAGAGGTGCCTCAGGCAGATTACATTGTCACCTCTCATAATATAACAGCACGCGTTAAAACACACACACACACACACACACACACACAGGCCACTAGATTTCTGTTTACCCATGGAAGTGTTTGACATTTTTGGCTCCTGATGAAATGCGCTGGGTGCAGAGGAAGGAATGAATGAGTAAGGGGAAAAAGGAGTCTGGCTTCTTAAGAGAGATTTTGAAGACACAAAGGGACTTAAATCGCAACCCTGGAACCGTCTGTTGGCAGAACCCTAAGACCTGAAACCCTAGAGGAAGCTCCTTTTTCAGGCTGTTTTTTATCCTAACCTACGTTTATTTAGAGCCAAGATCTCTAACATGGTTTGGCTGACTTCTCTAAAGGTGAACTAAACATAGGGCTACCTGTAGAGTTTAGAGTCTCCGAGGAGATGCCAGCCTGGAAAATTAGAGAGGTAATTACCCGCCCCTCAGCAAAGTAGGATTTTCTTCTCAGTTAAATATATTTACTTACATGCGTTTAAGGACAGAGTCTGAGAACTCTTGGAAGAAGTTGTAGGCATTTTGAGATGTTTGGGGTAATTTAAGTCTTTTTTTTTTTTTAGACAGCAATTGTGTGGTTTAACCTGTCATCTTGAAATATAAATTATGTAGGGGTTGCATAAAAAAAGCTGCCTGTGACACTTCTAGGTGCCTCAGAAAAAGTTTGAGTTTGTCTCATGTCTGTTATGGCAACACTGAGTTGTTACACAGAACGTCATGTAAGGATGTTCTCTGCAATTTTAAATGACAAAATGTGACTTCTTTAGCCAGAATCGAAGTGTTTTATGTTAATGGAAAACTGATTGGCAAGAGGGTAGAACACACATAACAATAACAATAAAACAACAAAAGCCGATTCTACAAAATTGCAAGTAGTTTTGGAGATTTGTTTAACTTCATCATTTGAGTCAACTCATGACAAACCATTTTTCAAAGAGCGTACGGAATGGAACCAATACTTAAAACGCATTTCTCAGTGTAGTATTGTCGAATCTTAAGAGTGATGTTCCTTGTCTGACCTTTCTTTCTCCTTAACATATGAAATTTTGCACTTGTTAACATAATTTGCAAGTGATAAAAAAGCTGGATATTACCACACCTTCAGTTTCTGGATTCTTGTCTATTATTTAGGTTTCTTATGAATAAGAGATTTAATCTCTTATTTCTTAAAGGAAGTAATCTGTATTTCTCACTCTGGCTATTCTGTCCTGCAATGTTATGTATGACCCCTTGGTACAAAATTTGAGAGGAACAGAAACTCTCTGGTGATGTAGGTACTCTTTAATATTTCCAAAACGACTGGTGTCTTCCAGAATAGAAAGAGTGTTGTGTTCACTTGATTGCAAATCCCCGCTGTCTACAATTCTGGTTGGGTGGCTGAATCCCATTAGAGTTGGTGTGTGTTAAAGCGTTTCATGCATTTTGCTCAGTGTGAGTTTGAAAAACCCTCCTACGTGTAACAATTCCCATTTAACAGTGGGTTTAAACGTGACTTTCCTCACGTCGTAAGCTGCCCGGAAGAAGGAAGTTCTTCCGGAACAGTGGCTTAATAATTATAGCCCAGGACACTGGTACCTTCAAGTTTTCTGTTCTGTCATCTTTAACACGTGGGCCTTGTGGTCACTGGCGGGTGATCACGAGATGGTGGGAATGGTGCCAGACGCCATGTGCTCATAGAGCAGTGTTTAAGGCAGGAGGAAGAGGGTGGGAGGATGCAATATTATGATTTGTAAGAAAAACATATTCTTGGTTTTCACCCCGTACTCTTGGCTCACAGCTCCCCAGATTCTTCAGATTTCCTAAGTCCTGAGAGTGTCAGCGTATCTTTTGTAATGTTAATGAGGTGACCTTTGGAAAGCACCAAAAGATGGGACTGATTGTGAGTGGGGTGAGCCTATGGTCAGAGGGTTGGAGCTTCCATTTGCAGCTCCCCCCCCCCCCCCCCCCGCTGACCAGGAAGGGCAGGGGCTAGAGATGGACATCCGTCAACAGTGACCCATTGTTTCATCAGTTATGCCTGTGTATTGAAGGCTCCATAAAACCCCGATTCAGAGAGCTTCAGGTTGGGGAGCATCTGGGGATTGGGGAGAGTGGCGTGCCTGGAGGGAGGGTGGAGGCTCCGGCCCCTTTCCCCCTACTGTGCCCTATGCGTCTCTTCCATTTGGCTGTTCCTGAGTTCCATCCTTTTATAATAAACCAGGAATCTAGTAGGTAAACTGTTTCCGGGTTCTCTGAGCCATTCTAGCAAATTAACTGAACCTGAGGAGGAGGTTGTGGGAACCCCTGCTTTATAGCCCGTTGGTCAGAAGTACAGCTAACACCTGGACTTGTGGCTGGTGTCTCAAGCCCAAGGAGGTTGTTCGAACCTTCCGATCTGTAGCCGCTTGGTCAGAAACACAGGCAGTAATAACCTGGCCTTGTGACTGGCATCTCAACTGGAGTGGCCAGTCTTGCAGGACCGAACCCTTAACCCGTGGGATCTGAACTTCTCTCTAGGTAGTGTCAGAATTGAGATGAATTCTCGGGCACCCTGTTGGTATCTGGAAAATTACTTGGTGCTCTGTGGGAGACCCCCCCCCACCCCAATAGGAATTGGTACTGGAACCAAAAGAGAAGATAAGAGGGAGTCTTTGTATTAGGAGACTCTTTCCCCCAGGCCTCCTGGCAGACTCCTCATTATGTCCTGATGGCCAGGCCTGGATTACTTGGCCATTCCTGGTCGCAAGGCAGGCTGGGAAATGTAGTATTTGGCAAAAGGGAATGAGATTTCTATGTGTTACAGGCTGAATGTTTGTATCCCCTCACATTTGTATGTTGAGTCCTAACCCCCAATGTGATAGTATTTGGAGATGGGGTTTGGTGGGGGGATAGTTAGGGTTAGATGGAGTCATGAGGTTGGGGCCCTCGAGCCGAGATTAGTGCCCTTAAGAGACATCAGAGTGCTCGCTCTGTCTGTCTGTCTCTTTCTCTCCCTCTTCCTTTCTCCCTCCACAAATACAGAGGTCTTGTGAGCATGCAGTGAGACAGGGCTGGCTAGAAGCCAAGAGAAGAAGCCTCAGAACGAAACCTACCTTATCAGCACCTTGATCTTGGCCTTCCCAGCCTCCATGCCTCCGAGAAATAAGTTTCTGTTCTGCCATCCAGGCTGTATTTTGTTATGACAGTCTGTGCTAAGGTGCCATGGCTGGCTTCGAGTGCTCATGGCACATTCCTTAGAATCGTGTTCATTGCTGCCCTGTTCATAGGAGAAGGAAGAGCTGGTGAGTAGGTAGCCAGTGGTTTCTGCCACGTTCAATTAATGTACGACTGGAAAGGGGACTTTTATCTCCTATCCCAGGATGACCAAGGAATGTGGCCTTTGTTAACCATATAATACAACCGCTTGACACAAATACATATAAAAGCAGGATTAGAACTTGGAATCATTCATGCAACACATTTAATTAGCACATTCAGTGTTCCAGGCTGTTGCCCGAAGCTGAAGATACTGCCCTGAATAAGAGGGACGACCCCTGAACTCGTAGGGCTTATAGACAAGTTGGACGCAGAGATTACGGGAGAGACGCTTACACAGTAGTGGCATAGCTTAGAATGGGGGAACACACAGTTTGCTGTGCAGTGAATGGACGCCAGCTAACACTGACTTGGGGGGGTCTGAGAAGGCCTCCCGGAGGAGGTGGCATCCTCACTCACATCCTGAGGCAGGATTCTGTTCGTCTCTGAAACTGATGCATCGACCACCCTCTTTTTTGTGTAGGTGCTCTCGAAAACTCCAGGCCAAACCAAGTCTGCTCTTCAAGTGGGGACTGGCCATGGGGATTCCACGTACTTCTTGGAGCGCAATTGAGTCAGCAGCTCCAGAAGCCGCACAGCACAGGGCCAATAGCATCGTCTTCAAAGACAGGCAGATACAAGTTCCTGCCTCTGACTGGCAGTGTAAGAGAGGGTTTTCCTGAGCCTCAGTTTCTTATTTTATGAAACGGAGGGAAATAATACGTAGCTGTGTAGACATGTTAGTGGAAACAGCCAGCTCTGATGGGGCGTTGAATACCCGCAAGGCTCTTTTCTAAGAGCTTTTACTTTAAAGGCTCTTACTTTAAAGTACATGTTACTCCCGTGAAATAGATCTTACTGTTATCTCCTCTTTTCAGGTGAAGAGACTGGGGACAGAAAGGTTAATAATGTGCTTGGAGACCTGCAGCTAGTAGCTGGGAGAGCTAGGTTGAAACACAGGCTGCCTTGCTCCTGAGTCCGTCGTACCGAGGAAAGTCCACCAGACTCTTCTTCTCGGCTCTGCTGTGATGGGACAAACCAAGTCAGGCTCCTGGCTTCGTGTCTCTGAAATACAGCACCACCAGTGAACAATTTCTGCCTGTACCCTGGTCGGTACAGAGTCCTTTCTGGAAATCTTGGGATCACCCGTTGTGTCACCATCTCTCTTCAGTCAGGCACGTGTCTTCCGGTCTAGGAGCAGCTCTAAAATCTGACCCCTCATTCCTGCCGCCTCTGCTTCAACTCAGATCCTCTCAAAATACCTCCTTCCAGCAAAATGGCAGCAGCCTCCTAACTGGTTTTCTCATCACTCTTCTTCCCTTCTCCCCCGGCATCTGCCCTCTTTGCTGGTCCATAGTCTACTTAGCTAATAAGATGGCTTTTCTTATTATTGGGCTGCTCTCAGTTCATCATGGGTCTTCGTTAAATGTGATCCTATTGCCTGTAGGATCAAGTGCAGGTGCCACAGGTGCGTAGGTGTCCTTTTATTTCCAGGCTGATATCTAACTTCCCTTTCCCTTCCCGGCCCTGCCCCCACCTGCCCTCCCCCTCCCAGGTCCCTCTGTTTATTTTGTCAGGGACACCCCTTCAACTTCACTTCATCCCTCCAACCCACTGTCCTCCGCCCCTCCCCCACCACGCACCTGGGGGCAAGTCCAGCTCCTTCTTGAGATTTAGCTCTAGAGTTTCCGCCTCTGCAAATCCTTCCTTCCGTTGTGCCCATTTACCAGTTCACTTTGTGCCTCACTGTTGCATTGGTGTCCTTGGTCTGTCTCTTTGGTGGCAAGTCCCTGGAGAGCAGGAACCCTGTCTGCATCTGTCCCTGCAGTGCTAAGTGCGGTTCGCGCCAACAGGAGGCCTCTCGTGATACGTATTTTTAATTTTGCATGATGGACACATTTTCCTGATGTCTGTGTGAGGGAGATTCATATGTGCGCGTGCACACACAACCACACACACTCACACCCGCTCCCTCGCACTTATGTGTGTATGCTGGTGCTCCTTGTTACCCAGCGGCAGTATGAGCCTTCGTTTATTTTGCCTGCGTGGTGCCCTCTAGGGAAACATACATTGGTTCTGTCGGGCTGACTTTATGAGGAAAGAACGTGTATTCAGTGCGGTCTGCGCAGTTTTGCAGGTGCTTTTTCCAGCAATTTTTTAGCCACGTTAATAGCATGCTAGAAATCATGCCATTACACGGAGGGATTATAGTGGAAAATAGCAGCTGTCCCCCTTATTCCTCCTCAACTTCCCCACTTTGAGATGACCACTCTTTCTTTTTCAAAAGCAGCTTTATTGAGGGCGCCTGGGTGGCTCAGTCGTCTGAGCGTCCGACTCTTGATTTTGGCTCAGGTCGTGATTTCATGAGCCATGAGATCAAGCCCCACTTTGGGGCTCTGTGCTGACAGTATGGAGCCTGCTTGGGATTCTCTCTCTCCCCCGCTCTCTGCCCCTCCCCTGCTCACACTCTCTCTGTCTCTCTGTCTCTCAAAATAAAACTAAATAAACATTTAAAAAAGCAACTTTATCGAGATGTGATTTACATACATAGTTTACCCATTTAACATATAGAATTCAGTTTTTTCCAGCTTATGCAGAGTTGTGGGACCATCACCACTGAAATCTAATTTTAGAACGTTCGCATCTCCGGAAAAAAACCCTTGTACTCGCCAGCTGTCACTCTCCATTCACTCCTGTCAACCAACACTCCCAGCCCTAAGCAACTGGGAATCTACTTTCCGTGTTTATAGATTTGCCTGTTAGAGACATTTTATATCAATGGAGTCATTTAGTATGTGGTCTCTCGTGACTAGCTTCTTTCACTTAGCATAATCTCTGTTTTCAGGGTTCATCCATGTTGTCGAATCTATCAGTGCCTTATTTTCACGGCCGAATAATACTCCATTTTTTGGATGTACCACAATTTGTCCATTCATCACTCGATGGACACGTGGGTCTTTCCACTTTAGGGCTATGCTGAATGATGCCGCTGTAAACATCCGTGCACAAGTTTTTGTGTAGACACATGTTCTCATTTCTCTTGGGCATGTGGATAGGAGCGGAATTGCTGAGTCATGTGGCAACCACTCGTTTAACTTTTGGAGGGACCTGCTGGACTGTTTCCACAGCAGCTCTGCTGTAGCACATGCCCAGGAGTAATGTAAAAAGGGTTCCAGTTTCTTCACTCCCTTGCCCGTACTTGTACTTGTCCTTCTTTTTACCTCTCTGATTTAATTCTCACAATTCCTCAGTGTAGTCGAAGAAAAACATTCTTACTCTTATTTCGTAGATGAAAACTCCCAAGTCATCAGACAGATGAAACAAGATGCCTAGTATACATGTAAATAAGAGGTGGAGAAGAGGCAGGGATAGTTCAAAACAACAGGTCATCCAAAAAGAATGAAAGAGCTTTGCCATCAGGTAGTTAGAGCTATGTCAGGGATATTTCCCATCCCCACATTTTCTTTTAAATCAGTGTGATTTTTTGTTTGTTTGCTTGTTTGTTTGCCTGCATTAAAAAAAATTGAGGTATAATTCACATAACATAAAATTAACCATTTTATGAGATGACTGCTCCTTGTCCGTGGGCTTTTCTAATGGTTATATTGTCTTGAAAAATATTTGCATGTGTTTAAAAGTACTTTGTTTATTTACAAAAAAAGAGGAAGAAATACAAATTTGATTACCAGAGAGCTATCGTAGATCTACAGGAGGAACAAGAATATAAGGACCAGAGGGCAAACTGAAAGTCACTTGCTTTGAAGGAATTAAGATAATTGGGTTGCCTTTCTTCCATACTTTAGATATAGTCTTTTCAAAATTAGAAAGATATGCCTGCCTTGTATTCTGACATGAATATTTAGCAGTGTCATCTCTAACCCTAGGATCATACGGTAAATGTTAACAAGAAACACCAGAACTTGTGTTTTTCCTGTCGTATTGTTTTTCTACAGGATTGGTGACAGCTAGAACGGCTTTATGACATTGTGCCTGCAAAGCTGAATATTACACGTGTAGCTACCTGGGTAGGTGTAGAGTGTATTTTTTTAAGAGCTGGACATACTGACTGGATGTCATCGGTTACATCTGTTTTATAACCCTGAAGAATTTTACATATACTTGGACAAAAATTGGCGATAAGAATTTTATAATGAATTATATCTCCAGGGTGCATTTCTGCTAAGTGAATAGAACACATTCTGAAAACATGAACCTTCTGACGTGCACACACGATGAAGAAGTGCTTTATATAAAATTTTCAGTTTTTTGTGTGTGTGTTTCTGCTCATTGTGGTGTAGTTTTATTTTTTTGTGCGGAAACAGGCACATTTCACAGTACGGTTTCTCAGTCTGTTTCGATTCTCCATCTCATATTGGCTCGTTTTCAAATAGATACATGGTTTCTGTCCACTTTGGAGCATCGTGGGGACCACTGAAAATGTTATCTGTGGCTTAGCTGACAGTTTTTATTGCTGATCTGGTGGTTACCTGGTCTGTCACTTTTTCAGTGCGTTTCAGAGTCTCCGTGTCTCCGTAGACACTTTTCCTCAGTCCCCTGCCCATGTCAAAGTGAACACAGTTTCCCTGTGTATTCTAATTATAAAATACATGATGATACATTCAGACAGTGCCGAAAGGTTTGAAGAGAAAGGGAAAGGCATCCTTAGTCTTACTTCCCAGATAAACAGAACCACTGTGAACATGTTGGCCCTAGCCAAATGGGGTCAGTCACCTAGCTACGTATAGCCTCTAGGGCAAATCTGGCCTCGACCTGTTTTCTTATGGCCCCTGAGCTAAGAATGGTATTTATGTTTTTGAATGGTTGCAACAACATCTAAAGGAGAAATACTATTTTGTGACATGTGAAAATAATAGGAAATTTAAAATGTAGTTTCCATAAATAAAGTCTTACTGGAATGCATTCACGTTTATGCTTCTCCATATGGTATATGCCCACTTTCATGCCGGAATGGTGGACGTGAGGAGCTCTGCCAAACCGATGGTCTCCAAAGCCTGAGGTATTTACTCTCTGGCCCTTTACAGAAAAAAATTTGCCGATCCCCGGTCTATGACCTTCAAGACTTTTTTCCCCTGTGCATTTATGTGAATATCTTGTGTGCACGTGTTTTAAGCAATGGAGTCATCCTGTGTGCTTTTGTAATCCACCCTTTTTCATGGAATATTATGCTTACCAGGAACTTCCGCTAAATTCTTTTTTGTTTGTTTGCTTATTCCACTGAATTGAAATCTGAGGACCATTGCTTTTTTTTTAATGTTCTCGTTATATAAACTCATTAGATGTTACCCAGGAATGGTGATCATAATAGTGATAACTTATCACTTAGAATTGGTTTTAACTGCTTAATGAATTAAGGACTTTTTTTTTTTTTTCCACCTGACTCATGAGACAGGTAGTGGTGAAACTGCCCAAGGAGGTCACGAGGAGCCAGGATCTTTTTAGCATCCTGCTCTGCCATTCTCCGAATAGAATTTCATTGAAAGATGGCAGATAGACTCTGTCATTGCTATGTGACAGATTACCACAGAACTTCTTGGCTTGAAACGACAAGTATTTGTTATGTGACATGTTCTGTGGGTCACACAGATACAGCTTAGCGGAGTGCCTCTGGCTCAAGGTCTCTCATAAGGCTGCATTCAAGGTGGTGGCTGGGACTGTGGTTATTTTATTTTTTAAGTTATTTACTTATTTTTATTTATTTGAAAGAGAGAGAGAGAGAGAGAGAGAGCAAGCGAGCATGTGAGCGGGTTTGGGGCAGGCGGAGAGGGAGAGAGAGAATCCTGAGCAGGCTCCATGCTCGGCACAGAGCCTGACATGGGGCTCGATTCCACAACCGTGAGATCATGACCTGAGCTGAAATGAAGATTCGGACGCTTAACCGACTGAGCCACCCAGGCGCCCCAATTATTTTAAGACCAGAGCGAGGTAGGAGGGGATCTGTTTTCAAGCTCACTGTTGTGGCCGTTGGCTGGCCTGTTGGCTGCAGGAGACATCAGTCCCTCGCCACACGGGCCTCTCCTTAGGGCAGTTTGCAACGTGGCAGTTAGCTTCCCCCATGTTGTCTCTGTGAGTGTGTGTGAGAGAGGGAGAGACAAGAAGTTTCAGTCTTTTTGTAACCTAATCTTGGAAGTAACATCGCATCACTCCTGTAGTATTTTTTTTGTTGTTGTTGGAAGTGAGTCACTAGGCCCAACCTGTGCCCAAGAGGAAGAATTCCATGAAGGGTCTGAACACCAGGAATTAGGAATTATTGAGGGCTATCCTAGAGATGGCTTACATCAGTCAGCATGAGGTTTCACTTAAAGGTGATGGGTAGACCCTCAGCCAGTGGTCCAAGGTCCATGCAGGAAGGAGAGGGTAGAAAGGCTTTTTTTTTTTTTTTTTTTTTTTTAGGAAAACAATAGTAGGTTTACACTTGTGTTTCATCAGCTAGAACTATGCCACAAAGCTACCCTAGCTGCCAGGCAGTCTGGGAAGGCAAACTTTTTAGGTGGGCCCGCTGTTGCCCGAGTCAAAATCAGGATTTTGTTGATGAGAACAGTTGTCAAAATAGATGCTGGGTGGGCACCAGGTGGTATATCTACTATACCCACCATCTAAGGTGGTTGTAACGGGTTCAGTGACGTAACAACCGCACACTTGTCTGGTTTATAACATGCACTCAATTAAACAGTAGCTATGCTTATTGCTATTACTTATAAATTATAATGTCGCTTTGGAAGTTGGCTTGTTGAGATAACGTTCTCTTGCAATGATACTGAAAGAAGTAGCATGGGAAGAAGAAACTAAACATTTATTGATGGCCTGGTATGTGCCAGGCATTTTATTGATACGTTATCTGATTTAATTCTCGCAGAGAACTTGCAAAGTGGGATTATTTGCCCCATTTCACAGATGAGGAAACCAAGGCCCAATAACGTTGAGTGGATTGTTCAAGGAGCACATCCCACTGTTGTGCCTTGAATGGGTCAGAGACTGTAACGATCTGTAGTTTAGCTCTTAGCTCTTGGAGTGAGCAGGTAGGGATTGGGGCAGCTGGATCCTCTGGGCCCTTCAGCTCCAGCCCAGCAGCCTCTTCTGGTTACTGCACCGCGCCTTGCAATTATCATTTTTTGCATGCTGCATGATGCGGCACAGGCTTGAAAGTACTGCTCTATCGGCGAGTAGGAAGCACAGCTGGAACTTGAACCCAGGCGTGTTTAAGTCCAGAAGCCGCCCTTCTTTCCGTGATTGGGCCCTCCCCTATGTCTAGAAACAGTGAATCTTAGGCTAACATAGGAGTTCAAATCCAGCTTCATTGAATACATAATTCGATGTATTGAAGAAATACATTTCTTTTGTACTTACATGTCTCTCTTCCTTATATTTCTCTTTCTCTCGTGTTTCTCCCTCCCTTGTTCTCAATATAACCATCGCATGCTTAAGAGGGGGTTTAAAAAGAGATTAGGGTTTCAGATGATAAAGTTAGTTAACATTATTTGCTATTAAACTGTAATCTGCATGGAAACTGACTTGGCCACTAGGTGTCTCCTTTTGGTTCTGTTCTGTGTCCTCTTAGAAGGCACCTAAAACGTATATAAGGAAGATTAAGCAACAGAAGATTAAAAAGTAAATGGGATCTGTACTCTGAGGATTCCAGTTGCCTTTTTTTTTTTTTTCTTTTGGTCTTTTACTCTCTACTTCTGTTCCTCCTTGCTCATGGGCTGATGTTTAGATAATAGATCAGTTCTCTGGAAACTTAGATGAGTCTTTGATAACCTCCTTCTCGCTTATTTAACTATTGTAAAGTGAGCAGAAAGAACTTCCGGGCTCATCTAGACAGGTAGTAAAATAACCAGATTGTGTTGCCCTAATATTTTAGGGACAATTTTAATAACAATTTATTATCATGGGAATACTTGTGTTACGAGGCAAATAATGATTGTATTATTAATATTAATTTCCCTGTTCTGTAATACAGTAACATTGGCTGTAACCTACATGTGTTATTTTCTGCAATTCTCACAGGAGCCCTACATCGTCGCCATTTTCCCCCTGATGTTAGAGATAAAGAAGTTGAAGCTTAGAGATTGGTTAATTTGGCTTCAAGTTTAATAGAGTTTGGTTGCTTTCATATCATGTCCCCTCCATTTGGAAGTGGTTAATTCATTATAGTAGTGGGGAGAGTTCAATTTGAGTCAATACAATTTAAAGTACTCAAGAAATAATTCCACCAAGAGCACTTCCGGGATCATGGTTTGGTTGCGAGCGCAGAACTCCTGTTTTCCGCAAGTTGCCTTGTAGAAGTGAGCAGCGTCTCTGGATGTGGGCTCCCTTCAGGAAGGCTACAGGCTCTTTGCAGAATTACAAATTGTGTACACTCAGGGATCACTTCCTTTCACTTGCCTACAAATGAGGCACCCATTATCATAGAAACAGCAGGGCATTTGACAGCTCAGGTTCAGACCCCGAGCTTCATAGAATGGAACATTCTTCTTATGCAATTAGGGGCACACTAAAAAGATGGAAATGCAGCTAGGCCTAGGGTTTTCTGAGACTGCTGGCTGATAAGCTCTCTTTTACTCGAATTTCGATTCTGCATTAATTTCCCGCTTTCTCCAATCGTCTTAAAAAAAAAAAATCAGCTCACGCTAGGTTTTCTTTAGTCTCGAGTAATTTAATTGTGCTTAGTATCTCTCCAGTTGACTCCCCAGTTGTGGTGGTGATTTCTGCAGACCACAGGAAAATGTATAACAAATGTGAGATGAGAGAACGTTGTCAGGCAGGTAGCATTTTCTCTGGGAACTTGGAGCCCGGAGAGGGAGCAGTCCCCAGCGCTAACAGGCACACCCCCAAGATTTGCCTCCAACACTGTCAGTTCTCTCTCTTTGTTCCCTTTCCCGACTCACTTTCTGCCAGGGATTTGTGACATATTTTGTAGCAGATCAAATGAGCCCCTGACACCTGATTGCCGAGTGCTTCTTGTTTACAGTTGCTTTCCAAGGACACCTCGACAAGATGGAAAGCTTAACGCACAGTAATTAAATTTGCATCTGCTCTGTGACAGGACTCAAAGGAATTTTTTCCCCCTCCACATATGAATCTCATTGTGGAGCTCCTACTGTCTTTGACCATACAACATCTAAAAAGGCAAGATGTGGACAGGTAAACAAACATTGGTTCAGTCTCCTGCCTATCATTATAATGATGAATATTAATTAAGATCGCTGTTCCCCCTTTCTTACTTGATTTCCTACTCTTCACCTACTTGTTTAGCCAGATTTATAACCGGTCCTAAATACAAGAACTGTGGCTTGGAGGTGAGTTTTTCTTTTTAATCTTTTTAAAGGAAAACAAACATTGCTGAACAATCCGGATTGGTTTAACACCCTTTGGATTGTACATTTCTCACAAATGCTAATGAATAATTCAGTAAAGCCAAACACAATCTGCTGGTGGTATCCAGTGTTATTCACACTTGCTAATGAATAATTCCCTTTGGCTTTTAGAGAGCAGCTCTAAGGAGTGACTTCTGAGACTCAGATGGGTTATTATTGGGCTATTTGTCAGTGTCCTTGGGGCATTGTGAGCCAAAGTCCAACTTGGCTATCCACTCCACATCCCTTCTCTGATTCTTCTGGGAAACATGCCGCTATTTCTGTCTCAGCCTTTTAGCCCTCAAATGTTGCTGTGAAAGAGGCAATGCTATAACGGGATTCAGCTCCACTGTAATTTCATTGAGTCACTTCCTTCATTGTTTCATTCAAAGAAAGAAGTTTTTATTGAACACCCTACGAGGCGCAACGTACTGAGCATGACATTGTGTATGTGCAGAGTTAAAGATAGATTTTATGTGATAGGCCCTTAAAGAGTGTAGGGCATATAGGAGAGGCATGGGGTCTTAGAGGAAGATGCACAGGGTCTTTTTATCAAAATGATCAGTTACCACTTTCTCATTGTGTTCTCAGGTATGCATTTCAACGCCTATTTGCTATTGATGGTGTTGTATGAGGGTTATGTTGCTTTGGGTAAGCCTAAACTTTGATTAATCTTGGAACCGCTCATAGGATAAGCCCTGTAACATGATACCAGAGACAAGGGGGTAAATCTTGTTCATTTCTGCTGCACCGAAGTCAGGAATGTAGTGTATGTCCTGGTTTTATTAGCCTGGAAAGTGTAAAGATGATGAATGTAGATTTATTTATGCCTGAGTTGTCTGTATACCTCACCTTAGCAATCATGCTGCATAACGTAAAACGTGAGATCAATGAGGCACACCTAGCCATAGTGAGATTGTCTCTGGCATCCCTGTATCTGCGTTAGCTTTTTCTGTTCAACTCCTAGTTTTTCCTCTTCTTCCTGAGCACGCTGGAAGATTATAACTCCTGGCTTTCTTATAGTGAGGTGGGATCATGTGGTTACTTCAGACCGATGAAATGTAAGGGGAAGTAGCAGGTATCATTTTCTGGTCAAGACATTTAAGAACCGGGGTACCATTTGCATATATTCGCTTTCCCTGCCACAGTGACCTTGGGGGCCATGTGTTCTAGATTGTGGAGTCTACATTAGGTTGGGTCCGTGAATGACTGTGGGGCAGAGCCCATCCCCTCCCCCACTGGCCCATAGTGGACACGGAATTTGAGCAATGTGGACCTTTGTTGTATAGACCCCCTGAGATTTGAGAGTTTACTCATGATGGAGACTGGACCGTTTTTACTAACACAGAGGGATTAGTGCAGGAGAGGATGTGTGTGTGTGTGTGTGTGTGTGTGTGTGTGTGTGTGTGTGTGTATTATCCAGTTCCTGATATTCTGCAAGATTTCAGCTAGCTTTGCAGAATGTAGTTTCAGTTGGGAATTGGAGGGTAGACCTAATATAGGGAGAGAAAGAGTTTATTTCATCAATGACCGAGGAATCTCTGGGAGAAATAACTTTGGTATAAATAGACTCATGGAAATGAGAGAATAATTAGTAAGGAAAACCAGAGGTGAGGCTATTGTAATTCATGTAATTCAAAAGTAATGAATATTTAATTGTATGTAGCATGTTTAATTGGTAAGATTACAAAACCTGTAATTTTTCTCTTTGCTTATAGTTTATACCGGAGGGTGGCCCTCGAGCTAAGAAAGGTTTTTACATTTTTAATAGATTGTAAAGAAAAGAAGAAGGAGGGTATTCAGTAAGGGCTATATGTGGCCTACAAAGCCTAAAATATTTATTGTATGGTCTTTTGCAGGAAATGTTTGCTGACCCCTGTTTTTTTTTTTTTTTTTTTTATATTTAAAAAAAAAATTTTTTTTTTCAACATTTATTTATTTTTGGGACAGAGAGAGACAGAGCATGAACGGGGGAGGGGCAGAGAGAGAGGGAGACACAGAATCGGAAACAGGCTCCAGGCTCTCTGAGCCATCAGGCCAGAGCCTGACGCGGGGCTCGAACTCACGGACCGCGAGATCGTGACCTGGCTGAAGTTCGACGCTTAACCGACTGCGCCACCCAGGCGCCCCGCTGACCCCTGTTTTAAAATCTCCATACATACACTATTACCAAAAAGTGTCACCTTCACTAAAATGTGAGTTCCTCAAGAACCAGAAGTCAAAGGTTTTATTAATCTGTGTAATTAATTTGTAATCTGTCTTTCTGCCTAGCATGGTGCATAACACGGCACAAGGGCAGAAAAGTTACGTGATTCAATTTCGTACAGAACATGGGAGATATGACATTTTAGAAGATGAGAACTGAGAAGAAATCACGGAAGGCCATAGGTTTGAAGAAATAGAAGTTTTCCTCCTCTGTTCTCTTGGCTGGTGACAGTTTTGGATTTTTTTTAAACCTCATAGATATGGACATTCATTTCATTTTATACTCATTTTCAAAATAAATGTCCTATTTTGAAAGGTTTTAAAGGTATTAACTTCTGCTCTGGTATCACAGTATCGGTAGAGTCTTTTTGTAAATCTATTCATTGTTGATGTTTTCTCCTTTTCCCCGGGCAACACCCAGGTCTCTTTTTCTTTTTTGATTATTTTCATGAGAGTTTCTATAGATTCACTCGCTCATTCATTTGCTCACTCACAGATACATACCCATGGGAAATGAGGGCCTGTCCACACAAAAACGGTTACACAAATGCTCAGAACAACATTACTCATTATAGCCCGGAGTAGAAACAACTCAAAATATCCATCAACTGGTGAATGGATAAACAAAATGTCGTGTATCCCTATGATGAAATATTATTCTGCAGTAAAAAGGCGTGAGCTACTGATGTGTGCTGCAACACTGATAAACCTTGAAAACATTATGCTAAGTGAAAGGCAAACACAAAAGCCTACAGATTGTATGATTCCATTTATGTGAAAGGTCTCTAATAGGCAAATCCACAGAGACAGAAAGCAGATTAATGATTGCCTGGGGCTGGGAGTGGGGCAAGGCAGGAATTGGTGGGGGGGCCCCCCCCGGTTCTTTTTAGGGTAATGGTGAAGTTCTAAACTTAGATTGCCATGATGATTGCAAAACTCTGTGAATATACTAAAAACCGTTGAAGTGTATGCTCTAAATGGATGGATTTTATGTTTTGTGAATTATATCTCAATAAAGATATTAAAAGTAATTACACAGTGGATTGCTCATTTTTTGGTTATGCTGCTGATTATATACCCTCTTACTCAAGTAGCAGTTAGGATTTGAATCTCTTCTGTTGTTTCTTCTTGAATAAAATTTTTTTGGAAACAAATTGATTTATATTCAAATTCCCTCTGACCCTATTCTACATGAATTTATTCCACTTTGTATACTGACAGGTGCACAAGGACATACGCACAAGAGTATTAACTATGGCATTATTTATAGTGGCAAAACATAAGAAACAGCGTGAACTGTCCATCAGAAAGGGACATGTTAAAAAAATTCAGGAAGACGTAGCTGGTGAACTGCCCCAGTACCTTTAAGAAGAGACACTTGTACATGTGCCAGTACGAAACCGTCTTCAAGATATTTAAATTAAAAAAGCAGGATGCAGAATACTTGTTACTATTTATGTAGAATGCTTGCGTAAAGATAGAGAATCTCTGGAAAGATTCAGGTACAGGTAGTTACCTTTTTAGGAGGAGAAGTTTGGGTAGGCCAAGTCATAGGAGAGAGCTTTGTGCAGGGTTAGCCCTTTTTTATACACTTTTTTTTTTTTATAGCAGCATTATTCATAATAGTCAAAAAAGTGGAAACAATGCAGATGTCCATCAACTGATGAATGGGTGAGCAGGGTATGGTATATCCATCTATGCATCTAAGTAGAAGAGCTGGGTCAAAGGGGAGTTGTCTCTAAATCAGTTTTGTTTTGGGGAATTTTAACTCAAGAAGACAGTCTTCAAATATTTAAAAAAAAGAATTGTTTTTAAGTTAAGTTGATTCCTATACCACAGCTCAACAACCAGTCTAGCCCATGTTTATGCATAACCCCTTTTCAATCCACGTGGAATAATTTGTTTGGAGACTCATCCCTTCTCCAGCAGCAGCACCGCCCCCCCCCCCCCCCCCCGCCAAAAACTAATGACGGAACAATTATGTGGTTCCACAGTGATTTTAACACCATCTTCTAACCCGGCTGTGTGGTAGCAGTCTATCTGCAGGGCAGGAATGTGGCTTGCAAAGGACAGTATCACATTGCCCACAATTATTTTAATGTCTCCTGTGAAATGATAAATGAAGTTTTATAGTTATAATAAAAGTAAACGCATTTCCCCCAAGGTATAAAGAGTTTGCAAGTAAAATTTGCATAGTCAGATGTGCTTCTTTTTTTAAAGAATCCTTCTTTGAGGGCTTAAAAAAAAAAATCCCAGGATAGGTTTTCAATGCAGGCATTTATTTCATCAGACCCTATAAGGATGAATGAAGTACGAAATGTTATAAGAGTTGTATGAAAATGTTCTGAGATTTATAGCTGTCCCTCTAGGAACTTACAGTTTTTTGTTGGTGGTGTCATTGAAAAAGTCTTCCAAGTTTTGTATCCGGGTGCATGCTTCGTAACATTAACTTCATGTAATTTGCAAAATACCGGCTGGGATTTTTCATGGTCCTAGGAGGTCCTGTAATTTGACTGTAACTCCTGCTTCTTATTATTTGGTGCCACTTTGGTTTGCGTCTCTCCTAATTATCGTAAAGCCTCCAGCCTACGCCCCTCGTTCCTCGGTGAGACCACCACCCTGAGAGGTGAGCAGCTCTCTCGTTCACGGTGTTTGACACAGTGCCCCCTACTGTAATTCAGAGGTCTCTTTGCAAAAGAGCTCACTGGGCTAAGTGTGGGGCTGTAGAAGCAACTCCCCTTCTCCCTGCTTGTGCAGCTTTCTGCCGTCGCATGAAGCTAGGAGTCCCAGGCTGTCTTTCCAACCCCTGGAGACCTGGCCGCTGTGTTGTCATTGAAAAGAGCTTCCACTTTCTTCCTGTTCCTGCCGCTCGCTACCGCGTGACCCCCAGCCAGCGGCTGCTCCTGTTTGTTCACCGTTTGCCTGACAGGGCACCTCGCTTTGTGCAATTTTGTCTTTGTTTAATTTTTATATCTTCTGTGCCTTGGCCGTGAAACTTGGGTTTGGAAATGTCTATGACTTAAACCCTGCTGTGAATCCTCCCATAATCCCCCCAGGTAGGCCCTCCATATCAGTTTTAGAAGTTGAGATCGATGATGGTGATGATGCGATGCCGCTTAGTGTGGGTTTGTGTAAGCCCATCCATTTGTACGGTTAACCTGTGAAGAACCATATGACTTTTTCTGAGTCAGTTTCCCTGAGTACAGCTGAGCCGTGGTGAGGCCCAGAGAGTTTGTTGGCTTCTTCGAGATTACTCAGCTGTTTAATTTGAGCTGAATCTGCAAGTTAGAATTTCAGGCCCGAAGCATTTTCCATAAACGAAACTGACTTACAGGCTCAAAGATACCTTGGACTCCAATGGGGGGAGGGGGCGGTGTCTAGAAATTGCTGGTGAGTCAGGACATACTACACCCCATTAAAATACCTCAACAGTGAAATACTTTGGGAAAAAAAAATAATGCTTAAGTGTTTAAAATTTTATCCCCCTTCATTATGATCAAAGGAAGTAAGAGATCTTCTTGGAAAATATTCCCGATTGTCTTTAGTCTTCCAGGTACTTCTACAGCTTACTGACAGCATGCCAATATTGCTGATAGTGATTCTTCCTCTTGATGGTATTGTTCGGTTAGCCTGAAGAGAAGCTTGTGCTGGCACAACTGTGCAGCCCGTTCTGATGGCTGTGGGCAAGCCAGGGGCCATGTCTTCTTGCCCAGGTAGAAGGGCTGACCTGTTACTGTGGCTAGTTGGCATGTACAACATGTGTTAGAAGAAGTAATTATTTTTAGCCGACTGACTATGACCAAGATTAATAGCTCTTGAAAGAGCTATAATGAAAGACTGCCCCAACTGGCTTCCACATTATTCTTTATTTATCCCGCTCTCATCCCTGTCACCTTTGGGCATCAGCCAAATGTCATTTATGTGAGATTTGCCCCTTAGATGTGAGAGACTCCTCTTTCTTAATGATGGGAGGTGATTGGGCTGCAGGGCTGAGGCACTTGGGCAGTTGACATGACCCGGAGAGTCCCTCCAGGTCTGTGGGAGTCACAGGAACAGGACACTCACTCCCGAGGGAGGAAGAACATGAGAATGTTCAGCTGTCTGATGTAGATCATTGAGGTATACTTGAGGATTATAGGGAGTAGTTCAAGGGCTCCATTGTCAAGTCTCTATATTTCTGTGGCTCTTCTGTTTGGAACATTTGCAAGTTTCCTATTCTGATTTTTTTTTTTTTTTTTTTAAGTAAAATCATCAACAATTTCCAGTTTTATAAGACTTGGAAATCTCCTCATGGTGGGGACTTTGGAAAAAACCCCTAGTCCCCGTTGCCTTCTCCTGTCATGGTTTTTCAAGTGTACTTAGCTACCCAGAATGCAGGCTGCATTTCCCAGTCTCCTGTACAGCTTAGGTGTGGTCATGTGGCTAATAAGAGGATGTATCCTCTGGTAGTTTCTGGGATGTTCCCTTAAGAGAAAGGTGCTGTGTATGCCTTCTGCCCTTTTCTTCCTAGGCCCTTCCTTTTATCTTGCTGCCTGGGATGTCGGTGCTGCATTTGGATCTTGGGAACGAGGGCCAGTCCTTAGGGGTAGCGGAGTGGGTAAGCGGGCGGCGGTGGCTTGAGTCTCTCCAGACAGTATGAGAACTAACACCCCGGTCTGGCTGAGCCACTGTCATTTTGAGTTTTCTGTCACTTGCAAGCCAAACCTTAGGTGATACATGGTTTGTACGCATTGCAGCAGAGGAAAATAAATCCCGAGCCCTTGGACTCCTGCTCTCATTCTAAATCACACTGTCAAAATCGAAAGCTCCCTCACTCTTCCTTCTTTCAATCCTGCAAATTAAAGCAACCTACCAAAAAGATAATGCATTCATTGATTTAAGAACTAAAGACATGAGAGATACATGAAAGATACACGAGAGGCAAAATAGCCAGTGGGCTGGACCAGGGAGTAACTCATTCGGGGAAATGATCACCAGTCTTAGTGGCCGTCTCTAAGACAGGTCAGGGAGCCCTCACCACTTTCTAGTGTTGGTGGCAGCAACAGCCTCTTTTCTCAGCTTAGTAGAGCGCCTTAAGGATTCAGCTTCATTTGTTTTCGTAAGGACCCGGGGAGCTTTTGAAAATTTCAGGTTTCAAATGTCAAGTCTTTTCAGTGCTTTCAGTTCCCTTGTACGATAGCGCTGTTTATATTTTGCCTGATTCTGGTTTTAAGCCACAAGGTTTGCATGGGGCCATCCTTTCTCTAATATTATCCATATTAGATCAAATGTACTATATTAGCTACAGTGGGTTGCCAATTATTATTAACACAACCCTTTTAAAAGAGATGCTGAGACATGTAATTATTTTTCATGACTTTAAAAACTTTAGAAGGAGAAAAGCAGCTATTTGGTTCACTGTTTCATTAGCATTTGTAAAGTGAACCAAGAGAGAGGTTTTCTGTGCAGTGTTTTTCCTTGCTGTTTCTTGCCTTTTAATTTGGAGAATAGCAGGACCTTGTCTTTTGTTCACACACGGAAAAGTCCATTCAGCTGGAAAACAGAACAGTGTGCTCTTTGTGTACTCAGAGCCTTTGAATGCTTGTGGTCACACACTAGTTGCTGTTTAACTACAATAAAATTGTGACCAAAGGAGATAAACATTTAAAGGATAAATGACAGGGCTGTTAATTCAAAAGCAAGTTTTGTAGCATTGTTATTTTTAGCTAATAGGTATATAGCCAGGAGTCATGGGGATGGCTTTTAAGTCTGAAACTAGTGAAATCCTAGTTTCTATCCAGTAAAAAAAAAAAAAAAAAAAAAAAAGTCACTGGATATTTTTAATGGCTGATCATTCTGAGTTTTAGCAAGTCACTTTAATGCATCTAAACTGTCTTTAGAAACTTCTAGGAATTTACCTGATGTGTTTGCTAAGCTTGGTTGTGTCATATATGAGTGTGTGTATGTACACACCTATATGTACATGTTTATATAATGCCAAGTGTATAATTTAAGAAAAGAGCCTTCAGGGCTTTTATAAGTGTATGAATTCAGAACTTGATCTGTCTTCATGCCTCTAAAACATTATAATCTGCCTGCCCTTTTGTGGAAGAAAAGCATCTTTGAGAATTTCCTTTCCCTATAGGTATATAAAGGGTAAATCTCTGTTTCTGCCTTTCTCCTCTGTGTGTGTGTGTGTGTGTGTGTGTGTGTGTGTGTGTGTGTATTTGTGTGTGTGTGTGTATGTCTTGCAGCTAAAATCTGGGTCTTTGGCATATGACCCTTTGAAAAGAGCTGATTTGGGTTGTAGTGAGGGTATTGAGGGGTTGGACTGCTGTTTATTTCCTGAGACACGAAATATACAAGGTCCCTTTTTGTTGCCTAGTGCTGGGATGTATTTTACCTAATCTTACTCTTCCTTTGAATTATCCATCCTTTTTCCAGGATACCCCACAATAAAATAAATCTAACTACATTTTGCACGTCTTTTCCTTTTATGAGTTCACATTTCATTATAGCGGGGATCTTAAACTTTGCCCACCTACATGGACCAGATAAGGAAGATGATTAATGAAAGTGGCAACTCTGTCTCAGTTTAGGAGAGACCACATGACTGGTGGTGCCAGTGGGGAAACCAGAAGTACATACACTGCCTAGAGGGGCCAGCTATAACCTAGCTTTGGTGTGTCAATGTGGGCCTGGTATTTGTAGATATTTACCTTTTTTTTTTTTTTTGAAAGAAGCTAAAAATGTGGATTTTTATTTGAAAGCTCTTTATTGTAAAGAGCTGTTTGTGAATTGAGTTGTAAAACTTATGTGGTCCAGAGGTGCCAGGGTGGCTCAGTTGGTTGAGCGCCCAACTCTTAATTTTGGTTCAGGTCATGATCCCAGGGTCATGGGATCGAGCCCTGCTTTGGGATCTGCAGTGAGTGTGGAGCTTGTTTGAGATTCTCTCTCTCTCTCTCTCTCTCTCTGTCTCTCTCTCTCTCTCTTCCTCTGCCCCTCTACCCCACTCATATTCTCCCTCTCTTTCTAAAATATGAATAAAATAAAATAAAATAAAGAATAAAATAAAACTTATATGGTCCAAATAAGCCACATTTACTTCCGCAGGCTGGAAGCAGCCTAGGGCCCGCCCTTTGTGATCTCTGTTATTTAGAGTAGTTACATAGCTGATGTAATCAGAGAAGGAAATGTGCTGATTCCTCTTCAAGGAAGTTGAGCGGCCTGAAGAAAAATATGCAGGTTGACATTTGGGGATATCTAAAGAAAAGGATAGGCTTCCATCATATCACCCTACAGCAAGGCCCACCAATTGACAAACTCAGTTTCTGCACGTATAGCTTCCAATTCCATTTGTGTGGTGTGGCCTCACTTGAACTTATAATTGATAGGCAAGGATCATCAAACATGGAAGGATGCCTCCAAAAAATAGGACAATACAAAGCAAAGAAGAAGGAAGGGAGTACAGAGAAGCAGTACGATGTAGAGAGTAGAAGACAAAACTTCAAAACAAGTTACGATATTCTTAGGTGAGGAAAGGTACTTCATGAAACAGGAACAAGAAGTTTATAAAAAGGAATGTTCATACTGTTAATTCTGTTGTGATCATGTATTATGGTGATATTTTTAAAGAAAGGTCGTCTTTATATATTAGAGGTACATACCAAAGAACTATAGTGGAAAGCTTATGATGTCTGAGGCTTGCTTTGAAGTAATTCAGAAAAAAAGGTAGGATTGGAGAACAGGTGAGTTAAGATGAGTAAAATGTTGGTAATTGTTGAGGCTGTGTAATGAGTACATGAGGGCCTACTCTACAGTTCTCTCTACTGTGTATTTAGAATTTCCCATTGTAAAGCATAAAAAAAAGAACATTTAGAGAGCAAGAAAGAACTCTCAGAAATCCAAAATATAATAACAAAAATCAAAACTCCAATAGGATTAGAAAACAAGTAGAACAAAAAAGTAACGCAATGGAAAAGAAGAGAGGAAGGGTATGAAAATAGAGAATCTGTCCTGGTGGTCCAGTATCTCACTCTACAAGGTTGTAGGATGAGAACCAAAATACCAGAAGAGAAGAAATGATCAAAGAAATAATACAGGGTAATTTCCTTGATCTAAAAGATAGGAATGATTTTTGAAATCAGAAGGGTCCACTGAGTGCCCAGCACAAGGGATGAAAACTGACACCTCCAAGTCCTTCATCATGAATGTTTGGAGCCCTGGAGAGAAAAAGAAGGTCTTCTTAGCAAGCACGGAGCCCTCGCTTCTGTTCTCAGCTGGCTTGGGTACTCCAGGGTCCAGACTTCTGTGCGTCTACTGCTTTCACACCGTAAACCATTCATTCCTCCCTTGGTCAGGGTTGTGCTGGTTGCCTGGCTATTGGGATTGAGGGAAGGATGTGAGGTCTAACTTCTATTCATAGACTTCTGACCAGGCTGTCTGTTTTCACCTCTACTTCTGAAATGCACTCGCCTCCAGAGGTCCCTGGTTCCTGTGATTCCTGAGCCTTTCTGGAGATGGTGGCAAAATCAGCTCACTATTTACTGGTCTTCCTCTTATCTCCCCCAATCCCTGCCCTACCAACAGGCTTCAACTTTTCCTGTTCTGTTGCGCTAGCTAGCATTCCCCTTCTGCCTTCCAGGATGTGGGGTTGACATTTTTCATCCGCTGATATCTTCTCTCTCATTCTCTTGGTTTTGGGAGGGAGCCAAGTGTATGTTTTATATCTGCCATGTTTAAATGAAAGGCAATTTGTTGTGTTAATCATTAATTTGGGTGTCAGAGTTTCTTTTCCTACGGTTGATTTGGAAATCAGAACAATAAAGCAAAATTTAGTATGTAGAATATAATTTCTTCCTTAACATCTTCCTCGACTGCTGTCCCTCAGATATATCTTTTCTACCTTCTCTGAAATACCGTGGCCCTCAAAAACTTTGGCTCAGTTTAGCAATGAATTCTATACCGTTTTGGGTCTTATTCTGAGCATTCAACGTCTGCTTCGTCACCCAACTAGATTTTGTAGCTTGTGAACGTAGAGTGATGTATTAGTCTGCTTATGTATTCCCCGTGGCTCCCGGCAAATCTGAATTCAATAAATACTCGCTGATGAGAGTGTACTACTCAAATTTTTATTACTTTACTTGTATATGTGTGCTGTGTATTTCTGTTTCAGTGTCCTCAGAGCTTTAATGCTCAGAGATCAGTAGGAAGGAATAAGTATAACGAGTAGGCTTTGGGAGTAACATTGTTAAGTAAAAAATGTCATTGGTGTACGGCTTCAAAAGTCCTTTACTGAAATTGTAAATTCTCAGCTGTATTTAGAAAGAGAAGAAAAGGAGACCTGACTAGTCTTATTGAGGAAGGGCCTGGAACTTGATTTCTGATTTTGGACTTGTGTAGATGGCCTGTTTCACAGTGTGTCTGCTTCCTGACTGTTCCCTGTAACAAGTCCTTGTGTTTATTTTAAGTTCTTGCCTCTTAGCACAGGATAGCTTCCGTTCGGAGTATGCCACTCTAGTGTAAGCAACAATGCTGTCACTTTCTCTAAAGTCACCTTCTTTATTAAAGAAACTCTTTAATAGTTCCACATATTCTGTAGTTATGCATTTCTGTGAGTGCTTACCGACCCCAGCAGTGTTTAATAAATTATTGAACTTTGAAGAACCTTTGAGAAGCAAGGGCTTTATGTGACTGAGCAGCAGACATGAAAAAACGCTATCCTCCAGAGTATCTAACAGACAGAAATAGAGGCTTGATCAGACAATATAAGCACCGAGTGAATGATGGTAATACCATGAAATATTTACATCCGTAGAGCATGCTAGGGTGGGGAGGAGAGAGAGTGGGGTTTTATCGTTTTGGGTTGAACCTGACGCCACACCACGCACCATTCTGTGATCTTAAAAGCAAAACAGAGAGAAAAAGAAAAAAAAGAGAGAGAGGAAGGAAGAAAGGAGAAGGGATATAAAGAAGGGAAAGAAGAGTATTGATTTGGTGGTATTTTGTTGTTTGCAGGAGCCTTTCACAAAAGCGAGCCTCCTTTTGTAGACCGCCTTACTAAGAGCCAAGTTTTAATCAGTCCTTAAGAGAGACTAAAAAGTCCTGGTTTCTTGCCACTACAAGTTTAGAGTTTAATTTAATCAATATCTCATGATTTAACATGCCTCGAAAGCCCTCATTTTATTATCTGTAAAAACAGAGGCTTGACTAGCAGAAGCATCAAATAGCCTGATATGTTCTTACTTTCAAACGCAATATGTGATGTATTTATTTTTTCATGCTGTGCCATTTTAAATTGGCTTGTGGTGAATTTAATAATGATCCATAGAGAAAATTAATATAATGGAAGAAGTGTCTGGCTTACTTAGGAAAGATCTGGAAGATATTTATGTGAGCTGATACAGTTAGAGAATTTCTAATATCTTCCAGTATAGAAAGGGCTAAAATGAACATGTCAGACCAATTTGTTTTGCCCTTCTACATGGAATTTTGTATGTAAATTTTTCTTTTAGAAATAAACCTTTTTAGATTTCATGGTATTATGGAGTGTTTTTGAAAATATGTATTGTTATGATGAATAAAGTTTGACAAGAAATAATTTGATTTATTAAATTTAATTTTACCTGTGATTTATATACAAAACTCACAGATTGTGTTGGGAAGGTGTTTTAATATAATGTTTTTGCTTTTGCTTTTTTTTTTTTAATTTTTTTTTTTTTAAGTTTTTTTTTAAAATTTTTTTCTTAAGTTTATTTATTTATTTATTTATTTATTTTTAATTTTTGTTTTTTTAACATTTATTTATTTTTGAGACAGAGCATGAACGGGGGAGGGGCAGAGAGAGAGGGAGACACAGAATCGGAAGCAGGCTCCAGGCTCTGAGCCATCAGCCCAGAGCCGATGCGGGGCTCGAACTCGCGGACTGTGAGATCGTGACCTGAGCTGAAGTCAGACGCCCAACCGACTGAGCCACCCAGGCGCCCCTTAATTTTTTTTTTAACATTTATTTATTTTTGAGACAGAGAGAGACAGAGCATGAATGGGGGAGGGGCAGAGAGAGAGGGAGACACAGAATCGGAAGCAGGCTCCAGGCTCTGAGCCATCAGCCCAGAGCCCGACGCAGGGCTCGAACTCCCGGACCGCGAGATCGTGACCTGGCTGAAGTCGGACGCTCAACCGACTGAGCCACCCAGGCGCCCCTTTGCTTTTGCTTTTTACTGGTAGTAGAAAGGATAGCATCATGTATTAATAAGGAAGCTCAGATTGACCATGGACCTTGGCCTGTCAAGGGGATCATCTGACCTTGTGGGCTTTGGTGTCTGTCATGAAAGCCCTGGATGCTTGGCGTGTGTTATGCTGAACTAGGTTATTTGTTCCCCTGATCACATTGACCTAAAATTGATAATTTTCTGTCATTTGTAAAGTCAAGGTAATAATGTTGGAAGGGAAACTTTGGTGAGACACTCCTTTGCACCTGTAATATTTTGTCTGTAGATTATAAGAAAAGGAACTTTTTTTTAATGTTTGTTTTGAAAGAGAGAGAGTGCATGTGCGCAAGCAGGGGAGGGGCAGAGAGAGGGGGACAGAGGATCTGAAGGGGGTTCTGTGCTGACAGCAGCTCGGGCTTGAGCTCATGAATCACGAGATCATGACCTGAGCCAAAGTTGGCTGCTTAACCGACTGAGCCACCCAGGCGCCCCATAAGTAAGGGAACTTTTAGAGGAGTTTACTGTTTGTAATGTAGGAACCCCTTATATACCAAGTTTATGGTCTAAGGACTCAGTATCAGTGAAATATGATATGGATCCATTTGTGAAGGGATGTATATATGCCCAAATCGAAACAGTAGAAGGAAGATAATATTGCTATGTTTCTTTTTTTGTTGTTGCTGAAAGAATAAGAAGACATGGAAAGAGTCAGGATTTTCTAGTTTGAATGGTGTAGATTTAAATTCTGCCTCTGCCACTCACTGGCTTCACTTCCAGAAAGTTATGGACCTAAGGCCGCATTTTCTCATCTCTAAAAATGGGGCCAAATATAATTTACTTCTTAGTGGAAAAAAAAAAAAGAACCTTTGAGCATTCAGCACAATACTCAGCATATGGGAGTCACTGGATAAATATTATCTGTTTCCCCTTCATCTTCACATAGACCAAAAAGATTTTATCTAGGAAGTGAAACTTTTAGCAGCTCTTGATGGATGGAGTGAGGGAGGCAATGAACCAGAAGGGCACTTCAGGCCCGTGGACAACTACGTGAGGTTGGTGAGGTGTGTGTGTGCATGCATGTGTGTGTGTGCGTGTGTGTGTGTGTGTGTGTGTGTCATGATGGACAGAGAAAGGAAGGATTGAATCCATCGATTGGTAGAGGCAAGTGTGATGGTGGTGATTGGAGACCTCATCTGAGCTTCTGCCACCATTATTGCTGCTCAGATTGGGAGTGGAGAGCCTATGCAAAGCCGAGAATTTATTTCTTCTTATTGTTTAAAAGAAATTTTTTTTTTATTGTTTATAGACACAGAATCCTAAGCAGGCTCCAGGCTCCGGGCTGTCATCACAGAGCCTGACGCGAGGCTCGAACTCACGAACCGTGAGATCATGACCTGAGCCAAAGTCGGACGCTCAACCGACTGAGCCACCCAGGGCACCCCCTACCCCCTGAACAGCACAGTTTTCAAATGGAAAACGTTAGAAATGTTTGATCCCATATAGGGCAGTTCAGAGGTTTCTCTGTTCTTCAGTTCTGTCTCTGACCATAAGACTCTGAGGAGAGAGACTTTTAGCCTGACCAGTAACAGATTTCCAGGTGCCACCGGGTATTCATTCAGCGGGTCTTAACTGAGGCCTATTATGTGCTCAGTGCCGTACTATATACTCTGGGGATTTAGTGGTGACAGACAGACCAAAGTCCCTCCTCTCACGGAGGTTAACATTCTCTCAAAGGCAGGAAATAAGTAAACAGTGTTAAAGATGATAAATACAAAAAAAAAAAAAGATGATAAATACAGAGGAATAGTGGAGTAATAGTCGTGGGATGCCATGCTTTGATAATGACTGAGGGGAGGGGCTGCTGTAGATGGAGTGATCCGAGGTGGCTTTCCATGTGAGATCCCAGGGGTAACGAGGATATTCTTTCCAGCCACGGGGACAAGGCTCTGCGGTGCCGATAAGCTTTGCATGCAGGAGGAACAGAGAGGGTCAGTGGCCAGAACTTAAAGAGAAAGAGATAACAGGGAGAAAGAAGGAGGCCAGGTCACGTTAGGGCCTTCTAGGCTGTGGTAAAGATTCCGTTTTATTCCAAGCCTGATGGGAACCCACGGAAGGGTTTCAAGATGTAGAGCGTGTGTAGAGTGCCCGCATCGGATTTGCATTTTTGAAAGCTCACTCTGGTTGCTGTGTGGAAATATTGGAGGGTCAGCGCCCAATAAGGGGGAAACATCAGGAGGGTGGCTCATGGCTTGGCCCAGGTGGTGATTATGGACGTGGAGAGAAGGGGAGGGATTTCTGCTGTACTTGGGAGGCAAAGCTGACAGGGTTTGAGAGAGTTTTAAAAGAACAGAGGAATCAAGGATAGCTTCCACGTTTTTGACGTGACCCACTGGATTGTGACCCCGTACTGAGACCAGAAGGCTGAGCGGGGAGCAGGTGCGGGTGCGAAATCAGGTGTTCTCCTTTGGACGTTCACCCACCTGCCCCGTTTGGCATCCGAGGGGATGCCGGGAGGCTGTGGGATAGGGAGAATCTGGAGCTCCGGGCTGGAGATCTAACTTTGGAGAGTCATGAGCATGGAACTGGTGGGAGCTGGTGGGTTTAAGCCTCGGAGCTCCTCTCTGGAAGCTTTGCTGTTTGTTCTGTAGGTTGTAATGTATTTTCAGGCCCCAGCCTTTTCTGAGCTAAAGTGTTACTCCTTCACCTCTCTTATTTCTGGGTTGCAGTGCCAGACTATCTCCAAGCCCCACAAAACGAGTTCCTTGCAGGCAAAAACAGAAGATGACACACACCATGAGCCAGATTTTCCATGACAGACTTGTAAGGAACAAGATAATCTCATTGTTCCTCCTGCTACTTAAAATAAGGGTAATATTGATTTTATAGTAGCAGTTCAGGTCCTAAGGCATGATATTGATTAAGCGTCTGGCGAGAATTTGCAGGGTAGCCTTCTAGACCTACAGGCTACAGGGTATTCCCCTGCTGGGTCAGGCCTCTGCGCTGACCTGCTCTGTTATAAGTGGTGTTTTGCTTAGGAATTCTTGACCCTGGTAAGTCTAGGCACTGTCCAGAAGCATTTATTTTACCTGATAGATGGCTCAATCCAGCCTATTACCTTAATCTAGACCTTAAAGATGGGAACCCTTTTGTTCTCAGTAAATATGAAGACTAATTTTGACACTGTTTAGAATTATTTTCTTAATCAGTAAGCAGTGGATTTCGTGTTGAACCTTTAGATGTGAAACTTCAATTAAAAGGCTATGATCTGACTTTCCTTTCCTTTTTTTTTTGTTTTTTTTTTCAGTGCTACTTTGGAGTAAGGCTCACGTTATGGATTTTTTTTTTTTTTTTTTTTTAAACAGGAAGGTACCTCTTTTAAAGGTACCATTATTAAGCCCATGGGACTCCTCAATTTTAATGATGCATCCAGGAAAGTAATTTCCTTGTGGTTTTTGTGATATGAAGTGTTCAGCATAACTCCATTTACAGGTTAGGTTTTATAATGTTTACAAGTCAGGGTCTGAGGATATTTCGAACAATTTAATAATAATCAAGGGATAAATTGTTTACTGGCCTAAAGTATCCCCAGACATCATCCAAAAATAACAGTTTCATAGAAAAAGTTTTGACTTTCTACTGTAATAAGACTCATATATCCACCCCCCGCCCAATGCCAAGCCGAAGTTCTGGCTGGATTGTTCACGGGGTTGATTTGAGGTTAAATGAGTTGATACAGGTTAAGGCACTTAGTATAGTGCCTGATACATACTAAATGCTCAAGCGATGTTATTGTTAGCTGCTGTGGTGATGGTATTATCACATACCCAGCGCTGGCCTAGGCACATAGTAGTGTATTTGGTAGATTTCTCAGTGACTGATACACATCTCCAACATTTGGGAGTTCCTTCCACACTGGCGATATCACAGTCAGTTTTATGCCTTTTCTAAAATGGTCTAAGTACATGACATCCTTTGATCCTTCACGTGGTTGGTCTCAGAAGAGGCTGCGTGAATTTTGACCATTTCCATATCTGCCTGTCTTCTGATAGAGCTCAAGTTTTAAATTCTTTGCATTTAGAAGAGGCAATAAATGTTAACATTCCTAGTACAGTACCAGGCACAGGTAAATGCCATTTGAATAGGTAAATGCCATTTGACTCAACAACATGACCGCTGGGCATTTCTACCCTTCCGGAGACAATGCTGAGACGTGGGGTTGTGGCTCCCTTTTAGGTAGAAGGGGAAATGGTTATTTCCTAAGCCAGAAGATGATGCCAAGGGGATCTTGCGTTTTTTTTTTTTTTTTTTTTTTTAGATTCTCTGACTGTTTCCCAGAGGGGCAATTCTGTGTAGTAGGACCCTGATGGAACGGGTAGGCAGCTTTGTAAATGGAGAAATGGCCTCTGTTTGGCTCATGAGCAGAGTCATTTTGGGAGTGGTTTATGAGTCATCCGAAATATGCATTTAATCTAGACTTGTGGCCTGCTGGTGAGGCTGTTGCTTTTTTATGATCTCGGATGTCTTGTCCATGTCAAAACTTGCCTTGTGTCTCTGTTTACTTTGAACCAGGAAAATGGTCACGACCACATTTGGAGCTCCTCCTCAAGTGTGCATTTGGTCACATCACCCCTGGCTACCACCAGTCCATGACTGTTTATTTTGGATGTCCTTTTCTGATGTTCAGCTAATTTAACCCACAATGAAGTTAATCCTTGCTTCTTTGGAAAAGTACAGATTTACTTATTAGCTGCTCTCAGAGACATTTGCATTTTCATGAAAGTGCGTATATAATTCCACTGACTTTTGGACCCATCTACCCACATATGCAGGGGATGCCTTTTGAATCAGGATTAGGGAGAGCAAGAGAGCATTCAATCATAACTGTCCTGAGTTATCTGAACTTCTCTCTAAGGTTAATAATGAACATGTATATGACAAACACAGGCAGGTATTCCATTTGATCCATGTATCTTGCCTTCTTGTGAATGAAAGAGAAGAATCTGGGAATTCAGGTTAATACCTCTTTCCTTGTATGTATATAGCACACTGATTAAAAAGCACGGAGGCCACATCGATCCTGCTTGGGCTTGAGTCCTGGCTCTGCCACTTACTAGTTGTGTAACCTTGGGCAGGTTACTTAATTTCTCTGTACCTCAGTTTCATTATCTGCCAAGTGAAGATATGTGTAGTAACTAACACTGAGAGTCATGAGGATAAATGCATTAATGTATGTAAAGCATTTAGAACCGATGTAGCAAACAACTAGTAAGTAACTAGTAACTAAATAACTAGTAACTGCTCTACAGTGTTAGTGGTTATTTTTATTACATATTAGTAATGGCACAGATCAAAAGGCGAAGGTGTCATGTACCTGTGACATACTAAAGGCATTGTGTCTAGCCCTTTGGGTTTATATAAGGTAGGGTAGGTTACTGCTGTAAAAAAAAAAAGTCATATCAAAATCCTGTATAATGGCTTGAACATAGTAAACATTTGTTTCTTGCTTATGAAACAGCAAGAAGTGTGTAAGCAGGTTGCTGGGATGGCCTCCTCCATGCATGTGTGTAGGGTTGCAGATCGAAGCAGGTTCTATCTGCTGTGTCCAATGCCTTGCTTGTAAGGTCACCTTAGGTTATCTCCATTCCGGCCATCCAGAAGGAGAAAGGAGCATGCAGAAGTGCATTTAGGAGTTCTTTGTGGGCCAGACCTGGAAGTGACACTTAATCACCCTGGTCCACATCCTGGTGGCCAGAACTCAAGAGCTACCAGGCGCGGCCACAGTTTTTCTAGGCTCTGTACAAATGTATGAACCCTGAGAAAAATGTCTTGACTCCAAATCCAAACAGAAAATTGCAGAATTGAAATGCATAAGTAATGAATTAAATGTTTATAAGATGTACTCTTATACCGGTCCCCATAAGTTATTACATTTAGTATTATTCTTACATTTGAAATTAATACGTTAAGTTAGGTTTTCCGACTTCTCAAGGATTTCCAAGTATGCCCAGTGATTACTGAGAAATTACAGTCAATCGTAAATGAGTTTCTTAAAGCCAAATGCATTCCAGTGGAAAATTATATAAATCCACTCAAATTTTTCTATTGCAGAGAAACTTTTTAATGTGATGTGGGTTCAATTTAATGTTTATTTTGATGTTGAGTGGGGCCTTCAAAAGTAGCCGTGATCCTGGGCTTACAAAAGTCTTAAAACAGCTCTGTTATTGAGTCTTAGTAGGTGCAGACGCATTTTGGTTGCTTTGAAAAGGTAGGTGGTTTTTGGGATGAGCGCTGGGTGTTGTATGGAAACCAATTTGACAAAATTTCATATATTGAAAAAAAGAAAAAAAAAAGAAAAGGTAGGTGGTGGGAGTGACTAAACACATTTTGCATTTTGAGCTCAGAGCACTCCCCTCCCCCCCCTGCCCCGCCCCGGGTCCTCTTTTTATCTCCTTCTCCTCTCTTAGTTTCCTTTTTAAAATTTTTTTAAACATTATTTCATTTTTGAGAGTGAGAGAGACAGAGCACAAGTGGGGGAGGGGCAGAGAGAGAGAGACACAGAATACGAAGCAGGCTCCAGGCTCTGAGCTATCTGCACAGGGCCGGACGCAGGGCTCGAACTCACGGGCCGCGAGATCATGACCTGAGCTGAAGTCGGACGCTTAACCGACTGAGCCACCCAGGTACCCCTCCTCTCTTAGTTTCTTATGGAATATTTGCTGCTATGATATCTAAGAACATAAAAAAGGTAGGTTCTTGGGCTTGGAGATACTGGAGAGGAAACGTGCCCTCTCCTTTCGCCTGTCATGTTTGAAGGCCAGGGTTTGATTGATCCTTTTTTAGCCACCCCTGGCCTCTTCGACCATGGTTTCCTCTTCCTGAAATCTCCTAAAATGAGATACTTCTGACCGGGCGTTTGGGAAATGGAGTGTCAGAAACCTCTTTTTATGATGGATCTCGTCAGGGGTTATTTAATTATAATAGCTTTTGGTTCTTCTGTTTTTTGGTTAGCCCTGCCAACTGGAATTTGATTTGTTGACTACAAAAGCACAATTTTGATGCAGGTTGGGGCTCTGGTACAGCCTTTCTTGTAAAGAATGGGCAAAATAAGAAATCTGCCAATTGCTTTTCTTCAGCACTGCAGGGGTCCTTGAAAGTAGAGAGAGGGGAGCCTCCAGAGTGGTCCTCTACACCCCCATACGTGACCACTTCATCTTTCCAGTTGCCCAGGCCAAAAGTCTTAGACACATCCTTGATTTTTCCTTTCATATTCACATCTCACCTACCAGCAAATTCTGTCCCCTCTATCTTCAAAATATATTTAGAATCCAACCGCTTCTCATGACCCCTACTTCTACCATTCTTCTTTAGCTGCTAGCATCGCTCTCCTGGATCATTGCAATCTCAACTAGCCTCCCTAGTTGCCTTTTTCTGTATGCAGCAACCAAGGGAATCTTAAAAAAGTCAGAGCATGTCACTCCCCTACCCAAATGCTCTTACGGTTCCTCAAAACATAGTCACCCTCTAATCCAGCAGTTCTGCTCCTAGTTACCCAGGACAAATGAGGACATATGCCCGCAGAAACCTTGTACATAAATGGTTATAACAGCATTACTCATAATAGCCCTCAAGCGGAAACAACCTACATGTTCATCAGATGACAAACGGATAATCAAATTGTGGTATATCCATTCAACGGAATATTATTCGGCAAGAAAAAGAGGACGTGGTGAGGCGTGCTGCAACGTGGGTGAATTTCGAAGACACTCTAGTAAGTCAGAGAGGCTAGTGACAAAAGGTCGTGTGTTGTATGACTGCATACCCAGAATAAGTAAGTCCCTAGAGGCAGAAAGTACATGAGTGGTTGCCAGGAGCTGGGGAGGGGAGGGTGCAGAGTGACTGCAAATGGGTGCAGGGTTTCTTTTTGGCGGAATGAAAATGTTCTGAAATTAAGTTGTGGGCATGATTATATAACTCTGAATATACATTCTGAATCGTGTACTTTAAGAAGGAAAATTGCATGTTACGTGAAGTGTGTCTCAATAGAGCTCTTAGAAAAAAACCACACCCCTCTGATCTGTCCCCCAACGTGTTCTCTGACTTCCCCTCCTGCCATATTCCTGGTTTCTCAACCACCCATACTGGCCTCCATTCTGTTCCTTAAACAAGGCAAGTGCTTCCTGCCTCAGTGCCTTTGTACTTGCTCTTGTCCTTTGTTAGAACTTTTTTTCACCCCAGATACCTACAAGGCTGGTTCCCTCACCTCCTCTGGGTCTTTTGAAACATTACATTCTCAGGAGGGTTTCTCCGATTACCTGAAAATAACACTGTCTATTCTCATTGCCTGTTGGTGCCCTGTATTCCCTTTGCCCTGTCTTATTTTCGTCTGTCACTTACCATCATCCGATATAGATCTTCTTGTTCGTTTTTTTGTCTGTCTTCCTCTATTAGAATGTAAATTCCAGGAGGTGACTTTGCTTTTGTTCATTATGGTATCTGCAGCAATGTAGGCCAGATCTCTTTTCACCATACACACCATGAATATGAGAAAGCCGTGGGTTTCTGCGGCATTGGTGCTATTTGGGGAATACAACCGAATTTGTGTGGAATGTTCAGTGTATTTATCTGATGCAGCCTTAGCTATCAGCAGCCTGGAAACAGTCTCTGCGGGAGGGATACTTTTGGTTCCAAGGTTGGAATGGAACTTCTCAAGTTTCCTACTTTTCTAACCATTTGCATTATGCTAATATATTATGTAAAGGGTGCTAATTTTCCTCTATGCCTTGTAGATTCAAAGCCTTTAGTTCTATTTGGTCTTTTTTTTTTTTTTAATTTTAATTTATTCATTTATGTACGCAACCTCTATGTTCAACATGGGGCTCGAACTCATGACCCCAAGACCGAGAGTCACATGTTCTTCTGACAGAGCCAGCCAGACGCCCCTAGCTCCATTTAGTCTTAATTTACCACCCCTCCGCTATCTTATGTTGAGACCCACCGACTCTTATTTCGGAATGCCCATAGCTATATATGCCTTAAAAAGCAAGCACTTAGTTTGACGAGCCGTCAAAATGCCATTTCTTCTGTTTCCTTTTCCTGCCTCCAGGCTTAGGTTAAAGATAACGGTCAGTTGCCCTCACTCCGCGAGTTACAATGTGTAAGTCACTAGGTGGCACTGACGCGTCACAGTCGAGCTGGAGAACACTCGTCTTGCTCCAGCTGGCTGGATTTCTAGGTGTCAGGGAAATTGTTTTATTGGTAAAGGGCATAGTGTAATATATGCATCTCCACCCTAGGCAGCTATTTAATGCCCTGATACATGCCCCTCTTGTGGCCATGGCCTGTTAACTATGCTTATTTGGTGTAATAATTAGCAGGATTTCTCACTAACAGGGGTACTTACCAACACCTCACATCTTCACTGTGCTTTCGTACGTGATGGATCGGACATTCTGTGGAAAAAGTTGGGAAGGTCGAAGCTTAACCTCTGTCCACCAGGGCTCCTTTCCGCACATTCGTTCGGAACAGGTTTATATTAACTTGCTTTTGAGTTTCTTCAAACCAGAGCCGTGAGTAGTGTAAACATATTTGAGCTTTTACGTAATGGCCTCATGAAGGTTTGTAAACACAACACTGTTAATTTTCCAACTCCTAGAATGATGGGAAAATAAATGAATAGCTGCCTGAATAATTGGATGACACTTGCTCCTCGGACTGTGTGTGATGGAAGCGTGTCATAGGAACAGTGGGTCCGCCACAGGCACCGCATTTTTGGGTTAAAATCAGAGAAGAAACTTACACATGGAATTTTAATTTTTTTCCATGGTTGTAAGTCCAGCCCCATTTAATTCTTTGTGGTTTTACAAGCCCTCTTAAGCTCCTAATATTTCTGCACCAACAGTTTTAACATTTACTTTAGAACATGGCTGGAGTTAACTGACAGAAGACCAAACAGGAGAAAATAGGTTGAAAGCAGGAAATACTTTAGTTGGACCACCAGCTTACCCTCTGTGACCTTAGGCGAATTGTTTACTTTCTCAGTGCTTTGGTTCTCTCATGTCTTAAAATTCACTCTAGGGTACCCACCCTTTTGGTATGCGATGCCAGGTAAAATGAAGTGAGGACTCTTCAAAATACCTTTGTTCATATTCAAAGCTCTAGATAAATGACGGAGGTTGTTGTAATTACTTAAGAACGCTAAAAGAGTTTTTCTTTGTTGATTCCAAAACGAGTGGTGGAAGTTTTAGGGGATGGATTAACATAGTTTGGGGTCTCTGACTGCCGCGTCTGTGAAGGTAATACTCTGTTTTTCCCTGCACTCTGTCCTGGCTTTGTTTCCAAGTTTTATGTCCATTCTTTTTTCACTATGTACAAGTAGGTTGGTCTGCCTTTATTTAAATCCTCTTAAGGGTGCCTGGGTGGCTCAGTCGGTGAAGCGTCCAACTTTGGCTCAGGTCACGATCTCGCGGTCTGTGAGTCCAAGCCCCACGTCGGGCTCTGTGCTGACCGCTCAGAGCCTGGAACTTGCTTCAGATTCTGTGTCTCCCTCTCTCTCTGTCCCTCCCTCACTCGTGTTCTGTCTCTCTCTCTCTCTCTCAAAAATAAACAAACATTAAAAAATAAAAAAAGAAACCTTTTATATGTCTGGATTTAGTTGCAAGAAGCAGAAACTATATAAGATAGGAAAATCGAATCTTACAGAGTCATTGGGAGAAATGGGCTCAACGCTGAGCCTCTAGAGGTGGGCTTAGGAAGCGGTGGTACGGACCGGACCGCCCTGCCAAGTTGCCAGTAATGTGTCGCACCCAAGGCGGACAGGAACCAGGAAGCCTTTACTAGAACCATTGATTTTTTTAAGGACGTTGCACAGTAGCTGCAGTCGGGAGAACAGGAAGTTACCACCATCGCAACCTGCATTTGATAACCTCAAAGCTGGTAGCCAGATCCTTGGGAGATTGGCGCAGAATCTCCAATGTTTCCACGACTGTGTTGCCTACGGAAAAAGTTTAAACAGCAAGAAAATGGTCTCCATTTTATTTCTGCCTTTTAAATCTCACATGTGGCCATTTAGTGGGCAGAACCTAGTTCTCACCCAGAGCCCTAACTGCAGAGGGGTCTGGGAAATGTAGTTTTTAACTTTCCATCTTCAGCCTCATAGGAAGGCACAGCAATAGCAGATTGGAAAGATCCTGAGTTCCAGTCCATCACGTCCACCCCTTTCCCTCGACATGGGTAAAATCACATACCTGTCTCCAGATGAGTATATCATTGACTGCCTAGCACAGCAACAAGCTTAGTAGGCCCTCAGTAGATGTGTTGTTAACGACCTTGACTTCTTTACTTCTGTGTATTGTTCCACTTTTTTTTTTTTTTAAACAGTTTTGGCACCGTATTAAATTCCAGATCTATCTACTGGTGTAGCTCTCGATTCTTTTTCATTTTCATCACCATCTTCTTGTTCAGGCCCAGCTCATGTCTGCTCCAGCTTTCTAGTAGTCTCGGTATGTGGTCCCTTAATCTCTAGCCTTGGTTTCCTTTAATGCCGCCATAGTATTAACAGATTAGTATTTAAAAAACAAAACAACATAATTAAATGGCATAATTATGTTTTTATCCTTCTCAAAAGCCTTTGTTGGCTCCTCGTTACATTGAGGATAGAATTCAAATTGCTGAGCTTGACTTCTAGGACCTTCCATAACCAGGGTACAATCTATCATTCTGGCATTATCTTTCATTTTCCCTCTGCGGAGACTGATTTTTAGCCAAAAGGTCTAATCGCAGGTGACTGGGAGTGTCTTGTCCTTTACCAGTGTTTCAGCTTTGCTCCCCTTACTAACCTGTGTTTGATTTTCGATTTTATTCCCATTTGGTCACGTTGGTGCAAAGCTATTTTCTCCGTTCTTCACACTTCTATAGCACTGTTTACTCGGACATTTTTTTTTTTTATTACCTGTATTGTTAGTTTTCCTTTTATGACTATATATCCTTTTTTTTTCACATAGACAGTATAAATATTTGTTATGGACTGATTGGCCTGTTGATTCTTCATGGTGTAGACATTCACTTGCTTGGGGAAAAAGGGGCATGTTGGGAGGGCGAGGGGAGAGGTTGAAGCAAAACCCTAGCTATGTGATTTTTGTCCTTTTGATTTCTGGTGAAAGGACAAATTAACTATTTGCTTTGAGCAAGCTAATGCTCTGTTTTGTGGATTTTCGTGTTTGAAAAGGGCCCTTGGCTGGAAAACTTTGGAGTTGATCTTTGTGTCCCCGTTTGCCAGGCTGGATGAGCTCCATGTCTATACCACTCCGTTGCAGTTTGCTTAAGAGCGGGTTGTGAAATAGCAATGGAATTTGTCTGTGGTTTCTTGCCAGAGAGGAGGAGGAAGAAAGGATTCTGAGTAAATCAGACATGCAAATTAGCCAGGCCCCTGGGCCTTAAGTAATTTACACAATAAACCCAAAGAAATTCAGTTTGTCTTCTTTCTGCTTTTGCTTTGTGTAGGGTGTGTGTGAGAAAGGTAGCTGTTATGTATTTGCTTTAAGCCAAAATTCTCAACTTTTTGGCTCCAGGATTCTTTTTTTTTTTTTTTTTTAATTTTTTAATGTTTATTTAGTTTTGATAGAGAGAGAGAGAGACAGAGGGTGAGAAGGGGAGGGCAGAGAGGGAGACACAGAATCTGAAGCAGGCTCCAGGCTCCGAGCTGTCAGCACAGAGCCCGACGCGGGGCTCGAACTCAGAGACCGTGAGATCGTGACCTGAGCCGAAGTCGGACGCTCAACCGACTGAGCCACCCAGGCGCCCCTTCAGGATTCTTTTATACTTACATTGCTAAAAATTATTGACGACCCCAAAGAGCTTTTGTTTTTATGGGCTGTAGCCATTAGGATTTACCATTAATTAATATTTAGGAACTAAAATGAGGAGTTTAAGAATATTCATTAATTCATTTAAAAAATAGCAAAAAATGTCCACCACATGTTAACATAAATAATTTTTTAATGGAAAGTAACTTTCCAATACAAAAAAATTACCAAGAAGAGTGGCATTGTTTTTACATTTTTGCAAATCTCTTTAATGTCTAAGTTAATAGAAGTTGGCTTTTCATACCTACTTTTGCATTCAGTTGTTGGACTGTGTTGGTCTGGTTGAAATATATGGACAAAATTCAGCCTAATACAGATAGTAATAGAAAAAAGAGACGATTTCAATTGCTTCTTCAGCTATTAAATGTGGATATTCTTCTTTGATGTTACACCGGAATTCAACACATCGTACTTTCTTACAGGTTTGTTGCAGTGTAGAATCTTAAACCATATCAATTGTCTTCTCCTACGCTTTTATATTATTATCTATTGGTCTAGTTTGTTCTCTGAGTGGATCTCCTACTCATGCATGATTTTATACCATGCTTTTGTCATTTGGAAAATTATTGGTTTACTGAGTTATTCAGATTTTCTCAATGTTGACAGTTCATTATACAGTGGTCAAAAATCACGTTCTTTAATATCGTCACTGATCTTGTCAGAAAAGTCTTTAAGTATTAGGTAACTGTCAAGTGCAAGGTCTCAAATACAGATTTTCCAGATTTTTAATTTTTGACTGAAAACTCACATTTTATCATGGGCAACAAATATGGGGAGTTGAAGTGACAGGCTCACTTCATTAAGTGAGGGAAGGGTGAGGTAGGGAAAACGTCTGCCATATACCAAAGTCTGATTAACTGTATATATATTTTAAAACGGTATTCCATGAAAAAAGTGGCTAGTTCAGTCTACAACGTGAATAACTGTACAAGTGCTCTCCTTTGAGACCATTTTACTTTGATACTTATCAGAAGTGCTTTATACTTCCCATTTTGTCACACAGGATAATAAAAAGACAGCTACTTAACATTTGAGATTTAATAAAATTAATAATGTTTACTGCTTCATCAGGGACATCCTTAAGTAAAATGACTTTTTTCTTTTTTTCTCTCTTTACCGGAACGTGTGGTAGTGAAGAACTCGTGACTACTAGTGCAGTTTGGTGCCTCTGGCTCTAGTTGTGCCAAGTCACTTGCAATTTTACCCACCATCTTTCAAACCATCAGTGCAAATATCAACAGAATGAAAAAAGCGAATAATAGTATCATTATGAAAATAGTGTTGATCTTGCGGATCCTTTGCCGAACCACTACCCCAGAGACGTTAGGAACATTTGAATAGTTAAAAATTCAAAGAATGGAATAAGAGTTGTACTGGTTGTATCTTCGGGGCCAATCTGCTTCAGTGAGGCAATCCAGAAGAGGAAATTTCTTTCCTATTTTGGGCTTGTTTCTGGCCGAGGGTCTTATTCCTGGGGCTTAGTGTTTTTTCAGTTAGGGAGCACGGGAAGACGCTCTACCAGCTTTTAAACGATCGTTAGTGTTTAACAGATCACTTGCTTATGTCTTTGTTTTGTTGTTGTTGCTGTTGGTAGAAAAAAACGATGATGAGCGCGGTTGTAATGACTGAGATTACCACGGGACCCCCTGTGTAATGACGCGGGCGCCACAGGACCACCTGTTTAGGACATTAGTGAGGAAAGGCTTCTCTAAAAAGAACCTTTTTTGGGGCACCATGGAAATGATTTCAGTCCGTGGGCCGCAATGTACAAGCGTTTGATCGTTTTATTAGTTTGGTTAGTTATTATTATTATTTTTTTTTTTAAGATTTGCAAGGCGAATCTCCTTTCTGCTGCTTCACTCGCTGCCTGGCTGTCGGCTCTCCCAAAATAGCATCACCCCTTCACTGATGTGACTAGAGCCTGGACTTGAGGCAGCAATTAACTGATCATGTAATAGAAGAATCCCAATTTTGCCGTTTCTTTTTTCCCTTTTGTAACTTCTTGGGTGGTTGGGGCACACCATTGAAACAATTATTACATTTACTCAAGAGTTTGTCTTTTCTATTAAAAAAAAAAAATTCCATCTAAGTGCCTCGCGGTGAAGAGGAGGAGATTGTGTAACCAGAGTCTCCTCTTAACTGGTCTTTATTGTTGAAGAAGACTGATCCCTTTGTGTCTCAGCTTGGCACGCAGAAACGGTTTTAATTGAACAGCCCCGCTCCTTTAATAGATCAATTCTCCATTGTGTTTTGACTGGTGCATTCCCAGTTTAGTCTCTAAGCTATGGGCTTCTTTGGAGAAATTGGGCCGGGGTGTCAGAGAGGCTTAGTCCTTCTGGGTATGATTTATAGTTTCATCCCAAGCCTCTTCTTAATTGATGGTAGACAGGGAAGGTAATTAACATTTGTAAGTGCCTGTTGTGTGTCAGATGCCCTGCCAGGGCTTTTGTCCATCCTCATTGGATCCTCAAGGTGACCTTGATGCGTCCTGAACCTTCTCGCTTTTCTCCACCTCTGTTAATGCTACTGCCATCGGCCACATCACCCTTACTCTTGACTGGGCGCCCACACCCTCACTGGACTCCCTGCTTCGACTTTCCAGAGCCCCTTCCTCCTCCTCACCCAGTCACATCATTTGGGCTCATGTTTTAAAAATACAAACCCAACTGTGTCACCTCCCTCCACGAGGCCTTCCGTGACTCTGCAGAGAATGAAATCCTTGTGCTCTGGCCGCACAGGCCCCCCCACGACCTGCCCTCTGTCTGTATCTGAGCACTCATCGGCCGCACTCCCCCAAGCCCTTCCGCTGTGCTCTAAGCTCGCCGGCCGTTTTGCTATCCCTGGGAGCCACCAGGCTGGTTCTCTCTCAGGCCTTTGTACCAGCTGTTCTTCCTACTTGGAGCACTCTCCCGAGATTCTTAGTCTGGGCCCGGCTTGGCCTGGCTTCTCCTTGTGGTTTGTGTCTTACCGAAAATGACACCTGCCAGCCAAGCTACAGCAACCTCTCTCTGCCTGTGTCCCACTCATTTTATTTTCATTAGGTCACTCAGTGCTCTGTGGAATGAGGCTCTGTTATCCGTTTATCTGGGTTTCAGTCTTTGCCCTTCCACTTAACTTGCTGTGTGACTTTGGGCAAGTTTGCTTAACCTTCAGGGGCTGTAGTTTCTCCTCTGTAAAAAGGATGTATGTAATAATGGTTTGTCCCTTCCTTATGAGAACTAAATAAGTTAGCTCTTGTTCCTCATAATAGTTTCTGACACATTGTTTATGTTCAAGAACCGTTTGTTCTTATTCTTTTCATGTGATTGGTGTTATTAAAGCTATTTTATATTTTCTTATTTATCTGGCTGTTTGTGTCTTCTATCTAGAATGGAAGCCTTATGAAGGGAGGAACCTTATCGGTCACATTCACGAATGTATCCCAGAGCCTAGAGCAGTGCTTAGTTCTTCCCTAAAAATTTGTTGGCTATTAAAATCTGAAGTATCAATATCTCTATTTTAGAAATAGAGCAATCAGGGTTCAGAGCGATGAAGTAACTTGCCTAAGGTTCCAGAGCCACGAATAGCAGTCTTGGGATTTAGACTGAATTCTGATTCCAAAGACCATGTTCTTTCGGTTACACCACAGTATATTAGTGGATGTTTCTTTGCTTCAAATTCTGTCATGTTCGACCCATGATTTAAGTAAAAAGGCAGTCTTTTTTATATAAATCCTGATATGGCGCATGAAATGGAAATAGCCATTTGTGTTACGTTGAGGGGTCAAGGTCAAGAGTTAGATCCAGACGGAAGTTCAGAAAGTGAGGTAACACCAACCCACCAAATTCAAGAGGTGGAATGAGAGTTCCCCTGAGTCCTGCCTCGGGAATGGGTAAGATAGTGACCTTGGGGTTGGGCTGCCTGAGGAGATTCATGTACTTGGACTTCTGGAGGGAAAGGATCCCTGAAAGGGATCCCTAGCTTGGGTTCTTGTATTTCTGTCATCTTACTCTAGTGGGGTAGAGGCAGAAATGGAGAAGTTGAAATTTTGGCTCTTGTAGCTTCTAGGACATAGGAGCCTTGAATCTGCCTTTGTCACTGACAGCACATGATAATGGTCCTTGGTCTGTGGGGGCTTCACTGACTCATTCTTTTCAACAGCCATTTTTTTTTTTTTTTAGGGGGTGGAAAGGTATGGAAACAGTGTGAGAGCACATGATGAAGGAGAAAACACGGGCTTTGGAGGTTGGCAGATTGGGGTTGAGAGTTCTGCTGTGCCACTTTTTGGCTGTGTCTTTGGCACATAACTTCTCTAAACCTCAGTTTCCTTGTTTATACAATGGGGGTTTGTATGGGAAGTGAAAGAGAGACTGGCCTAGACTATCTTTTGTGGTGTCTCCAGTTTGGATCGTTGACCCTTTAGAAAATTTAATAAAAGCTATGGATTCTCTGGCCAGAAATGTGCTCACGCAACCAGAATTCGGCATTTAATTTTGTGGGGTTCTCAGAGCCTCTGACTCAGGTTATGAATACCCACACCTTTTCTTCTTATGGGAAAAAAACCTGCTTTTTTTTTTTTTTTCTTCTTTCTTAGGAACTAGACTAGTGCTTGGCTTCCTGTGGTCTCTTATTAATGTTTGTTGAATGAGGGAATTTAACTAATTTCTGGACTCCTTAATCACCTTGAGCTTGGTATTTGGTTTCCTTTGCTGTGGGGCCCGTGTCCGTGCCAGCTTCATAACTTAGTCTGGGCTTGCCAGTAGCCAAGGCACTGTGGCAATAAATATCTGAGCCTGTGGTTTTGTCTTAGGTCAGCCGTAGAGGCGGGCTATGAAATGCTCGGGAAATGTTTTCAGTTTATAATAACTGAATCATTGAGGGATGGGGACCTCGGAGCATTTGGACACTTAGGTTGGGCATGACCATCACAGCGTGTGAAAGTTTTGCTATGCGTCTTTACTAATAGATCATAAAATCTTAGGGCCAGAAAGTCTTAGAGATCGTTGAACTGAATTCCTCCAGATCGATTAAGTGATTTGTCCAAGGTCATTCCACTAGTATAGTGGCAGAGCTCAGGGCATGTAACTCTCAACTTACACTCCCTCTCTACCCGCCATCAAATTATTCTTCAACTCCTCCCAAACCAATAACTTCTCCTCACTTCTCCTCGCTTCCCCAACCTCAGAGACTCAATGTAGCCATTTTAATGCTGAATAACTCTACTCTCTGAAATTGGCTTATTTATTTATGAATGTTAATACCCTGTGTCCTCTTCTGTCCTCTCCAAATGTAAACCCCATATGGAGTCCTGTCTATCTTACTCAGCGTAGTGTCCTTAGAGCCTTCTATGTAGTAGTTGTGTGACAAACTTTGCTTGAATGAATGATTGAGGAGTGTTCCCTGCCAGGCAGTTCCCTTTATAGTGTCAGAAGGGTTGAGATTTCCCCTTATTTTTTATCAGTAATTTAGTAACCATTGATTGAACCTGCTGTATATCAGCCACTATACTAGGCACAGAAATGAGTGAAATGTGGTGCCTGACTTCAAGAAGTAATAGTCCAAATAAAAGAATAATAAAGAGGAGCTGATCAAATCTGGTTTACAGTATATTTTTAATTTTAGTCTGAATGCACACGTCATTGATTCCTTTATCTTTTACCTACCTACCTGCTCTGCTCACTCAAGTGCCTAGCTTCCGATGGTATGTGAGTGCGAATTTTAGGTTCTGTCCAGCAGTGCTGTCTGTATATGGTTGATCATCACTTCACCTCAGGGGCTTTAGAAGTGATGCGCGCACACTGGCATCTCTAGGCCCTACTCCTAGAGATTCCTAATCAGTAGGGTTGGGCTGGGGCATTGGAAGCTGTACTGTAACTCCTTAAGAAGTTGTAACGAGCAGTCAGCTCTAGCAGGGTACCTCTGCTTTTTAGGTGAGTACTGAGCATGAGTTTTTCCTTGGTCTTAAAACCTGGGCTGGATATTCTATATCAGCACATTCCTCTTCCTCAAAAACATTTATGTTCTTTCCCGTACATGGTTCTTTTCCAGGGGGCTCTGCAAGTCAAGCAATGTGTCTGCTATCTATACACATACACTCTGAAAACATCCTGAAATCGTGTAGGTAAATGAGTGTGAAACCTGAAACAAATAATACCTGAACTTGTATTGTAATAGTCCCATTTGGCTCTCCGTGTATCTTTTCGTGTATGCGCGCCGGTGTGTGTGCGTTAACTCTTTTTTTTTTTTTTTGGAACAAGGGAGGTGGATTTGTGTTTTTCTGGGATTCCTGTTCCTAGACTTGGCAGAAAGAGAGCCAGGCGTATCTCAGCAGACCTGAGAATAGGTGAGCTGTCAAGGTGTTGGCGGCGATAGGCTTCTCTGGGTGGGACTCAGGGCATCCTACCAGCAGAAAGGAGAGGCAGCTTAAATGATTTCACATTTGGGCTTTACTTACTATAATTGCTTGAAGTGCTAAACTGGGTGTGACAAATCTAACAGGTAATTGCCAAGTAGGTTTCATTACCAGCCCTTGGCTAGATAAATGATGTTCCTTATGTTAAAAAACCAAACCAAACTAAAGGAAGAAAAAAGGAGACCGTATTTGGAGTTAGAATTCAGATATTGCAGATATGCTCACACGTATCAAAACGGTTTCAAAACTGTGCCAGTGAATTCAGTTTAGATACTGTTGTCAAGGTTGGGGAGCGCAGAACAGGGAGGAAATGGGGAGGTGTTGGGATTTATGAGAAACTGTGAAAGAGTTTAGGATTGGTAGGCAGAATTTTTTCTTACAGGAGTGCTATATATTAAGTGGCCTTTGGACAACACTCAGCTCTACATACCTGTGTTAGAACTAAGATTCTTCTTCTTCTTCTTTTTTTTTTTTTTTTTTGTAGAAAGAGAGAGAGAGCGTGCAAACGTGTGTGTGCAAGGGAGAAGGGCAGAGGGGGAGGGAGAGAGAAATCCCAACCAGGCTCCACACTCAGCGCAGAGCCTGACATGGGGCTCAATCCCATGACCCTGGGATCATGACCTGAGCCGAAATCAAGAGCGGGACACTCAGCCAACTGAGCCACCCAGACGCCACAGGACTAAGATTCTTGACACTGGTGTAGACTCCATTGTACTTCCTTATATGTCACCGGTCTCAACACATTTCATTCATTAGTAATTTGGTGATTTTTTTAAAGTTCATTTATTTATTTTGAGAGAGAGAGAGAGAGAGAGCGAGCACAAGCAGGCGTGGAGCAGAGAGGGAGAGGGAGAATCCCTAGCCGGCGGGAGCCCGATGCGGGGCTGGAACTCATGAACCATGAGATCATGACCTGAGCTGAAACCAGGAGTCAGATGCTTAACCAACTGAGCCACCCGTGTCCTCTTGATTATTGTTTTAAAAAGATTTGTAAAAGGCATATTGAACCACACCAGTAAACCTGAGGGTTGCATCACTGCAGTGTTTGATTCATTCAACAAATACTTGTTGAGTGTGTACTTAGTCCTGGGGATTGAACAGGCACTGACAATAGGCAGGAGAGCAGGGCAGAGAAAAGGGATTTGTGCCTCCTTGGTTTACTACTTAATCCTGGTAATTAGGTGCTTTGCACAAAGTAGACACAAAGTAATTACTGAATGAAAGAAGGAAGGAAGATATACTTGATCTCCACTTTCATGGAGCTTACATTCTCGAGGGGAGACAAACAAGTACAAACAGGAGAATGTATTTGAGTGAGTGTGACTGGAGTGAGGGCCCTGACTTAGATAGGATGGCCAGGGTTGGGCTGGTCTGAGCTAATCGATAAGAGGTCGTCTTGCAACGCTGGGGGCAGGGAGAGTATTATTTAAGGAACCCAAAGAAGACTTGCATGACTGGAGAATGGTGAGCGGGGGGGTTCTTGCTGGGCCTGGGGAAGGTAGACTGGGGCTGGGTCATGCAGAAGAGTTTGGATTTTATTCTCTGCGCATTGGGAGTCCATTAAGAAGGTAGATGGTTTTCAGCAACAGAATGACACAACCTTATGTCCTTTTTTTTTTTTTTTGAATGTTTACTTATTTTTGAGAGACCGAGAGTGAGCGGGGGAGGAGCAGAGAGAGAGAGGGAGACACAGAATCTGAAGCAGCAGGCTCCAGGCTCTGAGCTGTCAGCACAGAGCCTGATGCCTGCGGGGTTCGAACTCATGAACTGTGAGATCACCACCGGAGCCGAAGTTGGATGAGTAACTGACTGAGCCACCCAGGTGCACCAACCTGGTGTCCTTTTTTAAAGAGGTTGTTCTGACAGCTGTGGAGAATACGTCATAGGCAGGGGAGGGGAGGAAGACCAGGAGGAGGCTATCAGAGCATTGTAGGGGTGAGGTGATGGTAGGTTGCCCCAGGGGATAGCATTGGCGAGGGAGAGAAGTGGAGGGATTGAAAATGTATCTGGAAGAGGGAAGAACCGGTTAGTGATCTCGGAGAGTCGCATTCAGAAAGGTGACACACACATAAAACACACACACACACACACACACACACACACACACACACACACACACACTTCATGATGAACCTTTTTTAAAAAGTCTTTGTTGGATTATGAGATTATGGACCATAAATGAGAAAACCTCTGTTTTTGAAGCCTGGGGAGCACCAGGAGAGGAGGAAGTGCGACGTTGCGTCCCTCAGGGGGCCGCACCTCTATGGTTCTGTGGTTCTAGGCATTTTTACGGCGTGGGTTTGAGGCGGAATGGCAACACGCACCATATATCTTTTGGCAAATCAAAGCATAATGAAAATAAAATCAGAGAATTTGGCTCCACCTCCTGAATGAAATAGGATTCAGAAGAGATTATCTCAAATCTAGTTTATGAAATAATGTGCTCTCTTACAAACGCAGGCATCAGTTACGCATTTAGAACATCTGATTTATTCTTCCGGATTCTTTGTGACTACTGTGAATTCAGTGATCCACTTGGATAATCTCTGTTACTGTGAAGTTTTAATAGGTAACAGTCAGAAACGGAGAGAACATGAAAGCAAACCAAAATGCTAATAGCTGGTACTCTGAAACCATTAACTTGAAGCCGGTTATTCCTGACCTAATGTGGGAGCGTAAGATGGCAGAGAGGCTGAGCGGGGCTGAACACTGGTTCTTTAGAAAGGTCGTCCTGGTGCAGAGCACACACGGACAGTTTCCCGGGCAGCGGCATTTGCCGTATAACCTGTATGTCTTTGTGAGGAACTTGCTGTCCACACTGCCGTCACCTCACAGATCAGAGGAAAAAGTCAGGTGAACCCGGCTGTAATGTTGGAAGAGGCGAAGCAGGACAAGGGGTTCCTTTAAAGGAAAAATACAACCCAATATTCACTAGCTTATTTTGATTTCGGTAGTCGTAGGATCACCCCAGCAGCGACCCTGTCTAGAGACCATCTGCTACCGTGCATTTTACACATAAGGAAGCTAAACATTTGCCTGACATTAAACACCCATACCTGTTGGCCCAAGGAGAATCAGGCAATTAGAATTTTAAAAAAAGAAAAAAAGAAAAATTAACTTTCTTTTGTGTTAGGTTTCAGAGTAATTGTTAGTAGGAGACACCTGCTTGTTCATTTCAGACTAACTCGTATAGTCAGAGCAGATTAAATTTGAGACCTGATGTTGAACAGACAGGAGAATGACATAGGTGAGAATGGATGAGATTAATGCTATGCTGGCAGGTGAAATTTCTTTTTTTTCCAGGCTTTTTTGAAATCCCCGCCCCTGCCCCTTCCTCCCCCCCCCCCCATTTTATCTCATCTGTAAGTCTGGTATATTTAACTGATCCTGTAAGGATCTTTCATCTTAGACTATATAGTAATGTCCCTGGCAGACTAGGTGAGTCAAGTGAAATTATAGGTGAATCAAGCCAAAAACTGGAATATCAGAGAGAAGGCAAACGAGCCTAGACTCTAGAGTGAGTGGTGGAGTTTCAGAGCCGTCTAGGACACGCAGCGATTCACCGTTGCTGGTTTATGATGAAGCACATCCAGACGTGTGCTTCCCTGATTCTGTGTGACTGGGTAATTCCAGGGCTGGTCCCTTTGCATCCTGTCGCACGCAAGTCTCCTTCCTTCCTGTAACCATGAATTGTGGGTGCTCAGAAGTGTCATGCTTTTGTTCACAGGGGTGGGATCAGTGTGAAGAGTAGCAAGGAGCAACATGGGCCCTGTTCCTTTCCCAGGAAATGATGTTCTGTCCACGTTTATAGAATATGTGCCCTGAAGTAGAATTAGAATGGTAATGTATAGATTCCTGAGTTTGTAAATTCCTTCTCTTTCATCTCTGCTTTTTCTTTACCCTTGACCTCCTATTCTTTTGAAAACCACGTGGGCTGCGTCCTACTCTGCTTTTGATACAAAATGGATATTTTCGTGCTTAACCTCTATTTCCATTTTTCTCTCTTTCGGGAAAATACTTGGTACCAGATGCTGCTTTGGTCTCATGGGGGCAGGTCCCTCCCGGGGAGTAGGGAGATCTTGGGTCAGTTCCTCTCACCTGTCCATACATGCTGCTGTATTAGTTAACTGGACAAGTACATTGTATTTTCCCATTCCAACGTATCGTGTGAGTAAGAAGAACCGCGTGTTTGAGTATATCCATCACATGCCAAATTTCGTCTTGGAGATGAAATATTTTAGTTGAAGACTGTGGTACATTTGTAAAAGCCACAATATATTTCAGTGATGAAAGCGTCTTAAAGTCTGTCATGGCTGTGCATCTTAAAATTATCATTACCTGTGTTTTGTGTGTGCATGCTCATTTACATACATATAAATATATGTGTATATATCTGCTCCTTTATGTACATGCAGATATAAAGATAACTGTCTGGGCCAGGACTCTGCAAGCCAGATTTTAGCCCAAATTGGATTTTATGGGCGAGAGAGATACCCTGAAAATGAACCATTGGCGTAACCTTGTGTGTAATCTAACTAGCAGGCAGAGCCATAGTGGGCTGCAGCTTGAGCTCAAGATCCACAACGGATTCAGAGAACACAGACAGAAGCATTTTTCCCCCCTCCCCTTATTAGCTAAGTTGTATTCCAAAAGCAACAAGCACCACTTATCTTTCAGAGGGCTGTCGTGGAGCCCTGAGACTCTTTTTGGTTCAGACTTCATGTGAGTAAGACTCCTCTTCACCCTCGACCTAGAAAAATTTTACGATGCTCTTGGAATCCGATGAAAGCCTCCTAACTTTGAAGCTAGAGAAGGCTCTCATTTCTGATTAGACAGTTGTTAACATTTTTTTTTCTGGTCTAATTCCGTGATGCCCCCAGATCATACCTGGTTACTTTACTTGGGGAATAGTATATGACCTCAGACAGGATTTTAAGAAAGAGGTGCAGGTAACTATGCCCACTGCTTCCCAAAAGACCAAAGAGGATGATACTGCATTTTAGTAGGTGGAGTTGGTCACTGATCTTGGGAAGAATCGTGTCAGTAGAATGGCAGTGATAGAAGCCGCAATCCGAGTGGGGGTCAGGGCAGAAGCAGCGTCGGACTTCTCGGCATTTTCTTCTGTGGTTCATCAGGAGGTTTGGTAGGGAAAGGAACGATGCAATGGGACGATAGATGGAGTGGGAAGTAGGAAAAGCCACGGAAGAGTTTTAATAATTTTTTCAGGTGTCAGGATTTTTTTTTTTTTTTAAAGTCTGAGATAACATAAACACACAGGATGAGGAGAAGAGACCCAGGAAGAGAAAGAGGTCGCTTGCAGATGTAAAATAGAACTGTGGTGGCTGTCACATAACTCCAGGGACGCCAGGAAGGAATGAGGCCATGAGGACAGGCAAAATTATGTGTCTTTTTCATCTATTTGTAAACTTTGGTTAAGGTGTAATTAAATAAAATGTATCAGACACCGATGTGGTGTTTTGTAATTGCACACACGTTTATTTCTCTACAACTCATAACCCATTTAATTTAAACTTCGAATAACCTTGTGAGCTGGGTACGATTACTCTATTTTGTAGATGGGGAAACCGAGGCACAGGGAGGTTTCAGTGGACACAGCTAGTAAGTGGTAGAGACAGGATTTGGACCAGTGAAATCTGATTTTAGAGCCTGAGCTCTTAACCATTATTTTAACCTATGTTCTTTTCCCCCTGTGTTGGGAGGCTACTTAAAGAGATACCTAGTTCATCTGCAGATAAAATCTGAATAAATAAGTGGAAAGCCTGATCTTCTGGTTATTGCATCTTGGATGGGAGTTGTGTATTTTACAGCATAATGAAATTATACACTCGATGCTTGAGTTAGGTTGCAAGACTTAGCATATTTGTAGAAGAAGAATAACTTTATTAGAATTATGATTCCTTTTTTATCAGAAAAGCCAGCAATGGTGATTTTTTTATTAGTGATCTAATTGGATGAGGAACCTTGTGAACAAACGATGCGCATATTAAAATAAGAGTAAATACGTGCTGATGAAGTTAGAGAGTTTTATGCAATGCCTCAATCAGGAAATTTTGATAATAAAGAGTGTGTATTGTGCTTTCCAGAATCCTGGGGACGGATAAATGAAAACCTAAAGAAACATCGGCTTTGCGTTCTAAAACTCTAAAAGAGTTGTGAGATAACTTATTCTTTCAGGTATTTGTTCTTTAACTTTTCATAACTGTTAGGCAAAACTAATAGTTGATATAGCTCTGTCAGCAGCTAAGGGATCTTTCTTGTTGTTGTTGTTGTTGTTAAAGAAATATATCGTGTCTTGTATAATTCACTTGTGGCTCCACAAGGGAAAGTATTTAATGTGTGATTATGCAGCACTGGCTGTGCAAACAGCGGAGAGTCAGAAAGGGACGGTAGAGAGCTAAGTATTATTAAATGGACAGTCACAGAGGTCACTTACTGATGTCTTTACTGCAACATTGTGTACATCTCCTTTCCCATGGCAGGTTGTTTGATCATGGTTTAATGGCTAAAGCTTTGTAAAATTACAAAGAAGTCAGAAATCCTACTGGTCTCAAGTGTTATTATTTACAATTGGGCTGCTAGCAAGAAAGTGCTTAGTTTGATCATACGGATGCTAAGCTGGGCAAGACACAAAGTGAAATCTCATGGAGCTCTGTCCTCTAACCTTTGAGTAGACTGGTAAGGTGTAAAATTTCAAGGTGGAAAGTTCCTTGAAGATTGAAATGTGATTGAGGGAATGTGACTTTTTCATCTAAGCAGGTGGAGAGGGGAATCGCTCTCCTCTTGGAAATGTAAGGGGTAAATTATTAGGTCCCTTGGAACTAAGAATGTGGGTACAATGACACTAAAGGAGTCTTAATTAATCTGTTACCTCTCTTTTGTGGTTTGGATTTGTACTGCCTTTGTTCTTGTATTCACCTACAAAATTATGGGCAGGATTTTGATTGTGAAGTAGATTATGGTAGATTATATCTATATAGATCTATATAGATCTATATAGATCTATATAGATCTATACACACACACATATATACATATATATGTGTGTGTATATATATCTATATATATATGTATATACATATGTATTTTCAGTAGAATACTTGGAGGTGGCTCAAGGAAACTATAGTTTATAAGGTAGTTCTTTTTGAAGCCAAAAGAAGTTAGAATTGTTCTTTCTAAGCCATTATCCTAAAGAGTCCAACATTTTCTTTTGTTAGAGGTACTTATTGCTTTGATATTAATAATTTATTCTTTAGATGTGTAAACTGCTCTTCTTCCAAACTTCCAGGCCTTTCCACAGTCAGTCCCCAACCTTTATGCATTTTTAGGTCTTGTTAGCTGATTTTCATCATAGGAACTTTTTTCTTCATGAAACTTTCTTTTCCTTTTGACACTTGGACTACATGCTTAAAATTGATGATTGTAGGTGGTTGGAACTTAAGATCAAGTTGGTGAGACAAATAGGTTTTGATACATATCTGTGTGGAATACTTGGGAAAGCATGAATTATAGTGAAAGGTGCTGTCTTAGGGAGGACAATTTAAAAGTGCTGAAAAGCATAGTGTTACAGCTTGATGCAAGGACCAAGTAACTTGTTAGAAAGGTGCTCATAATAAAAGAGTGAAAGAGAAGTGAGAATTCTAATTAGTGAACTTGCATAAAGCCCAGATTCATCGTCTTTACATGGACACCAAGTACAGATTCTTCGATCTGGAACAGGCAAAGATAAATACTCCAGCAAAAAATGGACAAAAGTCATGAACAGGCATTTCACAAAAGAGCTACTGCAAATGGCAGTTAACATATGAAAAGTTATGCAACCTGATTGCTCAAAGAAATGTAACTTAGAGTGAACTTGGTCTTTCATTTATCAACCTGTCAGAGATTGAAAAGTTTGATAATAATTGATGTGTGAGTAAATTAAGAAATGGGTATTGTCTGTTAATGGGCATGAAATGGATACCGTTTCCCTGGAGGGCAATTTCACAATATGAATCAAGAGTCTTAAAAGAGTACACCTTTTGACCTAGTGAATCTCCTGCTAAGAATTTTTGTCATAAAGAAATCATCTGTGCCTTCTTGTCAGATGGTGCAGTAGGCTTATAGCTTGTGTATGCCTTTTGCTCCAAATCCATGTCAGTGACTGATAGCACATTAAAAGAATAAAAGATAAAAGAGAGTCATAGTTGGGCTTACAGACAGGATATTGTTGTGGATCAGAAAGAGTACCAAACGAAAAGAAATAAGCTGGATTGAAGGCATCATCCTTCAAAGCCTCCTTCAGGTATGGAAATAAAAAGCAGCCATTTGTGAATTTAGGTCCTGTGGGGTTATGGGAACTAAAAGTTTACTCCTTGAGGCGGAGCCAGAACTAGGTTCACGGTGTGCAGTGGGGGGTGGGGGGTGGTGGAGAGGAGGTGAAGTTGTATTTCTCATAAAAGGAGACTCAGAAAAGACTAACATGTCGGGGATGGGGGGTAGCTTAAATGGGGCTGTGGGTGTTGAGCGGGAGAAGATAGGTAGACCTTCAAGAATAGAAGGTTTGGTACTTTACTCAATGTGGTCATGAGTAATGGGGGAGGGAATGTGGTGCTTCAAATCATTATATGAACTTGGTCTTGGCCTGGTGGTGTTAGGGGTGCTCGTGGAGGCAACTACAGAATCACTGTGAGGGAAAGGTGAACACAGATGGAGAGAGAGAGGAAGGGAAAAAAGAGCAAAGACAAAAAAAAGCCATCCATGGAGAATTAGCCCTCCAATCAAAGTACTGAAATACATACAGACAACAGATGCTACTAAAGATAGCTGATAGATGCAACAGTGAGGACAAAAAATTCACTACAGAGGAGATTAATTTTATAGGAAAGTCAATGACTAAAATAAGCATGTTCAGGAAATTCAAAGAGATAAGTAGATGCATCACATTAATAAAAATGAAAATTTGTGGGGCGCCTGGGTGGCGCAGTCGGTTAAGCGTCCGACTTCAGCCAGGTCACGATCTCGCGGTCTGGGAGTTCGAGCCCCGCGTCGGGCTCTGGGCTGATGGCTCAGAGCCTGGAGCCTGTTTCCGATTCTGTGTCTCCCTCTCTCTCTGCCCCTCCCCCATTCATGCTCTGTCTCTCTCTGTCGCAAAAATAAATAAACGTTGAAAAAAAAAATTAAAAAAAAAATGAAAATTTGTAAAGCCCCCAAATATGGAGAAATGGAATAGGGACAGCTATACATGAAAAAGAGCTAGTTCTAAAATTTGGAAATGAGAAGTGATGCCATAGAAGTAATAAATGCAATAGATGGGGTGAACTTTAGATAGAATTAAAACGAGAATTGGTGAAGTGGAGGAGAGTACTAAGGAATTCACCCAGAAGATAGCATGAAGAGACAAAAGATTAAGAGAGGGAGGAAAGGGAGAGAGAGAGAGGGAGACAGACAGGACAGAGAGAATGAGAACATGAGAACAACACATTTAGGAGACTTGCAGGATATATTGAGAGGGTCCAACATATGTCTATTAGGAGTTCCAGAAAAAGACAGTGAAGGTCATGATGGAGAAGCAAAATGTGTGGAGCTAAGAGTTGAGAATTTTCCTTATATAAAGAAAGACATGAGTCTTCAGATACTTTGAAGCAGGACCATCATTTTGAAACTGTAGACTATAAGAGATATAAAGAAAAAAAAATCCTTGAGATTTGCCACCCCCCATCCCCAAATTCAGGTTCTTTACAAAAGAAAGATTCATATTAGAAACACTAGAGGCCAGAAGACAGGAGAACAAAATATTCAAAGTGCTAAGGGAGGATTATTGTTAATTTCAGTTTTTTTTTTTTTTTAAACTGAGGTAGTCTTTGATTCAAGAATAATGAAAAGAAGATAATTTTGGTCATAAAAAAGCTGAGGAGAGTTACGGTCCTTGGACTCTCACTAGAAGTGTTAAATGTTACAATTTAGTAAGAACAAAAAAGCCAGAGGGAAAGCTTTTGATACAGCAAGCAAGGGGGAGCATAGAAATGGATGGAAAAGTCATTGACTTATTGATTTAAAATACTACTTCCCTGTTTTTAAAATAAACAGAAAACTATAACTTGAGATGACAATAATTGATGAGAAGGTAAAAAAGGAAGAAGTAAGCCCTGTGTGATCCAGCATTAGAGACTAAAAGAGGATACATTCCTGATTTCTCTGAATGATTAAAAAAAAGATACATTTGAGAGCTAACTTAGGTGAAATGGATACATGTTTAGAAAAATGCGAACTACTTAAATTGATCACCTCCAGAAGCAGTAGGACGTTTCCCTAAAATGGTTTGTGAGTGAGATCGAGCCCCACGCCGGGCTGTGTGCTGACAGTGCAGAACCTGCTTGAGATTCTCTTTCTCCCTCTCTCTCTGCCTCTCCTGGGCGTTCTCTCTCTCTCTTAAAATAAACTAAAACCAAACCAAAACAAAACACCAGTTTATTGAGGTATAATTGACGTAAACTGTACACATTTAAATTATGCAACTTGACACGTTTTGACACATGTATACACTTGTTACTCCTCCACAAAAATCAAGATACTGCACATGCTCCTTACCCCTGTGGTTTCTTTCTGCCTCCTAGTGATGCTTCTTCCTTCCCTCTTCTTCCCTCCAGCCCTGGCCCCAGTCAGCCACTCATCTGCTCTCTGTCACTATCGATTAATTTACACGTTCTAGAATTTTACATGAATGCAATCATACAGTAAGTACTTTTGGTCTGGCTTCTTTCACTCAGCGTAGTGAGTTTGAGATTCATCCATGCTGTGTACAGCAATAATTCATTCTTTTGATTGCTCAGTAGTGAATTTTTGTATGGATACACCAGCTTTCTTTTTCTTTTTTTCCCCAGTACACTCCAGTTTGTGTGTTCACTTGTTGATGGACATTGGGCTATTTCCAGTTATTGACTATTACAGATAAAGCTGCTTTAAATATTGATGTACACATTTTTGTGTGGACCTGTGCTGTCTGGTAGATGTGTGTCTGTTTAAGAAATTGGCAGATTGTCTTCCAGAGTGGTTGGACCATTTTATTCTCAGGAGAGTAGTGTGTTAGTGTCCTAGCTTTGAGGGTTTTGAGAGTGGAAGTTCTTGAATTTGATGAAGTTTAATTTATCATTTTTTTTTTTATAGATTGTGCTTTTGGTTTCATATTTAAGAAAATTGCCTTGCCTAACCTAAAGACTCAAAGAATTTCTATGTTTTCTTCTACTAGTGTTATAGTTTGAGTTTTGTATTTATATTTATAGTTGGGTTTTATATTGGTATATTTATTCATTTAGAGTTAATTTTTCTATGTGGTGCAAGATGTGGATTAAATTTCTTTTCCTATTAGTTTATTTTTTAAACACTAAGTTAAAAATTTAACGTTTATTTATTTTTGAGAGAGAGGCAGAGAGAGAGAGAGAGAGAGAGAGAGAGAGAGAGAAAGAGAGAGAGAAAGAGTGCAAGCGAGCTTGGGTAGGGGAGAGAAAGAGAGAGACAGAGACACAGAATTCGAAGCAGGCTCCAGACTCTGAGCTGCCTGCACAAAGCCTGACATGGGGCTCGAACTTAGGAGCCACAAGATCATGCCCTGTGCCGTAGTCAGAAGCTCAAAGGACTGAGCCACCCAGGTGCCCCTAGTTTTTATTTTTTTAATTTTTTAAATTTTATTTTAATGTTTATATTTGAGAGAGAGAGAGAGAGAGAGAGAGAGAGGAGGGGGAGGGGTAGAGAGAGAGGGAGACACAGAATCTGAAGCAGGATCCAGGCTCTGAGCTGTCAGCACGGAGTCCGGCGTGGGGCTTGAATTCCTGAACCGTGAGATCATGACCTGAGCTGAAGTCTGGTGCTTAACCGACTGAGACACAGGTGCCCCAATAGTTTTTTGTTGTTGTTGTTTTTAATATGAATATATTATTCTTCAAGAACTGTTTGTTGGAAGTATTTTCTTCCTGCACTGAAATAACTATGAATCTTTGTCAAAAATCCAATGACCACAAATGGATGCGTCTGCTTTTGGATTCTGTTTTCTTCTATTTATCTATTTGTTTGCCTTTATGCCAGTACCATAGTACCTTGATTTCTAGTTTTATATAAGGATTGGGGGTAGAATGAAGTCCTTCAAGTTTATTTTTCTTTTGCAAAGTTATTTGCCATTTTAGGTCTTTGCATTTCCATATACAATTTAGAAGTATTGTGTCAATTTTTACAGAAAAAGCCTACAGGGATCTTGAATTGGGATTGCATCATTTTGGGGACAGTTTGACATTTTATTGAATCTTCTGACCTGTGAACATAGCGTATCTACACATTTATTTAGAAATTCTTTAATTTCTTTTAGCAGTGTTTTATTTTATTTTATTTTATTTTATTTTATTTATTTTTTTTCTTGTATAAATCTGGAAAACATTTTGCCTGATTTATCCCTAACTAGCTTTTAATTTTTGATATTATTGTAAGTGGTATTTTTAAAAAATTTCAATTTTATGTAGCTGGTTGGTAGTTTTCTAGAAATATAATTGACTTTTGTATGTTGATCTAGCCACCTCATCCTGCAGCTTGTATCCTGCAACCTTGATTAACTTATTAGTTCTAGTTGCCTTTTTTTTTTATAGAACCTGTGTGATATTCTATACAGGTGCTTATGTTATATGGAGATAAAGACAGTTTTATCTGATCTGTATTCTTTCTAGTCTGTGCCTTTCATTTCTTTTTCTGGCCGTACTGCACTGTCTAAAAACCTTCAGTACAACCTTGAATAGAAGGATGACAACGGACATCCTTACCTTTTTCCTGATCATACAGTGAAATCATTTAGTCTCATTGCTAGGTACAATGTTAGCTCTATGATTTTACAGATTCTGTTATCGGGTTGACGAAGTTCTGTAGTTTGCTGCGCATGGTTAGCGGGATGGATGTTGGGTATTGTCTAATGTTTTTACTGTATCAATTCACATCACCATGTGGTTTTTCTTTCTTTGCTGTCAGTAAAGCTGATGATTCATAATATGAATTATGTCGATTTTAGAATGTCAAACCTCTGGCATTTCTGGGCTAATGCTTGCTTGGTGATGATGTATTATTTTTTTATGTGTTGTTGGATTCAGTTTGCTTTTTTATTAATAATTTGTATATTCATATTCCTGAGGGATACTGGTCTATAATTTTATTGTAATAATTCTGCTTGGTTTTGGGATTGAATTTCATTAACGTTTTGGATACGTTTGTAAAGAATTGATATTTCTCTATGAAATGTTTGGTAGAATTTGACAGTGAAGGTTCTGAGGTTAGAGTTTCCTTTGTGGGAAGCTTTTAAAATACAAATTCAACTTCGTTATTAGATACAATGCTATTCAGGTTATCTTCTTGACTGAACCTGGGTAATCTGTGTCTTTTTCAGAGTTTTTCTGTTTTGTTTAAGTTTTAGAATTTATGTTCGCCAGTTCATAATATGTCCTTATTTACCTTTTCATTGGCATGTCGAGACTTAAGTGGACTTCCCACCCCCCTTTATCGGTATAGCTAGAGATTGTAAATTTTCTTTCCTCAAAGAACTGGCTTCAGGTTTCATTGATTTTTTTTTTTTTTTTTACTTTTCTGTTTTCTATTTCATTGATTTCTACTCTGGTCTTTTATGATTTTTCTTTCGTCTGCTTACTTTAGGTTTCATTTCCTCCTCTTTTTCTATTTTCTCCAGGTGGAAGCTGAGGTCATTGATTTGAAACCACTTTTCTTTTTTTAGTATAGGCATTTAGCTACAGTTGCATCCCAGAAATTTTGAATTTTTTTTTTTCATTTTTATTCAATTTAAAGTAGTTTCTATTTTCTTGTTTGGTTTCTTTTTGACCCATGGATTATTTAGAAGTGGACTATTTAGTTTCCAGATATTTGGGGAGTTTTTAGATCCATTTCGATTATTGTTATCTAGTTTCATTTTGTTCAAGCACTGTAGCCCCCCTCCCTCTCCCAGCTTTATTGAGTTATAATTGGCATACAACATTGTGGAAGTTAAAGGTGTAAACTGTGCTGATTTGATATATGTAAATATTAAAAAATGATTACCACAATACAGTTAATCCAAACCTTCAACCTCTGTATCTTACATAATTACTTTTTTTTTTTTTTTTTTTTGGTGAGAATATTTAAGATCTACTCCCTTAGCAACTTTCAGTATTGTTAACTAGAGTTGTCATGCTATACGTTAGATCCCTAGAGTTTATTTGTCTCATAAGTAGAAGTTTGTACCCTTCAACTAACATTTTCCCATTTTCCACCTCCCCACCCCAGCCCCTGGCAACCACCATTCTGCTCTCAGTTTCTATAGTCTGGCCTTTTTATGTTCCACATATAAGGGAGGTCATACAATATTTGTCTTGTATCTTCCTGACTTTGCATAATGCCCTCAAGGTTTATCCATATCATCCCAAGTGAAAGGATTTCCTCCTTTCTCGTGGCTGAATAACATTCCATTGTGTATATATATACACCACATTATCTTTACCATTCATCCATAGATGGACACTTAGGTTGTTTCCATATCTTGGCGATTGTAAATAACGCTGCGGTAAACATGGATGTATAAATACCCCTTTGAAATCCTGATTTCATTTTGGATTTTGTTTGGACATGTACCTAGAAGGGGGATTATTATATCATATGGGAGTTCTATTAAAAAAAATTTTTTTAATGTTTATTTATTTTTGAGAGAGAGGAGGGGAGAGAGAGAGAGAGAGAGAAAGAGAGAGAGAGAATGAATCAGAAACAGGATCCAGGCTCTGAGCTGTCAGCACAAAGCCTGACGTGGGACTCAAACCCACAAACCATGAGATCATGACCTGAGCCCAAGTCAGATGCTTATCCACCTGAGCTCCCAGGCGCCCCGGGGAGTTCTATTTTTAATTTTTTGAGGAATCTCCGTATTATTTTCCATAGTGGCTTTATCAGTTTACATTCCTGCCAACAGTGCTTAAGGGTCCCCTTTCTCACCAAGACTTGTTATCTCTTCTCTTTTTGACAATAGCCTTTCTCAGAGATGAGAGGTGATACCTCATTGTGGATTTGATTTTCATTTTCCTGATGATTAGTGATGTTGAGCAACTTTTTATGTTCCTCTTGGCCATTTGTATGTCTTCCTTGGATAAGTTCTGTTCAGGTTCTCTGCCCTTTTTAAAATCAGCTAATTAAAAAAATTTTTTTTTAATGTTTATTTACTTTTGAGAGAGAGAGAGAGAGAGAGAGAGAGAGAGAGAGAGAGAGCGCGCGCAGGCGAGGGGCAGAGAGGGGGAGACACAGAATCCAAAGCAGGCTTCAGGTTCTGAGCTGTCCGCACAGAGAGCCTGACATGGGGCTCCAACTAATGAACCACAAGATCATGACCCAATCTGAAGTCAGATGCTTAACCAACTGAGCCACCCAGGCTCTCCAAATCAGGGTTTTTAAAAAAAGAAAAAAATTGCTATTGAGTTGTAGGAGTACCTTATATATTTTGGATAATAACTCCCTATCAGAGAGATGGTCTGTAAATACTTTTTCCCATTACATAGGTTGACTTTTCATTTTGTTCATTGTTTCTTTTGCTGTGCAGAAGCTTTTTAGTTTGATACAATCCCACTTACTTTACTTTTTATTTTTGCTTTTGTTGATGTTGCTTTTGGTGTCCATACTCCCAAAATAATTGCCAAGACCAATGTCAAGGAGCTGTTTCTTGATTTTTCTTCTGGGAGTTTTATGATTTCAGGTTTTATTTTTAAGTATTTAATCCATTTTGAGTTAATTTTTGTGGCCTGTGTAAGGTAGAAGTCCAATTCCATCCTCTGCGTGTGATTATCCAGTTTTCCATTAATTGGTGATTATCCAGCACCATTAATTGAAGTGACTGTCCTTTCTCCATTGAGTATTCTTGGCTACTTTGTCAAATATTAATTGGTCACATATAGGAAATTTTATTTCTGGGCTGTTGATTCTTTCCCAGTGCTCTCTGTGTCTGTTTTTATGCTAATAACATAGTGTTTTTATTTCTGTAGCATTGTAGTATGGTTTGAAATCAGGAAAAATGAGGCCCCCAACTTTGTTCTTTCTCAGGATTGCTTTGACTGTTTTCGGGTCTTTTGTGGTCCCTTGTAAGTTTAGGATTGCTTTTTTATTGTTGTGAAAAAAGCCAGTAGAATTTTGATAGGGATTGCATTGAGTCTGCAGAAGGCTTTGGGCTGTATGCACATTTTAGCAGTATTCTTCTCATCCATGAACATGGGATACGTTCCATTTATTTCTGTCTTCATTTTGTTTTATCCAAGTCTTATAAGGTATACAAATCTTTCATATCTTTGGTTAATTTAATCTTAAGTATTTTATTGTTTATGTTGTTATTATAGGGTTATTTATTTTCTCCCAGTATTTCATTGTTAGTGTAGAGAAACATGATAAATTTTTATGTGCTGATTTTGTATCCTGCAACTTTACAGAATCTATTTATTCTAACAGTTTTTTGCTAGAGTCTTTAGGATCTTTCTGTTCATAAGATCACACCAGCTACAGCAAGAGACAACTTTGCTTCTTCCTTTTTGATTTGGATGTCTGTTATTTCTTTTTCTTTCTAATTGTTCTGAGTAGGACTTCCAGTAATATGTTGAATAACAGTGGTGAAAATAGACAGTTTTGTCTTGATTTTATTTTTTTTTTTAATTTTTTTTTAATGTTTCTTTATTTTCGAGACAGAGAGAGACAGAGCATGAACAGGGGAGGGTCAGAGAGAGAGAGGGAGACACAGAATCTGAAACAGGCTCCAGGCTCTGAGCTGTCAGCACAGAGCCTGATGCGGGGCTCGAACTCACGACTGCGAGATCATGACCTGAGCCGAAGTCGGTCGCCCAACCGACTGAGCCACGCAGGCGCCCCTGTCTTGATTTTAGAAGAAAAGCTTTGAACCTTTCTTCATTGAGTATGATGTTAGCTGTGGGCTTGTCCTGTATGGCCTTTATTATGTTGAGGTACATTTTTTTCTATATCAAAACTTTTATCATGCCAAGGGTGTTGTGTTTTGTCAGATGCTTTTTTAAAGCATTTAATGGAAAGATCATATGATTTTTATCTTACATTTTATTAATGTGGTTTTTTAACTTATTTATTTTTACTAAACTTCCGTGTATACATGGTATATATACCACTTGATTATAGTGTATGATTCTTTTAATGTGCTGTTGAATTTGGTTTGCTAATATTTTTGGTAGAATTTTTATATCTATATTCTTCAGGAATACTGGCCTGTAGTTTTTTGTTGTTGTTTTGTTTTCTTGTAGCATCCTTACTGGGCTCTGGTATCAGGGCAGTGTTGGCCTTGTATAATGAGTTTGGGAGTGTTCTTTCCCTTTTAATGTTTTGGAAAAATTTGAACAGCATTTACATCAATTCTTATTTAAATGTTTGGTAGATTAACCAGTGAAACCATCTGATGCTGGGCTTTTCTTTGTTGGGAGGTTTTTGATGATTTATTGAACCTTTTTACTTGTTATTAGTAATGCTCAGATTTTTTGTTTCTTCATGATTCGGTCTTGGTAGGTGACTGTTTCTAGTAATTTATGCATTTATTATAGATTATTCAATTTCTTGGCATATAATTGTTCATGGTAGTCTCTTATAATCCTTTCTATTTCTGTGCCATCAGTTGTAATGTCTCCTCTTTCATTTCTGATTTGAGTTTTCTTTTTTTTTTTCTAGTTGGTGAGCTAAAGTTTTGTCAATTTTGCTTGTCTTTAAAAATAAATAAGCTCTTAGTTTTGTTGTTCTTTTCCATTGTTCTTTTGGACTCCATTTCATTTATTTCAGCTCTGATCTTGGTAATTTCCTTCTTTTGCAAACATGGACTTAGTTCTTGTCTAGGTGTAAAGTTAGGTTGGTTATTGAAGATCTGTTTTCTTAATGTAAACATTTATCACTATAAATTTTCTTCTCAGAGCTGCTTTTGCTACATACCATAACTTTTGACATGTTGTTTACATTTTTGTTTGTTTCAAGATATTTTTGAAAGTCCTTTTTGGGGGTGCCTGGGTGGCTCAGTCGGTTAAGTGTCTGACTTTGGCTTAGGTCATGATCTCGCTGTCTGTTGAGTTCGAGCCCCACGTCGGGCTCCGTGCTGACAGCTCAGAGCCTGGAGCCTGCTTTGGATTCTGTGTCTCCCTCTCTCTACCCCTCTCCCTCTAGTGTTCTGTCTCTGTCACTGTCTCTCAAAAGTAAATAAACATTAAAAAAAATTTTTTTTAAATCTTTTTTGATATATTCTTTGACCAGTTGGTTGTTCAGGAGTATGTTATTTAATTTGCTATTTGTGGATTTTTCAGCTTTCCTTTTGTTATTGATTTCTGGTTTCATACCATTCTGGTTGAAAAACATGCCTGGTATCATTTTTTTTTTTTTTTTTAAGTAGCTAAGACCTGTTGTCTAACATATGGTTTGTCTTAGAGAATGTTCTATATGCGCTTGAGAAGAATGTGTATTCTGCTGCTGTTGGATGGGATGTTCTATATATGTTAGGTCTATTGGGTTTAAAATATGGTTCAAGTTTAATGTATTCATATTGATTTTCTAACAGGATGATTTATCCATTGTCGAGATGGGGTATTGAAATCCCCTACTATTATTATATCGTTGTCTATTTCTCTCTTCAGGTCTGTCAGTATTTGCTTAATATATGTAGGTGCTCCAATGTTGGGTGCATACATATTTATGGTTGTTATATTCTCTTGATGAGTTGACCCCTCTATCATTATACAGTGACCTTCTTTGTCTCTTGTAACAGTTGAATTAAAGTTTATTTCTTGTATATATAGCTTTCCCTTTTCTTTTTTGGTTTCCACATTGCATGGACTATCTTTTTCCATCCCTTTGAGCCTATGTGTGTCTTTAAATCTTTAGTGTGTCTCTTGTAGGCAGCATATAGTTGTATTTTTTTTTTTCAAGTCCACTTAACCACTCTATGTCTTTTGATTGGACAATTTAATCCATTAACATTTAGAATAACTATGAATAGGAAAGGACTTACTAATGCCATCTTATTAATTGTGTTTTGGTTATCTTGTAGTTCCCTTGTTTCTTTCTTCTTCTCTTGGTGTCTTCCTTTGTGTATTGATGCCTTCCTATAGTGGTATGCTTTGAAATGCTTCTCTTTATGTTTGTGTATCTATTATAACTTTTGGCTTTGTGGTTACTGTGAGGCTTCCATAAAAGATTTCATAGATATAATAGACTGTTTTATGCTGGTAACAATTTAACTTCAACTGCATACAAAAACTCTACCCTTTTATTCTTCCTTTTTAATGAAAGTTTTTGATGTCACAATGTATCTCTTTTTATATTGTGTATATATTAACAAATTATTGTAGCTATAGTTACTTTAATGCTTTTGTCCTTTAGTCTTTTTGCTAGAGATCACTGGCTAGCACAAATTAGAGTTATATTACAGTATAACTGTAATAAAGTTCTGAATTTTACTACGTACTTTAATTGTACGTTGTATATTTTCATGTTACTAAATAACGCCCTTTCATTTCAGCTTGGAGTCTTTATTTAGCATTTCTTGTAAGGCATACCTAGTAGTGATGAACTCACTCAGACTTTGTTTGGGAAAGTCTTTGTTTTTTCTTCATTTTTGAAGGATGTCTTTGCTAGGTAAAGTATTTTTGATAGTTTTGGTTGGCATTTTTTTCAGTATCTTGAATATAACACCCCACTTCCTCTTGGTCTGTAAGGTTTCTGCTGAGAAATTCACTCATAGCCTTGTAGGAGTTACCTTGTAGGTGACAAGCTTCTCTTGCTGCTTTTAAAATTCTCTCTTTGGGGCACCTGGGTGGCTCAGTCAGTTAAGTGACTGATTCTTGGTTTGCTCAGGTCATGATCTCATGGTTCATCGGTTCAAGCTCTGAGTCAGGCTCTGCACTGACAGCAGGGAGCCTGCTTGGGAATCTCCCTCTCTTTCTCTCTCTCTGCCCCTCCCCCATGTTCTCGCTCCCTCTCTCTCCCTCTCTCTCTCAAAATAAATAAATAAACTTAAAAAATTCTCTCTTTGACTTTGACTTTTTGACAGTTTTATTATAATGTGTCTTGGATTAGACCTTTTTGATTTGAATCTGTGTGAGGACCCTAAGAACATTGTGAATTTGGATGAATGGCCAAATTCTTTCCCAGACTTGGGAAATTCTCAGACATTATTTCTTGGCATATGCCTTCTACCTACTTTTCCTCCTTAGAGTCTAGTAGTTACATACTGCTTCTCTTGATGGTATCTCATGGTTTACATGGGCTTTCCTCACTCCTTCATTTTTTTTCCCTTGTTCTCCTTTATTTGGATAATTTCAGGGATCCTGTTTTCTCCTTCACAGATTCTTCTGCTTGATCCGTTCTGTTGTTCGTACTGTTGTTGTTGGTTTTTTTGTTTGTTTGTTTTTTTAAATTTCATTCATTTTGTTCTTCAGCTTCATACTTTGTTTGGTCCCATATCATTCCTGTCTCTTTGTTTAACTTCTCATTTTGTTCATGTACGTTTTTCTTAATTTCATCGAATTATCTTTCTTTGTATTCTCATAGCTTATTGAGCTTGCTTAAAACAGCTACTTTGAATTCTTTAATGGGCATATCGCAGATCTCCATGTCTTTAGAGCTGGTTACCAGAAAATGACTGCATTTCTTTTGATAGTGTCACGTTTCCCTGACATTTCATATGCCTTGAAGTCTTGCATTGCTGGATCCTCCAATATTGACTGACTGACTTCCAGAGAGAAATACCTCCTGTCAGCCCTACTAGGGATTCTGAGGCTTTCTCGAACCTTCTACGGATACCCCTGTACACTTATTGGTCTCTCTTGTGATGCAGTTGTTGGTCTTGTATGTCTTCTCTCAATCCTGCAAAGCACCGGACCGAGTACTGACTGCTTCCCTTGTGCTTTTTCAAGGGAAGTGCTAAATACTCAGGTTTGTGATCTCTCCTTGATCCACAGATTTGGAACGGCTTTCTGTGCATACTCCCCAGCTGTCTGGAATGGCTTCTTCTTGTCACTTTTAGGAGTGTGCACAGGGAGCGTGCAGAATGGAGGTTTGTGGGTGAGGACTATGGAGCACTGTGGGTTCCCATGGGCCAGTTGGAGGGATCAGATCAATGGGTGGGGTGACCCCAGCACCTGTGGTTTGGCCTTCCAATGAAGTCCACGGTATGGTTAATAGCAATTGTCCCTTTATTATGTGTATTTGAAGCCTTGACTATTGTTCTCCCAGGTGCTCCCTACCCCCCAGTTATAAAGGTCACCACTTGGTACTCTCAGGAGATGAGAGAAAAATAGGCCTCTTTGGCAGCATCCCATAATACCTGGAGAAATTGGGTGCTCGTTCACACAGTTTCACTTGATACCGTGGGAAAAATCATGGCCTAACAAGAGTATTGGGTACTCTTTGCGCTAACTTGTGCCCCACTGTGGGAGAAATAATGTGGGTAAAGTCAAACAAATTGTGCCTCTTACCCTTTTGACGTGTCTAGCCGTGGCTTTGTCTTGCTCCAATGGTGTGCTGGAACTTCTCCACTGGACTCTTACACTTCCACAAAGGTTGTCTTTTCTGTGGATAATTGTCTAAGTCAGCGTTCTTCAGGGTTTCCTGGATCTTGGCCTAAAGGGACTGGAGCCCATTCATGGGCCACATTTGGGTTTATAGTGAACCCAGGTCTGTACACCTATTACTTGCTACACAGGTGGGCGAGACTCCTACAGGGAGTCTTGGTGTATGATGAGATCCTATAGCTATCACAAAGGCACTTTTATTTGTGGATGGATGCCAAATTGTTTTTGTTCAGGGGGTGTATACAATTGAGTGATGTCTTGCTCAGCTATGTTCTTGACATCATTCTCCCCCAGAGAGCATTTTTTTTATCTTTAAGTTTATTTATTTTTGAGAGTGAGAGTATGAGCAAGGGAGGGACAGAGAGACAGGGACAGAGGATCCCAAGCAGGCTATAGGCTGGCGCAGAGCCTGTTGCGGGGCTCAGACTCACAAACGGTGAGATCATGACCAGAGCCGAAATCGAGAGTTGGCGTGTTACCAACTGAGCCACTTAAGTGCCTCAAGAGAACATATTTTTTAATGACCTGATTCAAAAAATATATATTCATATTTAGACATGGTCTGTCTTGCCAAATGTTCTGTGTGCATTTGAGACAAATGTGTATTTTTCCATTGTTTGGTTAAGTGTTATGTAAATGTCAATTAGGTTAAGTTGGTTTATAGTGTTGTCCAAGTCTTCTGTATTCTTACTGAGTGTTCTGTCTGCTTGTTCTACTGACTGTTGAGGGAAGGATATTTAAATCTTTGACTATAATTGTGAAATCACCTATTTCTGTTTGCTGTTCTATCCGATTTTACTGCATGTATTTTGTAGATCCGTTGTTAGTTGCATAGATATTTAAAATTACTGTGTTCTCTTGATGAATTGACTCCTTTGTCATTATGAAATAACTCTCTTTACCTCTTCTAACATTCTTTGCTCTCAAACTCATTTTGTCTGGCATCAATATAGCTACTTCAAATTTCTTTTGATTAGAATAACTGTGGTAAATATTTTTTTCTATTCTTTTACTTTCTTAAATCTTTTATTGTCACAAAATATGTGTAACAAACATTTTACGTATACAACCTAACATTTTTAAGTGGTCAGTTTTGTGGCATTAAGTACAATCATTGTTGTAGCCATCCTTTTACTTTATATTTACTTTTACTTTATATTTACTTTATATTTGAAGTCAGTTTGTTATAGGCAGCATATAGTTGGACATTAACTTTTTTATTGTTATTTTGAAAATTTACACCCAAGTTAGTTGGCGTATATTGCAATAATGATTTCAGGACTAGAATCCAATGATTCGTCCCCTACATATAACGCCCAGTGCTCAACCCAACAAGTATTCTTGGTGCCCCTCGCCCGTTTAGCTCATCCCCCTACCCATAACCCTCCAGCACCCTCAGTTCTCTATATTTAAGAGTCTCTTATGTTTTGTCCCCCTCCTGGTTTTTATATCATTTTTGCTTCCCTTCCCTTATGTTCATCTGTTTTGTCTCTTCAATTCCACACGAGTGAAGTCATGTTATTTGTCTTTCTCTGACTAATTTTGCTTAGCATAATACATTCTAGTTCCATCCACGTTGTTGCAAATGACAAGATTTCATTCTTTTTGATTGGTGAGTAATACTCCATTGTATATATGTACCACATCTTCTTTATCCATTCATCCATCAATGGACATTTGGACTCTTTCCATACTTTGGCTATTGTTGATAGTGCTGCTATACACATGGGGGTTCATGTGTCCTTTCGAAATAGCACAACTGTATCCTGTGGATAAATGCTTAGTAGTGCAATTGCTGGGTCACAGGGTAGTTCTATTTTAATTTTTTGAGGAACCTCCATACTGTTTTCCAGAGTGGCTGCACCAGTTTGCATTCCCACCAACAGTGCAAAAGGGTTCCTCTTTCTCTGCATCCTCACCAACATCTGTCGTTGCCTGAGTTGTTAATTTTAGCCATTCTGACAGGTGCGAGGTGGAATCTTATTGTGGTTTGGATTTCTCTTTCCCTGATGATGAGTGATGTGGTGCATTTTTTCATGTGTCTGTTAGCCATCTGGATGTCTTTGGGAAGGTGTCTATTCATGTCTTTTGTCCATTTCGTCACTGGATTATTTGTTATTTTGAGTATTGAGTTTGATAAGTTGGATATTGATATTTTTAAAACATAATCTGACGGTCTCTTCCTGTTAATTGAGTTGTTTAGACTGTTTACATGTAATGTGATTATTTATATGGTTGGATTTAATTTTACCATTTTGCAATCTACCCTTTTTTTTTTCTTGGTTTTTCCCTTTTGGATTGATTTTTCATGATTCCATTTTATCTCCCTTTTTGGCTTATTACCTGTAACTCTTTGTTGTTGTTTTATGGTTGTTTTAGCATTTCTAGCATATATCTGTATCTTAATAGAGTATATTTTTAAGTAGTACTATTGCACTTCAAATGTAGTTTAAGAATCTTATAACAAAATACTTCCATTTTTCTTTGACCATTGTGGTATTGTTAGATGTTTCATTTCTACATATATTATAAACCCCACAATATACTATTGTTTTTGCTTTAAATAGCTATCTTTCATAAAGATTTAAATGGTGAGGATAAAGTCATTTTATTTCCAATGTAGTTTCTATTTCTGATGTTCTTCATTGTGTCAACTCAGCTTTCTATCTAGTATCATTTTTTTTCTGCCTTTTTAATCATTTCTTACAATGAAGCTTTGCTGGTATTCCATTATTTTTATTTTTCTGTATCTGCAAAAGTGTTTATTTCATCTTTGTTTTTGAAAGACATTTTGGCTTGGTATAGAAAGCTAGTTGACAAATACTTTTGTCAGTTATTTGAAAATGTTGTTTTCACTGTCTTCTGGCTAACATTGTTTCAGTAGGATATTTCATTTTATGATTTGTTTTTGTGTATATACTATTTCTTTGACTGCTTTTAAGCTTTTCTCTTTTCACTGAATTTAAGTAATCTGATTATATTATGCTATAGTGTTATTTCTGTATGTTTTTTGTGCCTAGGGTTCTGTGAATACCTCTGTTTAAATCTGTGGATTTATAGTTTTCATCAAATTGGGAAAATTTTTGGACAAGCCTTTTTCCTTTTCCCATTCTATTGCTTGTTCTTTAGTGACTCTAGTTGCAAGTATTATACTGCTTAAAGTCATCTCATAGTTCGCCGTGATTTTTTTTTTTCCAGTGTTTCCTTCTGGATAATATCCACTGATATGTTTTCATGTTCGCTCTTCTGTTCTCTGTGATATCTAATCTGCTTTGAAGCCTATCCTTTATATATTTCATCTTGAACATTGAGGTTTTCCTGTCTAGAAGTATGATTCAATTTTCTTTATTTCTTCTGTTTCTCTCCTTACCATGTTCAGTCTTTCCCCAACTTTTTGAACTTACGAACTACAGTTATATCACTTTTTAAATGTACTTTTCATTTTGTCATTGTACCATTTTGGAGCCAGTTTCAATTGATTGATTTTTCTTTCCATTATAAGTCACATTACTTTGTCTTGCTTTCCATGGTTGTAGTTTTTGATTGGACACAGTTTGATCCTTTTAGTCTGATTTAAGATTTTTAAAGAAAGAACAGTCTAGGACCAATTTTGTGTTATCATTGAAACAAAGTCCTCCTGAGAATTTTTCCTGATGTTTTGTGGATTATGTGATTTTTTACTTTGGCTGGATTTTTGGTCTGCAATGACATTGGCTCCCATTATTGGCAACAACAAGAAATCCTAAGAAAATTTCTTGAAAGAATTTCTTGGAGCACTGTAGAACTACCAAAGCAGCTAAGACTTGAGTGTCTAAAAGTTGTGGTAAAAGCATTTGTTTTATATTAGAAGAAAAAAAAAAGGATGGCTTTTAATTAAAATTATTTAAGATTTTGTGTTTATATGTTCTTTTTAAGTTAAAAATTGGGCAATTCTTAAAAGATAAAATTTTTGTTGCCTCTGAATTGATATGATGGAGTATAGCAGAAATGACCTTGTATTTGAAAATGAGAATGTGAGTTGTGATTTTCTCATGATCAGCCGTGTAATCTCTTGCCAGTCACTGTATATCCCTGGATGGGTTTTTGTTTCTTCATCTGTTCTAAAATTTTACAATAATTTTTATTTCTGTCACCAGTATAGCTAACTGAGGCATTGTGTGTGTGTGTGTGTGTGTGTGTGTGTGTGTATACACATAAACTTTTATGAAGAGTTTTTATATGTTTCTGCTGTAGTTCACCCAAGCCAATTAATATCTGAATTTCCCATGTAGCATTAATCTGTGTCATAAAGTATTCTTTTATAGATAGCTCATAACTGGTAAATAAAACATATTTCCCAGAGATGAGCAAATAACAAGTAGTTGTTGAAGTTTATTGAGGGTTTTTTTTTATGTGCTAGGCACTGTTCTTCGATCTCTGGATGTGTATCTTCACTTACACCTCACATGGAGCTAAGAGACTAGTTCCAAACCATTTGCCTAGTTGGGTAGAACTGGTATTATAACTAACTTGTGGCTTCTAGCTCATGCTTTGTTATACAAACGCCTCCCCCCATTTGAATGCCATTTCCCAAATATCTGCATAGGTTATTGCTTGTAAAACACACTAATACATGCAACTGATTTTATTTCCTCTTCACAACACTCGGTGAAACAGCGTTTTACAGATGCGTAAACTAAAATCCGGAGAGGCCGATTCGGGTGTACCACACGTTGGAAGTGATGAGTCTGGATTCAGATTCTCTTTTCTCCCAAATTCGGCTTATTTTCACCATGCCATTATTTTCAGCGAGGATAGGAAAGCGAATACTAAGTTTCTTCAAGTGGTTGAACTATGGTTTTTTTCCCTTGCATGTACAGCAAGTATGGCATATGTGGATATGAAATATTTATTTATGCTGCTTTCGGTTTAGCTCTTTCTTACTCATCTTTGTGGTATTAGTTTTGATGCGTCTTCCTCAGGGAGGTTTTACTTACTCACACCCTGCGTAAGGACGAGGTCAATTTTCCCACTTTTATTTGAAACCCTCAGAAGATCGGATGATTATTTTTACACTGAACACTCATAAGCCTTTTATTTGTGACTGCATTTCGAAAAGAATCAGAGAGCAAAATTAAATTTTTATTGAACCTGACACAATATGATTCACAGGTTGAAAATTACGTGCAAAATGAAAAATGGATGAAGAGTTAAGAGTCGTTAGCAGCATAATCTGACGAGACTGCAGAAAATACGCTTTATTTGTAGGTGAGACACCCCCTCATATCTGGTTCATCTTTTTATGTAACTATCGTAAGATTCTCAAACCATAGCTCTCTAGGACAAGATTTGCCAGCTCAGATACAGCTTCCCTTTTCACAGCGAGTCAGAGGCTTAGGGTTGAAGTTTGACCTCCAACTTAAAAATTTTTTTTGTAATGTTTTTTTATTTCTTTGTGAGACAGAGCATGAGCAGGGGAGGGGCAGAGAGAGAGGGAGACACAGAATCGGGAGCAGGCTCCAGGCTCTGAGCTGTCAGCACAGAGCCCGATGCAGGGCTCAAACTCATAGATGGTGAGATCATGACCTGAGCCGAAGTCGGACGCTCAACCGACTGAGCCACCCAGGTGCCCCTCGACCTCCAACTTTAAATCTTTGTGGTTTTGAGTTGCAGTGTGTTTTACCTAAGGCCTTGTGTTCGCGTTGTCTTTACTCGCCGGAAGGGTGGAAATGGGTGTAGCCCCTTACAAAAAGGTCTTCTTACGCTCCTCCTGCCGGGTGGGAGCGCTTGGGTTTTGCACTCTCTGGCCTTCTGTGCGGCATTTGTGAGCCGCCTGATGCATTTGACACCAGCGTGACAGCAAAGAAGCTTGTGAGCCGAGGTGTGTGCGGTCGGGCCCAGCTGTGTGGATTTATCTGTACATCAGGCCGGGGAGTGGCAGTTAGCCAGATCTGACAGTCAGCCAGGAGCACCCTGTTCGTCCACTCCAGAGTGCATTTTAATGTGTGTGCTCACCGACTGGTTGGCATTTGACACAGAGAAATTGTCAGAGCCGGGTGGTTTGTTTTTGCCTCTTTACTCTTCGGTGTGCGGGGCTGTGAGAGTTTCCTCCCCGTATGCTTCATATGCATCACAAAAATATGCACTTTCTAAAACAGAGTAAAAAAATTCAGGGCATCATGCCTTTTCACACTGAATTTTACGTTAAGAATCAGTAGGCAGTATGTTTGAGGTAAGAAGAGGTGATATGTTGAATAGGCCACCTATTTACCTAGTTCAAAAAGCAAAAACAATGCAAATGGACTATTTGGAACAGTCTTGCTTCACCCATGTCCTCTCGTGTTCATTTCCCACCTCTGCCCTGACAGGTAACCACTTGAATAGTTTGTCACGTATCCTTTATGTTTCTGTATGACACACAAGCACATGTCCGGCCCGTTGCCTTTTACTTCCCGAGATATTCTGGAGAGCTTTTTATTTCACTAACAGGCGAACTTCCTCATCCTTGCTTACTGTTGCATTTTATCTCATTGTGTCAATGCACCATAGTTTAGTTAACCATTCTCTGTGGGTGGATCCTTGCTTTATAGCTAATCTTTTCGTTTAGTCGAGCTGGAACATACGTATCAAAACACTTATCCTTTTAAAATCTACAATCAAGTGGTTTTTAGTACGTTTCTAAGCTTTTGTTCTACAGATAGTGGTCCAGTGGGTAAACTTGGACATACATTCTTCCGAACCCCACACAAGTACAGTAAAACCTTGGTTTGCGAGCATAATTCGTTCCAGAAACATGCCTGTAATCCAAAGCACTTGTATATCAAAGTGAATTGCAAGAACCATTGGCTCAGTTGTGATCATGTGATGCTCGGTATCACGTACTACTCATACTGTAAGGCATTGCTCATTTATCAAGTTAAAGTTTATTAGAAATGTTTGATTGTCTTGTGGAACTCTCACAGAACAAGTTACTCGCAGTCCAAGGTTTTACTGTATATCCATAGAAAAGTCCTTAGAAGTAGGATTTCTGAGTCAATGGGCAGATGCATTTGAATTTTGATAGGAATTGTCAGTTGCCATCCATTGATTGATATTGTACTCATTTGCACTCTTGAATATGAGAGGACTTTTTTTCTCCATAGTCATGCCCAGAGTCACTTTGCCTTTTTATAAAGCAGTGTTAACTTTAAAAGATTTTTTTCATGTTTTATTTATTTTTGAGAGAGAGACAGAGCATGAGCGGGGGAGGAGGGGCAGAGAGAGAGGGAGACACAGAATCCGAAGCAGGCCCCAGGTCTGAGCTGTCAGCACAGAGCCTGACACGGGACTTGAACCCGTGAACCGTGAGATCATGACCTGAGCTGCAGTCTTGCCACTTAACCAACTGAGCCACCCAGATGCCCTGCTAAAGCAATCTTAATTTTTCAGGAATGTGTGATGTTCATGAATTACCAGTTGAATCTAATATTAATTCCTGATTGATTTCACCAAGGCAGATAGGACCAGAATTTTTTTAAAGTTGATAAATGTTATTTTTAATTGATCTCATTAGTTAATTGGTAAAATGGTAAGCTGTGAATGTACAGAGCAGATTTCATATGTGGGGTCTTAAGTTCAGTGATTGCTGGACCTTCATTCTCTCCTGTCATATAGATATGATGATGCTCACAGTATCAAAATTGAAATTTCCAGTGGATGGAGACCATTTATATTCAGCTTGCTCTGTGGTAGGCACATTCCTATAGAATTTTATCCTTTTGATACAGCCCTTCCAAATTCTGATGTTTTATACCTGTCTGATACACTGGACTTCAACTGAGCTGGGAAATTGTTATTTTTATAACAGAGCTAAAGTATTAATTATAAACAGAATTTCAGCTTCCATCAGTCCTTGTTGACCTACAGGACAGGTCTATTGCTTTTTAATCTCATTAAGGTAGAATATTTAATTCCTTAGAGGTATTGTGCCTCTGTCCTCCTTCTTATACACAAATTAGCTTCATAGACTCGCCTGCAGAGATCTTAAGGTGGTATTTCCAATATGGAGTCATTTCAAGGTTTGAGATATCATATGCCTTTGAATTATTCAAGGATTTTAACAATGGGTTAATTTTTTTTCTTTTTTTGGCATTTAAGTATTCTATCTATAAAAAGGACTGGTAAAAGATTCATAGGAAAATGCAGGCTTTCCTGAGGTTGAAGTGAAAATTGAGGTATGGATTTTGATTAGATCTGTGGTGAAGTCATAAATGTGTAAGTATATGCCTGGAAATATCATTAGTTCTTTCCGTGTCCCAAATAATGGCTAATGTTGAAAATAGATGAACCACTTAACCAATGACTAATCTAATGGTTTGTGTTAGTAGATGGGTTCTTCATAAAGGAAAACTGTTCCTTGTTTAACTGGTAAACCTGTCTTATCATTATGGATGAGAATAAAACCTACAGTCCAAGCAGAAAGCTTTCACTAAATAAATAAGACTAGGAGTTTATATGAGTAAGATTTAGTGTTTTGTTTCTCTTAGATCAACTGGTTGCTATATTTCGATTCCTTTTTTCTTTATTTACCTTGGATAATTTGCAAAAGATCCAAAAAGAATTTAGGTTCTGCCCTACGGATGTTTTCTCTGGACTACTCTGTGATGGGTTTGTGAGAGACAGCTGCTTTCCTGGGAGAGGGGAGGGTGATAATCAGGGCCCCCATGTCTGGTTGAGCAGGTTGGTCACTGCATGAAGATAGTGTCCACTGGAGCAGGTAGGGGCTAAATTCCAGTTAGTGTTCACCAAGCCATGCCCTGTGGAATAGGGCTGCAATGACTCAGAGCAAGGCGTGCCCTTTTCTAATTCTTTTTTTAATTTATTTTAATTTGAGAGAGAGAGAGAGAGGGGGAGGGAGAGAGAAAGAATCTTAAGCAGGCTCCACACTCAGTGCAGAGCCCAACGTGGGGCTTGATCCCACGACCCTGGGATCATTACGTGAGCCAAAATCAAGAGTCGGATGCTCAATCGACCGAGCCACCCAGGCAACCCCTCCCCCCGCCCCATTTTCTAATTCTTATAAAGGTGCCGATAACAACCAGAATATGCATTTTATTGCAGTTTTATTTGAAAATCTGTTGTTTTTCTTTTCTGTTTTTTTTTCCCTTTGAGAAATTTTCTGTAGTATGTAGATAATTCCTATGTGTGTGTCTATGTGTATACACACACATATAATGCCATTTAAGCATACACACATACACGACACATACCCTCTGTATATATTTGAATATAACATTAGGTATTCTTTGAAAAAATCCTTCAGAAGGAAGGTGTCACCTTATATGTCTTTGATTCTTTATAAAGCACTTTATAATATGGGGTCTTCTCTTAGTTACTTTGTTTGAACAGCGTAGTGCTATTTGGGAAGACATAAAAATGACCTCAGACAGGGCTAGCTGTGGATGCTTTACAGACTTTTGCCATAAAATTGGAAAAGAAAAGTGAGGATGCTTTTATTAGTAATTAGTCTAGAGGTGAAAGATTACTTTCAAAAAGTAATACATAAGTAGATATGATATCAAATTAATGTTTATAGGATGAGTACATCTTCCAAATATCTTGACACTGTGTAAATGGATACTATAGTTTGCTTTGGTATTTCCAGTGTTTAGTGTCATAGAAGGATTTTCAGAAAATTCTGTGTCATTATACAGACAGGAAGATTTGCTTTAGAAAACTGTATTGGATGTCTCAAAAGGTGATTCCGGTGATGAGAAAGACCTTGAGTTGAAGAAATATGTCAAGATTGGTGAATTAAATTGTTTCATGGAATATAAGAGTGAATAAAATCATGATTGCTAAATTAATGCTTTATCCAATGTGTCATTTAAGTGTATGTAATTAAATTAGTACATTAAATAATAGGCATTCAGCTCATTTCTGTCTGTAAAAGTTTACACATTCAGGTTGGCTAAGTTTTCTGGGTATTGTTTTACTGGCAAAACAAGGGATTGTCTTATATTTTGGTCACTTTATAGTCAATCACCTACAATCATTATTATTTTTGAACAGAAACTGAGGCTTCTTGAGGAGCTTGAAGATACCTGGCTTCCTTATCTGACCCCCAAGGATGATGAATTTTATCAGCAGGTAAGATTTTTTAATATTTGTGTCAATTTGTATTTATTCATTCTGGTCTAAGAAGCAGCTGTGGTCTGGAGAGGTTAAATGAGAAGTGAAATGGTCTGATCTGGTTATGCAGTGACTCCTTATCATCCCCAGAACGTACAGACTCCTTCACGGTCTGCTCTCTGCCGTGAACTTAGGGCTTTAGCACAGTGGACTGTTTTTTCTTCCCCAACGTTCCATGCCTTTTGTACTTCCTTGCCTCTGCTCATTGTGTCTCTTCTGCATAGACTATCCTTTTTGCGCCTTTCTTGTTGCCAGGCGGCTAAGTCTTCAAGACTTCACTTAGGGGCGCCTGGGTGGCTCAGTTGGCTAAGCATCCGACTTCGGCTCAAGTCATGATCTCACGGTTCGTGGGTTCGAGCCCCGCGTCAGGCTCTGCGCTGACAGCTCAGAGTTGGAACCTGCTTCAGATTCTGTGTCTCCCTCGCTCTCTGCCCCTTCCCCGCTTGTGTTTCTCTCTCTCTCTCTCTCTCTCTCTCTCTCTCTCTCTCTCTCTCCTACTCTCTCAGAAATAAATAAACATTAAAAAAAAAAAGACTTCGATTAAACATCCCCTTACCTACAAGTAGAGTTGACTTTGCTTTGTTGTTCTGAGCTTCTTGTACCCTGTGAGATACCTCTGTGGTGCCTATCACATTGTGTTGCAGTTACGGGGGTTCTGTATTTCTCTCCCTGACTTCGTCAGTACTCTTTCAATTACAAGTGACAAAAACCCAAACAAACTCATTGCAGCAAAAAAAGGGAATTTACTGGCCTTCTTAACGTAGAGGCCTTGGAGTGCCCGGCTGAATCCAGCCTCTCAAAAGATGGTATCTGATCACTGCTTTTCTCTGTGCCGTGGTTTGATTCTGCACCCCTTGTGACTTCATGCTGGATGGGCTCTGACCTGCTAGCATAGGAGGACTCTCACAGCCCGAGGGGCGTGTGGTTTGAAGCGCATGGGATCTTAGAAGAAGGCAGTAATTTCTTTTTTTTTTTTTCCGGGGTCCATCCAGTTCTCCTGGGAGTGATCTCGTTGGCCTGGTTAGAATCCTGTGCCTGTTCCTGAACCAGTCACTGTGTTCAGGTGGGTGAGATGCTCCTGTTTGCACAGCCCAGTTCATGCACCCACTCGTGGAGTTGGGCTCAGAGAGGACCATTTCCACTCAAAGTGCATGGGCTGTGAGTCAGAGATGGATGGTTTCCTTAGGGGACGATCGGAGTCCCCGTCCCAAAGAAGGAGGGGAAGGCGTTCTGGGCAGGCACTGATAGTGCACGGTCACCTCTGCTTTCCTCCTAGGATGTAAGCTCTTGGGGGTAAGAATTTGACCCCCTCATCTTTGTTTCTCCAGCATCTAGCGTGCACTTGGATGTGGCTGATTCTCAGTAGCTGCAGAAGGAAGACAGGAAAGATGTTTACCCATCTAGAATCCAGGTCCCTTGACTTCCAGCTCACTGTCCATTCCAGGACGTTATCTATCATCTCCCTTCTCATTAGATCTTCCCTGTCTTTCACCGGATGAGTCCTTTTATGGACTAGTTTTTCCTCCGTGCACCTCTTTCTTAATCCTTAGAGCTCTAGCACATATTCTAACCAAGACATCAATCTGCGCAGGCCAACCCCCTGCTTCAAACCGCGCGGTGGCTGCTCGTTGCCTGGGTCTTGCATTTGTAGCCTTATCTCCCCGTCTCTTTCATCTTGTTACCTACGCTGGACTTTTGTCGCAAGCACCTCAGACCAGCTGCGCGGTCTCATGTTTTGGGCCTTCTTGCTCCATCCCCGGCTGACGTCCCTTCGTTGGTGAACTTCTGTTACCTGTGAGTAACGTGTCCTCTCTTGTACGGTGCTTCCCTAGCACCTCTGCAGCGCGGAGAATTGTCTCTGCTTCCTGTCGTGTGCACCCGTTGGACTTTACGTGCACCTTTACTACCTCCGTGTATCTCACTGATTTTATTTATATGCTCGTCTCCCTCATCCTTCATGCTTTGTACAGGGCCTGGCACCTAAGTAGGTATTTAAATAATTTGCTTGGCCGGATGAATGAATTAATGCACCAATTAGTTAATTTCAAAAACCAGTCATATCATAACGTTTAGTGTGATTTTAATTTTGTTTTTGTCCATGCACGCTCCTCTCTGGGGAGGCGGGATCTGGAAAGGTCTGTAGGATTTACGCAGAAATGTTCTAGGCCGGCGTGGTAGGGTTTTCGATCCTTTGAGCGTTTCTGGTTTTCCAAACTATCTTGAATGAGCACGTATTCTTTGGTAATCAGAAAAAAAAAAATTATCCAAAGCACTTTCCTTAAAACAAGTAAACCCACAAAATGCAATCAGTTCTTAAATCCCTATTGCTATTTTCGGAGACCTGATTACGCACGTTGCCGTAAAGCAGCTGCTGAGCCTTTCGGCTTTGGCATGGTGCGAGCGGTGCTGGTACACGACGAATTAAACACAAAGGTTATCAGCCGCGGTGCTCGCAGCCAGCCCAACACTGGGGGATAAAAGGAAACTCAGAGGCAAACAGAACAACTACCAAGGTGGCCCTTTTATCTTTCCAAGACCCACAACAAACCCGATAACAGGATCTAACCACTTTAAGTGCGCCTTATAATAAGGGCTAGTGCTTCAGCAGACCCTTCCTAAAGCAAATCTTTTCCCTTAGAAGACGAAGTGTAAGGACATGAATAAATAGAAAGTTCTGACCCGACTCCGGGTCTTTTAAACAGGCCCTGGCCACAAGAATGCCAGTCCAGCTGCCAGTCCCAAAAGCAAGGCTTGCTGTAGCTTCTCTGTTGGGTCTCCTCGTTGACCCCACACCCTTAAGTGGGCCGCGTTCTTGCATTCGGCCCTCACAACCACCCCGTTCACTTATGCCACAAAAGTGTATGCAGCAGCTACTCTTCTTCAGGTTTGCGGTGTTGGGGGGGTAGGTATTATCTTTCTCTTTTAGAAATTTCTCTTTAAAAATTTTTGTTTTCAACGTTTATTTATTTTTGGGACAGAGAGAGACAGAGCATGAACGGGGGAGGGGCAGAGAGAGAGGGAGACACAGAATCGGAAACAGGCTCCAGGCTCTGAGCCATCCGCCCAGAGCCTGACGCGGGGCTCGAACTCACGGACCGCGAGATCGTGACCTGGCTGAAGTCGGACGCTTAACCGACTGCGCCACCCAGGCGCCCCTAGAAATTTCTCTTTAGGGGCGCCTGGGTGGCTGAGTTCGGCCCAGGTCATGAACTTGCAGTTTGTGAGTTTGAGCCCCGCATTGGGCTCTGTGCTGACAGCTCAGAGCCTGGAGCCTGCTTGGGATTCTGTGTCTCCCTCTCTGCCCCTCCCCTGCTCACGCCCTGTCTCGCTTGCTCTCTCTCTCTCTCAAAAATAAGTAAAGATTAAAAAAAATTAAAAACAAAATTCCTCTTTAGATCCAGACCAAGCTCCGTATCTGAGCAGCAGAGGTGGAGTTCAAGACCACATTTATCTGCCTCTGAAGGCCCACGCTCTTCCTGCCATGCGGTGCGCCTCCCAGTATCCCATACCTTGCTCAAATTCGAAACACCTTCAGAGACGGTTTTTGGTTTCTTCTGATTGGACCAGAGAGAAGAGAAATAAAACAACAACAACACACTCAAAGGAGAAAAGCGGAGGGAACTTCTGTAGGTTCACTACAGAGCATAAGGAGAGGAGGGGCTACGTAGTCTGAAAACAAACCCTGGCTTCTTACCCCTGGTGGCGGGGGGGCGCCTGGGGGGCTTAGTCGGTCAAGCGTCCAACTTCGTCCCAGGTCACCATCTCACGGTTTGTGAGTTCGAGCCCCTCTGACAGCGCAGAGCCTGCTTGGGATTCTGTCTCTCTCCTTCTCTCTGTGCCCCTCCCCTGCTTGTGCTCTCTCTGTCAAAACAAATAAAATAAACTTAAAAAAAAAATGTTTAAATGTTACCCCTCTTATCCAGAGAAAATGCCTCTCCCGTCAGTATGCCCCCTTGCTTTCATTTCCTGTGTCCCTTTCCGTGTGCCAGGCTTTTCTGGTACTGTTTGCTGTCCTCTTTACTTGTATTTGCTTCTTTAAATCTTAACCCTCTGAGGCAGGTTTTTTTTTTTTTTTTTTTTTTAAATCCCATTTTACAGATGAGAACACTGAGGCACAGAGGGTTTTAAAACTTTGTTGAAGGCTTATATAATAAGCAAGAAGTGTCAAGACCAGGATCTGAGCCCAGGCTGTCTGATTCCTGAGTCTGAATTTTAGTATCGTCCTACCGTAGCTCTCGATGCTTATGGGGAATTGCTCTTTCTTCATCCCCACGATCGCAAATCTCCGTCTCCATCCCTGCTCTCCCTTGCGACTTCCAGTGCTCCGGTCCCAACTGCCTATCGGGTGGCTGTGCCTGAACGTCTCACAGGAACATCTAACCCGACATGATCTGTATTAGTTCATTGCCGACTTCATTAAACATGTGTATTTAGCTCCCTTACTCTATGCAGGAACTGTTTTAGGCATTAGAGATGAAGTTGTGAAAACTGACAGAAGACTCTTCCTTCTTTGAGCTTATTTCTTATGGGGTGGGATGGGAGTGGGGAGGGAAGAGAAATAAACAGGAAACTGAAAAACAAATGTCGGACGGGAACACTGGTATGGAGATAAAGTCCGTGAAGGGGCACTGTAGGTAGGGGATTGCAAATAAGGGGATCGCACAAGGCCTTCTCATAGTGACATTTGAACAAAGACCTTCTGGAGGTTTAGGAACAAGCCGTGTAGGTCCTTGCAGGAAGAATGTTCTGGACATAGGGAACAGCAGAGCCTCGGTATGTTTGAGGGGGAGCCCGAGACCCCAGCATATCTGGAGCGGAATGAGAGAGTTGAGAACAGAAGAGACGAGGTCAGAGAGCCATGGCCCCATGATACGGGAACTTGCTGTCTATGCTGGCCGTGCTGGCTGTGACTCCGAATGACTTGAGAGGCCACGAGAGGGTCTGGGGCACAAGTAGGACAAGCCATGACGTACATTTTGGTGAGGATCCATTTTAGGGGATCCCGCCGTTCATCCTCTTCCCTAGCGGCCGTCCCCTTTGGCCCGTTCATCAAGTCAGACACCTTGCCGTCCTCACTTCCTGCCCGTTGCTTCGAGCCCTCATTCAAGCGCTGGGCCCTGGCAGTTCTGCCTCTCTGTACTCCCTCAAGGTGTGTCTCCTTTTCCATTTCCACCGACACAGTCTTCATTCCCGCCCTCGTTTATCGTTTTCCACCAACACAGTTTGGGGACTTTCCAACTTGGTGTTACCTGTGCCCTCTCCGGTGCCATAGATATTGTGTTCCTATTAACGTGTCTGACCTGTCACTCCTTGCTTGATAAATTTTGCTCGGTCTCGCTTGCCTGTAAGGTCAAGTTCACCCTCCTCGGCGTAGCCTATAAGGCTAGCGACGACCTCTCTGGTCGAATCTTTGCCCCTTGCCTAACATGGAATCCGTCCAACCTTAGACTCCTGTCCTGCGGGGTTTCTTGCTACACCCTGGATCTGCTGTGTCCTTCCGTCCTTCCGTGGCTTGGTGCCTGTTATTCCCCGGGTGTGGAGTACCCTTATCCCCTTTTCTGTCTGGTGAGCATCTACTCACCCTTGAAGACCTTGCTTAACTACGACCTCTTCTGTGAAGATACCGGGAAATCGCACTTGGTTTACTTTCAGGGTGTATTAAAAATCTAGCCACTTCTTACCTCTTCTGTCTTCTACATACACAGTCGCCAGGCTACCGCCCTCTCTTTCTCAGGTGGTTGCAGAGAGCTTTCTGTCTGTTTCAACACCACATCGGTAGCCCTGCTGTTTCTGAAGCTTGAGTCGGCTCCTTACGCTTTTCATGCTCAGAGCCCTTGTATCGCTCCCCGCCTTGTTCAGAGTGAAAGCGTGGGACCTGACGTTTGCCCACAAAGCACCCTGAGTTCTGGCCCCGGAGCTTCTCTCTGCTCCTTTGCTGCCTCTGCCGCCCCTCCTCCTGCCACTCTGGCCTTCTCGCCCTTCGGAGAATCAACCCAAGCACACTGCTGCCCCCAAGGCTCGCACTTGGTGTTCCCTTAGTCTGGAACTCTCTTTCCCGCCCAGGCGCCCGCGGGGCTTGGATCCTCATTTCTTGCATTCTTCTGCTCAGATGTCACCGTATCAGAGGCCCTCTCTGACCAGCCCCTGTATAATAGCATTTCTCTCCTACTTACCTTGGATTTCTTTTTTTCCATAGCACTGTCACAATCTAAATAAGTGAATACTAAATCCATAAAATACTATGTATATTATGGGCCATAGATACCAGGTGTTTATATGCCGTATGTGTATATGGGAGCTCCTGGCTACCATATTGAAGTTTTCTTCTCTTCGTATTCCCAACACCTAGCGCTTTGCAAATAGTATGTGCTCAATAAATATGTACTCAACAAATGAAAAGTTTCCAGAGTCCCTTCCTGCTCGTTTATTCCCTGCTCCCATAGTAGTATATTCATATTTCCATGATGATGAGCGGTTCTTCAGCTAGCGGTTTTTATTTCTATCTGTACTGTTAAACTACGAGGTGCTATAAAACAGGAGCTACCTTGTTTTTATCTTCGTACTTATGGCACCTTGTACAGTGTCCGGTACATAGCAGGTATCCAGTCATTTTAAATTAACACCCAAAAGACGAACCATGCAGTGAGTGAACAAACACCTCTGAGCCGCTTTGTAGCAAACCACACGTCATCACAGGACCGGTCGCGAAAGCTGTGGCAAGGCCTATGCAGTAGCCTCAGAAGAGAGCCTCCTTTGGGAGACCGCTCAGCATCGTGCAGCGGGAGGTTGGGCCAGATAAGTGTCCACCCCATTTGTCTCAGGATGTGGTTGCCCAGTCATGAGCATGTTACAATGAAAATTACACAGAAAATATTATGACTGGTAATGTGTATATACATTTCTGTGGAGTGCAAAATACAAAGTGTTACCAGCAAACTCTACTAACAGCCATATTAGAAATACAGTCTCTTGGCATCACAATATCCTAACACTTTTTAAATGAAGTACCTTTCCCAAGTCACTTGAAGACTATCGGTTTAATTTCACTCTACCGAAGGTTCAGTTCCATTGGCTTCGTTTACGCGAGCCTCCTGCAACACTGGTATCTTCTTCATTTAACAGCAGGTCTGTCCTCTCTGTAGGACGACATCCTTTCAGAACTATCCCTTGATGTGAGAGGAGAAGCAGTAGAATTTTCACATAATGGTGTCAAATAGGTGGAAAATAAAGCGTATTCTCCAGAAAACCTACCATTCATTCTGCATCTGTCAAAGATTGATAAAAGCCCTGGCATGTTGGCAATTTATATCTACGATGCCTTTCCAGCTGCTTATTAAACTATATAATTGTCATTTAGGTGATGGAATCTTTTGTAGACCTCAAGAAATATATTAGGTGACCAGACAACTATTAATATAATTGCATGACTGCATACTCCCTGGCAAAACTTTCATGGGATTAAACAACAAAAAAATTCTAACATACCTGAAAATCTGCCGACGGCAGTTCCAGATCATTGTGTGATAGCTGATGTTTTACATGTACCTGTCCAGAACGGAAAGTAAACTTGCTTGTTTGGCAGAATGAGTTAATAGTCCATTATTTAACGTTGAGTTCTTTCCCAGAGTTACTTGCTCTCGTTAAAGAAAAATTTAAGAAACACTCCGTGGTGTTTTTATGTGTCAGGCACTAGCCTAGTTACTTTATAAATAATTAGATCAGGCATTTAGGATGGAGGACTTTTCCCTTGGATTTTTTTTTTGAGATAGTGACCAAATGAGCCAGTTCGAATATACTATTTCTATTTATTGCATTAAAATCGTAATTTTCTAGAGCCTTCAACAACGTTTTAAATCAGATCTAAATTAGTACAGGAAGTTATATTGAAACATTTTTGAAAATTCAGGGTCATCAAAAAGAATCTCTTGGCAAATATAAGAAATGTCATGAAAATTAAGAATTTTTGAACATGACATTTTATCCTTGATTTTCTTTTTTCTAAAGTGTATTTATTTTGGTGGGGGAGGGGCAGAGAGAGAGAATCCCCAGTGGGCTCCACGCTGTCAGCACAGAGCCCGACACGGGGCTCAATCCCATGAACTGTGACATCATGACCTGAGCTGAGATCAAGAGTCAGACGCTTAACTGACAAAGCCACCTGGGTGCCCATTCCTTGACTGTTCTAATTTAAAAGGTATTTTAGATTTATTTTGGCAAATCTGAAAAATATACAGATGTCTAAAGAAGAAAATTAAAATTATGTCCAGGTTCACCACTTAGAGATAACCACCATCAATTTGTGACCGTATTTTCCCCTAATTTTTTTTTCTGTATTTACATGTCTACATTTGTTTTCTGTTAAAGCTGAGATCCTATTGTCTAAATATCTGGTTATTAAATTTCTTGTTTAATAGTATTTTGTTATGTACGTTTTTCACAAAACAGTACAGATTTTTTCCTAAAGTGTGTTACTTTAGTATTCCATCTTGTATGAATATACCATTTCACCTCTAATCCCCTGTTGGGCATTTGGTGGTTTTCAGCTTTTAATCATAAATAATAGTATGATGAATATCCTTATAATCTTGGTACATTTCTCTAATTCTTTCCCTATGATAAATTCTTAAAAGTAGGAAAACTGGATGGAAAGATATGAGCATATTAGGTTCTGGTAAATTATGTCTAACTGGCCATAGCAAAGTTGTAATAGTTTGCATTCCTGATTGCAGACTATTAGAGTATTTGGTTTTGCCTCACCAGCAATGTGTATTACTATGATAAAATTTTGTTTTTTGCAAATTTGATAGGCAAAACTAAATTAAATATAATATAATACAAATTATGTTAATTTGTATTTTTTTCTGACTTTGGGGCAGTTCAATATTTTTCTGTATTGAAGAGCCTTTTCCATTAATTTATGTGATTTTCTTTATTGATATATATATATATATATATCAATATATATAGATAAATAGGTAGTTGTATGTGTATATGTACATATATTTAAATTTGAAAGATTATTTATTAAGAATATTGTCCATTTTTGCCAAATAGATGGCAAATAGTTTTTTCCAGTTAGTGTTTGCCTTTTTATTTTATAATTCTTTTCATGTAGAATTTAAAAAATTTTGCATATTCAAATGTATCCACCTTTTATTTTTTTATTTTTATTTTTTTTAAGTTTATTTATTTTGAGAGAGACAGAGAGAGCGAGAGGGGGAGAGGGACAGAGAGAGAGGGAGAGAGAGAATCCCAAGCAGGCTCTATGCTGCCAGTGCAGAGCCTGACATGGGGCTTGAACTAATGAACCATGAGATCATGATCTGAGCCAAAACCAAGAGTCTGACACGTAACTGACTGAGCCACCCAGGCGCCCCCAAATGTATCCATCTTTTAAAAGCTGCTTATTGATGAGCTGTGTATATGTACAATTTACCTACCATACAATTCACCTTTTAAGATTATACAGTTCAGTAATTTGTGGTAAATTGGCAGAGTTGTGCAACTATCACCATGGTAGTTTTAGAACATTTCCAGAATGCCCAGAAGATCCCTCCTGCCTTTTGCAGTCAGCCTTCTTCTCCACTCCTAGCTCAGACCCCCACTTATCTGCTTTCTATCAGTCTCAGACCTTTTCTTCTTTTACTCTTAGAAACAAGTCTTAAGCACTTATATTTGAGCCAGCCGAGGGCTTGGAGATAAAGTGGAGAATAAAGCCACTACTGTGTCCTTCTTCTGGGAGATTCAGGCTTGCAGGAGAGATTTTAAACAAATGATCCAGTGAAGAAATGGGCAGAAAACATGAATAGACACTTCTCTAAAGAAGACATCCAGATGGCCAACAGGCACATGAAAGGATGCTCAATGTCGCTCTTCATCAGGGAAATACAAATCAAAACCACTCTCACATACCACCTCACGCCAGTCAGAGTGGCTAAAATGAACAAATCAGGAGACTATAGATGCTGGAGAGGATGTGGAGAAACGGGAACGCTCTTGCACTGTTGGTGGGAATGCAAACTGGTGCAGCCACTCTGGAAAACAGTGTGGAGGGTCCTCAAAAAATTAAAAAGAGATCTACCCTATGACCCAGCAATAGCACTGCTAGGAATATACCCAGGAGATACAGAAGGGCTGATGCATAGGGGCACTTGTACCCCAGTGTTTATAGCAGCACTCTCAACAATAGCCAAATTATGGAAAGAGCCTAAATGTCCATCAACTGGTGAATGGATAAAGAAATTGTGGTTTATATACACAATGGAATACTACTTGGCAATGAGAAAGAATGAAATCTGGCCCTTTGTAGCAACGTGGATGGAACTGGAGAGTGTTATGCTAAGTGAAGTAAGTCAGACAGAGAAAGACAGATACCATATGTTTTCATTCTTATGTGGATCCTGAGAAACTTAACAGAAGACCATGGGGGAGGGGGAGGAAAAAAAAACAGAGAGGGAGGGAGCCAAACCATAAGAGACTCTTAAAAACCGAGAACAAACTGAGGGTTGATGGGGGGTGGGAGGGAGGGGAAAGTGGGTGATGGGCATGGGGGGGGGGCACCTGTTGGGATGAGCACTGGCTGTTGTATGGAAACCAATTTTCCAATAAATTTCATATTAAAAAAATAAAAATAAATAGTTGAAATAAATAAGTAGTTACGGATTGGCACGTGCTGTGAAAGCAGAAAGAGAAGTGTAACGAAGGGGAACGGGGATACGTACGTGAGGGTGGAAGGATTCTTTAGAAAGTGGCCTGGAGGATGAGAAGGTCCTGGCAGGTATAGATTTGGGGGAAAGGGCCTGTCCGAAGGGGGTTGCTCAATGCTGGCCCCTTGAGACCTGTAGGAAAAGAGGCAGATGTGGTTAAAGGGGAAAGGCAGATGAGAGATCAGTGCAAAATTTGGGGGGGGGGATACTTTCCCACATCATTTGTACTGTTTTATTTTTGGAATGCTTTTTTTAATGTCAAGGTATTTACATGTGATACGCATATGGTTGTGTGAGTTTCCCAGGTCTTTAGAATTATTATTCTCCTGTGTTAAATACCTCTTCTGTAGTCTCCAGCCCCACTGTCTATTTGAGCAATGGCAGCTGTAGGTGGGTGTAGATGTGTGTTTGTGTATTATTTCCAGCCTTCCTCCTCTCCCAGTCCCAGAGTGGGTGTGTTCCCAAATAAAGTTCTTGGGAATTCTCTTATTTTGTTTCATATCTTATACTGAGGATTGTTTAGAAGAACCCCAGAACTGTTAAGACAGTATAGAGAAATTTCCTTCTGAACCACTGCTGTTGGTTAGATGTGCTTTGAACATACCGAGTGTTTGGGGACTTGCTCAGAGAATAATTAGTTTAGTGATAAAATTAGAGTGACTGCTCTTGGCTCCAGAATATTCTGTTGTTGCTTACTAGCTTACATCGCTCCCTTCACGAGCTGCATGAACAGAAAGTATGAGATTTCTCTTCTTCTTTTGCAAATGGAATAAGTGAGTATAGAAACTATAAATCCTAAATGCATCCCTGACAGTCTCAATGGCAATTCACAGTGGTGTGCCCCATAAGTCTGCTCTTTGTCAACTTTAAGTTTATGATCCCCCGCCTCAGATAGGCCCTCTGAGAAGCAGGGCAGTCCTACTGTCCCTTCCTAGTAAGGTCATTTTTCCGTATGCAGACTTGACTAATTCATTTTTCTTCTGCATACTTCCAGACTTCCTCCATACCTTCTGTTCCCTGCATTCTGGATTAGGCAGAATAGGCTAGATAATGCTGTAGTGACAAACAACCCTCAAATCTCAGTGGCTTCCCCCAACAATACTTCTTATTCACTTTACATATCATTTGTGGGTTGGCAAAGAGTCACTACCCATTAAAGTAGTAACTCAGAGATCTAAGCAGCCACTAGCCGGTTACTGTGCCAGAAAGAATGTTCTAGAGGGTCTGGCACTGGCAGTGAAGTGCTCCAGGCTGGAAGTGGCAGCCAGCATTTTTCACTGAAATAGTGACATGTTTCATCCAGCATGAGGTGGGCTAGGAAGTGTAAGTTCACATGGGCCCCAAATCCTGGATGATAGGGGAGAAATCCAGAACTATTTGGCAAACAACCCAAATGACCGGCACACGTTCTTAGCTAGTGATTTGTTTGGCATTTTCACTGTGAAAATTGGAAGTGCTCCCCTCTCCCCGCCCCCCTCCCCAAAAATCCCAAAACTTAGTCGTTTGCATATTATCAAGTTTATGGCCCTATCTGAATTTGCATCTTCTTTCTCCCAGTTTATTCCGATATAGGAAATATCTTTCCTCTGATCCAAATGTTTTCTGACCACGTACTCCTGTCCATAACGCATTTCAAGCATACACAGTGGTATCCTACTAAATGTTTAAGAATTGGTTGTCTGAAGGGGCGCCTGGGTGGCTCAGTCGGTTGGCCATCTGACTTCGGCTCAGGTCATGATCCCACGGTTTGTGAGTTCAAGCCCCGTGTCGGGCTCTGTGCCGACAGCTCAGCCTGGAGCCTGCTTCGGATTCTGTGTCTCCCTCTCTCTCTGCCCCTCCCCTGCTCATGCTCTGTCTCTCTCTCTCTCTTTCAGAAATAAATATTAAAAATTAAAAAAAAAAAAGAATTGGCTGTCTCGGAAAACAAAACGAAACAAAACAAAAAAAAAACCTTCAGCGTTGACTCAGTGTTTCCTGATTTCTGTGATGTAAATACTTCCCCATGGCCAATTTCAAGCTACCAGGGCGGCATTACTGAACACACAGTTGGGAGGAGATGTATGCAAGAGCAGGCTTTCTCAAGAGGGATATGAAATGACTCCAGCCCTGGGAGGAGGACGAAGGTCTAGATTCGGATAGGGCTGTAAACTTGATAATATGCAAATGACTAAGTCTCAGGGAGTTTTTTGGCGGTTACTCATAAAGTAGACGTAAGTACTACTTGTATATGGTGCCTTTTTTTTTTTTTTATTTTCAACGTTTTTTATTTATTTTTGGGACAGAGAGAGACAGAGCATGAACGGGCGAGGGGCAGAGAGAGAGGGAGACACAGAATCGGAAACAGGCTCCAGGCTCCGAGCCATCAGCCCAGAGCCCGACGCGGGGCTCGAACTCAAGGACCACGAGATCGTGACCTGGCCGAAGTCGGACGCTTAACCGACTGCACCACCCAGGCGCCCCATATGGTGCCTTTTTCATCCCAGTACTCATATTAAACGTGCGTGCATGTGTCCATCTATCACACGTATGTGGACACATATTTTGGTGCAGCTCGGTTTTTGTTTTCTTCAGGTTAAAAATAAAACAGTGCCACCGTCTTCTCCCCCCCCCAACTCCAGTGGGTTGCCCCACAGGGTACGTTCACACCCCTCACCTGGGAGGCTCCTGCCCTAGACACCCAAGGCCTTTGCTCCTGTAGTTCGTCACCCTGTGTTGCGCAGCAGCATCCTTCTCCTCTCGTTTTGTTCCCGGGAGTATCCTCCCGAGCCCTGGTTGTACCCTCCCGTCTTCCAGTCCGGAAGGTTGGTGCCTCGAGCGGTATCGCCCTTCATCAGCCGCTGTGTTTTTCTGTTCCCCTCCGTAGCACGACCCCTGAGACAGACCTTCATACGTGCCACCTGCTTTCATGCCACCACCAGCCAACTCTCTTCGGACTCTTATCGCCAGCGCCCTGTTGAGATTGCTCACGTCACGGGCATCGATGATGGCCGTGCTGCCGCATCTAGGGGGTACTTTCTGGCCTCATCTTGCTTGGCCCCCCAGGGGCGGCTGCCTATGCCATCCTTCTTGAAATGCTCCTCTCTTCTGACTTCTGCAGTAATACCCTCTCCTGGTTTTCTCCCCCAAAAGTCTCTTTTGCTCCTTTGCTCTGTGGCTCAGGCAATGGCTGCGGGCCCCCTTCTGTATTTGTGCTGTTGCCTCGAGAGAGCTCATCCATTTCCAGGTGTTTCAAAACCAAAGATGTGCCGGGAGCGCCTCCCGCTCTTGATTTTGGCTCAGGTCATGATCCCAGGGTCGTGGGATCGAGCCCCCTGTCGGGCTCTGCACTGAGTGTGGAGCCTGCTTGAGATTCTCTCTTTCTCTTGCTGGCCCCCTTTCCCCACTCGCGCACACACTCTCTCTCTCAAATAAAAGAAATCAAAAATTAAAACCGTTAAAAAACAACAGCAACAAAGGTGTGCCGACAAACGCCACCTGGATTTCCCTAGCTCCACCTGCCCCTCTGAGCTCTGGGTGTGTCTGTGCAGTTGTCCCCTTGCTATTTTTACCTCAAGATTTCGTAGGTATCTTTTTCTAAAAAACTAATTTTTAATTTTATTTTTTATTGTTTTAAATTTACATCCAAGTTAGTTAGCATATAGTGCAAGAATGACTTCAGGAGTAGATTCCTTAATGCCCCTTCCCCATTGAGCCCATCCCCCCCTCCCACACCCCCTCCAGTAACCCTCAGTTTATTCTCCATATTTATGAGTCTCTTCTGTTTTGTCCCTCTCCCTGTTTTTATATTATTTTTGTTTTCCTTCCCTTATGTTCATCGGTTTTGTCTCTTAAAGTCCTCATATGAGTGAAGTCGTATGATATTTGTCTTTCTCTGGCTGGCTAATTTCACTCAGCCTAATACCCTCCAGTTCCATCCACGTAGTTGCAAATGGCAAGATTTCATTCTTTTTGATTGCCGAGTAATACTCCGTTGCATATATGTACCACATCTTTATCCATTCGTCCATCGATGGACATCTGGGCTCTTTCCATACTTTGGCTATTGTTGATGGTGCTTCTATAAACACGGCGGTGCATGTGTCCCTTCGAAACAGCACACCTGTATCCCGTGGATAAATGCCTAGTAGTGCAATTGCTGGGTCGAGGGTAGTTCTCTGTTTAGTTTTTTGAGGAAACTCCATACTGTTTTCTGGAGTGGCTGCACCAGCTTGCATTCCCAAAGATTTTGAAGGTATCTTAATGGCTACGGCTCCAAAAGAGAGCTCCTCATTCCTTCCAATTCTTCCACCTACTATTCCTGTTTTGTCCCAGTCTTTCTTATTTAAGACAAAAAATGATAAGTTGTTTATTTAGTCATTAAATCCAGGAATCTACTAGTCGCCTGTAATTGTTTTCCTTTCTTTGCCCCTCACATCTAATCCATAAGCACTTCCTTTTGCTCTGCCTATAAAGTATGTATTTTACCCGTCCATTTGTCTCTGTCTCTAACTCAGACCATCATCTCTTTCCCCTGGGATGGCTGTGATAGCACCTAATAGAATTTCCGCTTTCACATTTACCTCTTTCCAATCCATGCCCGATATTTTAACTAAGAGTGATTTTTATAAAAGGTCAATCAAATCACTCTTCTCCCCTTGAGCCCTCCAGTGCACTTGGAGTAAATCCCGGTTCCCTACTTGGACCTCCTAGGCTTCCTGTGGTCCAGCCTCTGTCTTCCCTTCAACCTCACCACGTCACTCTGCTTTGGCTCTTTGGCTCAAGTAAAACTTGCCGCCATTTTGTCTCAAGATTGGGCTGGTGTCCTCAGCGCCAGTGTAGTTTTTGGTCTCTTCCCCGGAAAGCTCTCTCCCCAGCTTGTCACGTGGCTGATGCGGCCTTTTCCTGAAGATCACAGCTTAACTGCCAGCTCTTTAGAGAGTCTTTCCTCATCTAATGATATCCCAGTGGTTTGTTTCTGTCCTAGTACTTAATGCATTTTGAGATTGCTTTTCCTTATTTATTACCTGATCTGCTAGAAAACTCTGTGAGGGCAGGAACCTTATCTCTGTCTCATGTGCTCTGTAGACACATAATGAATGAAAAAAATGTATGGAGGAATAAGTGGTCTCACCCTGTTTATCATATAAATGGTAATTATTAAATGAAGACATAGAAGAAATGTGTTTCTTTTTTTTAATTTTTTTTTTCAACGTTTATTTATTTTTGGGACAGAGAGAGACAGAGCATGAACGGGGGAGGGGCAGAGAGAGAGGGAGACACAGAATCGGAAACAGGCTTCAGGCTCTGAGCTGTCAGCACAGAGCCTGAAGCGGGGCTCGAACTCCCGGACCGCGAGATCGTGACCTGGCTGAAGTCGGACGCTTAACCGACTATGCCACCCAGGCGCCCCAAGAAATGTGTTTCAAAACTGGTTAGCAGTACAGTAGTGGGAAGGTACCAATCAGATTAAACTTTACAGGGGTAAATGTAAAATCCTGTGCTTTGGTTAAAAAAAAAGTTCATTGCATTGTGTAGAATCCGGGATCTCTGGTTTGTCACCCGTTCATAAATCCTAGAAGCCAGAAGTGGTCGCTGACAGGGTAATGAAGTCCTCTACTGCATCAATAAATCCATGCATTTCCATATTAGAGGAAGGATTAGCCTACAGTATTCTCTCCCAGTGACCCCAGTGGAATTATTACAGCTTTCTGAATCACAGTAGAATACCTCATTTATTCACTCATTCATTCAACATTTACTGGATCCATTCTGGGCGCTAGTATTATAGTTGTAAACAAAGGTCTCATGGTTCTGGTGTTCATGGGACTTGTTATCTAATTCCCAACGAGAAGTGATTTCTCTTTCAGTGAAAGTACTAAAGCAGAAACCAGTTTGGCACTTACTGGGAAGCAAGGCAGTCTCGTCTGCCCTGGAACCAGACTCTGGAGCCTAGGCCTTCAAATCCCAGCCCCAACACGTATCAGCTACGTGACTTTGGGCAAGTGTTTAAAATGTCTCTGTGCTTCTGGATTCTCATCTAAAAACTGGAGATAATAACGGTGCTGCCACATAATGTTGGGAGCAGCGAATGAGTTACTGTGTATACATGATTTAGAATAGTACTGAGCATTTAGCTGGCACTTAAATAGGTGTTAAAGCGGTTAATTAATAAAATCATGTTGTCTGGAGGGCCAAAGGTTGGAAGACAGGTTGAGGGCAGGGAGAAGTGACCGTAGAGGGACCCTGGGAGATCAAAGCACAAATTATTATTATAGTACTTTATTTATCTTAACGATTGATTGTTTTGAGCTTGGGCTTGTAGAAGCTAAAATCCAGACTGGACAGCCAATGGTAACTGTTTTATTTAGTCTTCCACTTGAGGCTGGAGAGATGTGAATCCTGTTTAGAAAGGCCACCCGCTACCTTGTGTTGTTTTTCCTCCAGATGCTGCCGACAAAGAAACAGACTTCTGGAAATGATAAAATCATAGCTGTCCATGAACACGTATTTTTGCTTTGGTTTTGTTTTAGTGGCAGCTGAAATATCCTAAACTAATTCTCCGCGAAGCCGGCAGCGTCCCCGAGGAGCTCCATAAAGAAGTTCAAGAAGCCTTCCTCACACTGCACAAGCATGGCTGCTTCTTTCGGGACCTGGTTAGGATCCAGGGCAAAGATTTGCTCACTCCGGTATCTCGCATCCTCATCGGAAACCCAGGCTGCACCTACAAGTACCTGAACACCAGGCTCTTTACGGTACCCTGGCCAGTGAAGGGTGCTAGTACGAGATACGAGGAGGCTGAAATAGCGGCTGCTTGTCAGACCTTCCTCAGGCTCAATGACTACCTGCAGATAGAGACCATCCAGGCTCTGGAAGAACTCGCCTGCAAAGAGAAGTCGAATATCGATGCCGTGCCAGTGTGTATAGGGCCAGACTTCCCCCGGGTCGGTATGGGGTCCTTCGATGGGCAGGATGAGGTGGACATTAAGAACAGAGCGGCGTACAACGTCACTTTGTTGAATTTCATGGATCCCCAGAAAATGCCATACCTGAAAGAGGAGCCTTACTTTGGCATGGGGAAAATGGCCGTGAGCTGGCATCACGATGAAAACCTCGTGGAGCGCTCAGCGGTGGCGGTGTATAGTTATAGCTGTGAAGGTACAGTCTGCCCTGTGAAGACGCAGCTCTGGGTGTAACACGACCAGAGTTGTGTAGGCTCTGGAGGTGTGCGCGTGTGTGCGCGTGTGTGCGCGTGCATCTGTGTGTACACGGTGTTGCCTGCCCTCTTGAGGTTTGCCGCCCCCATGTCTCTGCAGAACATACCTCTTTCTCGTCTCGGGGCGCTGCCCAACTCTTTGTGACACGGGACGCAGATGGAGTATTTTCGCGTGTAAGCACCACTGTCATTCCGTCTTTCTCATGCCCAGGAGAACAGATCTTGGTTTCATACAGCCAACCTCCTTTCTCTAAAGCTCAGAGTAGACGGTGCAGTTGCTATAATTAACTTGCTGATAAAGGGCTAGGAAAACAAAAATCTGTCAAATCTTTCCCGGTTCCCACAGGTGCACGCTGCCCATCTTGCCAAACTCCTTTATTGTGGTTGACATCACTGTCTTGATGGGAGTGATTTGTCAAACATGGACTTGTTCTTGGCTTCATACAGATTTGACTACTGTCCTTCCTTGCCGGAAGCGGTTGGAGTAGGTTCTGTGAGCAGACAGTCCTCTATTTTTAGGAGACTCTCCAGTCCCCTATAAGCGCTGCTGCAGTTCGAGTCCTAAAAGGGGTGCTGTGGGTGAACTTGTTCTTGCAGTTTCCGAAACCTGGTCCCCTTGGAACAGAGACCCTAGGCTACCTTTTCGCGGCCTACCGGAACTTTCCTTCCTGTGTTGTTCAGTTGCTCTGGGTGCAGGGTCTCCGCTGTTTTTCAGCACAGGCTCCTGAGACAATTGGGCAGATCCAGGATGGCGTGACCACGCTGACTTCGTTCTTTGCCTGATCATTTGACAGAGGGGTACAAGATGCGGTATTAACCCTGTTGTCTATCTCTTCGACCTTTTTACTGGAAGATGCATGCAAGAGCAGAGTTCTAGATGTCCCATCAGGGAAAGACCTGGAACTTTTAAGGGTCAGTGCTTTCTGAAAACGATTTTTTTCATTGGATGTCGTTATCGCTGTATGCTTTTCGTTTACTAACATGGCCGTTTTTGGAAAAGGGATCTTAAAAGGACGTTCTCGTGGTTCTCTTCACATTTCTTCCCATTTCCCAATCTCAAACACTGCCTCGGGGTGGGTAAGACATTTTCCAACTTTCACCTTACGTCTTCAGCCCGGAACAAGGAACTAGTTGATCATTTGGAAATTTTAGCAGTTTCTCTGGCATCGTAAATAATGATGCTGACCTAAGAAAATTGCTTGAAGGGGATTTGATGCTGTCCTAATGGAAGGAATGGAGATCCTCTGATCTCTAATAAGGCGTTGCCAAGGATTTAAGAATGATCACATCCAAGAACTCTGATGTGAAGGAACAATGGAGTTTGTTAGTTTCCTTCTTAAGGAGGCAACTCTCTAAAATTGAGGCAGTGGTATGTGATAGCTCAGGCTGCTACAAAGGTGTCTTTGTGTTCCCACCTCCTCTCAGCCCCACAGTTTTAATAGTCCTTTTGTGCTCCCAGAGCGTGGGTGATCAAGTCTTTTTTGAAGCCTAGAATGTCGTTCAGAAAGGAATTTAAATTTTTAATGAGTAGTTTCTGTGGTCGGGAGTAGTTAAGACTGATAAAGTATACAAGTCTACATAAACATATGAAGGTTTAGCCTTGCAACTGACTGTCGTCTGGAGGAGGGAAGTGCAGAGTTCAAATCCGTAAGAGCAGAGGGATTCCTTTGTTCTCTTAGCCCCCAGAGAATCCCAGAGCTCTCATGATTATAACAGCAGCAACACCAGGAGCTCTCATTTATTGAGCACCTACTGTGTGCTGGGCATCGGTATAAACATTTGACATGTATTGACCCATTTTGTTCCCGTAACAACGCTGTGAACCAAGTGCTGCTGTTCTCCTCATTTTACGGATAGGGAAACTGAGGCACGGGAGGATGACTAACTTTTACACGGTTGTACAGCTATTAATGAGCAAAGGTGGGATTTGAACCCAGACATTCTGGCTTCAGAGTCCTAACAGTGAAGGCCAAGTGCCTTATGAGCAGATATTTTCTACCCTTGCAATACAGCTCCCTCTGGGATTTGGGTTTCTAAAGTGTCCACCTCTGGAAAAGTGAAGGGAATATTCTACTTGCTCCTCCTCGCAGGTCCTGTATCCTCTCCTCTTCTTCCCGCCACCTCACTTCTCTCCCCCCACCGCGACATCCGCTATAGCTTCCTACACATGCTCTCAGGTGATTGGAATGCATTAGATAAGCTTATTCTATGAAATGGAACCTCTCTCTAGGTCTCCGGCTGTGGTGTTGGGTCAGATGGCTTACAAAGCATGTGCCTTGAACCTGTTTTCGGTGGATGCATTTCTTCCAGACGACTTTTTCCAGGTGACAAGGGATATGTTTACTTCTCTGGCCTCCTTGTAATCCTGCCAGAAGTATGGTAAGGGTGGACCTTGAAAGAGAGCCACTTGGGTTAAAATCACGACTAGGGTTAGAAAAGGCTTTAAGGGAGTGAAGAGAAAGGAAATTTCAGCCAACTGTACTGTTTTCTGGATCCTTGAACACGTTTGTCAAGCAGCTGCTCAAGGAGGTTCAGTTAACTGTTCTAGACACTGCAGAGGATGCGGAAGTAAATCAAAAGCTCTTCTTGTGTTGAAAAGATGGATGAAATAAAGTGTGCCCTTGTGATTATAATTACGAAATGAGGAAACGTCAGGTCTGGAAGAGACTTTTGAAGTCACCTAGTTCAAGTGTCTCATTTTATACATGAAGACACTGAGGCAGGGAGAATGGCAGTGACTGGTCCAAGGTCACATAGCTACTTAGTGATAAGAGAGCGTTTCATGCCATAGGAGCTCCTGCAAATGCATTAGGAGTTCAGAACAGAAGTGATTACTTCCTGCTGAAAATTAAATTCAGGTGCAGCTTAAGATCCTTCAGGACTTTGTTCTCAATGCCTTTTCCTGGAGAAATCTTCATGTGGATTTATTTTTTTTATTTTAAAAAAAAATTTTTTTTTTCAACGTTTTTATTTATTTTTGGGACAGAGAGAGACAGAGCATGAACAGGGGAGGGGCAGAGAGAGAGGGAGACACAGAATCGGAAACAGGCTCCAGGCTCTGAGCCATCAGCCCAGAGCCCGACGCGGGGCTCGAACTCCCGGACCGCGAGATCGTGACCTGGCTGAAGTCGGACGCTTAACCGACTGCACCACCCAGGCGCCCCTTCATGTGGATTTATAATGAACCAGTCATGCCTCTTTGGTTTATTTCTGTGAGTAGAGGTCATCGAGAAGTAATTTGTATAGGGTACATGTAATTATATGATAAATTCATTGGCTTCACAAGCAGTCCTAGTTAATAGATATCTCCAGTAAGAAGATTGAAATGGTACACTATTTAATCAGGAATGGCTTCAGGGAATCATGTGTAAATAGGCAGAGTATTTGATTTTCCTATGCTAGCTTTGCTGGCAATTGCTTGTTACTCCTAGATACAAACACACACACACACACACACACACACACACACACACACACTTTAGCAGGGAAGGCATTAACAATCTATTGTTTAATTGTTCTCCAACGGGAATACCTTCAAAAAGATCAGGTAAATAATTATTTGTTACTGTTTTTGGTCATTTGGAAGGAAACATTTTCTGCAGCGTTGTCTTTATAAAAAAAAATTCTTAAGAATTTTATTTTATTTATTAAAAAAATTCTTTTATTGTTTTTTTCCTTATTTTTGAAAAAGAGAGAAACAGAGCCAAGTGGGGGAGAGGAAGTGAGAGAGGGAGACACAGCATCCCAAGCAGGCTTCAGGCTCTGAGCTGTCAGCACAGAGCCCGATGTGGGGCTCAAACCCACAGATTGCAAGATCATGACCTGAACTTCACTGACTGAGCCACCCAGGCACCCCAAGAATTTTAACTCATGCTACGTATAGAAGATTCCTATTTTTCAGATTCCTGGGAAGGAAAGGTGAGGAAGAAAAGGAAGAGAGACCAGTCCATGATTCCTGTTGAGTATGTGATAGACTAGAAAAGCAGGGACTTTGTAATACTTATCTTAGAATTCTAGGATTCCCACTCATGTCTTTGACTAGGAAAAACTGAATTCACTTAAGGATGGAAATTGGTTGCCATGATTCTCTCTTTTTTTAAAGATGTTATTTTTAAATAATCTGTACACCCAACGTGGGGCTTGAACTCACAACCCCAAGATCAAGAGTCACCTGCTCCACCAAATGAGCCAGCCAGTCCCCCCATGTTGCTGTAATTCTTAAATCTTTACTTTTAAACGAGTAGCTTTGTCTTCCTTAGCTTGTCTTTGGGAGCATGAAAGACTAGACTGTAATTGAAGCTAGGAGCTTGGGAGCATTCCTAATTTTTTTAAATGTTCGGATTTTTCTTTCTTGAGAGAGAGATCGTGAGCATGCAAGCAGGGGAGGGGTAGAGAATCCTAAGCAGGCTCCACCCTCAGCAAGAAGCCTGACCTGGGGCTCCATGCCACCAGCCCGGGATCATGACCTGAGCTGAAATCAAGAGTCAGATGCTCAACCAACTGAGCCACCCATGTGCCCCCCAAATGCTATGATATTCAATGTTTGTCTTAGTCTTCCCCATTCCTATCTGAGATCTCAAAGCTCATTTGGCTTTGTTTGTTTCATTGTATCATGCCATGTTTGTTAGTTTTGTTGATGTTGTTTTTAAGTAGGTTTCGCGCCCAGCACGGAGCCCAGTGTGGGGCTTGAGCTCGACCCTGAGATCAAGACCTGTGCTGAGATCAAGAGTCAGCCACTTAGCTGCCTGAGCCATCCAGGCACCCCTGTTGTTAGTTAGTTTTGAAGTCACTTCTACCGCTCAGTAAAACTTCTTTGGTCTACCAAGTCCTATTTTTTAAAACCCCCATGGAATTATTTATGCACTTAACAGTAAGCATCTACTGTTTGCCAACCACTTTTCTAGATGCCGAGCATCTAAGCATGAACAAAAATCCCTGCCCTCATGGAGCTTATATTTTAGCAAAGAGAGACAGAAAACGAACAAGAAGATTGTACAGGGGTGAGGCACAGGTGTACCGTTTTAAATAGGCTTCCTTCAGAAGGTCACATTTGAGCCAAGGCTGGAAGGAGTGAGCGGGAGAACAGCCTGGGTAGAGGGAATATTGAAGGCCTAGAGATGGAACCCGATGTTGGGATATTTCAGAAGCAGCAAGTGCAGACGCGGTAGTGGAGTGAGAGAAGAGGGAGAGTAACAGCCGTGAAGACAGAGAGTAAAGACGAGGAGCCGAGAGTGGGCAGCAGCTAATACGGATGTAATACTGTAATACGAGGTAGCGGGCTTGTACACAGTGTGGCAGGAGATGGGAGCCATTGTGGGTTTGAGTCGAAGGAGGGAGGTGGCACTGGAAGCAGCAGAAAGAGACTATTGCAGTAATGCAGATTAGAGAAGGGGGGCCGGTTTAGAAGAGGCAGAGGTAATCCAGATCGGAGAAGAGGGGCCGGATTAGATTAGAAGAGGCAGAGGTAAGGAGAGGTGTTTGTATGATGGCACCCATCTTTTCCCTGGAGAAAAGGGGCAGTGTTCAGTGCCGGTGAGAAAAGAGGACCAGCAGTGACATCTCCTAATTGTCAAGAGAAGACCAGCCAACCAAAATGGCTGATTTTTGCCCCCTTCCCTCAATAGTTATATTGAGGCATAATTTACATACAACAAACTGCACATACTTAAAGTTTACCTTCGTAGGAGTTTTAACACACCTGTGAAACCATGACCACCCTCAAGATAGTGAATTTTCTGCAGAAGCTTCCTCGATCCCTGATGATTAATGATGTTGAGCTTTGTTTCATGTGCTACTTGGCTATTCGTGTATCTTCTTTTGAGACATGTCTCTTCAAGGTTTTTTTTGCCCATTTTGAATTGAGTTGTTGTTTTAGTTGTTGAGTTTTAGGAGCTCTTTATAGGTTGTGGATGTTAACTTCTTAACAGATAAGTGATTTGCAAATACCTTCCCCAAGAATGGCTGAGTTTTTTTTTTTTTTAAATTTTTTTTTTTTTAACGTTTTTATTTATTTTTGAGACAGAGAGAGAGCGTGAACAGGGGAGGGGCAGAGAGAGAGGGAGACACAGAATCCGAAACAGGCTCCAGGCTCTGAGCAGTCAGCAGAGAGCCCGACACGGGGCTCGAACTCACGGACCGTGAGATCATGACCTGAGCCGAAGTCGGACGCTTAACCGACCAAGCCACCCAGGCGCCCCTGAGTTTTTAATGATGTATTCATGTGATGTGCAGGGAATAAGAGGACAGGTTAGAGTGGAACAAGTTTTATTGTCTAAGACAATTTAATTCTGTATTACTGAATGACATCATTTATATTAGCACCTCAGAAATGCTTCCTTCCAGTGTATTTTCCCCCTTGAGCAGTAACCACTGTCCTGCCTTCCAGGGCCATACATTAGTTTTGCACATACTTGAACTAGAATTGTAAGCTCCTTAAAGACATGGTTTCTGTCCTTCTTTGTGCAGATAATGGTAGAAGAATATTTGTTGCCTAAAGTCAGTATTTCTAGTTTTGAGTAGTTTATGCTGTTCATCTACATTCTGGCCACTGCCCAATAACTCTGATTTCTATAACTACAATTTCTGTTTAGTATCAGGATTCTTTCGATTGCAAATAGCGGATACCTGACCTAAACAGACTTCATTTAAAAAGATAAGGAATTGTCTTACTTCATACTAAGCCCAGCGACCTCACTGGCTTCAAGCAGTTATTTCAGTAGTTAATAGTGTGGTCAATTTCCAGTTTCTTTCCCTTCATCTTTTGGCTCTTCTTAAGCTGTTGCTTTCCTCTCTTGGGACCAGCAGTCTCATGGTCCCCACATGCCTGCCCCTTGCTGTTGTGGCCGCTCCCTTTCTTTTTCATGAATTTTGAGAGGGAGAAAAACGGAGTCTTGGACATGTACTTTGAACTCTGGGTAAAGCTTTGCCTGAAGCTAGACGGACAACTAATTATCCTCTTTTGATTAATCCAGTTTGGGTTCTGATCTTCTATGTTGTTTACAACGTAAAGGTTTCCTATAAGTCTCTATGACTCTTTGTCCTTTCCTGAGACTGCCCAGGGAGTTACAGCCTCTGGTGTTAGGTCTGGTTTGGAGAATGTATTGTTTGAGAAGTATTTCTGCTTCCTTTCCCCATTTCGTATTATACTTCAGATAATGGAATGGTTTTGAAGCTTTAGCCAAGAGCATCCAGATCCATTTTTCTCTCCTTTTCTCACTTTTACTTCTTCCCCCCAAGCCCATGAAACATGATGTAATGAGGTTCTCCTGTGTATGTGGATATTTACATGTTAATTTTTTTTTTTTTTCAGACGCTCAATCTGAAAGCTGACAGAGCCAGACATCATGTTGAAAGGCTTTAGATTTTTCAGTAAAGAGTTAGCAGTATTTCTCCTGAAACCCCAGATAATTTATAATTAATTTTAGAATTCTTCTGTGTCAAGGGACTACGTTTGTCCTGAATTGCTTGTTTTGAGGCATCTGAGAGCAGGCTCCAGGTTCTTATAGACTCTGAGCTGGGACTGATTTGGTACTCCCCGGTGCCCCCCGCCCTTCAAACTTCTCTGAATTCATTTCTTCAGACCATTCATTCCTCAGTGGCTGGGAAGGAGTTTGCTCTCTGTCAGCCCCAGGCTTGACTGCTCATTCCTCACGACCAACCAAGGACTGTGTCTCTAAGTTTAGAAATCTTCCACGGTGGCTTCTCCTTGGCTAACCTTCCTTTCCTAGGGAGATGCTCTTGAGGAGTGTTTCCCAAATGTTCTCTGGCTTATGCCATTCGCCATCACAGTAGAAACCAATCCAGAAAAAGTATGTAAAGACTGCACATAGAAGTGTCTACCTTTCAGGGAGACCACTCTGAACAACGCATCTGAGCTATGAAAAAGTCGTTAGTGTCCATCATTGCCCTCAGTCTTAAATTGCTTACCACGGTTCGCAAAGCCATCCGTGTCCTGGCCTCTGCCCACCTCTCCAAACTCTTCACTTGCAATTCCGTGTCCTTCATTTGATACATTGCAGCTCAGAATTGCACCCATCTTGTACATCCGTCATGCCTTATCCCTCCCAGAATGTATCTTCCCAACCCCACGTCTTCCCCTTCCCCCTCTGACTCTCTCCCTTTTCCAGGACAGATTCTCCATCCCAGACACTGCAGTGTCACAGATCAGCACGGGACAGAGAAAGCACCATGAGCTTTTGTATACCAGCTGACTAGCTGCAACTTCTGGGTTTCTCCTGCCTCAAGATGTAGGACGTGGATAGGAAGGAAGGGACCTGCTGCGTAAGCCCTTCTGGGGGTGGGGTTAAGGAAACAGAATATAATTGCCAAGGCCAGAGTCTTAGAAATCTTAGTACTTGGCCAAAGGAATAGAGAATAGGAAATATATTTGATGGCATTTCTCTTTCACCAAATGGGAATTAATTGTTCAAAACCTAGTTAGCATAAAAGAATCAAATTGGCTAATTTGGGAGGGGGGATGTTTTAGAATTTTAAACTTGACGTTTACACTTAGCATTCTTTCGTATTTTGTCACGTCTTTGACTTCTTGAACGGTTTGGCTGGTGGGAGCCAGGAATGCATGAGACACGAGACACTTGCAATCCTCTCAGCGTTCCTGGGGTTTAAAGGCAAGTAGGAGCCGATTGCCTCTGCTTGTTTCCAGAATAACATGAGGCAGAGTAATCAGCTGCAGTTGCTATAGATAATTACGAGTTGATTTTATGGAGTAAGTGAGCAACGCTATACTTACACAGTAAAAAATTTATCAGACACAGAGCTTCCCTCCCTCCTCCGGACCCAGCCCAAGGGGGAAACAAACCTTCCAAGAAAACCTTATTTTAATGAGCACATTTCAGAGGTGCTGGATTTATGGGAGACATCAGGAAACACCGATTGCAATGACTGTCTCTGTTTGTCGTTCAAGACTTTATTGGTGCCATACTGGGACGAGTGGGGGATGGCAGAGAGAGGGGAGAGTTGTCAACTAGCCCATTAGCCTACAAAGACCACCACTTAGAAGAATAGCCATATTCACTGGCTTGAAGCCACTATAGCGTCATTGTCACTGTAGTTTAAAAATCATTTCTTTTTAAAGTTCAGTCATAGTGGATTTCATGAGAGAGAGAGAGAGACAGAGAGACAGAGAGACAGAGAGACAGAGAGAGAGACATATGAAAAGCCTTCATAGAATATTTCTATTCTTTCTCCTTGTGCTGCTTGCTACATCTGTTATCATTAGGGCTCTCTAGAACGAAGCCGCTGAAAGCCCTAGGGTATCACAAATATAAACATACGATTTCTCATATCAGTACTCTTTTGCTAAATGGGTCTGGTTATCAAATAATTTAGCATTAATTACTTTATTATGTCGTATGCTGGTATTCATCACGTGACATCATCATTATTTTATAAAGCCTGGCTTCCTCACTAACGTGCACAGTAGACATCTCTATCAAATCACAGATATCAAGACTCCAGAGCAGGGGTTGTCAAACATTTCTGAATACGGGGCTGGCCAGATGATGAATATTTTCGGCTTCATGGGCCTTATGCTCTGTGTCTTTGCTACTCAGCCTTGCTGTTTTAGGTGAAGGCAGCCTCGGACTGCTGTGTGAATGAATGGGCTGTGACTGTGTTCCAGTTACTTTAAGCAGGTGATGGGCCTGGTTTGCCTGTGGGCTAGAACAAAGTTCAGAGACTTGTAAATGGCTGTAGGGGCCAGGCAGCTACTGCAAATGGGTGAAATGGCTGACGGGGACTGCCACTAGCCCAGAGGACATGCCTTGTCTCAAAGGGGCAGTTACTTCTTCGCCTGTGACTGCCTCAGTGATACCAGATCTTGTAATTCAACAATAGCTGGACATTCGTATTTTTATGCAAAGCACCTGTATCAGTTGGCAGCTAACTTAGTTTTGTTTACAATTTTTGTGATGTTCATTATTTATTTTTGAGAGAGAAACAGAGCATGAGTGGGGGAGGGGGCAGAGAGAGAAGGAGACAGAATCTGAAGCAGGCTCCAGGCCCTGAGGTGTCAGCATAGATCCCGAAGTGGAGCTCGAACCCACGAACTGTGAGCCCAAGTCAGACGCTTAACCAGCTGAGCCACCCAGGCTCCCGCTAACTTGGTTTGGTTAAGAAGATGTCGTGCAGGTCAAGTTGTACGCCTTTCGTGGGCTCTTTTCTGGTCCATGAGCTCTAGTTTTCTAGCAAATTCTAGAATTTTCAGGTGTAACTATTATGTATAAATAAGACATGCCTAGAGAGCGCCATCAGACGTGTATAGCAAATGATCTGTCTCTGCTGCTGCTAACGACCCCTTCTAGTGCCAGTGACAGACATCAGTAATTGATTATACCACTCTTTCTGCTGAGCTTGGAGAGAAATTCAGAATAATTCTGTACCGGGGTCACAAAAGCCACAACCGATGAATTAGTTGTGTCCTCTGATATGTAAGATATTTGTCATTCCTGTTCTAGAGGGTTCTCTTTTAAATGGTTTTGGGATTACCCTAGAAAAATGGCTTTAGGCTTTTTACTATATGACTTTATTCGTAAAGAAAACTAGCTTAGAGTTGCTCCTAACCACAGAATGCTTGAGAAGACATTTATCAGAAATAACAAATAGGAAAACAAGATAAGATTCTGTTCTTATGGCATATCAGATTTGAGATTCAAACTTAAGGAATTGAAGAATATCTAGAGCTGGATGGGCCCTTGGAGGTCATTTAGTCGCATTCCTTCCTTGAAGTTGGATTTCTGGTCCGGTTTCTTTCCCCACCATTCCGCAGAGTAATGTGAATTAATAAGTATAAAGGGGATTTCTTCCCCCTTCCCCCTTCTTTCACAGCCTTTGACCCTTGTGCACAGTTACCGCAGAGTGGGGTGTTCAGAACGAGGAATTTCTGTGGATGGGTCCGTGCCCTCTGGGATGCATGTACTTTTGGGCTCTGGATGTGACGCGCACCTGATGCAGTCTGCGTGAAACCCGCTTTATTGCCCATTGGGACCATATGAAACTTTGCATCTTTTTGTCTTCCTGCATCGTTTCCTCCTCTACCCGCCGAGAGACTGTACTTGTCTGTTACATTTGATCTTCTCCAAGAATTCTGCTCTACCCATTCTAACCCTCACCGAGCCCGTCTCTTCTCTCAATTTCTTCACTGTTAAGAACAGTACTAACTTAGCAGCGCCACACTTTATTATGTTATTTGGTTTAATTCGTAGTGTTTCCTACTCCCCCCACCCCGGAATTAACATTTTTTCCCTGCCATCTAGTCCAGTAAGGATTGTGAATGGCGTGAACTGAAAGAGCATTTTTTAAAAAACTTGTTTTAATGTTTATTTACTTTTGACACACTGAGAGAGACAGAGCGCGAGTGGGGGAGGGGCAGAGAGAGAGGGAGACACAGGATCTGAAACAGGCTCCAGGCTCTGAGTGGTGAGCACAGACCCTGATGTGGGGCTCGAACCCATGAACTGTGAGATCATGACCTGAGCCGAAGGCAGAAGCTCAACCTGCTGAGCCACACAGGCGCCCCTGCATTTTGTTTTGTAAGTAAGCACTTAAGTACAGCCATTCACTGAATGCCTTCTATGTGCTACTTAGTAAGGCTCTAAATGCAGATGAAACAGGAAATTGGACCCTCCCCCTTGAAGACCAGAGACTGGTGTCTAATGGAATTTAAAATGTCCTTTGAACATTTACAACTTCACTAGAAAGAAAGCTCCACTAGGGCAAAGCTCTTTGATTCATTCGTTGATAGATCTCAAGTGCCCGGGTCAGTGCCTCATGTATAATAAGTGCTCAATAAATATTTCTTAAATGAACTTTTATACATTTTTATATAGGGCCATCCCTGCAGGACTGTTCATGTAGGCAGATTATATTCCTTGCCTTTCACTTCGTTTATGCGTTTCTCCCCTCCTGGACCCCAGCCACGTAGTTTTCCCAGCCACATGTAAAAATAAATCTTGAGTATCCTTCTAGAAATATTACCTGTACATATATACACACGTGTGTGTATGTGTTTGTATTTTACACAAACTGTGGCCTGTCAGTTTCTTTCCCTTAAAAATATATCACATAGTTCTGGGGCGCCTGGGTGGCGCAGTCGGTTGAGCCTCCGACTTCAGCCAGGTCACGATCTTGCGGTCCGTGAGTTCGAGCCCCGCGTCAGGCTCTGGGCTGATGGCTCAGAGCCTGGAGCCTGTTTCCGATTCTGTGTCTCCCTCTCTCTGACCCTCCCCCGTTCATGCTCTGTCTCTCTCTGTCCCAAAAATAAATAAACGTTGAAAAAAAAATTAAAAAAATATATATATCACATAGTTCTGTGTCAGTGCATAGTCATTTTACTTTTAGTGGCTACAGAATATTTTATTGCCTGGACATTTCATAATTCATTTAACCAGAAACTTATTGATGGATATTTGGGTTATTTCTGATCTTCTAAATGGTAGTACAGTGTGCATCCTTGCTCTAAAGTCATTTTGCAGCCTTTGCAGGTAGGAATTTGAGGATACATTTCTGAAAGTGGAGTTGCGGAATTCCTAGAAGTTCAAAGTGTTGAAGCATTTGTAATTTTGATAAGGATTGCCAGATTTTTCTCTACAGAGAGTGTGAATATGCCATTTTGCTATACTCTTACTGATACCATATTTTATCAAAGTGTTTGATCTTTTCTGATCTGATTAAGTTACCAAATATCTGTTGTGGCTTTAATTTGCATTTCTCTTATATGAGTAAGTTTGTACATCTCTTAAATGTTTACACACTTACTTTTTTTTACGTGTTCTGTCTCCATAACTTTGGTCTGTTTTTCTGTTTGATTATTGATCTTTATCTTATTGATGTGCAGGAGCTCTTTATGCATTAAAAAAATTCCCTGGCTATGCTTGCTTGTTTATATTTCCATGTGATTTGTCGAATCAGCTTGTCTAGTTACCAGCGCCACTTAACTAAAAATCAGTCCTGTTGGTATTTCTATTAGGTTTGTGTTATAGATGAATTTAGGGAGAACGGACATTCCCATGGTGTTCAGTTTTATTTCCCCAGAACATAATAACATCTTTACATTTGTTTAAATTTTCTTTTGTGTCCTTCAATAATATTTTAAAGTTTTTTTTTTTCTTATAGACAGTATACACATTTAAGAATCTTGCTGGATGTTTTAAGTTGCACACATTTGTAACTAGCGTTTTTCTTAATTTGACTATCACTTGGGATATATGTTTCCTGGTTGATTTGCACACAAATAATAACATTATTTGTAAAAATGCACTTTTTCTTCTAAAAAAATCTTTTACTTCTTTGTTTTCTTTTGGTCTAATTAGGGCTCCTCTGTTAGGCAACTCCAGAGAGCACCCTTGTGTTGGCCATTCCTTCCAAAATAGTGATGAGTTGTGCTGATAAAGGACATTGTTTCCTAATTCTTAACTTTGGGAATATTTTTAATGTTTCCCTATTAATATATGATGCTGGCTTTGATTGAGAGAGGTCTGTATTTATCGTGTTAAGGAACTGGCCACTCATTATTTTATTGATATTTTGGTTTTGAAAGGATGTGTTTTATTGAATACTTTGTGTGTATCTGGTGACTCTTTGTTTTCACCTATGAATATGATAAATTTTAAGTATAACACTTTGCATATTGAGCTATCCTTGTATTCCTGTGATAAGTTCAATTTGGTCATAGAATGTTATTCTTTTAATATGCTGCTAGATTTAATTCTATTTCCCTATATTTAGGAGTTGTGCATTGGTTCTCAGATGTGAGATCTGTGTGTGTATGTATGTGTGTGTATGTGTTTTCTTTTTGGGTTTTGATACATATCCTATCTTCACGAAAAGAATTCAGAAACTTTTCTTTTTCTATGCTCTTAAACAATTTAAAGTATATTGAAATAACCCATTCCTTACTTGTTTGGTAGAATTCTTTGAAATTCTTGACACATATGTTTTCCTAAGAGATAGTTCTCTGACTTTATACCTTTTATGGTTTTGTTAACTTTTTGACCCCTTCTGGGGTCGATTTTGGTAGTTAATAACTTCCTTAAAATCTATCCATTTAATCCACATTGTCTAATTTATTTGCATGGAATTAATAAAATAGTCTTTTATTCTCCTTGGTATCTGGGGTTATTCCCTTACCATTTAAAGATATTTTCTGAGTAAAAAACAAAGGACATGTTAAAGATATTCTAAAGAATGTTTTTTTAAGAGACGTAAAAGGAGGATATAGTTCACTTACTATGCATATTTTATTAAAACTTAATTATTCCTGAGATCACGTTTATAAAGCCCAGAAGTTGAGATGAAACATTTCCTTCCTGATCCCTCTCTTCTCTTTTTGACAGGCCCTGAAGAGGAGAGTGAGGATGATCCCCAGCTTGAAGGCAGAGATCCTGATACTTGGCATGTTGGTTTTAAGATCTCGTGGGACATAGAGACACCCGGTCTGGCAATACCCCTTCACCAAGGAGACTGCTATTTTATGCTTGGTAATTAGGAGGGTCAAAACTATATTGATGCTCTGGTGTCTAAATGTTAGACTGTTGGCTACCTATTTTGAATGTGTCTTTTGGAATAAGCTTTTCAGGTATTTTATAGTGATAATGAATCTTCTACATGTAACTAGTTTTTTTCTGTTTGTTTTTATTTCCTTATTCTTTTTTAGCTATCGCTCATTTTTAAAAGCTGCTTTTTTTTTTTTTTTTTTTTTTCCCCTCCTCCCATTCTGATTGTTTTTGGAGTTTCCCAAATGTGCTAAAACAGTTTTCAGGACTTTCCCTGAGTTACTCCATCATCCAAATCAACTTATCAGTGTGAAGTATTCAAATGATTTCCCTCTCCACACTGGGAGTGGAGGCTACTTAAAATGATTTCCCTGTCTGTATAAGTTCTTAGTGAAAGTTTTTTTTCTAGTTCTGAATTTAGTTTCTTCTCAGGAGGAGCTGACCTGACAACGTGGCCTTTCTGTGCACTTGTCTTTGAGTTCTTTGAGGAGGCAGCATCTCAGGCTTAGGCTAACCGGAGAAGCTGCAGGATTTGAGCAGCTTTTGCTCTCAGTTCTTTGGGTTTTTTTGGATTTTCTGCTTGTCTTCCAATGCATTGCATGTAAACTGTATCCTTCTATACTCACAAAGCTTCCCTGGGTTTATTCTGTCACTGGCTTTAGCTCCTGATTATCCAAGGTTTATCTCACTCTTACCTGCCTGGGGGAATCTACTCATGTATTGACTTTAGAGCTGGGGAGCCCCAAGGCTCAAAGCCGGTTTTTATGATAAGAGTTGCTTCTCAATCAATTGAGTATTTATAGAGGGCCTGTGATGTCCTCCATGCTATGTAAGGTTCTGGAGGAGATGCTGGAAATAGGTAAAACTTGGTCCTTGCCTTCTGGAAATTCAGAGTTTGGATTAGCTCTTTAGGGCATTACCTCATTAAGCATTCTCCAAATTTCAGGAGTCTACACATCAACTTCAAGATTCTTGCCATATCCCTGTGCTACCTGTACTATTACTTATGTAATATTTTTCTCTCAATAGGCTCACTTTCTTTGTTTCACTGAGATGGGTTCATTTTAGAAGGAGATTCTCTATCACTATCTTAAGTGGAAGACCAGTATCACTTGGCGTAATTAGAAGAGGTTTATAAATATGGAAAGTGAAACAGTATTAAGTGCCTGCTGCCTTTGGTTGCTGCAGATCCTGAATCTGAGTCCTGTTCTGTCTTTATGAAAAAGGGACACGTGTAACTGTTAGAAACGTGTTAACTGTACAATGGTACCAATCTGGGACTTTCTCCTTGTCAGCAGCAAGATGGCAAGGTCATTATGTAGAGAATGACTTTCCCGTGGTGCGTGATTTGCTGGTGCTTAATGCTGTGTCCCTTCACCTCTTCTCATGGGGTGATTCCCACATTTGCCCAACACTGATTGAAGTAAGCCCTAAATCTCTTCCCTGCCATTTGCATGTTGCTTTATAATTTACAAATCAGTTTCATTTAAGAGTCTCAATCACTCTCCAAACAAGTTTGTGAGGGAGATCGTATAGAGATTGTTCTTTTCTTAAGTATTGGCCTAACGTCGCTGGGTTGATAAAAGGTACCAGGATAGTTTGCAGGTTGCATATACGGTGCTCTTCCTGCTCTAAAAGGGACTATTTAGTCTCAATCCCAATACACTGAAATCTCTATGTGGGCACATTTTTAGGCTGAAGATCAGCTCTTACTGAGAGAGCCTCCCCTGCTTGCCTCAGGAACTGAGTTTCTAGTTTGAAGTCTCTGCCCCATCGACAAGCATCATTTGTAGGTAACAGATTGTTCCTCATTTTTAATGTACAACCCATACATGGGTATTTACCTCGAGTATACATGGGTTTTAATTTCAGCCAATAAACCACTTTCCTCTGGATGCTTTGTTCACGAGTTTCTATTTGCAGTTTGTATCTTTAAAGGAAGTGAGAGTCAGTTGGGGCCGTTTTAAATTGCCATATTAATTTTCTGCATTTAGAAATGGTAAAGATACATTTTAAAAGTTCGGCTAGCTTCCATGTATTTAAGAACAATCTTGTGTGTTCTTTTCTGATTATGAAAGTAAAGTACATGTTCGTTGTAGAGAAAAGAAACACTCAAAGGTATGAGCGATAGAAGAATATAAAAACCAGGTTCATTGCTGTTTTCGTATATTCTTTTTCAGTCTTTTTTCTATACATACATGCATCTGGAAAAATAGTAGTATGGGAATGACAGCCACATTTAGTGGGGATTAATGACGGGTCAAGCATTCTTTTAACTGTCTCCGTAGCCCTAAAAAGTAGATGTTAGTTATATAGGACAAGAAATGATTCAGGTTAAATTGATGTAGTGACATAGCCGTGGTTACACAGTTAGTAGGGCGCGTGGATTATAACTTGTCCTTTTATCCCATTTGGGCTCTGACACCCACATGAAGCCCGCCCTCCTCTCCCTCCTCACTGACCCCTGCTCTGGGCTCCTGGGCCCCCCTCTTGCTCCCTCATCACAACGCCTATGCTTCACCTAAAGGCTTTAGGACTAGATTGGTCAGGAAGGAAAGAGAAGATGATGACAAGGGTGTTCTGGGTGCTTCCTCCTTTTCCTTTTCTTTGTAAAGTTCTGTTTCTCTTGCCCGGAAATAGATTATAATGAAAATATTAAGTAATTACATTGCCCCCTTTACCTATATGTTGTAATGAATATACATTTCAAATATACATTTGTCCCTTTAGCTATTGTAGGTGATAAACAGAAGTGAGTGTTATTATTTTATTTGTTTATTTTTATTTAAAAAAAATTTTTTTTAATGTTTATTTATTTTTGAGACAGAGAGAGACAGAGCATGAACGGGGGAGGGTCAGAGAGAGGGAGACACAGAATCCGAAGCAGGCTCCAGGCTGTCAGCACAGAGCCCGACGTGGGGCTCGAACTCATGGACCGCGAGATCATGACCTGAGCCGAAGTGGGACGCTCAACCGACTGAGCCACCCAGGCACCCCACGTGTTATTATTTTATAGGAGCTGATGCCCAAGACATAGTATCTATTCCTGATTTCCTGACTCCTGCCTTTAGCTCTAGGCGAAGTAGCTGGTACCCTATGGACCTGGGCCAGCCACAGCACAACGTACCCAAAGCGCACCGTTAGATTGTATTCATGTGGAATCCACTTATTCCTTATTACTTATTATTACTCAGGCAAATTCTTATTGTCTTGATTAAGAACGCATGTTCAGAATTTTCTACAAATGAACGTTCCCCCGCCGCGTCTTAAGCAGCATAAAACAAAACTAAAAGCAGCCACGGCCTCTTGCTACCTTTTCTCTTCACTTTTTAAAATCCAAATCCTATACAGAGCCCTGCCGAGGGACCTCAGCCCTGTGCTGATATCTGAAATCTGAACTTCATAGCACTTATGAAAAGGAAACAGTTTAGCTCAATTTATAATAATATATTGGTCTGCAGAGGAAGTGCAGACTGAACCCTGCTGTCTCAAGCAAATACTCCAGGGGTGTCTGATGGGGAACGTGTCGGGGGCCTGTAATAAATCCACCGCCTGTGGAAGTGAGTGAAGGCCCTGCTGGCAGTGCCTGAGGACACGCTTAACTGGGGTTGTCACGGTTTACTTTTAAATTGGAATCTTTGCCCTAATCTCAGATTTAGACATGACCAGATTTGCAAACAGATTTACAATTTTCACTAATTTTCCAACCAGGACTTCAAAACACACTTAGAGGGGGGACAAAAAAAAAAAAAAACACACTCTGGTCTTTCTCAGGGTAGGATGATTTACTTTGCCACAGATGTTTTCCATAGACTGAATGTAACCAGGGCGTTAGGGACTTAAAAGTGGCTCGGAGACAAACTGCGGGTTTGTTTTTCGTAGAAAAGATTATACAGTTCAAGGGACATCAACCAAATTATGTTCATTAACCAGGAGCCGGGTGTGGAGATGGGATGTTTCAGGACAAAGGTGAGGGTGCTGGGTAAACATTTGGGGCAGACCTCCTCCCCTGCCCAACCCTTCATTTATCCTTTTGTTTTTTACATGTTACTACTCATGACTCTGTTCTGTCTGGTCTCTTTATTTTTGTTTCCTTCAATCCAAACTCAATTTCATTTTCAAATAGCTATCTCCAAGCTTCAGTTACCAAGTAAAATTTCCATGGCGAAAAGAGAGAGAGAGAGAGAGAGAGAAAGAGAGAGAAAGAGAGAGAAAGAGAGAGAGAAAGAGAAAGCAACGTCAGTTGAAATGCACGCTGTTTCTTTTCCGTTTTTCTTTTTGGTTTTGCTTTACTTCACCAACAGTGTAGGGTAGAATGATGAAAAGGCCATTTCCTGTCAGGTGACCAGGTTCCAGACTCACTGCGGTGACTATTGGCTCTGCCTTGTTAGTGTTTGTCTGAGTCTCTGCCTCCCCTGGAAAACGAGGGCTTCGTGGTACCTGCTTCTCAGGGCCGGTGGGAGGCCAAAGAAGAAAGTGCTTTGTATGTGGGGGCCAACCAAGATTGGGAGCCGGGCCCTTGCATTCCAGGAGAACCAGTGAGGCGGGCGGGTGACAGAAGAGCACAGAATGTTGTGTTCTTACCCTGCTTCAGGCCCCGAGTTTTGCTAGCTTCGTACCTCCCTGTCCCATACCTATCTTTGCACATAAACGACCTGCAAGACGGGGACAGCTCACCAATTGACTCTTGAGGGGGAGAAGAGTTGCCGTCTGGTCAGGGTCGAATCGGAGCTCTGTGGGAACCACGCTCTTGCCGTGGTTGAGGGCCGAGTTTACCTGTAGAGCCTGGTCAGTGGTGTTTTCCAGATCAGGTTCACCTTCTTTAAAAGACTTCTGGCTTGGTATTTCACAGAGCACTGTGAACATCTGATGTGGTCTAACCCGAAAATGTACCATGCTTCTATTTTGGGCGTCAACATGAGCACTCCAGTTGGAGTCTGTCGCTTCTAGCCTTCTAGAACAGAGGCTTCTAGGAGTTTAAAGCCTCTTAACTGGGGTTCCTCTGGGACTTAACTTGGAGACTGTGGTATCTTTGTAAATCCTCCAGGTGTCCCTCAGTCCTGCCCCGATTTAGGCATTTTATTCAAAGGAAAAGGCTTTTGTTTTTTCTTCCTCTGACCCCATTCCCTTCCTCCCCCAACTCTTGACTGACCAACTGAAGTTAGAAAGTTCCTGTAATTTATGGCTTAATCATAAATTCTAAATAATTATACTTTATTACCTCTCATGGGCCTTGAAATGTAGGTGCTATGTTCTGCTTTCTGCCGAGGCAAGGGAATAATACAGAAACAGTAATAAATTATAACTTGAGGCTGCAGTCGGTAAGCTTGAGGAATTGCCATTTAAGTGGAAAGTGCTCGAACAGCCAAATGAGCACCTGTCATGTTTGTTTTCACTTTGAAAAGTAGAAACATGACAGTATAGTTTCAACTGCTCATCCAATACGAACTCGTGGCGTTCTTCTTACCTTCTCAGCAAACTACATTATTTGCCCCTTGCTAGTCATGTTTTTTGCAGGATGTATCTGTCCTCCTGAAACTTTCACTCTAAACCGTGCCTGTAAATGCTGACATTTTCAAACTTGTGCTTTTTGTCTCGATAGCCTGATTCTTTTGTATTCAGCAGAATTAGAGAGAGGGCCGCTCTTGCGGAACTTACTCTGTGGATAGGATTCCTGGGTCCTTGAAAGGGTTTGTCTCTCTCTTACACTTTCTTATCATTTCCATTCTTTGTGCTTATTTTCGGTCATTGATGTCTTGAACTTTACCTGAAATGCATGAGCACCTACTGAGGGCCAGGTACTGTGCTAGAGGCTTTGATATATTTTCTTTCTTTCTTATAAGTAAGTCCATCAGGTAGGTAGTCCTCTCTCTCCAATCCCTATTTTTTGCCAGAAAAGAAAATTGATGGGGATTGCCTGCTAATGGGTATGTGGGTTTTGTATTTTTTTTAAGAGTCTGAAGATGCTTTAAAATTCATTTGTGGTGATGGTGGCACAATCCTGTGAACACACTAAAATACATTGAATCATATGCTTTCAATGAGTGAATTGTTTGGTATGTGAATTATATGTCAATAAAGCTGTTTTATAAAAAGGAAATAGAGGCGTAAAGAGGCAAAATAGCTTCTTTAAGGTGATGTACCTAGTGAAGCTTGCGGTTGAATGCAGGTTTTTCTTTTATTTCTTAAAAAAATTTTTTTTAATGTTTATTTATTTCTGAGAGAGACAGAGAGAGACAGAGTGTGAGGGAGTGAGGGGCAGAGAGAAAGGGAGACACAGAATCCGAAGCAGGCTCCAGACTCTGAGCTGTCAGCACAGAGCCCGACGTGGGGCTCGGATCCATGCACCGTGAGTTCGTGACCTGAGCTGAAGTTGGACCTACTGAGCCACCCAGATGCCCCTGAGTGCAGGTTTTTCTGAGACCAAAGCTGTTCTTTCTTCTGCTGAATCGTGCAGCTCTACTAATTATGTAATCATGGGATCTTTCTTCTTTCGAAATGTGGAAAAAAGTAATTGAACTGATCAATACACATATCTTCTCATTGTAGAGGACTCAAATAGTATGGAATTATATAGACTAAAACTCGGAACTTCTTTTATTTTGCTGTCAGGTCCTTTTGTCGACATTAATGTAAATATAGTTATGCCAATATATTTACATATATATTGCTGCTACTTTATTAAAAAAGCACACAAATGCAACCTTTTTATTCTAGTACTTGCTTTTTTTTTTTCTTAATATATCCTGGAGATCTTTCCGTATCAGTACCTCATTCATATTATTATTGTTATTATAAAACAATATAAAACTAGGAAATAAAAATTCAAGCAGTTGAGGATGATCTAAAATGGAATGGAAAGGAAAAAACTCCCTGTTACCTGTCCCCAAATTTCATTTCTTCTTAAAAAAAAAAAATTTTTTTTTTTTAATTTTAGAGAGAGAGAGAGAGAGTGCATGCAAGAAGGGGAGGGGCAGAGGGAGAGAAAGAGGAGTTCTTAAGTAGGCTCCACATTCAGCATGGAGCCCAACATGAAGCTCAGTCTCACGACTCTGGGATCATGACCTGAGCAGAAATCAGGAGTTGGACACTCAACTTACTCAGCCACCTAGATGGTTCCCCCAAGTTCCATTTCTTAAAAGTGACCACTTTTTAGCATATTTGCATTTTATTCTTTAAGTGATTACCTCCTTCACTTTTATTTTATTTATTTATTTATGTATTTTATTTAAAAAATTTTAAAAAAATGTTTATTTTTGAAGGAGAGAGAGAGAGACACAGTGTGTGTGTGTGGGGGGGGGGCGGGGGGCAGACAGAGAGGGAGACACAGAATCCGAAGCAGGCTCCAGGCCGTCAGCACAGGAACTGATGCAGGGCTCGAACCCACAAACCATGAGATCATGACCTGAGCCAAAGTCGGACGCTCAACCGACTGAGCCACCCAGGCGCCCCACCTCCTTAACTTTTAAACACTTGCTTAATACTTCTCTCTCTTCATCCAGCAAATTGAGGCACTGGCTGTCCCTCCATTAAGAAAAATGTGAAGAAAAAAGAAAAATGGGGAAGTGGCTTTCTTAAACTCCCTCACTTTGCTGAGTTTTATTACATAGCATTTACTTTGTGTGTGTGTGTGTGTACGCGTGCGTGTGTGTGTGTTTGTAGTTGATTACCTTATAACCAATATGTAGATACACTCTTGACTTTTAGAATGTAAAATGGGGGGTGTAAGTTCCCTTTGAGCCATATCATTACTCTGACATCATTAAGGTTTATATCGTTTACACACTAATCTATAATTTTGATAAGACGACTATGCTTTCTCTGTTCACTGAATCTGAAATTTGAAAGCCGGTACATACCAGTGCTTATGTATGTGTCCCTTATTGTAGAACCAAATAAAGTGACTGGATCCCGTAAATAGAATATGGAGTCCACAGCAATCCCTGACGTTGTTCCATTGAAAGGGAATGTTACAAATGTCAGGTCAAGATTTTATACTTCATCAAAGACCCAGAACTGTGCTCCATTTTAGCCTACTTTGTATTTGAACCATGGCTTTCTCGTGTGGCTCTCACTCTCCCCCTGGAATTCATACTTGCCTTTCCTGATTCTTATTGAAAGAATAACCATGCCATAGTGCTATCTCTGTGTCACTTGATGTTTTGTCTTACTACCAATTTCATGTTTTGATAAATACTGACTTCTTCTAGTTATCATACTGAGATTTCTCCTCCTTGCAGTCCTTCGCTATTCCATTTTTTAAAATCTGGATCTTATGTCTTTCTCTTACTTGGAATTTTCTAAAAATGTCTTCTATCTACCCTCTTTCAGGTTTCTAAAAATGTGTAACCTCTGTGTCACCTAACACAGTACTGTGAACATGGTAGGTGCTTTAATAAATAATTATTGAGTTAATGAGTGAATGAATAAACCAAGGATTGGTTCCTCCACCTCTACCCCATTTCATGGCAACCATGGGCAAAAGGAAATATATAATCTGTCCTAGAAAACTCCTGATTGGAAAGTTTTTGAAGTCCCTCCCCAGAATAGGTGGCCATTCATTTAATACTTGGGGATCTCCAAGAGATAGCTTTTAGAATCTTCCATGGTAGTCCATTCCTTCGGTGACCCATGCTTTGCTTTCTAATATCTAGTCCAAGTGACCATGTGATATCACAGAATTGTCCAAATTGATGCAGTGTTCAAATCAATTTGTACATTCTCTTCCAGATCTTTTATTAAAAAAAAAAAAAAACAACACAAAACTAGTAAAGACAACAGAAATGTGTTGGTTTCTTTTAAGCTGAGGATAGATGTGTTACTGTGAGTTTTGAGATCCTTGTATTTTTTCATATTTTATGCAGTCAGAGTCATGTTGTGGGTGAATCTGCATCTGGGTTGGTTGGGTGGAATTTTTCCTTTTGGTTGGCAGTCTTAATATGCCTTCTTTTGCTCTCTGTCTATATAACATAACTCCTAAAAGCATGAACTGTGGGAAAAAATTTTCAGACTTTTAATTTGATTGCATATCCTATGTGCATTCTTTGCCACTTCTGTAAAGATAGGAAGAATGGCCATAGAGGAAGTTTTTTAAAAATGTTTTTAATTTAAAATTTTAATTTTTAATTTGATTCTTGTTACAGGTTTCAGTTCAGGATCAGCCTAGGAATAAGTTTCACTTTCCTAAAAAGTCAGTCCCTGAAGCAGATTTCTTCCATGATGGGATGTTTTCATTAAACTCTTCCTGTGCAATTATTCTTCTATCCATAAATATTTAAAATTTCAAAAAGGATCTAAATTATAGTCCTCAGTCAAATCATTGTCCTAAAATTCTCCCTTAAAATTGGTTTTGGCCCAAACATTTTTCCTTTTCTTTGTTCACACTGTTCTCTCCACCTTGTGTTTTTCTCTCCATCTATGTATATGTATAACACTTATTTAGGATGATGTTAAAAACTTAATACCACAATGGCAGGGGCACTGACCAATCAGTGTGGATGCCATAATTCTTTTTTCCCTGTGGACTATAAAGATTGGCATAGAGGTCTTATCTACTGGAGTTAAGTATTTTTGAGAGCCAGTACTATGTGATATATATTCTTGCACTACACAGAGCACTTAGTGCCTTGTACGTAACAGGAACTTACCGTATATTTGGAGAGAACATCCTTTTTTCCTCCCGAGGTTTTAACCAGAAACCACAGCCGTCTTTCTCAGTTGCCAGGGGAGAATTAGATGTGAGATAGGAATGAGTCAAGCGGGAAGGCAAAAGGTATATGGAGGAACAGAGCCAAGAGGTTTAAGTGGCTGGTTCTGTCTCATTGATTAACTTTATTCGGGCAATTCCAGTCCCCACCGTTCACTGAAGCAGCGGGCAGAAGTGATGGGTCTGCATATTCGGAAGGGGAAAAAGAAGAAAACTACTTCATTCAAGTTTTCCGTCCACCTGACCTCCGTCCCTTCTCATCTTTCTATTTCCCCAAGCCTCTGCCCTCCAGTTTGTCGGGAAGTGTTACAATCTGGAAGATTAAAGGCAGGCCTTGCCAAAGTGGGATTAAAGTTCATTTTGCATATTTAGAAAGTGAACAAGAATGATTAACCTCAAGAATCTATTCTCTTTTCAAGCCAACAACAAACTGAGCATTCCATAAAAGTTAATTTAGAAACCAGAGGGGGAAAGTCGCATATCCCGAGGCCATCTTCACCTCTGTGCTTGTTTTTATAGAAGAATTTTCGCTCCCAGGGAAGATTGTACGTGGGGGAAGGTTTCCAAAACTAACCGAAGCTCATACCGCCTTCACTGATGGCTGTGTGCCACGCTTTTCATTTGGGGAATGAATGCCTCTTTTCTGAGGATCTCCTCATTGAATGTTATCTGTGGGATCTTTCAAAAATAATGATACTTACTGTTTTCTTTTTTATTGCTATGTACAAAAGTAGTAATGTATGCCTTCCAAAGATGCCGTCTTAGGATGGAGTCCAATTCCAGAGATAAATAAATGTGAAGAAAAAAACGTATACCACGGAATTGATAAAATGTAGTCTATGTTCACTTTAAACAAGTTACAAACTATAGGAATGTGCAAACGCAAACAGATCATATTATCCCTGCGCAGAGATATTATTCACAACTATTTGGTCTAACTCCATCTAGTATTTCTTTCTATACTTGGAAATACATATAATTTTTTCTTTTTAGAAAATTAGTATCCTGTTAGATATGATGTCTTTTACCCTTTTTTCAGTACTTTTGTATCTTGAGCATTTTTTCTTATTAAATATTCCTTGAAATGTGATTTTTAAAAATGGCTTATTTGTGACCCAGTATATGATCTATTCTTGAGAATGTTCCATGTGCGCATAAGAAGAATGTGTTTAGGATGAAATGTTCGGGATATATCTGTTAAGTCCATCTGGCCCAGTGTGTCATTCAAAGCCATGGTTTCCTTGTAGATTTTCTGCTTTGATGAACTGTCCATTGCTGTAAATCAATCAGCATGATTCACCACATTAATAAAAGGATAAGAACCCTACGATCCTCTCAATAGACACAGAAAAAGCATTTGACAAAATACAGTATCCTATCTTGATAAAAACCCTCAAGGGATAGAGGGAACAGACCTCGACATCATAAAGGCCACATATGAAAGACCCACAGCTAATATCATCCTCAATGGGGAAAAACTGAAAGCTTTCCCCCTAAGATCAGGAACATGACAGGCTGCCCACTCTCACCACTGTTGTTCAACACAGTTCTAGAAGTAGTAGCCTCAGAAATTAGACAACACAAGGAAATACAGAGCATATAAATTGGCAAGGAAGAAGTTGAACTTTCACCCTTCGCAGATGACATGATACTCTACGTGGGAAATCCAAACTACCACAAAAAAACCTGCTTGAATCTGTACATGAATTCAGCAGATTCACAGGGTATAAAATCCATGTACAGAAATCGGTTGTATTTCTATGCACCAATAACGAAGCAGCAGAAAGAGAAATCAAGGAATCAACCCAATTTACAACTGCACCAAAAACCATAAGATACCTAGGAATAAACTTAGCCAAAGAAGTAAAAGATCTGTATGCTGAAAACTATAGAAGGCTGGGGCGCCTGGGTGGCTCAGTCGGTTGAGCGTCCGACTTCGCTCAGGTCACGATCTCACGGTCCGTGAGTTCGAGCCCCGCATCAGGCTCTGTGCTGACAGCTCAGAGCCTGGAGCCTGCTTCAGATTCTGTGTCTCCCTCTCTCTCTGGCCCTCCCCCCATTCATGCTCTGTCTCTCTCTGTCTCAAAAATAAATAAATGTTAAAAAAAAATAAAAAAAAATAAAAAAAATAAAACTATAGAAGGCTTATGAAAGAAATTGAAGAAAACCCAAAGAAACGGAAAAACATTCTATGCTCGTGGATGGGAGGAGCAAATATTATTAAAATGTCGATATTGCCCAAGGCAGTTTACACATTCAGTGCAATCAGATAACATCAAAATAACAAATAACACCATCAAAATAACACCAGCATTCTTCACAGAGCTAGAACCAACAATTCTAAAATTTGTATGGAACCAGAAAAGACCCCGAGTAGCCAAAGCCATGTTGAAAAAGAAAGCCAAAGCTGAAGGCATCACAATTCCAAACTTCAAGCTGTATTACAAAGCTGTAATCATCAAGACAGTATGGTACAGGCACAAACACAGACACATAGATCAGTGGAACAGAATAGAGAACCCAAAACGGACCCTACATGGACAAAGCAGAAAGAATAACCAATGGAAAAAAGTCTCCTGAGCAAATGGTACTGGGAAAACTGGACAGCAACATGTAAAAGAATGAAACTGGACCACTTTCTTTCACCATATACAGAAATAAATTCAAAATGGATGAAGGACCTAAATGGAGACAGGAAACCATCAAAATCCTAAAGGAAAGCATCAAAATCCTAAAGGGGAACACAGGCAGCAACCTCTTTGACCTTAGCTGTGGCAACTTCTTACTGGATGTGTTTCCAGAGGCAAGGGAAATAAAAGTGTAAATGAATTACTGAGACTTCATCAACATAAAAAGCTTCTGCACAGCAAAGAAAATAATCAACAAAACTGAAAGGCAACTGATGGAATGGGAGAGAAAATATTTGCAAAAGGGTTAGTATCCAAAATATAAAGAACTTGTCAAACTCAACACCCAAAAAACAAATAATCCAGTGAAGAAATGGGCAGAAGACATGAATAGACACTGTTCCAAAGAAGGCATCTAGGTGGCTAACAGACACATGAAAAGATGTTCAACATTACTCATCATCAGAGAAATACAAATCAAAACCACAATGAGTTACCACCTCACACCTGTCAGAATGACTAAAATGAACTCAGGAAACAGTAGATGTTGGTGAGGATGCAGAGAAAGGGGAACCCTTTTGCACTGTCGGTGGGAATGCAAACTGGTGCAGCCACTCTGGAAAACAGTATGGAGGTTCCTCAAAAAATTAAAAAGAGAACTACCCTAGGACCCAGTAATTGCGCTATTAGATACTTATCCAAAGGATACAAAAATGCTGATTCAAAGGGGCACATGCACTCCAATGTTTATAGCAGCGCTATCAGTAATAGCCAAATTATGGAAAGAGCCCAAACGTCCATCGACTGATGAATGGATAGGGAAGATATGGCATATAATATACATATGGCGCGCGCGCACACACACACACACACAATGGAATACCACTCAGCAATCAAACAATGAAATCTTGCCATTTGCAACAGCATGGATGGAACTAGAGTGTGTTATGCTAAGCAAAATAAGTCAGAGAAAGACAGATATCATATGATTTCACTCGTATGTGGAATTTAAGAAACAAACAGATGAACCTATGTTCAGGGGGAGGGAAGGAAAAATAAGATAAAAATAGAGAAGGAGGCAAACCGCAAGAGACTTATAAATACGGAGAACAAACTGAGGGTTGCTGGAAGGGAGTGAGTGGGAGGATGGGCTAAATAGGTGATGGGCATTTTGGAGGGCACTTGCTGGGATGAGCACTGGGTGTTCTATGTAAGTGATGAATCACTGGGTTCTATTCCTGAAACCAGTACTACACTGTATGTTAGCCACCTTGAATTTAAATAAATAAATTAAAGAAAGAATGAACGAAAGTGGCTTAAATAGTAATCCCCTACTTTTGGTTGCTTAATTCATTTCTAGTGTTTTGATATCAAACATATTTCTCTCGTGAACATCTTTGTACGTATATCTTTGCTGCTGTGATTTCTGTAGAAAAAATTATCAGTAGTGGAATACCTAGGTGAGATGAGAGTGCAGCTACTTTAAAACTGTACATGTTATATCGTCAGACTGTAACTTGTAAGGTTGTTTTCATTGTACGTTCCCAGTGCAGTATGAGATGTGGTTACCAGGTACTTCCTCCAGCCTGATTTACCTTACCCTCGATAATACTGGGCATTAGAATTTCAAAGTATTTTGCCACTTTACTGAGTACAAATAACATACTGCTGTTTTAAATGCATTTTTAAATTTATTGAGAAGGTAGAATCTTCCATGTTTGTTCGCCATTTGTATACTTCTATTACTATCCATCATCTGATCTTCATTTGCCCATTTTTCTGTTGAGATGTGGTTTGTTTTTCTTCCCAGTTACTTTTTTTAACCCTTCTGCTCGCTTCCCGGGAGGTTTTTAATATACTCTTTTGGATTTTGACTTACATATTTAATGTATATTTTTTTTTTTGGTGAGGCATCATTACACGATGATGATGATGGCAACGATGATGATTTATTATACTTGCGTTAAATAGCCATATTTGAAAGTATTTACATTTACACTCACTGGTATTTTCATAATGTGGTTTTTTTCTTTAAAAGACTTATTTATTTAATTATTTATTTATTACTGTTTATTCGTGAGAGGGAGCGAGAGAGTGCACACAAGCAGGGGAGGGGCGGAGAGAGAGATTGAATCCCACGCAGTCTCTGCGATGTCAGTGCAGAGCCTGACGTGGTGCTTGAACCCATGAACCATGAGATCATGATCTGAGCTGAAATAGGAGTCAGATGCTTAACCAACTGAGCCACCAGCTGCCCCTAAAAGTTTATTTTTTAAATTGAGGTATAATTGACAATGTAACATGTTAGTTTCAGGTGTATGACATAACGATTCAATATTTATATATGTTTTGAAATGATCTCCATAGTAAGGCTGGTTCACATCTATCACTTTATGTAATGTGAAACTGAATAAAGAAAAGCTCATTTATAATCGAATTGGGAAGAGACAGAAATGGGAGCTCTCATGCCCTACCAACTCATTCTCAAGTACCAATGCCAGCGGGAAGAAGTTACTTGACTGCCCCAGCAAGAATGAGGAACATTTTCCCTTTGCTCCACAACAGCCCAGCCAATGAGAAACTGCCACAATTGAGCCAGTGAGAAACTGTCACCACCCTGAACACCTTCTTTCAGTGGACTTTTGTTCAAGCAGCCCCTCCCACCTCCTTTCCCTCTATAAGGTGGTATGCCTCTTTGTTCTCTGAAATCCATAGTTCATGGGTCCTGAATTGCACTTCCTCTGCCATTCTCAAATAAACTACTTTTGCTGGTAAAATAACTGGCTGTTTTACTTTCAAGGTCAACGGTAGTTATAAGGAATATGTATTTTTTTTGTGATAAATATACAGATCTACTTTCTTAGCAATTTTCCATTACATTACATCCCCATGACTTCTTCATTTTGTAACCAGAAAATTATGTCTCTTGACCCCCTTTACTCATTTCTGCCACTCCCCATGCCCCATCTAAGGCAACCACCAGTCTGTTCTCTGTATTGTTGAGCTTGTTGTTTGTTTGTTTTTGTTTTTGTTTTAGATTCCACATATAAATGAGATCATATGGTATTTGTCTCTCACTATCTGACATCTTTCACTTAGCATAATGCTCTCGAGGTCCATCCGTGTTGTTGTAAATGCCAACATTTCATATTTTTTTATGGTTAGAGCGTGTTCCATTGTATATATGTCTGTATACACATATATACACACACACACACATGTGTATATATATATATATATATATGTACACATAAAGAAACTGTGGTGTATATATATGTGTGTGTATATGTATGTATATGTATATGTGTGTGTGTAGATATATATACATATATACGTATATGTATGTATGTATATGTATATATATATCTATACACACACACACACACACACACACACACACACACACACACACATACACACCACCGTTTCTTTATCCATTCATCCATCAGTGGACAGTTAGGTTGTTTCCATATCTTGGCTGTTGTAAATAATCCTGCAGTGAACCCGGAGATGTGTATGTTGTCTTGAGTTAGTGTTCTCATTTTCTTTGGGTAAATACCAAAAAGTAGAATTCTTGGATCATAGAGTAAATCTATTTTTAACTTTCTGAGGAACCTCCATACTGTTTTCCATAGTGGCTGTACTAATTTACATTGCCACCAACAATGCAAAAGGTTTCTCTCTACATCCTGGCCCATACTTGTTATTTGTCTGTTTGATAATAGCCATTCTGACACGTGTGAGGTGATAGCTCACTGTGGTTTTAATTAGCAGTTCCCTGGTGATTAGTGATATTGAGCGTCTTTGCTTAATTTTTTTGCGTGTTTATTGATTTGGCGGGGGAGGGGCAGAAAAGGAGACAGAGAATCCCAAGCAGATTTTGCTCTGTCAGCACGGAGCCCGATGCGGGGCTTGAACTCAACGAACCGTGAGATCACGACCTGAGCTGAAATCGAGGGTCGAATGTTCAACTGACTGGCCCACCCAGCTGCCCCTTCAGCATCTTTTCATGTACCTGTTGGCCATCTGGATGTCTTCTGTAGCGAAGTGTGTATTCAGATCTTCTGCCCATTTTTAATTGGATTGCTTGGTTTTTTTTTGCTTTTGAGTTCTAGGAGTTCTTAATATGTTTTGGATATTAACCTTTTATCAGATACATGATTTGCAAATATTTTCTCCCACTCTGTAGGTTGCCTTTTCATTTTGTTGATGGATTCCTTTGCTGTGCAGAGCTTTGAAGTTTGATGTAGCCCCACTTGTTTCTTGTTGCTTTCGTTGCTTTTGCGCTTGGTGTCATATTAAAAAAGCCATTGCTAAGACCTCTGTCAAGGAGCTTATTGCTGTGTTTTCTTCTTACACTGTGGTTTTAATTATTTCAATAAAGTGTAGATTGTAACAAGTTTTTCCTGAAGGCTAATGGCAAGGGGATGGTGGCATATTCTCTGAGTTTTTGTATTCTCTCACTTACTTTTTGTGCCTTCCGTGCTGCTGTCTCTGTAAGTAGCTGTAGGATTCTTGCATAACAGACTTCCCACCTTAAAGCTCAGGATATTGTCCCCTTGAACTCTGATATTTGATGTTAGAGAGATATCTGAGGTCATCTTCATTTTGAGTCTATTGTGGTGGATTATGTTTTTTCTTTGAACATTCGTCATATTTTATATTCAATGTTTTGAAAGTTTATTTTGAGAGAAAAGGAGAACATGAGCAGAGAAGGGAGGGAGGGAGGGAGGGAGGGAGGGAGAGAGAGAGAGAGAGAGAGAAAATCCCAAGCAGGCTCCACACTATCAACTCAAAGCCTGACGCAGGGCTCGATCCCACGAGCCATGAGATCATGACCTGAGCTGAAATCAAGAGTTTGATTTCACCTGAAATCAGGTGAGTCACGTGAGCCACCCAGGCACCCCTATATTTAATTTTTGAAGAGAATATGTTTATGTACTTCAAGAACCATTTTGTAGTGTAGTCAGGCTCTTTCACAATTTTGGAAAATATTCTTCTATTCTTTGATTGTTCTTTCATCTGTCTGTCCCTTTTCTGCTTTCTTTCTAGGATTCCTGTTATATATATTGTGGCTTCCGGAATTCATCCTTCATTTCTTATCTCTTCTGTCACTAATTTTCATTTTCCCTCCAAGTTTAGGAGAATGTTTTGAGTCCCCTCCTCCCCTTCAATAATTTGAGTTGTTTGTAGCATGTGTTCTGCTGTTCATTCCATCTTCCATCATTTTCAGTGAAGTAATACTATTAAAAAAAATCAGCTCCAGACAATCTTTCCTGCCCTCACACTGTGCCCTCTTCATGTCTGTTTGCCCCATTTTTTACAGATACAGTGCCTCTTGAATCAAGTGTCTTCTTAAAATATTGAGAATTTTATGAAAAAAAAATTGTCCTATCGGTTTGAGTCAGACCTTTGCAGCAGAGACAGTTTCAAAGTGGTTCCTTCCCTTTGAACTGCAGTGTTTTCACATGAGCCTAGTGATTTTTGCAGGTCTGTTTCTCCTCACCGAAGCAGAACAGGTCCTAGCTCCTAGGCAAACTGGCGTTGCAGTTGTTTCTGGAAAACTGGGTGTACATTCCCGGCCAAGTCCTTCATTTGAAAAGAGCAAGAAAATGTACCCTACACGGCCAGATAAGAGATTTCATTAACTAGAGCGTCCTAAGCACCTCATTTTTGTCTCTTTGTGGTGTGGATGCTTTGCAGTCTGGGCAAACCATGACCCCTTTTGACCTGTGCTCGGCAAACCCACTCTGTACAATTTCTTACCCCACCGATGCCTGGCCTTCTCCTCAAAGTGGCAGCTTGTCCCAGCAACATGTTCTGGGGGCTGCGAGAAGCACAGGTTGTGTGCATTTAAGGCTGCCCCACAGGAGGCAAGCGGCCTGCCCTCTCGGTGCCCTGTAGCCCATCATACCTTCCTGTTGTTTTGAGTTTGAGGGTGAGCGTTGCCCTTGGGATCCACTTGCCATATTGACCAAGACGCTGCTCTTTCCAAGTAGACACTCACGGGTCGCCCTCTGTGCCTCTTCTTTATTTAGTCTCATCCCGCCTAAACGTATCCAGCACAGACCCTTGCAATTTCTGGCATACTGAGCACCTTCCTCTTATATTTAGTGCTGACCAAAGTTTTTACCTCTTTGAATAGTGCCCTGATCGTCTCCTTGCGGAATCTAGGAATGGTGCAGATCGAGAGGCCCGGGTCTGTACCGACATCTTGCCAGGAAGCTTCCCCTCCCCCGTTTTGCTGGCTATTAAATTCTGAATATGTTCTCAGTCATGGATGTCCCATGTCTAGGAAAAATAAGGTCATAAATATTAAGATTGAGCGATGAGAATGGACAGGTGAGTAAGAATGAAAAGCTTCAGTGACTGCATGAAGCTGGGAAGATTGGATTTCAGTATTGGGCCTGTTTAGCTCAGGAGTGTGCCTTTAGTGAAGCTCCTGATTGTTACTTTAAGAAATTTGGGATGAAATAGCCCCGATAACACACTGGTCAAGAAAACTGAGGAAGTCAGAGCTGGGTTAGATTTAAGATGACCAACCGTCCCAGTTTGTCTGTGCGGGAGGGGATCTCAGCAGGTGGGATTTCTGGTAAAGTCCTGGGCACGAATCGGTCACCCTAGTGGAAATTATGCCTTTGCATCTGTGGTCTTTTATATATGAGATGAGATTTCATGCTACAATGAATGTCCAGAGCTCTCCTGACCCACTGACAGAGCACGCAGCATTTAGCCAGAGAAGAGCGAGAGCTTCTTTTCTGTTTGTTTTGTTGACTAAATTCTACAAACTCTGATTCCACTCGAGTATAGCATCAGTTTTTTAGCTGTATTCTGAAACAGCGCTGGCAAATAGACATTCTTTCATGTTTTCTTTTTAAAAATTATGAGGAGTCGTCGTCTTTAAAGCTAAGAATGGTCTTTAGTATATCCTTTAAGGTGTATAGACCATGAAGTTGGAGCCACTTTTACAGACTTCGAGGTTTAGATAAATTAGAAGCTCTTTGGTGAAAATTACAGGGTTCTTCCTAGAAGCCATAAAGGATTAGGGACAGTTGGGAGCATTTCAGAAGGGTTGTTTGATTAGAAGTTGCCAAGGATTTGCAAAAAGGTACAGGCCTCAGAGTATTACTTCTAACAGTGCGTTTGTCACTTGGCCTGCATCAGACCCCCGAGTTGCCCTTCAGCGGAACAAAACCACTTAACAAATGCTCATTAAGATGTTTTCTCTTTCTTTCCGATGTTCATGTTCGTGAATGCTAGTGTTAATAGCATAGGAGCAATGAGGCTTTTGTTTGGGTAGATGAGAGGGGCATTTATGCATTTCACCCTTTTATGGGAATCTGGCCTAGGGAACCTCCTCTAACCTCTGCTGTTTGTTTTGTTTTGTTCTTTTGATTCTGAAACTCCCTTTAGGCAAAATAGTCCAGGTTAACCAGAAATTCTCAGGTGCGTCCTTAGCCAGAGGCCTTAGAGGGGGCAAACTGGAAAGGAGACTGGTCATTCAGCCTTCATTGCATTTTGTAATATTGTTTACACAACATCTGAATGTTTTGTGACCTACTCATCTTCCTTTTTTTCTGTGAAAACCCCTAAAATTGCTCTTAATTTTGCTCTCTCCCCTGCTTTCCCTACCCAATCCACTGTCAGGTCTTCTGGTTTTTCTCTAAAACATTCTGAATCCGGTCACCACTCACCATATGTCCCCCTCTGTCACCGTGGTCCAAGTCACTGTCAGCTCCCACGTGGGTTATGGTGGCAGTTTCCCTGCTCGTCTTCCTGCTTCAAAGCCTGCCCCTTTCGGTCCTCTCTCTTTCCCAACAAGCTGCCAGGGTGGTCTCCTCAGACTTGGATCACATTTTTTCCCTGCATAAAAGTTTCTAATGGTTTCCCATTGTATCTGGAATTAAACCTCAACTTCTGACCATGACCATCAGAGACCTCCTTTAGTTGTTGGACTTCTGCTTCCATGCTGAGCACTATGGTACTGTCTCGAGTACAGCGAGCTCATTCCCACTTTGGTGCCTTGGCCTCAGCTCGTTCTTCTGCTTGGAATGCTCTCGTCCCACATGTTGGCATTGCCAGGCTCCTCATTATTCAGCTCTTGAGTCACCTTAACTGTCCCCAGTGGTAGTTCTGTATAGAGTAGTGCATTATTCCCGTGTACCCCCACTGACCCTTACGCTTCTTAAATTATCCTGTATTTTCTTCATAGCACCTCGTATCTGAATTTCTTGTTTACTTACCCATTATGTGTCTTCCCCAACCAAATGTAACCTTCGTGAGAGCAGGGACTTTGTTTTGTTCACTGTGCCTAGGATAGTGCTTGGTGCATAGTAGTTGCTCATTCAAATATTAAATTAAGTGATGCAGATGAGTATTTTCCTTTGCCATGAGAACACTCTAGGAGAATAACTATATAATTTTATAACTGTACGTTGGTCTCAAGATGGCAAACTATGGAGTCTTACAGAATGAAGAATTTTCAGTTCACATTGTTTTAAAAAAGAGGGTTTACTTTTCATAGCATTTTAGGCTCATAGCAAAAGTGAGCGCAAAGTAGAGTTGCCCCACACTTCTGTCCCCATGCGTACGCAACCTTTCCCACTGTCTACATCATGCATCGGATTGGACGTTTATTACAGTTGATTAACCTACATTGACATGTCATTATCACCCAAGTCCATACTTTATATTCGAGTTCATTCTTGGTGTTGTATATTTTATGGATATATTTTATGGATTTAAAAAATGTATTATGGCCTATATCTCCCATTATAGTATCATGCATGATAGTTTCTACTCTAAAAATCCCCTGTAACCCTATTCATCCTCTCCCCCACACTCAACCCCTGGCAGCTTTGTATTTTCTCTATAGTTTTGTCTTTTCCACAATGCTTTATGGTTAGAATCTTACAGTATGCAGCCTTTTCAGACTGGCTTCTTTCACTTAATAGCAGGTATTTAAGTTTCCTCATTTCGTGACTTGATAGCTCACATCTTTGTAGTGCTGAATATTACACCGTTGCCTCAATGGGCCACAGTTTATCTGTTCACCTACTCACAGACATATGGGTTGCTTCCAAGTTTTGGCCGTTGTTGATAAAGCCTCTGTCAACATCTGTTCACAGGTTTTTGTGCGGATATAAGTTTTCAGCTCATTTGGGTGAATATTAAGTAGGGCAATTGCTGGTTCTTGTGATGAGAACATGTTTAGTTTTGTAAGAAATCACCACACGGCCTTCCAAACCACGTGTATCCTTTTGCGTTCCCACCAGCAATGAATGTGTGTTCTGTTGTTCCATTATTTTCGTCAGCATTTGGTGTTATTCAGTTATCAGTGGATTTTGGCCATTCTCATAGGTGGGTAGTGGTATCTTGTTTTAATTTGCAATCCCATGACAGATGATAATGAGCATCCTTTCATATGCTTATTCTCATTATATCTTCTTTGGTGGTGTATCTGTTCAGAACTTCTGCCCATTTCTTTAATAAAGTTGTTTGTTTTCTTGTTGTTGAGTTTTAAGAGTTCTTTGTATTTTGAATTACAGTGCTTTATTGAGCCTGCCTTTTGCAAATATTTTGCCCCAGTCTTCAGCTTGTCTTCTTATTCTCTTGACTGTGTCTTTCACAGAACAGTTTTTAATTTTTATGAAGTGTAGTTTATCAATTATTTCTTTCCTGGGTTGTGCCTTTGTTGTCGTATCCAAAGAGTCATCGCCATGCCCGAAGTCATCTAGATTTCCTCTTGTGTTATTTTCTCGGAATTTTGCACTTACACATTTTATGTTTAGATCTATGATCCATTTGAGTTAATTTTGGGGAACAGTGGGAAGTTTGTTTCTAGATGCATTCTTTTTTTTTTTTTTTTTTTGCATGTGGATGTCCACTTGTTCCAGCACCATTTGTTGAAGAAACTATCTTTGCTCCATTGTATTGCCTTTGCTCCTGTGTCAAAGATCTGTTGACCATATTTAAATGGGTCTCTTTCTGTATACTCTTTTTTTCTGTTCCGTTGATCTTTTTTTTTTTTTTTTTGCCTATTCTTTTGGCCAATAAAACTTTGTCTTACTTGCTGCAGCTCTACAGTAATTCTTGAAGTTGGGTAAATCAGTTTTCCAACTTTGTTCTTCTTCAGTATTGTGTGCTATTTTGGGTCCTTTGTCTCTCTGTATAAACTGTAGAATTGGTTTGTCAGTATCCACAAAATAACTTGCTGGGATTTTGATTGGGATTGCATTGAATCTATAGGTCAAGTTGGGAAGAATAGACATTTTGACGATATTGGTCTTCCTGTCTATGAACATGAAATATCTCTCCATTCATCAGTTCTTTGATTTTGTTCATCAGGAATTTTTGGTCTTCTTTATGTAAATTCTTATATGTATTTTGTTAGATTTTATATCTAAGTATTTTATTTGGGGGAATACTAATGTAATTGGTAATGGGTTTTTACTTTCAAATTCCACTTATTTGTTAGGAAAGTGATTGACTTTTTATGTGTTACCCTTATATCCTGCAACTGGAATTTTCTACAGACAGTCATATCATCTATGAAGAAGGACAGTTTTAGGGGCGCCTGGGTGGCTCAGTCGGTTGAGCGGCCGACTTCGGCTCAGGTCATGATCTCGC
>NW_024412421.1:7589513-7647303 GCF_014898765.1 Herpailurus yagouaroundi
TTTAGAGAAGTGTCTATTCATGTTTTCTGCCCATTTCTTCACTGGATTATTTGTTTTTCGGGTGTGGAGTTTGGTGAGTTCTTTATAGATTTTGGATACTAGCCCTTTGTCTGATAGGTCATTTGCAAATATCTTTTCCCATTCTGTTGGTTGCCTTTCAGTTTTGTTGATTGTTTCCTTTGCAGTGCAGAAGCTATTTATCTTCATGAGGTCCCAGTAGTTCATTTTTGCCTTTAATTTCCTTCCCTTTGGGGATGTGTCAAGTAAGAAATTGCTACGGCTGAGGTCAGAGAGGTCTTTTCCTGCTTTCTCCTCTAGGGTTTTGATGGTTTCCTGTCTCACCTTCAGGTCCTTTATCCATTTTGAGTTTATTTTTTGTGAATGGTGTAAGAAAGTGGTCTAGTTTCATTCTTCTGCATGTTGCTGTCCAGTTCTCCCAGCACCATTTGTTAAAGAGACTTTTTTCCATTGGATACTTTTTCCTACTTTGTCAAAGATTAGTTGGCCATACTTTTGTGGGTCCAATTCTGGAGTCCCTATTCTATTCCATTGGTTTATGTGTCTGTTTTTGTGCCAATACCATGCTGTCTTGATGATTACAGCTTTGTAGTAGAGGCGAAAGTCTGGGATTGTGACGCCTCCCGCTTTGGTTTTCTTCTTCAATATTACTTTGCCTATTTGGGGTCTTTTGTGGTTCCATACAAAATTTAGGATTGCTTGTTCTAGCTTCGAGAAGAATGCTGGTGCAATTTTGATTGGGATTGCATTGAATGTGTAGATAGCTTTGGGTAGTATTGACATTTTAACAATATTTATTCTTCCAATCCATGAACATGGAATGTTTTTCCATTTCTTTGTATCTTCTTCAATTTCCTTCATAAGCTTTCTATAGTTTTCAGCATACAGATCTTTTACATTTTTGGTTAGGTTTATTCCTAGCTATTTTATAATTCTTGGTGCAGTTGTGAATGGGATCAGTTTCTTTGTCTTTCTGTTGTTTCATTATTAGTGTATAAGAATACAACTGATTTCTGTACATTAATTTTGTATCCTCCAAGTTTGCTGAATTCATGTATCAGTTCTAGCAGACTTTTGGTGGAGTCTATCAGGTTTTCCATGTATAGTATCATGTCATCTGCAAAAAGTGAAAGCTTGACTTCATCTTTGCCAATTTGGATGCCTTTGATTTCCTTTTGTTGTCTGATTGCTGAAGCTAGCACTTCCAACACTGTGTTAAACAACAGCGGTAAGAGTGGACATCCCTGTTGTGTTCCTGATCTCGGGGAAGCTCTCAGTTTTTCCCCATTGAGGATGATATTAGCTGTGGGCTTTTCATAAATGGCTTTTATGATGTTTAAGTATGTTCCTTCTATCCCGACTTTCTCGAAGGTTTTTATTAAGAAAGCATGCTGAATTTTGTCAAATGCTTTTTCTGCCTCAATTGACAGGATCATATGGTTCTTATCTTTTCTTTTATTAATGTGATGTATCACATTGATTTGCGAATATTGAACCAGCCCTGTAGCCCAGGAATGAATCCCAGTTGATCAGGGTGAATAATTCTTTTTATATGCTGTTGAATTCGATTTGCTCATATCTTGTTGAGAATTTTTGCATCCATATTCATCAGGGATATTGGCCCATAGTTCTCTTTTTTTGCTGGGTGTCTGTCTCGTTTGGGAACCAAAGTAATGCTGGCTTCATAGAATGAGTCTGGAAGTTTTCCTTCCCTTTCTGTTTTTTGGAACAGCTTGAGAAAGATAGGTATTATCTCTTCTTTAAATGTCTGGTAGAATTCCCCAGGGAAGCCATCTGGTCCTGGCCTCTTATTTGTTGGGAGATTTTTGATAACTGATTCAATTTCTTCACTGGTTATGGGTCTGTTCAAATTTTCTATTTCTTCCTGTTTGAGTTTTGGAAGTGTGTGGGTGCTTTGGAATTTGTCCATTTCTTCCAGGTTGTCCAGTTTGTTGGCATAAAACTTTTCATAGTGTTCCCTGATAATTGCCTGTATTTCTGAGGGACTGGTTGTAATAATTCCATTTTTTATTCATGATTTTATCTATTTGGTTCCTCTTCCTTTTCTTTTTGAGAAGCCTGGCTAGAGGTTTATCAATTTTGTTTATTTTTTCAAAAAAAACCAACTCTTGGTTTCATTGATCTGCTCTACTGTTGTTTTAGATTCTATATTGTTTATTTCTGCTCTGATCTTTATTACTTCTCTTCTTCTGCTGGGTTTGGGATGTCTTTGGTGTTCTGCTTCTGTTTCCTTTAGGTGTGCTGTTAGATTTTGTATTTGGGATTTTTCTTGTTTCTTGAGATAGGCCTGGATTGCAATGTATTTTCCTCTCAGGACTGCCTTTGCTGCATCCCAAAGTGTTTGGATTGTTGTGTTTTCATTTTCATTTGTTTCCATGTATTTTTAAATTTCTTCTCTAATTGCCTGGTTGACCCATTGATTCTTTAGTAGGGTGTTCTTTAACTTCCATGCTTTTGGAGGTTTTCCAGACTTTTTCTTGTGGCCGATTTCAAGTTTCATAGCTTTTTTCAAGCCCAGCGATTAATTTTATGAGTATTATTCTAAATTCTTGTTCCATTATATTGGTTAAATCAGTTTTGATCAATTCATTAGCTGTTGCTGCTTCCTGGAGTTTCTTTTGAGGAGAATTCTTCTGTTTTGTCATTTTGGCTAGTTTTCTGTCCCTTATGCATTTTAAAAGCTTGTGTGCTCTGCACCTGCAAGCACTGCTATATTAAAGGAGGATCATATGCTGTCCAGGGCCTGGCCCTTCAGGAGGTGTTTTTTCAAGGATTGTTATGTGCTCTCTGTTGTTGTGACTTTGGTTATTTTATTACCCTACTCGTAGTAATATTTTGTACCCTGCACCAGGTGTGCTTTGATTTGTTCTTTGGAGTAGCCCTTGTAAACAAAAACAGATGGACAAACAGGAGACAAAATATTAATTGATTTTCAAATATTGAGCCAGCCTTGCATATGTGGATACATTTCAGTTGGTTGTGGCATATAAGTGTATATGATGTATATAAAAGTATATAAAATATACACTGTTGGATTCTATTTTCTAATACTGTATTTTTTGAGGATTTTTGCATCCATGTTCTTGAGAATACTAATTTGTAGTTTTCTTTTCTTGTAATATCTGTCTGCTTTTGGTATTAGGGTTTCACTGGTCTCATAGCATGAATTAGGAAGTCTTCCTTCCACTTTTTTCTTCTGGAAGAGTCTGTAAAGAATAGGCATAGTTTCTTCCTTAAATGGTTGGTGGAATTCACCAGTGAACCCATCTAGGCTTGGAGCTTTCTGTTTAGGAAGGTTAGTAATTTTGATTCATTCTTTAGTACAGATAGGCCTATTCAGATTGTCTTTTTCTTATGTGAATTTTGGAAGATTTAGTCTTTCAAAGGAATTGATCCGTTTCATCTCTCTTATCAAATTTGTGGGCATAGAGCTATACATAGTATTACTTTATTAGCCTTTTAATGTCCATATGATCTGTAGTGATGTTCCCTTTCTTGTTTCTGGTATTAATAATTTGTGTTTTTCCTCTTTTGTTCTTAGTCTGGACAGAGGCTTATTGATTTTATTGATCTTTTCAGAGAACCAGCTTTGTTTCATTGACTTTCTCCGTCAATTCTGTTTTTGATTTCCTTGATCTCTATTCTAATTATTTTTTTCTTTTTATTTGAGATTTAATTTGCTATCCATTTTCTAAATTCCCAAGATTGAAGCTTTTATTACTGAGTTTGGATCTTTCCTTTGTAATATATGCATTCAGTGTATTAAATTTTCCTCTTTGAAGTGCTTTTGTTGTATCCCACAAATTTTGATGTTGTATTTTCATTTTCATTTAGTTAAAAATACTTTAAAGTTTCTCTTGAGATTTCTTCTTTGGCCATGTAATTAGAAGTATGCTGCTTACTCTCTTAAGTATTTTGGGATTTTCCAGCTGTCTTTATGGTACTGATTTCTAGTTTAATTCTTATGGTCTGAGAGCAGATATTGTATGATTTCTATTCTTTTAAATTTTGGTGTGTGTGTGTGTGTGTGTGTGTGTGTGTATGTGTTGTGTCCAGAATGTGATCTCTCTTGGTGAATGTTCCATATGAGCTTGAGAAGAATGTGTATTCAGCTCTTGTTGGATGAGGTAGTCTGTAGATGTCAGTTACATCCAGTTGATGGATGGTATTCTTGAGTTCTCCTGTGTCCTTACTGATTCTATGCCTAATGGATCTTTCTGTGTCTGATAGGGAGTGTTAAAGTCTCCAACTGTAATAGTGGATTTGTCTATTTCTCCGTTCTATTCTATTAGATTTACTTCACATAATTTGACTCTGTCTTATAAGGCAAATACACATTAAGGATTGTTGTATCTTCCCGGAGGATTGACTCCTTTATGTAATGCCCTCTTATTCCTGATAATTTCCTTGTTTTGACGTCTACTCTGTCTGAAATTCATATAGGTACTCCAGCTTTGTTTTGATTAGTGTTAACATAGAATATTTTTTCTCCATCCCTTTACTTTTAATCTGTATGTGTCTTTATACTTAAGTGAATTTCCTGTGGACAATGTATAGTTGGGTTTTGTTTTTGCATCCACTCTGATAATCTCTGTCTTTTAATTGGTGTACTTACTCCATTGACACTGAGAATTATTATTGATATAATTTATTTATTTTTTAATGTTTATATATTTTTGAGAGAGAGCGCAAGCGAGGAGGGGCAGAAGGAGAGGGAGACAGAATCTGAAGCAGGCTCTAGGCTCTGAGCTGTCAGCACAAAGCCCAATGCAGGGCTCAAACCCATGAACCATGAGATGATGACCTAAGCTGAAGTTGGACACTTAATCAACTGAGCCACCCAGGCGACCCTAATATAATTGATTTAATAGTTACCTTATTTGTTAATGTTTTCTGTTTGTTGCCTTGTTCTTTGTTCTGATTTTTCTCTTTGGCCATCATTTCTTCAGATAAATATTTTTTTCTATCATTCTCCCCCTTCTGAGAATCCAATTACATTTACGTTAAACTGATAAATAGTATCCCAGGTCATTGATGCCTTTTCAGTTACCTGTAGTCTTTTTCCTCTCTATGCTTCAGTTTTGGATGGTTTCTATTTCTGTGTATTCTAGGTCACTGATTTTTTTTTTTTTTTTGCAGGGCCAGAAGTGCTATTAATCTAATTCAGTGTGTGTGTGTGTGTGTTTTTTTAATTCCAAAGACTACATTTTTCATCTTTATAGCTTCATTTCATTTATTTATATATATGAAAGATACATATGTGAAAGAAAAGAAAGCTATGTGTATTTCTTATATATACCTATATAATATATACCTGTATATGCCTATATATCTTATATGTACCTATGTGTCATGTATGTCTTTCATTTCTCCTCTCCTACTTTTTTGTTTTTATAGGGTTTTACTTTTAAGTCATCTCTACACCCAACGTGGGGCTCGGACTTACAACCCTGAGATTGAGAATCGCATGCTCTGCCAACTAAGCTAGCCAGGCACCCCTCTTCTGTTACTTTTTGAATGGATGCCGGATACTGTGAATTTTGTTTGGTGTCTGATTTTGTTAAATTCTTTTCAATAGCGTTGGACTTTGCTCTAGTGACTAGTTAAATTATTTGGAATAACTTGAATCATTTGGAGGCTTGCTTTTAAGCTGTCAAGTGGATCTTTGACACAGAACTAATATAGCCCTACTACTAAGGTGATGCTTTTCCAAGGACTCTATCCATTCTCTCATGTAGCAGGAGCCATTCTAGCTGCTGAGAACACAAAACCTCCCCAGCCCTGTGTGAGCTCTGACATTTGTTCAGCCTATTGTTTGCTGGTGCTTCTTCTTCTGTCCTTGGGAAGTTTTCATTCACACACGCCCTTGTCAGTGTTCAGCCAGAGACTTGAAGGAACCCTTCGGCCGATGTCCGCTTGTTTTCTGTCCATGCAGGTTCTTCTATTCCAGTGTTCTGTTGTACATATCCTCGTTGCCTTGGGCTTCCTAAGCTCCAGTTTCTGTCCTCGCAACTCAGCAAGAAGGAAAACTGAAAACTCTGGGTTCTGTCTGCCACCCCACTCTCTATTCTGGTTTTGAAACTGTTCCAGGTAGTAAGCTAGGGCAATTTTAGGGCTCACCTATTTTATTTTTCTATCCCGGGGATTATATCTTTCTCTGTTTTCCAGTGTCAGAAACCTTTGTTTCCTAGTTTTGGTCCCTTTAATAGTTGCTTCAGGTAGGAAGGCAGACCTTCTCACTGTTCTTCCAGAATGTTCAGAAGCAGGAGCCCTTCAGTTGACATTTCACATTTCCGTTATTTTGTTTAGAAGTTAATTTTCCTGACACGTAAGGGGTGTGGTGGTCTTTGTCTTTTAGTATAAATCATTGTGGGTCTTGGTATCTTGGTAAGAAGCCTCTGTTGCCTATCTGGGAAATCATACACTGCTGGGGAATAGTACTGTTCAGTTCTCTTCTTTGTAATAGAGGGAGTGATGTCCTAAGCAGAGGTGATAGAGATTTTTTGCCTGACTTGTGGCATCATTTCTTAGAATATGCAGCAACTTGGCCATTGGTTTTCTTCCACTGCATGTGGTTTTAAGCTTATTTTTCAACTGATGAATTCACCACCTACTCCATTCTTGGGTTGTGAATCCATAGGCTTGAATTCTGTTCTGAGTGCCAAAACTTTGCAACTGCTGAGTTGGTTGGTTTTTTGCCTGGAAAATTGTTAGGGCAAAATTGATATTTTGATTGGGGAGAGAAAGAGGCAGATTTTCAGATGAAAGCTGTTCCACCCCAAATAATGTAAAAAAAAAAAAAATTGGCTTATTATCTAAAGGCATGGATAGAATTTGATGTATCATGAGAAAGTTCATAAATAGTAAACTTAGTGGTGGGAGGGCATCATAAGACCACACATAAATAGGGTAGCCATATGTATTTGCTAAAGACCGTCCTGGTTTATACTTGTTGTCCTCGAATAATTAACATCCCCTTTTACTCTTGGGCATGTCATGGTTTTGATGTCTATCCGTAATACTTACGCACATACAAAGTCATCCCAGTTATAGCTAATGGTTTAAAGAATTCAAAGTAGGTGTTAATTCCTTGGCTGTTGTTGTTGTTGAATAACGGATTTACTGCTTATGTTGTATTTTTGTTGAATGGTTTATTATAGTGACTAATAAATGTGTGTGTACGTGTGCGTGTGTGTGTGGTTTTATTTTTTTTAATTTTTGGTATTTTTCCTACAGATGATCTCAATGCCACCCACCAACACTGCGTTTTGGCTGGTTTACCACCTCGATTTAGTTCCACCCACCGAGTGGCAGAGGTAAGTGTAAATAAAAATGTGTTTCAAACTTAATTGGATGTGACAGTAGTGGTTGGAATGAGCAATTTCACATAGAGTTTTGGAAGAGTATTTGATAGGAAAATTGCTTCCATCGAACTTGACTCGAGCCTTTATTTACTTGCTTTTTCAGCTTTGGGTTATGTTGGATACAGTTTTTTAAAAAAGTGTACTCACAGCACGGGATAAGTGTATTTTGCTTCTTTGGGGTTATGTTTCTTGGAGAAGGTAAACCATCATCGGCAGGTGTTCCTAGTTAGAGATTTTCTAAGGGGTTTGTATCTGTCAAGGTCAAGGACAGGAGATGGCCAGCAGGAAATGGGGTGGATTTGTGTGCTTGTGCATGTGTTAGCTGTGACTGGCTCTGAAGGTTGGGAATTTACATTTCCCTTAACTTTTTGGTCAGGCTTCTGGGCATGTGAATATAAATTAAGGAGAAAGTTACAGTGTGCCAAGGAATTTCTGAGCTCCCCAGTTGTGTTCCTAACCCAGACTTTATTGCTCAATTCTGCCACCACTTGCAGTGGCTGATGGTCAGCTGATTAGACCAGTTCAGAATGGTAACCTAAGAGGTGAGGAAAAACTCTGAATAGTCACCCTGGGGTACTAAGTGATCAGTTAAGAAGGGTTCCATAGAGCAGGAGAATAATCATGAGAAGGACGACAAGTTGACCTTGTATCCAAACTTGTTATCTATGCTTTTGCTTTGTAGGTTGACTTTTCATCATACCACAGGGGGATCAGGGTGCGAAGTTGGGCAGAAGGGATACAACAAAGTAGCAGGGAAACACAAGCACAAGACCTTTTCAGTCCTGAGACTGAGTCTGCAAGGCAGTGGCACGTCTTTTGTTAAGTCCATAGCTTTTCTCGTGAACTGGTCACGTTGCTATGGGACAGAGCGGGCACGAGTGTCTACTCAGTCAAGATGCCAGCCAGCTCATCAGACATTCTTTCCTGCCTTCCTCATGTCCCTTTCTCCTCTCTTCTATTCACTCATCTAAATATTTGAGTGCCAAGGGGCACCTGAGTTGAGCCTCTGACTTCGGCTCAGGTCATGGTCTCGCAGCTCGTGAGTTCGAGCCCCGCGTCGGGCTCTGTGCTGACAGCTCGGAGCCTGGAGCCTGTTTCAGATTCTGTGTCTTCCCCTCTCTCTGCCCCTCCCCCGCTCATGCTCTGTCTCCCTCTGTCTCAAAAATAAATAAACATTAAAAAATAGGGGCGCCTGGGTGGCGCAGTCGGTTAAGCGTCCGACTTCAGCCAGGTCACGATCTCGCGGTCTGTGAGTTCGAGCCCCGTGTCAGGCTCTGGGCTGATGGTTCGGAGCCTGGAGCCTGTGTCCGATTCTGTGTCTCCCTCTCTCTCTGCCCCTCCCCCGTTCATGCTCTGTCTCTCTCTGTCCCAAAAATAAATAAAAACGTTGAAAAAAAAAATTAAAACATTAAAAAATAAACATTAAAAACATACATACACACGTATGTACATACTTGGGTGCCTGTTGTGCATTCAGCAGCATTCCAGGCTTGAGAGATGGAATCATCAGCATGACAACCCTGGCCACTACCTTTGTTGAACTTGCATGTGAGTCGGGGAGACAGATACCAAACAAAAAGACACACAGGTGCTTATGTTAGAGACCTAAAAGTAAGTTCTCTCAGGAAGTTGCGACGGCAGGACTGTCTGAGTGGAGGCAGGAACATAAGAATGAATGCGAGAATGAACGAATTAACTCTTTATTCGATGCTTTCCCTGTGCCAGGCTCTTGGCCAACTCTCAAGCCTGGGTGATTTAGGGATGCCATTACCATTAGTAGAAATGGCAGTTGAAGACATTAGGGGAAGACGATAGTGCATTCGGTTTTGAACAGGCTGGGTTGGAGCTGCCCCGTGGAGCGGTCCAGCAGGCAAATGCAAATAAGGGACTAAAACTCTCCTCCTCCACCTCCTGCCATAAAAAAAGTCCGTACCTACACAGACCTCCAAAAGGGGCCTGCCAGAGTACGGTTTGAACAGTCCCCCTGTAGCCTTATTTCCTTTTTTTCCAGGCAGACCAATTTTATTAGAGTAGCAGTGCTTTCAGAATATCCCGAGGTTTAGCATTTTCTGCTTAGTCACAGCTGTATTTGTATCTTCTCATTTTTAGGCAACATCGCGAGCGTTAATTAACTTTTAAATAGGGAGGTGGGGATATATGGTAATGCTATTGGGAGAAAACCAGTATCTCAGATCTAGGCCTTTTATAATCTCTGCACTTCAGTTCAAGCCACAAGATATATTTTTTTACTAATTAGACACATCCGATGTGAACGATGTGACTATCTTGCTTTCTGAAGTGTAGATCAGGTCAGCAAACCGTGGCCAATGGGCCGTAAGATCTTGGGGCAACTGCTCAGCTGTGCCATTGTAACTCCAGAGAAGCCAGAAACTATACGGAATCAAAGGAGTGTGGCTGTGTTTCAATTAACATTTTATTTATAAACTCATCATTTAAGGTGATTTTTTATTTCCGTGGAAAGTCAGAACTGCTGATGATCAGTGCTGGTAAAGTTACAGTGAAACATACATTCATATAGTTCTGGAAGTTTTTCTTTCTAATCGGCATACTTTTTGGTGAACTATGTGGGGATGTGTTCAACTACCATAAAAATACTCCTCTATTTTTGATCTCATAACACTATTTTTTTGGACTCAAACCTAGGAAACCATTCAAAAGAAGTATATATGTGTATGTATGTATGTATGTATGTATGTGTATGCGTATTTGTATGTATGTGTATATATTTATATGTGTATATATGTTTATATACATACAAAGATGTTTAGAGTGATTAAGAGTAGTGAAAAGTTGGGCAGAACTTCGGTGCCTTTGTAGCACATGACTCCTTAATTAAATTATCAGCTCAATGAGCAATCATTGAAAATGGTAGTTTTGAATACTTACAAACAGAGAAAAACAGCATATACACTGTTGTGTACTGACTGGTCACAACTGTGTGGACAAAGACTCACGTGCAATGAAAATAATAAAAATAGGGAAAGATGACAGGATCATGTTTTTATCTTACTTAGAAATTCTTATTTCATGATATATTATTGTTTTCAGTAATAAAAGAGGGAAAAAACTTTTTTTCTGACATGAAACTTACCTTGCTGTTTCCCTTGATAGAAGAGGGGAAAATCCATGCAGCATTATAGCCCTCACTCACTTTTACTTTATAAATGTCTTCTTTCTTGTTTCACCTGTGCCAAACAAAATGATTTGCAATTTTCTGCCTATTCAAAATATGTAGGAAACAGACTATCTTAAGGAGGCGATGTTCTGAAATTCGTTTTAGTTAATCAGAGAAGAAATCTATTTAGTTTTTTGGTTACATGTGACTAGATTATGTCTGATGGCTCTTGACCTTTATCTGATTTTAATTTTCTTCCGGTTGGAACAGAAGAACTCCATTCTCCTGGATATCTTTTTTTTTTTTTAAGTTTAAATTTTATATATCATTATATTTTGAATAGGTAGTTACTCAAATGGTTCAAAACCTAAAAAGGACCTAAGAATAAATAGTTTCAAGTCTCTCTCTTTCTCCTAAAGCCAACCAGCTCCTTCTCCCCAGAGGTACCCAGTGTTATCAATTCTTAGTTTTCTTTCTGTGCTGCCTAATACATATACAAGCAAATATGTGTTGATATTTTTTGTACAAATGGTAGCCTACTCTATATACTAGTCTGCACTTTGGTTTTAGTAAGCCTTGGTGATAACTGCTTATCAATATATAAGTCTCGGAGTAGACGATTTTTTTCCTAGATGACACCACAAGAACAAACAACCAAAGAAAAAATAGATATATTGGACCTCATCAAAGTTAAAAACTTTGATACTCCAAAAGGTTCCATCAAGAAAGTGGAAAGTGAAACTGCAGAATGTGAGAAAGTAGTTTCACATACTTGTCTCACAAGGTATTCGTGTCTAGAATATATGAATAACACTTACAACCATTAATTAAAGAGATACATAATCCAATATTTTTAAATGACAAAGGATGTGACTAGACATGTCTGCAAAGCAGGTCTACAAACGGCCAGTAAACACATGAAAAGATGTTGAACATCATTAGTCATCAGGAAGATGCAAATGAAAACCCCAGTGAGGTATCACTTCACACCCACTAGAATGACGATGATTAAAATCACAGTAACAAGTCCTGGGGAAGATGTGCAGACATGGGAACCCTCACGCGCTACCGGAGGGAATATAAAATGGTTCAGCCACTTTGGACAACACGGTGACGCTTCCTCAGGATTTTCAGTACCATATGACCCAGCAATTCCATACCCAAGAGAAATGAAAACTTCTACATGAATGTTCTTGGCAGCTTGATTCATAATAGCTGCTAAAAAAAAGGTTGGCAGAATGGGGAGGAGAAGACACAGAGTTTGTACAGGGGTGCAGAGTGTGTTTTGGGGAGATGACCAAAATATTCTAAAATTAGTTGTGAAAACAGTCACCTAGGGGAGGCTGGGTGGCTCTGTCGGTTACATGTCCGACTTCGGCTCAGGTCACCATCTCACAGTTCCTGAGTTCGAGCCCCGCGTCGGGCTCCGTGCTGACAGCCCGGAGCCTGGAGCCTGCTTGGGATTCTGTGTCTCCCTCTCTCTCTGCCCCTCCCCTGTGCACTCTGTCTCTCTCTCTCTCTGTCTCTCTTTCTCAAAATAAGTCAACGTTAAAAAAAAAATTAGAAACAAAACAAAACGGTTGCCTAACTGTGAATATACTAAAAACGATAAATTGTATGCTTTCAATGTGTGACTTCTATGACATGTGAATAATGTCTCAATAAAATTGTTCCCCCAACCTCTGCCAAAAAATAGGCCTCATTGTGGGCTCTTTACAACAGATAAAACTCTGTCCACCCAGGAAAAAAAAAAAGTCCCCCATGTGGCTCCACTATAGTTTATTTAACGGGTCCCCTTTTGATGGGAAATTCAGGTTGTTTCCAGTCTTTTGTCAGGATAAATGCTTTGTAACCTCTCATGTAGGTCACTTGATACTTGGGAAAGTAAAGGTGTGAATACAACATGTTTATAGACAGAATGTCTTTTAATAAGAGGTTGTAGGAGTGGCTCAGGGACAAAAGTGAGTGGTGACTCAGCGCCCCTGGGTAGCAAATTGGAGCTGCCTGCCGATGTGCTCCCGGCACTTTGAGGTCTTCATATTAAAATACATATTAGTCAGGCTTCTGTTTTTGTCACCGTAACTTTGTTTTTCCCAGGCTTATACGTGACACATTGCGTAACATGGCCGTAGCCGCCCAACTGATTTTTATACCAGGGCACTAGAAGGTTCTAAGACATCTGTTTGAGTTATACGTATTCAAATAAAAACACTTGCGTGATACCTTTTCCTCACCGGGTCTAAAGGACATTTGTAGCCCTTTATCATTCTAGGAAATCACGTTGCCACCGTCCGCATCCTCTTTTTTTCTGACATACGTCATTCAGAGGAGGAGTTTGTCCATTTGACCTCTGCTTTTCTCCCACAGACACAGAGAGGGACGAACTAGCTATCTGCCCCTGCCCACACCAAGCTGCCAAGTGAGGCCTTTGAACAAGCCTTGAGGGCATGAGCCACGTGTTCTCCATGATTAGAAGAACCTGTTCTACCAAGGACTTGCAGCCGTGAACTCTATGGTTTTTGCAGAAAAGGAACATGAGTCCTTTGCCCTGTGCTTATAACTTCACTTTTTTGTGTGTGCCATTACCATTCCATTTTGTGGACCGCTGAACTGATCAGGCCGGTTACTTTTCTTTCCCATTGTGAGGTCCAGGGCACTTACAGTGAAGTCAGTGTCTTTGACGTCTTGGTTAATTAGTGATTCGTCCAATAACTACTCACTAAGTTTCTTTTATATTTAGTACTTGGTTCTAGATGCTGCAATATGCGTAGAAAGAAATATATAATAAGGGGCTCCTGGGTGGCTGAGTCAGTTAAGCATTCGAACTTTAGCTCAGGTCATGATTTCGTGAGCTCAAGTGCTGACAGCTCAGAGCCTGGAGCCTGCTTCCAATTCTGTGTCTCCCTCTCTCCCTGCCCCTCCCCTGCTCGCGCTTTCTCTGTCTCTCTCTCAAAAATAAATAAACGTTAAAAAAATGAAAAAAAAAAAAGAAATATACAATAAAATTGTGTGTGTGTGTGTGTGTGTGTGTGTGTGTGTGTGTATACACACACATGGCTTTAGCCTCAGGGAGCCCACTGTTTTGAGATATAAGGCCCATATAATGAAAGAAAACCAGCCAGAAGAGTGACCCAAGTGAGGCCAAGCTGGCAACACAGAGCCCAGTGAGCCGGCCACTATAGTATTTCTTAAGTTGAATAGGGGCTGAGCTGTGGGGGCAACAGGTGAACATAATGGACAAGGGACAAATGTGGATACCCCTGGGACGAGTCGATGGTCAACTGGAATTTTGCTCCTCATCTTGATTGCTGGTTCTGTCTCTGCAGTGCTCCACCGGAACCTTGGATTATATCTTACAGCGCTGCCAGGTGGCTCTGCAGAATGTCCGTGACGGGGCAGACGGTGGTGATGCTTCTTTGAAATCCTTTGAGCCCGCGGTTCTGAAACAAGGAGAGGAAATCCACAATGAGGTGAGGACTTTCAGGAACCGGGAAGCTGCCTGCCAGCTAACAAGTTGATCTGCCGTAATTTCATATGGGTATAAGACCTGAAATTCTTCAGTGAGAGGTAAAGAATAGTTTATTACTTAACAACGATAGCAGCAGCCAGAGTATCAGCGGTTTTGTGCCACTTGTGCAAGCCTCTCTTTCCACGGGGCAGCACAGAGCAGGCCCGGTAACATAATGCACCTGCAAGGGTTCGGTTATAGGAGAAGAACAAAGGGAACCCGAATCTCTTATCATAGGCAGTAAGCATGGCTGACATTTGTTCCAAACAAGACACCGTCTTTATCCTCCAAGTCTGTTAGCATCCCTGCCCGTTGTTCTGGAGACGAGCTGTCTCTTCCAAGGCTGTTCTCTATACCAGCCATTCTTGCTGAGATAGAGGGAAGTCAGTATCTTGCTCACAAGGCGCACAGAAGCACAAGACCCATGAAGAATGGTCTTTCTGCAAGGACCAAAGGGAAGGGTGGGCGGACCCCAGGAGCAAGTGTCCGTACCTCGCTTTTTCTTTACAGAATGAGGTGTGGGTCTGCAGTCTGTGAGACCAGCAGCTCTGGATCCCACCAGCCAGTGTTTCACCAATTGTGCTGCTCTCAGGAACACCCTCTCAGCTTTTTGCTTTATCTTTGGACCGTGCGTATTGTTGTCTACTTAATACTTTTAAAAACTCGGCTCATTTTTATGTAAATAAATTTTCTTCGCAAATTTCTTTGCAAAGGAAGCTTTGTATTACCACTTTAAGAAGCGAGCCAGTATCACTAGCCAAAAGAAAAAGGAACCAGAGAGACCTCGCCAGTGTAAACAGAGCAGTGTTACTACCTTCCAGCAGATTCTCTCGCCGGGAGAAGGCTCTGAGCCTGAAGTCTCCATTATTCATGGGAAGCAGGGAGAGCAGCCTACAACTCCTGTGTTTTCTAACAGTCATTGAATTCGACGTTGAAAATGGATGAATTTTGTGGCGGGCAAATTAGATCTCAAAACAAAAAAAAAAACCTTAAAAGGAAAAAAGAGGGTCCCGAGTCATGGAGAATTGTTGAAGGTTATCACCAACCCGAGACTCTCTCTTTGTTCGGATTGGAAGGATCGGCGGAGAATTTGGAACACAAAAATGTTCTCTTTCGTCCTTCCAGCAAGTAATTACTACTGATTGCGTGCCTGGCACTCTTCTGTGTGCTTTAGGATGTAAAGTTTACGGTAGTTTACGAGAGTAAACTAGGCATCCTAGGCCAGGGAGAGGACAGATAATAAACTTAATATACCTGCTCATCATATAGTAGGTTCTTGAGATAACTAGAAAACATCCCCACTGAGAAGATGTGCTGTGAGCAGGGACTTGAAAGAGATGAGGAGGAAGCCACGTAGATATCTGGGGAACAGTATTTCGGGTGGAGGGACAAACTGCCACAAAGACTGTGAGGTAGGAAAATGCCTGGTGTTTCCAGACTAGGTAAGGGACAGTCTAGTTCAAATGGCAGGAGCAAGGCTGTGAGTTCGAGGACATGAGGTCACAGAGGTGGTTCTAGGGGCCTGGGGAATAGCAGATTGTATCAGTCCTTGGAGCTCTCCATGAGGACAACCACTTTTCTGTTTACTCAGAGGGAAGTAGGGAGCCACGGAGGGCTTTGGAGCAGAGGAGAAACCATGTCTGCTCCCACGAGGTTATACAGTGTCTTTAAAGAGATATTTAGGATCTTGCGAACTGCCCCATACCTTGTGAAACATTGCCACAATCTCTGGAACAAAAGGCAAAGAAATTCTTCCTTTCAAGGAAAGAATAACCACTTCTAATGCTAATAAGCTGCACTCAGGACTGACTTTCTTCCCTTCCCTGTACCTGATAAGTGCCCCATTTTCTCTCCTATCTGTCCTTAAGTAGAGACACTGCTGATAACTAGAACCTCAAGAAAGATAAGCATTTTATGGGCCCGGTGACCTCACTGAATTAGACTTGGGAGCAAAGTTATGTCTTCCTCCATATTTGCAGTAAAGAAATTCTGGTCTGTAGTAAAGAAATTCTGATTTTTTCCTTCTCTGCAAACCTTGCAATGTCAGGATTCAGGCCAGCCGAATGGGTGCTCTTTTCAACACTCAACATGAGTTATTCCCTGCGCCCCCCGCTCCCCCTCCATCTTGGTCTTCTGTGACTGGCCGAGATGCTTTGTTATCATCAACGGGTGGGGGAAATATGTAAAATCACACTGTTTATCTAACAGCAGAATATTGTCATCTGAGCCCAGTAGCTTCAGCAAGTGACTGGCTGCTTTTGACACTGTATACTTTAGTGAAGTGGGATAGACGTGTATCAGAAGCCTTAGCCCCTTGAAGCTAGTCTAGAAATCGAAGGCAGAGAGAGATCATGAATCTAAATATGGTGTGTGCTCACCTTGCCCAGCCCCCCAGTCTTTGATTCTTCAAGGCCACCTCCTTCATATGAATTCCATATGCCAAAGCACGTTATCATATACTGTTTTTTGGCCCTACGTGCTGGCCTGGGATCGAGCACTGACATGATCACTTTCTACCGTGTCCTGTTGTGAAACAATAGCATACGTGGTCCATGAACGTTCCCCCCAGGTTCTTTATTGTTTGATTTCCTCTATCTTAAAGGCCATGTGCCTTTGCTGCACCAATTATAGGATGAAGCCCTGGGTTTTATGGGTTGCAGGCCTTCAGGCTCTGTGGGTGTAGATGTGGCTTGTTTCCTTTAGATGGTTTCTAACTAAGCAATTTGGGAACTGTGGGGAATAGACCTGAGTACCTTTAGAAGTTATTTTTTTTCCCAACTAAAGATGCTTAGCAAAGGTTTTTGTTCACTGATAAGCAGAATCCTCCTGCATGTTATTATGCTGTTTCCCTTCTTAAAAATGGTTTGGTCTGGGGCACCTGGGTGGCTCAGTTGGTTAAGCGTCCGATTTCAGCTCAGGTCATGATCTCACGGTTCGTGAGTTCAAGCCGAGTTCAAGCCCCGCGTCGGGCTCTGTGCCGACAGCTCAGAGCCTGGAGCCTGCTTCGCATTCTGTGTCTCCCTCTCTCTCTTTGCGCATGTTCTGTCTCTCTGTCTCTCTCTCAAAAATAAATAAACATTAAAAAAAAATGGTTTGGTCTGGTCAGACCTGCATCTTCCTCGGAGTTCCTGGGAAAGAGCCTTTGTGGGGTAGCTCTTAGTAGATTGGACATTAGCATCTCTCCCTCATCTAACATCTTGCTCAGTGAAATAACTTATTTCAGGTGTTGTGGTGAGACATTACCCCAGCGGGCATGTTCACGCATCCCCTGAGGGACCTGCCTGAGCTGAGCTGGGACCAAATCAAGAGCCCCCCACTGACTTGGCAGAGAAAAGTAGATGACAGTTGCCTACCTGTGGAAGTGATGGAGGCGTTTACAATGAATGGTGAGGTAGCGTCTCGTAAGTCACGATTTTGAACTTTGCTGTTGAATGCCTGAGGTTTCAGACTTTTCCTAGACATTTTTAGGGGAAAAGTTTTTCTTGACTGATCTTCTCTGAGACCGTTCCAGGTACAGATTAGTTAAGAGGGTGATGAAGGACAGTTGTCCCAGCAGTCCCTGTTGTGAAACGGACACTATTGTGAGCATGTTTTCATTTTTCACTGATGATTGAGAAGGCCCTTCAGGAACCTGCAAGGCCTCTAGGTTGTCAGTAGGCCTTGGCTAATTGCTCATCTTTGTATTGTAGCTGCTCAAAAGATTGAATAATTGTGAATTTCCTTGAAGGGCCTGTCCAGAAGGTGGGAGTTTGGTGTCTAAGCATCGTGAGCTCTGAGAGAACCTCAAAAGAGTTGCTATGTGTTGTCTCCTTGACGCTCCCATCTCTGGGGATCTGCATCACCCGTGGAGTGTTCGCGGCCCCAAGGCAGCCATTACCCTCCTCAGGGTTTGTCTCTAGGTTCTGCTCTGATACTTCTGAGCTTCCCTGTGCCGGTGCGGGGAGCGGGGGGAGGGAGGGAACCCTGGGTGCACCCTGGAGAAGGAATGAAGACCCTACTCCTTTCATGCTTAGAACTTTATTGGTCAGTCACTACGGTTGACCTTTGATTGTTTTTTCAACCCCGGAAGCGATAAGACTTCCATTCTGTTCCGAGTCCTGACTCTTCAGCTTTCGTGGGGTATCCACCCTGCAGCTTTCTTTTCTTAACCCCGCAGTTGAGGGAGAAAAAAATAAAAATAACTTTTTCTTGTTTGTTTGTTTTTGTAACTCAAACTCTGAATCAAATGGCTGGAAGTATTGTATGCTTCCTTAAGTAATTTTAAGGAAGCAGCCAACGACGCCTGTTGGCAGTGGGGGAAATGGCGAGGGTGACATTTCTTTAAAATCCTGAATGTTTTTTTTTTTTTTTTTGCCCACAACATTGAAATGAAAAAGTCAGGTTATGGAGCCGAATAAAATACATGGCAGTGGATTTGATGCCCAGAAAGATTGTATCTCGTGGGAAGTACTTCAACTCATGAATAAACCTCTGCCGGGAGTAAGTGCTCAGCGTTGAACTTTACTGACTGGCCTCTCTGGAAGGGGGGTGGCCATGAATTGACATGGATGTTAAAACTTTTCTTGCTAAGAAAATTTTATCACGTCGTGAGATCCTTGGGGACAATAAGTTGTAGGCCTTGTGCAGTTTGCTTTCTTAGCATCTGGCAAGTGCCTGGCATATAGTAGCCCATTCATTATTAACTCACTAGTCCTCACTCTAAATCTATGTGGTTATTATGTGATTGTCTTTATTTTACAGGTGACATAGCCATTTGGTACTGGAGCCCAAGTTTGAACTGGCTCCAGGGCCCTTATGCTTTTTTTTATAAATTTTTAAAAAGTTTATTTATGTAATATTTTTTGAGAGAGAGAGAGAGAGAGTGAGCAGAGTAGAGGCAGAGAGAGAGGGAAAGAGAGAGAATCCCAAGCAGGCCCCACGCTGTCCGCGCAGAGCCCGGCGCAGGGCTCAAACAAACCATGAGATCATGACCTGAGCTCGAATCAAGAGTTGGACACTTAACCAACTGAGCCACCAGGCGCCCCGGTTCCTTATTCTTAATCATGGCACCGTCTGCTTCAACTGATAGCTGGGCATCTAAGGAGGAAGCTGAAGTCTTGATTTATTAAAATGGATGGGGTCCTCCTTTGCATTCTCGTCTCATAGCAGAGTCTCCAGGTATGCCCCTCTCCTTCCTTCTGCGGCTTTAATTTACTGAAATCTAGACCCTAGTGTACCCCAGTAGGTTGAATAAACTAATTACATATGCTGATCTGTTTTATTTTTATTTCTTGGGATACCACGATTGCCAGGGCTTATAAGTTTTGTCTTCATCAATGAAAATAACCAGCCCCCAGATAAGAAAACCTTTTCAAATCTTTGCAGCTTGCCCTGACATAGGGCGTGATGCTTTGCTAATAGGCTGTTCCCATAATGGGAACCAATTTCACACTAAATCTATTAAATAGAACTCTTCTTGTAGTGAGTAATGTGAAACCTGCATCTTCAGAGAAGTTGAACTACCCTGTGTTCGCTCTCCTCTCAAAGCAGTGTGGTTTACTGCTGTTACCAACTGTCTCTAAATACCACAGATAAGTTTCGGCAGCTATTGTCTTAATATTGTCCACATTCCTTTTTTTTTTTTTTTCTGTTTAAACAGCTTTAACTGAAATCAGTTCTACATATCAAACAAACATTTAGTTAATGTAAACTGAAACCCTTTCATATGACTGGGTGTTCTCAGGTTAGTTATTTGAGCCATTTTCACCATTGGTAAATCTTCACAAGTTGCTTTTGTTTGCCTCGCGAAAGTTCAATATGGATAAATACAGAAATTCTTTGTGGTAACAGGTAAAGGTTGTACTAGTTGGACTGTCTAGGGAACACGATTACCGTAGCAAAAGTCAGACGACCCAACATTAACCTCTAAGCTGTGAAAACTCAACATTTCTTTAGAGAGCAGAGGTCAGAAGAGTTGTGGGGATGAATAGAGTTGTACGTTGACAGTAAAATTTGATTAAAAAAAAATTTTGTTAACGTTTATTTATTTTTGAGACAGAGAGAGACAGAGCATGAACGGGGGAGGGGCCGAGAGAGAGGGAGACACAGAATCCGAAACAGGCTCCAGGCTCGGAGCTGTCAGCACAGAGCCCGACGCAGGGCTGGAACTCACAGACCGCGAGATCATGACCTGAACCGAAGTCGGACGCCCAACCGACTGAGCCACCCAGGTGCCCCTGTAAAATTTGATTTTTCAAGGTGAAGATGAGTTTTAGAAGATTTGGAAAGTGGATAAAAAACAATTTCTTACCCTTCCAAAGCTTTACTCAGCCTCTCCTCTGCATACATTGGGGTTATTTCATTTGCAAGGGACAAAAAAAACCTCAACCTGAATTGGCTTAAGTATAAAAGGCTTCTGGGACTCCTGGGTGGCTCAGTTGGTTAGGTATCCGACTTCAGCTTAGGTCACGATCTCGCGGTTTGTGAGTTCGAGCCCTGCGTTGCGCTCTGTGCTGACAGCTGAGAGCCTGGAATCTGCTTCTGATTCTGTGTCTCCCCTTCTCTCTGCCCCTCCCCTGCTTGCTCTCTCTCTCTCTCTCTCTCTCTCTCTCTCTCTCCCTCTCCCTCTCCATCTGTCTCTTTCTCTCTCAAAAATAATAAATAAGCCTTAAAGAAAATGTAAATAGGTTTAAAAAATAAATAAATAAATAAAAGACTTCAGAAATAGCTTGATCAAGAGCCAGGTGGTATCACCAGCACCTGTTTTTTATCTTTTTATCTTGCAGTTGCTTCCTACTGGGTTGTCTCCATTTTTCCCATTTGGTGGTGACATGGATATAGAATGCTTTTCCTGAATCTTCTCATGGGATCTAGACTTAACTGTGATTGAACATACCGCGATTGTCTCCATACCCAGTTCTGTGACTAGAGAAATATGGGGGGGCTGATTGGCTGATACTTGGGCCACACACTGCATCCCTGGTGTTGGGGCTGGAGATCTACCCAGACCACGTGGACTGAGACTGGGGAAGGGGGTCGGTTACCAAGTAAATAGTGAGGTTTTGCTAGAATAGAAGGAGGAATGCTAAGGAGGCAAATAATAAACATATAGGTTCATAGGAAGGAAAAGCAATTGTTAATGCCTTCACTGTTCTTTCTACCTATTGACATGTGCCCTGACTTGAAAAGTAACAATTTGGCTGTAGGTTTAATGGATGCCCCATAATTAACTTTGCATTGTTCAGTTATAAGGGCTAGGACTCTCACCAGCTCCTCCTGGCCCATGGTAAATTCTGTATTTATTTTAAATCTAAGAAATCTTGAAATTGGCTGTCTCTTAGTATATGTCTGTTTTGCTCAAAATATCAGTCTTTAATAAAGATGTTTAATAAAGACATGTTTTGATTCTATCTTCCCTGTCCCACATTGCGCAGGCTGCTGTATACTTCAGGATCTCAGTATTTGTGTTTTGTCTTGCCTTTTTGTAAAATTTATTTATTTATTTATTTATTTATTTATTTATTTATTTAGAGAGGTAGAGGGTGCTAGTGAACCAGGGGCAGAGAGAGATTGAGAGAGAGAGAGAGAGAGAGAGAGAGAGAATCCCACAGGGGCGGGGAGGGGTGGGAGAGAGAGAAATGGGGCTCACCCAGGGCTCGAGCTCACCCCGATGTGGGACCCAAACTCACGAACCATGAGATCATGACCTGAGCTGAAGTCCGACGCTTAACTGACTGAGCCACCCAGGAGCCCCTTACGACCGCTTTTCCCTTGGCTTTGCAGAAATGCTCTGGAGACTCCCCAAGTTCTACTGGAAACCAGTTAGGCTGAGCTTTTCTCACCCTGTGGCAATTAAGTTACTGGAGGAGAATCGGGTGACAGTGTTGTCCTTGATTGCCCCTTATGAAGGCATTGTAACAACTGCCTTCTCTTTATGGCCCACAGGTTGAGTTCGAGTGGCTGAGACAGTTTTGGTTTCAAGGCAACCGATACAGAAAATGCAGTGATTGGTGGTGTCAGCCCATGGCCCAACTGGAGGAACTGTGGAAGAAGATGGAAGGTGTGGTAAGTACCTGAGGTCCGGGGCCACATTTTCTGGGACGCCGGGCTGTGTGACCCCTCTGCTGCCTCATTTGCATAGGCAAATACATAATTCATTATTCCAAATTATTGGGTTAGGTAACTGTTCGCCAGGAACAGCCAGGATTTTGCCAGGACAAGCTCACTTGAGTTCAGTGGGCGTTTTCTTGAGTATTTCCCACATATAAGGCGCCATGCTGGACGCATGGTAGGAAGTGACGAGGAGGGAACCACGATGGAACGGTAAGATCTAAAATGCCTTTGCATTTTTAGATGCACCGGGCACTGTTCTAAGGGCTTTCCCTGTATTAACTTCTAAAGTTCGTACAGCAGCCCTACGAGGTGTAGAAACCCTTATGAGCCTTAATTTATAGATGTGAAAACTGAGACATTGAGAAATTAGGTGCCTCGCCCAAGGTCACAGAGTAAGCAGCAGAGCAAGGTGGAGACCCTGGCAGTCTGGCTCTGTAGCTTAACTGCTGCATTCAGTTTAACAAGGAGAGAGACATGAATATAGCCAGGTGTTACATTAGCTAAAATGAAAGCCTGTGATAGAGATTAAAAAAAAAAAAAAAAAAAAAATCACAGGCCAGAGGAGGGAGTATTAAATTCAGGCCACTGGACCAGGACTGTTGTGAAACAGCAGATGTTGCCTTTGGGGACTTTGGATGGGGAGGCGTAGGGTCAGATAGGGCATTGGGAGAGGAGCATTAGGCTCCAGGAACTGTACAAACGAGACTGGAAATGGGGCAGTCCAGCGCGGCCAGGGCAAGGGATCGGGGGGTGGAGTCAGAAGCATAGCTGGAAGGCAAAATTGAGGCCTCTTGCCAGTTTTGAATTAAGTCTCAATTTAAAGAATAGCAGTAATGGCAGACCCTTATTTGATACTTATTAAGGACCAGGCACTATTCTGAATGTTTTATGTATAACTTATGTAACTTTTACGGCAACCCCATAAAGTAGGTATGATGGTTCTCCATTTCATAAACCAGGAGACTGAGCCACAAAAGGTTTCCATAACTTCCTCAAGATCACACGGCTCATAAGCGGGGGAACGGGGATTTGAACCCAGGAAGGCTGGCTCTAGGGTCACGCCCTTCACTGCCTCGCTGCTCTGCCTCCAGACCGTTGAACTTGAAATGTAGTGGAAAAGTGGTAAAAGCCTGCTGCACCCTGGAGGTGGTGCCCGCACAGACTCAGACTTGTTCTGGAAACAAGGATCCGATCTGCGCAAGTGGGGAGCTGTGGCCAACCTCTGTTATAAAACCGAGGTTTTATAATGAAAATACCAAGTCACCACCCTGGAGGGGTCTTAGTTTGAAAGTCCAGGTCGGAATCTGGACCCTAGCTTTCCAGACATCTCTTCAGATGTTTAAATCATGCCTTTCGATGGATCTGTGCCTGAGGAAGGAATGTTAATAATCCTCCTTTTATTGTACTAAGGGTATCACAAAAATGGATTCCGCCAAAGACCTGAACCTCAGTATAAAACCGAGCATTGTAAAACTGAGTTGGAAGTAATGAAAAGTCCATGCCTAAATCTCCTTAGTTCTATTCCTAAAATTAGCCTGTGTGGAGCATGCTACATTTTTATGGAATGTATATATAAAGGCAACTTCATTTACAGGGCATATTTTTTTTACGATGTTCTTCTCGGCTTGTCCATTTACATATGAGTTGGAAGAACCTCTTTATTTACCAGACTTTGAGTCTAAGACATCAGGTGGACTTTGGGATTGTAACTTGACGACTCCACGTATTAGAATTGGCAAATTAATGAGAAAAGAACTCACTGATTTTGTAAAATAAATAAATACGTCACTAAATAAAAATTTATTTTTGCACCACTTTTGTTCAAGGGTTTTTTGGTTTTTGTTTTTTTTGTCTCTTAAAGAGAAGTCTTCGGTATTGTGAGCTTACGGATCATATTCATTATGAATTCATTTAAAAGATTTAGTTGTCATTTCTTTTTTAATCGGACCACGGCACATCAGTTAGAAGGAATATCTTCTGTTTACTTTATAACTCTTGTGTAAAAAATACCCAGAAGAAGAGCAGTCTTGGGAATTCTCCAGAGCGAGCTTCCTTGCAGTTGGTGTGGCATTACTGAGTGTTCCGAGTGAAATCAATGGTCCCAGTGTCTCTCCTCAGCAAGCCTCAGGGTGATCATTATCAGCAGAGTGGAGGTTTGGGCCAACATAAAAGGGATGATCCTTCTAAATTAAATTTAAGCATGGCTCCAAGCCTCTTTAAATGACTTTTAACAAATTCATAATAATTTATTTTTGCTATTGGAAGAGACAGAAGACCATAGTCATTGGGCAAGCCTATGGTTCTGTGGCTCTGTTAGCTCAGTGCCATCTGGTATTTGTGAACTGGCCCGGCCAGTTCAATTCCTGCTTTGTACCAGCCCACCTCATATGTTTGCACTTGCAAGCAGTAGGGGGCAATGTTGAGCTACCTGTTTGAGGCCTCAAGATGCTGGCCTTTCAGGAAAATGCATACAAATGTACCATTAACTGTCAAGAATTATCCCTGTTGCTTCAAGTTAGCTGTAATCTCCAAGATTCCATAACACAGGAAATCAGTTGTGGGTTAACAAATTCAACAGCAATTTAACATAAAAAGTGCAGTGTTTGGTGCACATTTGGATTCTATAGAATTAGACTAATCTGAACAGCGTTTCTGAATGTACTCCCTTTGCTTCCAGGGAATGTATTACTCAAAATCGTTATCCTTCTCGACAAATGATTCTTCTTTATCTCTGTGCTTTTTTAAAATGGTAAAAGCATGTGTGTGTGTTGTGGAAAGGCTTCTCTAATTAGTGCATTTTGTCTGTTCTGCCCCGTAGCGTGGGTCTCTTTCGGTGAAAACAAAACAAAACAAAACAAAAACCCCAGGCGATCCGCACATTACTTTTCACCTTTTGCTTATGAGTAAAGCAGCCTTGGACGGCCCTCGTACCAGGACTTGTGTTGTGATTTCTCTCTGTCTCTGTGTTGCCTTTTTTCTTTTTTCTCCCCCCACTTTGTGGTTGGGACGTGTAGTCTCAGGTTGGATGCAGAAGAACGGAAAATGCGCTTTGAAATCGCCTTTCTTCCATTAATGGTAATTGCTTCACATGTCATAACCAGTCGCATATTTCAAAAAGTTTAGTCCACTGCCTCTGAAACTCCTCCAGCCTTTGCTTCCCATTCCCTGTCCCAGCAAGCACTGTTTTTATCACACTGTTTATTCTTGCCATTTCTCTCCCCGAGGATAGTTTTACCCTGTGCTTACTCTTGTGATGTAAATGTTAAACCTTATATTTGAATGGCATTCTGATAAAATATCATATTTTCCCTGAGTATTACCTCATGAATTTATGAGCCATTGAGCCCGAAGCAACACAACCCTTTCTTACAACCCAAGAAGTTAGCCTTGCCTTTTCTCTCTTCTTTGCTCCCTCTTCAGGAAGGCACTATGATGCCAGAACACTGTTCAGATGTGTGCGTTTTATTTTATTTTATTTTCTCCGGCCAGCCCACCACCTCACAACCAAGATTAGCGTCTTAGGAGGAGACTCTCCAGGATAAGAGAGAGTTACCATTTGAAAGAAACCGTACAAGCTTTGCTTTCTGGGTAAAGAGAAATATGAAAAGCCGAAGTCTCCCGTGAGGTGAGGAAGTCTTGCTGTAGCCAGAGATCCAACGGATAGGCCATGTGTCTCTCAGGGTCTGGTATCGCGCTTTGCAAAACTGACATTTATTTTACCCATAAAAACGTTTTAACACCATCAAATTCACAATGAGACGGAAAAGAATGCTAGGTGCGATGGCCTCTTAAATTGACGACATTTATTCATTTCCTTTTGACCTTAAAAAACAAAAGGTCAATTTAGTGTAATCCGATGGAAATATTCTAGGATGATTTCCGGAGTCGACATTTTCGGAAGTACTGATGATTGATATACTGGAGAGAAATTTCTTCATGCTTTTCCAGGTCCTGATCATCTTGAATGTTTTGAATTGCATTTCGTGTCTTGACAGTTCTTGCTGGGGACCACAGTGCATTTATATGGCAGTTGGCCTTAATAACCTTTATTGACTTTAGTGGGTAGGAGCCAAGATGGGATCATTTTAATATATCCGTTTTGAAACGGTGTAAAACACAACATGTAATTATGTTAGGTAAGCTATAGGTAACTTAAATTCTACCCATTTGCGTTAAAATTTTGGCACAGGAGAGCAGAGAGATGTGGAAAGTGAGTAGGTGTTTTATTTAATTCTGTTACCAGTTTCTTGTTGTTGAAGTCTTAAGAGAGGAAATGGACTTACGGACGTAAAGGTTGTCCTTTACAAGTCAGTTATAATAGTTTAATTTCAAGATGAGTCACATGTTTTTCCTTGTCATTTTGGCCTGTGTAAACCATCTGGGAGAGTTCATGCCAGGTGGCTGTCCACTGCTGTCTGGTGGAGCCTTTCTTGGTGTAGGTGACACAGTCATAGGCAGTGATTGAGCTGAAGAGCAGTTTTTTTGTTGTTGTTGTTTTTGGAGAGATTAATGACCCTATCATCACAGTGTGTTAGATTAAATTCTTTGTAGCTGAGTAGAGGAACGAGGCTGCTTTCTCACATGCTGAAATTATACTGAGTGTACCGGTATTTGCTATTCTATTACAGTTCCATTAGCTAAGTTCATTTTAAACTATCTTCTAGGATTAAAGATTTTGGGGGGTATGAGGAAGAAAGCGATATAAATGTTAACTTTTTGTCCTTGTTGATAGTGAAGTCACCAACTCCTATTTATATACGTGTGTGTGTGTGTGTGTGTGTGTGTGTGTGTGTGTATCCCTTATGCCGTTGATGTATATACTAAATTACATTTGCAAACATCACCCTGTCTTCCATTTTTCAGCATTAGCATTTCTGATCTAGGAGCAGAGTATATTATAGTAATTTAGGAATTGGTAGGAGACGTCTGGTGGTTTTAAATGAAAATTTAAGTTCCCTTCTCCCCTTTTGGACTGGTACAGTGCTGAGTGGCTCAGAATAAGCACAGATTGGAAGCAGGTAAACAGTCACAAGCACCCAGTAATTCAAATTATGTACACAGCCACTGAGTTTGGGGACCCCTGTGTTTATGTGGCTTTGGAAATTTGGGGAAAAAAGAGAAAGAAAAGGCACTTTTCAGCTACAGGGGCTAAAAGTCCATGGCTCACATTTTTTATTATCTTAAAGGTGCGCATTGAAGATTGGTTCTTTCCACTCTCCTCTCTCCCCACCCACCCACTGCTATTCCCCACAGCTGTATTGTTCTATTAAGAGTGAAATATCTGAGGGGAAATTGTACGTGTAATTCAGCAATGAATTTCTAACAGGTTTTGGTTCCTTCTTTGATTGCCTTCTAAATTTCTCACAGAGTTTTCCAGTTTTTCCCTCAGTTGCTGCAGACTTAGTAATGAATTAAAAAAAAAAAAAAGCATTGTGTCTCCTGTCTTTTTGGGAAAAAAATTTACAATTCCAAGAGAATTCAGGCTTAAGCTTGAGAAACAGAATGTGCATCGAAAGCACAAAGGAGTATGTTTATGATTCTCTTTGAAGTGTTTTTGCAAGTGGATAAGGAAAATTTTAGAAACCGTCTGATAGTGTTCAGGGTAAATACTTAAACCCCTTTAGAGAATTTCACACACAGATACTGTGCAGCAGAAAAAAGGGATACTTATGTTTCTTAAAGCTGCTACAGCCTACAGCTTTGTACTTAAAGACAGAGGTGTTGAATAGAATTCTACTGAGGATACATCCAGTGACAATATCTCCAGGAACATCAGAGCGAACCAGTGGGTAGGACTTTCTGTTTTTAACCCTTACATGAGCTGTGTGAGACTTGAGCTCTATTGGCACCAAGTACTAGGATGTGCCTGTTACATCCCCGGCATGTTAAGAGGATGGCTCAGGTGCCTCTGCTCTGCACACAATAGGAACAAGGCGAAAAGCACCGAACATGGTGAGACACAGTGACGGGAGCCTGGAAATTCCAAGTGAAAGGCTTGCCATTTCTCTTAACTCTTGTTAGCGTGTGCAGAGAAAAACTGGAATAAACAACCAAGGTTGCTGTTTTAGCCTTGATTTGATTCCATAGGCTTTAGCTCCATTTCGCTAGCCTGTGTTAGATCTACACACACACACACAGACACACGTCAGCGCACGCACACATGCACCTTTCACACGTGTTCTATTTTCTTTCCGATAGACAAATGGGGTTGTTTTAAATAATTTTAGCGACACTAGGATTCAGATTGATGTGTGAAGATCCTGCTACTTTACCCTGGGGTGCTATTGTAGCCTTGGCTGCTGGAATTTATTTTGGATTCCTTCGACTAGGAGCCCATCACAGCATTTCAGATGTGAATCGGAACGCCTGGTGTCAGATGGGAGTGTCAGTAATTTCCGTTTTGGTTTGTTTTTTCCTGGAAGAGATATGGCATAAAATAATTGTGTACCTTATTTGCTCTAGTCCTTTTGGCCGGGGGTGAGGTGGGGAGGGGGGCATTACCGTCAGCTCTAGCCTGTCCTTTATCTTATTATAAATACCTTTGAGATATTCCAGAAGAATCTTTGTCTAGAAGGAAGTTATGTTAGAAACAAATCAGCAAACCTACAGTTTTGAAAGAAAGGCAAGATTTCCGAAGGATGTGTGCCAGCTGTTGGGAATATTCTCAAGATTATAGGATCTCTTTTTCCCCCCAGGTTGGTTCGTGAATGGTCCCTAAAACTGTTAACCCTCTGAAGAAAATTATTACGATGACCAAATGAAAAAGTCGGTAACATATAAAATACTGCACACACGCAAGGCATCACCAAAGTAGTGATTTTAGAAGGAAGCGTAGACAGTCCTCAGTTTAGGAGCCCTTACTTAGAGGTCATTTGACTGAGTTCCCCTTAGTGACACACTCTCTTCCTTTTCCTCATTTCCCTTCCTTTACAACCCGGGTCAGTCTTGGAGGTAGAGGAACTCAATGAATTGAAGCTCAGTGCTACTCTGGTAATGTTTCTACCCCACTGTGGGCTAAATACTTTGGGAAGCCGGGCTGGGAATCTTTCCATATTTTGCAAAAATGTCTCTATGGAGAAATGTGCTCCCAGTGCCAAAATCTGACTTACCAGAGAGCTCTGGGAACACATTAAGTCAGCTCTTCCGTGCATTAAGGGTAACATAACCATGATCCTGCTCTCTTTTTGTTGACATCTGCAAAAGAATGACCTTTTTTTTTTTTTAAACCAAGGGAAACTTGATACGTTGCCCTTTCAGTATTCCTGAAAGTATCTCTGTGATCATTTGGAGATGATGTTTTTAACACCATCGTTCCCCTAACACGTAAATTATGATGGACTTTTTTTGTATTTCCTCTACATGATCTCAGCCCATCTGGAACCACCTGTGACAATCTCATTTGTAAATGTTTCCTTGATGTGTATAAAAATCTCAGATAACATCCACCTTGTTTTGGACTGATTGACAAAATTAGCCTTCAAATAAAAATCTGGAGTATTATGGAAATATTCAAAATTAATTTCTACTGTTACAGGCATATCTGCTCTGCTATGAGGACTTGGAACAGGTGGTAGGCTGATATTACACATCCCTTTACTTTAAGTATTATTAATTTAAATGTGCAATTATGAAATACCCAGAATTATGCATCAGATCTCTAACAGATGTTGGGGGATTAAGAGGGCTTGTATTTTATTTAATGTCATCAACTTTTCATGCAGTTAACAGTGAATTTTTTAACGGATGGGGTTGACGGGATGTTCCAATGTCTGCAGTAGGGTCTCCTGTCTTGGAGACCTGAACAGTAGTTGGGCAAGGGGGGCTGTGTTTAGCTGTCTAGTAATAATGTCTCAAATTTAACATACCTCAGGCCAAACTATTGATTCCCATAACCCCCCAGCCTTTCTCCCAGTATCACACAGGGCAGTAATTTGCACTGTCCAGTCGCTCAGCCTATAACCTTGGGGTTCTTTTGGCTTATCTCTTGATTTATCGGCGAATCCTGTTAACTCTGTTTTCTAGATATTCATGATCTGGCCACCTTTCACCATCCCCTGTGCTGCTGCCTTGATGAGAACCACCATCATTTATAGAAATAGTCTCTCTGCTATTACCACCCTATGTCCATCCCTGTCAGAGTGTTCCTTTAAGATACAAAGTCTGGTGTTTCACTCCCCCGGCCCAAACTCACTATCAAGTGCAGATATCCAGCTTCCTTGCATCGGGGCCCAGTGCCCTGCAGGGTCTGTCCACCCCCACCCCGTACATTATTTCCCCTCCGTCCCAGTCCTCCACTTGCCTTCTTACTGTCTTCAGGAACACGCCCAGCCTCCTCCTGCATCATGGTCTTTGCATTCGCCGTTGCCTCTGTCTGGAATATTCTGCCCTCTGTTAATTTGCATGACTCACTTCCTCCCTCCATTCCCGTCTCTCTGCTCATGTCACTCCTTGGAGAGAGCTTCTTACGATAGGGAATGCCTTGCCCGATTCCACCTTGCTTCCCATCGCTTCCTACCATCTGCCAGGATACTTGTTTGTTATCTGCTTCTACCTAATATGGTCCCTGGGAGAGAAGGACTTTGTTTTATCCGCTGTAATGTCTCCAACTCTTACAACAGTGTCTGGTGCAGCGTAGGTCCCCGACACTTACTCGTTGAAGAAATGAATCGATGTTAGGTCCACATGTGAGTCCAGCCATTTCCTCACGCCCACGGGAAGCAGCATAGTCTTTAATCAATCCCTTTTAACTCTGTACATTTCCCTAAAATATTAGGTCCTGCTTCGTAGGAATATTCTGGGGGGGGGGGGTCAGTTTTATTTTTAAACAAATGTAACCCTCCCAACAATACCCCCAAACGCCTTTAACATTTAAAAAATAATAATATCGACGGGGCGCCTGGGTGGCGCAGTCGGTTAAGCGTCCGACTTCAGCCAGGGCAGGATCTCGCGGTCTGTGAGTTCGAGCCCCGCGTCAGGCTCTGGGCTGATGGCTCAGAGCCTGGAGCCCGTTTCCGATTCTGTGTCTCCCTCTCTCTCTGCCCCTCCCCCGTTCATGCTCTGTCTCTCTCTGTCCCCAAAATAAATAAACGTTGAAAAAAAAATTAAAAAAAAAATAATAATAATATCGAGAGTACAGAGGACACATGAGAATGTCCTGTTTTATGCCTTTGGCATTTACACGGAGAAGACCGAGCGGCCGCTGGCAGACAACTTACGCTAATATGAAGGAAAAAAATGTTTTAAGCGTGAGACGTAAGTAGGTTATTAGCAACACTGCTCCCAGAGCTTAGAATTGTGGTGTTTTGTCTCGCTCGTCGGCATCCCTGATATTTTAGATTTCCCTCTTCTTGGAAAACTTAATAGAGTCAAACTGTCAAGAAATTAAATGAGTTCTCCCACAAAGCTTGGACTTTTTATTACCAATTTCCAAAAGTTATATAGGGAAAGCAGTATGTGCCGGACAGGTTTTGGGCACAGAACTAGGGAAATCTCTGAGGAGTAAACTGACTTCCGCTAGACAAGCTGAAAACTGATTAAAATATTTATCATCCTTTGGGTATGCAACAGCTTTTGATGATGGAAGGCATATTAATATTCATCTTTGCTGCTTGTCTACACTTCAGACGGATCCCAGGAAAGGATGTTCAGATGACCAGTTTTCTTTCCTCACCAGGAGTCCTTGAGACCCAGTACAACTTGGAACCGAGAAATGCCTTGTGATGTGATTGAGTGAGCTTTTCCTCTGGGGGCTGGGGATGGGGGAATCCAAACCAGGAGAGACCTTTGGGCTGGAAAGCTTTAAAGGATTACTGCTTTCTCGCAGGAAGTCTTTTGCTGGAACAAAAGGAAAAGTTTGGTCGTAATTTCACAAGCAGGAGAACTGCTGTCGCTGAGTCCAGGAGGCAGAGCCTGGCCCTTGGGGTGAAGTGGGGGGATCGGAACCTTACACAGGATTTCGGTGTGGATGCCACTGGGGGCTGAAGATTTTCCCTCTCTTTTCTCCTACGACTGTGAAGAGAGAAGGAGAGAAATAGGTAGTGTTCGCTGTTGAGCCCAAGGTCTTCTGACTGGTTGCTCTGGAGTGTTCTGCCTGTCTCTTGTCTTGAGACAGAGTAAATATATATGGTATCCGCATAGCTAGGCCTAACTAGCATAGGATGGCCTGCTGTGGTTCTCAGGATCGGTCTTTAAAAGTTTTTTTCCGGGGCACCTGGTTGGCCCAGTCAGTTAAGTGTCTGACTTCAGCTCAGGTCATGATCTCTCAGGTCCGTGAGCTCGAGCCCCGCATTGGGCTCTGTGCCGACAGCTTGGAGCCTGGAGCCTGCTTTGGATTCTGGGTCTCCCTCTCTCTCTCTGCCCCTCCCACCCCCCCCCAAAAAACAAATACGCATTAAAAAAATTTTTTTTAGGTTTTTTTTTCCTTTGACGGGAGAAAGAATCCGGCTTAATTCGTTTAGTTAGTTAAGCAGTGTTGTTTTCTGTCTAGATTAGAATAGCCTTGATTACATTTTGGGTGGGGGTGCAAGTAAGACCTCTGAAAGAAACTGACCCCTTTATTGAGCGGTCTGCAAAACCTGGAAATTGAGTAGAATGTTCTCATAAAAAAGGGTATGGTGTTAAGACCCTTACTTTCTATCTTTTAAATCTGAAACGTCAGAATCTGCCCCTTTCTCATTTTTGTTTTTATCATTCCACACTGAGACATTTCTATGGGCTATACCCTATTATTCTATTGGCTGTACCAAATATTTGGACAGCAATTATATCTGCAACCTATTTCAATAGAGTGGCATCAGGAAAGAAATTTCCATTCTTCATTCTAGTCATTTCCTCATTCGCCTGCTCCACTTTGTGCAGATAAGTGTGAAGTTCTACAAAAAGCCAGGACTTCTGTCTCCCAGGTTGATAAAGCACAAGGCTGTAAGTAATTCAGAGGAAGCAAAATCAAAGGGGAGAGTGGATTCCGATGTAGGCCTTCGGGAATACGAAGGGTTTTGATAGATGGAGATGGTTGGAGGATATTCAGAGATGCGAGAAGCAGAGACATTGTAGTGGGAAAACACAACATCTGCTCCCAAACTTGATTAGACTGGATGGAGAGTGGTCCGTGTGAGTCCAGTAGCGAGAGATCAGATTAGGAAGATTAGCAAGGACCCGTTTCTAATGCATTTCTTTGCAAGATACGGGGCCTTCCCCCTTTCATGATGCCTTCCTGTCATAGTCCTGGAAGGCCAGTCGTAATCACGTGCAACTAAAAATAGAAAGAAAACTATTTTATCATCTTCATTGGCAAAGGGGACACAAGTCAAAATTCGGTTATTTGCACTAATGTCAAGACCCGTCTGCATCCCGAGGACAGGAAATAAGCAACTCTGCGCGTTTGCACAAGACCTTGCAGAAGACCTCATTACAGACGAGTGGATGTTTGCCCATCAAGCTCTTTGTTTCTCACAAACGGAACACCAGCCAAATAATTTTGGATTTCCGTCAGGGGCTGATTCTCCCCACGGGCGAACCATTTAAGATTCTCTTCCGTTTCGGAACCTTAGGTACATCTCATTTTATTACTCTTATTATCACGATCATTATCATCATTATTATTATTTTTGGTACGGGAATTGTATTCTGGAGGAAATGACAACTCCACTGTCTCTTGTAGAGGCGGCAGTTTTGAGGACTGAAATACGTGCATGAAAGTATTTTGAAATACAGCCAAAGTGTCATTCATGAGTTATTCGATTTGGTGCAGGATAGCGGGTGTGGTAATCTATCATTTCCACTGCTGAACTAGACTAGTTACTTTCCCACGCATATCTCCCCATTCTTTGGCTAATGGCCCCACATTAGTGCTTGGACACTCCATGCTGTCCCCTCTTCGCCACCGCGTTTTGGCACGTCGGCCACACCACTTGAAACACTGAGTAAATGTTCGGAACGTAAACGGTGGCTGTTCACTCGGGTCTCTCCCACCTTCATGTATAGATTTCCGCTGGACCCTCATTCTTTCCCTCTCTGTGATGTTATTATTTTCCAGTGACCGGTTTTATTACTCTTGAGTCACCGGGTGCTAATTCTTGAGTGATTAATAACTCTCTCTGAGTTTGTTCGTCGGACGTGGGCTTCTGCGGGGTTGCCTTGACTCTGATTCTGTTCAGGAATCTCAGGTCTTAAGTTAACTTAGAGGCCACCATTCCCTCTCCATATGAATGAGATGAAGAAATGCCGTTCTGGGGCTACCGTTTCATCTCACGAGAGACCCTTCTGATAGTCACACCCAAGTGACGCTTCGCCGGCAAAACCAACGGGCTTTGTGGTTTTGAAAGAGGCTTCCCCTCTGATATCTCTTTATTCCTCACAAGAAACTGGCCAAAAAGAAACTGCCAAAAGAAACTGGCAGCAGAGACGCACGCGGTCGGATTCATCGTTGCTTAGTTTCTTTCGAGGCATGCCGTATCAAGGCATGGCATTCTCCTTTTGGAAAAGGAAGGGCTCAGAAGGCCCAGAGGCTTGTCCGGGGGCCGCAGAGCCGAATACTGGCGGACCCAGAGCCCAGATTGCCCAGTTCCCAGTCCAGTGTGTGCCACCATTCCCAAGTCTCCCGGTGGCCGTGCCTTCTCTAGTGCTCCTACCAACTTTCAGCTGGACGTGCCCGTAGCAAAAAAAGCGGATGTGAATGCTGCTCTGGACCCTTTCCTCCGCCGTGGGCTTGGGCCCGATGTGTCAAAATCGGGCTCTTTCATGTTGAGGAGGACACACTGTTTCTGCCTGTCCGGCATCGCTTTTCCCTCCTCCGACAGCATCTGCGCGTTACGTTGTGGACGCGCTCTCCTAGCTGCTGTAGGGTGAGGTGCGTTGCCTTAGCCGGCCTGCTCCGTGCACATGCGGTGAGCTCTTTCAGGACTGTGTGCCGGCACGTGTCCATGGTGCAGGATTCCCAAAGTATAGAAGCACAGAAGACCCCACTCATTCCCACTGCCACCCTTTTCCCTTCCCTGGGGCCTAACACCCTTCACGATTTTTTTTTTTTCTGTCCTTTTCTAGAGATATTCTCTAGATAGTAAAACCTTGGGTAGCGCACAACTTGTTCTGCGTGTGTCCCCTAAGATGAGCAAACCTTTCTAATAAGTTTTGACTTGATGAAGGAGTGAGGTCTTGCAATATGAGTGGTACCTGATGCTGAATGTCACGGGATCACAACCGAGCCATTGGTTCTCCTCCCTGTCTGTCTGTCTCTGTCTCTCTGTCTGTCTCGCTCACTGTGGGATTGTGGGTGATTGTTTCCCATGCTCAGGTATCTCAGGCCACGGTGTTTGGCAGAAATCAGTGATTTTTCAGGACGTTGGAAGGTGCCCACGACTGGCAGTAGTGTATTTTTTGTCACTTCGAAGCACCGATGGACGGTCCTTTGCTTTTCCATACAAGAGTAAGCTTAGGAGAGCTTGGCTTCCTTCTAGGTCAGGCTGCCTGCGGATATAGACCCTTTCCTCCGCTGCCTTATTGCCAGTTACATTAAATACAGTAAATGACAAATGTTTATTAATACTGTTCCGTCCTCAACATCTGTGCGAGCGTATACAATGGCCCCCATGCAGAAAAAGATTCCATTGAGCCAACAGACAGCAGTGATTCCGTTAGTGGTAGTGAAAGTCGTCCTACACGGTAACCCTCCTCTCTCTGGTCTCCCTCACACCAGCCACGAAGGTTTTCCAAGGTAAGTGCTGGTTAATCTGTTTATTTTTCTTTATCTTTTGTATTTTATTACTTTGTATTATATTACAGCATTGTAATCATTTTTTTTAATTTTTCTATTTATTTTTGAGACAGAGAGAGACAGAGCATGAACAGGGAAGGGGCAAAGAGAGAGGGAGACACAGAATCCGAAACAGGCTCCAGGCTCTGAGCTGTCAGCACAGAGCCTGACGCGGGGCTCGAACTCACGGACCGTGAGATCATGACCTGAGCCGAAGTCGGCTGCTTAACCGACTGAGCCACCCAGGCGCCCCTGTAATCATTTTTATATGAATATTTTGGGATTGTGGAATGAATCATCTGAGTTTCCATTATTTCTTATGGGGAAATTCGCTTCGATATACAAGTGCTTTGGATGGCAAACATGTTTCTGGAACGAGCTGTGCTTGCAAACCAAGGTTTTACTATACCTACAAACATTTGTGTGTTGTTTTTCAAATGAATAGCACTCGGTCTTAGAGGTCTTTCCATATTGGTACATTCTTATAAGTGATGGCATGGTTTCTCATAGTGTGGCTTCATAATTTAGTTACTCAGTCTCCTACTGTTTTCAGTTTTCTGCTTTCACAAATAATGTTGAAATGAATACCCTAACACATGAGATTTTCACGTATAATATCTACGGTAATGTCTAGGAGCAGAAATGCTGAATCAAAGGATATATGTATTGTTAGTTTTAAGAGGGACAAATTGTCTTCCATAGAGTTTGGAGCAGAGTGTGTGTGTGTGTGTGTGTGTGTGTGTGTGTGTGCGTGCGTGTGCGCATGTATACATATACATATGTAGAGTATATATATGTATATACATGTATATACATGTATATGTACATGTATATGTATACATGTGTATACACGTATATGTATACATGTGTATACATATGTAGATACGTGATCTAGTGTTTGTCTTCCCTACATCCTCACCAGTGCAGCATATTAACAGACTTTTCGCAACTATGACTGTGTCTTTCAGTTTTCATTTACATTTCTCTCATCCCTGTTTTGCGCTCAGAGAGACTGAGGCTCAGAGAGATTAAGTGACTTTGCCAAGGCCGCAGAAGTAGTCAGCCACAGAGCCAGGGTTTGTGGTTTGCAGAGGTGGTCTGGGCCCAGAGTCTGCTCTCTTAATCACTAAACTCTTAGCTAAAGTTCCATTCTGTTACTTGCATCCGGAGAATTCTGATAGAGGTAGAGGTTCTAGTGAGGAACACTCCTATTTCCTTGGCAGGCAAATGTGGCAAACGTTCTTTTTTATCACGGAGTTGTGTGCCAAGTCAGCTGAATGAGTGCGGGTGATCCAAGCAATGGCCCTGACACCGGGGGACGTTATCACGTGGTGGAACTGTATTCCATACGGATGTACGTGGCCCTTTACCCTGCCGAGTCTTAGGGCTTCCTGCTATAGCAGTGTGCGTCAATGGGAAGGGAAGGCGGGGCTCCTTACGCCTGGAAACAAGGCACGTTGCCTGATTTGCTGTTTAAAGTTATGTTCTTGTTGGAGTCCATTCAGGACTGAGTTTCGGTTGTGTTCCGACAGGCCGAGCCTCCTTGGCCTCCCCTGCCCGCCTTCATTCTTCTTCCACCTGTCAGTCTTCAGTGGGTCATTTCAACAGTGCTCGCTGTCTGTTTCAGAGCCTTTTTCTGCTCGGCTCCAGAAACGTGGGTTGAAGCCTTCAGCCTGCACATGCAGCTCCTAGGTAAGAGTTCATTTCAGGAAGGCCCTGGAGAGTACAGAGATGAGTGGGGAGTGGTTGGGATTCTATTTTCAGGGAAAGGAGAGGACTAATCGAGGTCTCAGGAGGGGTGGAGAACTTTCCTTTGACCCCCTCGGTAGACTGTGTCGGTAGACTGTAATTCTTGGGCTAGGTGAGGGCTCCTTTACCGCCCTGGGTTCTCCTGGGTCTCCTCTCTTGCCATGTTCTCTCTTGCTGCATTATGAAGTCAGGTTCCATGGCTGGCTGTATCACCAAGTCAGTTTGGTTTGAGCCCCCATCACCTCTGAAGTCTGCACGCTTAGGTATTTTGGAGTTGAGAGCTTGAGCTCTCAAGTTAGGCTAGGGTTCGAGCCCTGCCTCTGTCCTTTAACTGTGTGCGATATTGCAGTCACACCGGGAGTCTCAGGTTTCCCCATCTGTAAAATGGGGATAACGGAAGTACCTCGCTTAGGGGTACTTCACAAATCTCATTGTGAGATTTGCCCAAGGTGGATAAAACATGGAGTGTTTTGCACCTTGCCTGGTGTATTTTTAGCATGACTGTTTTGAACCTATCCTCTTTGTTCATTCCTCCGGCCATCTGCTCATTCGGTGTCCCCTTTTCTCTCCCCTGAGTCGTTCCTATAGCTTTCTGAGACTCTTGTCCCTTCTTACGTTGTGTCTGCACATAACCTGTGCCTTCCATTCAGGTCCCTATTCAGAAGTCCTCTCAGAATGGCTCCTTGTCTGTCTTTTTACTCCACTTAATTTTTCCTTAGAGCATTTATTAATATCTGAACTTTTGTCTTACATACATGTAAGAACAAAAGCACCTTGAGGGCAGGGGCTTTGTCTTGTATAACCGCTGTGTCCTTGGTGCTCACGGAGTCAGAACCCGACACGTGTTTGCGGGGCGGGTGAAACGCAAATGCTTTGTGGGTACAGGCTTTCTCTGAAGTACCTCTTCTTATGCTGCTGGGGCTCTGCACATATTTGTTGAATGGCCTGCTGTCTCCCTTCTTTTTGATCCAATCCATTTTGCAAACTGCCTTCTTTAAAAACGTTTAGCAATTATCCATTACCGACTGCAGAAGCCTTATCTCTTCAGCCTTCTCTGGAATATAATTTGTCTGCGTTAGAGGCGTTCCGCATCAGGATGTACCTTAGAGCCCCCGGTGCAACTCTTTGAAGCCATGAGGACCATCTGTCTCCAGGGATTCGGGTTTGGTATCTATAGCTTTCGATCGTGGCTCTACATTCGAATCATCCAGGATTCAGGTTTTAAATGTATCCTGTGGGCTCCACCTCCAGTGATACTGATTTAATGGGTCTAAGCCGTGGCTCCCAGTTCGTTGCCGTATGTTTAGAAAGCCTTGGAGCTGATTCTGACACGTGGGCAGGATTGAGAAGTCTTGTGTTCATCAGGTACCTGACCTCCTACCAAATTAGCTTGGTTGCGTGGACGGATATAGGAACGTATCAGCAAATCCACGGGCATGTGGTCTTACTTTCAACCAGCACACACGTACTGAGTGCCTGCTACATTTCCTAAATTCAGTGGAGATCTCAGGAGGGAGATAACCATATTCAGAACTCACATACAAGGTGGAAGTCGATGTTGGTAAAAGATAACAAGCCGAACCGATGAAAGCTTGGAAGACGGTGGCATACGTCTGGATGGGTAGGATCTCTGAAGGCTCTGTGATTGGCAGGGACTTTTGAGTTAAGTCTTATAGGATGGGCAGAATCCTGGCAGGTAGAGATGGGGATGGGAAGAGATTGCTGTGGAGGGAATAGCATGTGTAGTGTAGACACAGGGACGATGCAGGCTGTATTCAAGGCCCCTGCAGGAGGGGCCGGCAGTCCCCCAAAGCTAGTCTCCTTCTAGAGTTCTTGATCTCGGGAAGTGGTACCACCACCCACCTGTAGGTCTTCACGGCAGACGTCAAGGAATCATCCTTGAAACTCTCCTCTTCCCATCCCACGTGATCCAGTCTGAGAAATTTTTACCCCTAAAATATTTCATGAGTGTGTCCACTCCTGTTCATTTCTGCTGCCGCTCTTCTTGTCCTACACACCACCTTCATGCCCCTGGGCTGTTGCGTAGCTTGCTGTGTGGGTTTCTGTATTCTTCACATAGTTACCAGGGCAATGTTTCCAAATAGAGAGCTAATCATGCCCCCTCCCTGTGCAAACCCAATAATGGGTTCCAGTTGCTGTTAGGATAAGGACTGAAATATTTTATCCTCCGTCCACCTTTCCTGCCTTACATTCCTTCTAGGCTCTTTGTTGTCCATACTCCTTACCTTACTGGCACTTTCTCGATGAATCCAGCCCGCTCCCTTCTTTTCAAGGCCTTCACACACGTTGCCTCTTCTTTGAATGTCCTCTCCCACCAAAACATATATATAGATTATTTCGACTGATTGCTCAGATCTCACCTCAACTTGCCACTTCCTTAGGAAAGCCTCTCTTGCCCTGTCTGACTAGGTCAAGTCCCTATGCTGTATTTCCCTGTGACCATCATGAAAGCCATGTCCGGGGGCTCCAGGTTTATTCTGGAGGCACTGGGTATTTATGGCAGATAAAACTTGAGAGCGCTTATCTGTTTCATGGAGATCCAGTGTTGCCAGACACACTAAAACAGCAGAAGTGACTTGGGGTAGTTAATTTATGAATCTCGTTAACCATCCCTTGACAAAGAACAGGGAATGGTTGATCACGTTGTAAAATAGAATGTGAATAGCCATGCTGTTTCTTTGTACAGGTTCCTTCCAATTATTGGACAAGCCAGTTCCACACTATCAATTTGGGTACTGTTATCTGCAGTAAGATAGCGCGCATCAGATTTTCCTTGGAGGAGGCAAGTCCAAAATGCATGACCATCCCATGTAAGCCTTATGATGTGGCTGGTGCCCAGCTTCTTATAGGCTGTGAGCCAATGAGTGAATTGGTGAGGACGAGCTGTCTCTGGTGGAACCCTGTGATACCCTCCGGATGCTCCTTTCCTAATTTCAGTGTCTTTCAAGCATCACTCACCTTAGACTTCAGGAAAGGCCAGGGTTCCTGGGGTGGTCATATTTTTCTTTCCCTTGCCAGGTAGAGGCAACCCTAGGAAGCTTGGCCACCGACTTTTCCTGTCAGAAAGGTCAGAATCCATCGTCCATGTTACTGCCATATGCTTGTCTAGGTTGGGAGTCATGTGACAAAGCAGGAACTATCAAGGCCTTGTATATTTTGCCACCTGGGAGCCACGCAGAAACCTGGACAGGGGTTTCGGAAGTGTCCTTTAGATGCCATTCTTTCTTACCCTTCTTGTGCTGATGCCCAGAATTGCCATTCAGCTTGAAGGGACCAGGACATTTTCTGGCCCAGCGTCCCCCTGGCACACGTACAAGAACCCCCACCCTGACTGAGCTGGAATCTCCTGGTGAGAAGTGATTTGTTGTCCTGATTAGAATGTAAACACTTGCCGAAGTTGAGTTTTGTCTCTCATGTGAGTTTTATTAGAGCCTTCTGTGTTTATAAACCTGTCTCGCACATGAGGGAGAAATGTGATAACCTCCGGGCCCCCAGGAGCGTATCCATTGGTTTTCTCTATAGGCTGAAATTAGGATAACTTACTATCCTCCTCTGAGAGTCCCGTAGTGCTCTTGCCTTTACCAGCCAGCCTGGGACGGTGCCCAGATTGCCATCTCGTAACCATTCCATCTTCTTCTAGTGGAGTTCTTGACGTCTTCTGACAGAATACACTTCATATTCATTCAGCTGGCATCTACTAAAGGGCCGCCAAGTCCAGGTAAGGCTTCGGTTCCAATCCAACAGTCACTGAATTTTGTTTTGTTTTGTTTTGTTTTTTCGTAAAGATTTCATGTGTCAGGGATTGGAGAAAACCAAGAGTTGCTGTACCTGTGGAGCTTAACATGCCTGTAAGGAAATAGGTACACACATAAGGAAGGCATGATGTGGCGTGTCAAATGAGGGGTTAAACGAAATGTTGCAAGGGTGCCCCAGAGAATAGAAGTCACATTGAAAAAATTGGAGAAGGCTTCATGGAAGTGAAGGTGCCTTTTTTTTTTTTAAAGGAGTCGCCTTTTAATTGTGCCTTGAAGAAGGAATAACTTTCAGTAGGCAGAGTTTTCACACACGTTCATAAGAGGGACAGGGCCCATTTTAGGCACAAGGGCACGGCTCCAGAGAATACCAGGGTGCCTTTGCAGAAACGATGTTGTACCTTGTAACCTGTGCATCAGGTACCTGTCTGGGGTGAAATGGAAGAGCAGGGACAGGCACCTGGGAACTAGAGAACAAGTGGAAAGAGGAGAATGGGGCCAACTCAAGAAGGGCCTTGAATGCCATGCCTAGAAATTTGGCCTATGTTCCGGAGACATTCGTGGCATTTGGATTCAAAGACTTTGCATGGGAAGGTGGGGCAGTCAGACCCATTTCCAGAACTGTACCTGGCGGCAACACAGGGGATAGACTGTGGCGAGGTGAGGCTGGGGCCACAAAGGCCTGTTGCAGATACTCTGATGAGAAGTAATGAGGTTCCGGACCAAGGCGGTAATGAAGGGAAGAAAAAGGCGGGCCGGATGCCAGAGCTCTGATTTTAAAGAGGTACATACAACTTCACCATCATTTGGAGGTTGGGGTTGAGGGGTGAAGGAGAGTTCACAGGCAGTTTACAAGTAAATCTGGTCGCGGTTACCCGGTGGATGATGGTACCATTTACCCAGCTAAGGAACAGAAGAAGAGGAAGTTTGAGGGCAGATAGAGTTTGAAGAGTCCAGTAGAGCATCTAAGAACATCTAGAAATAGCGGTGTGGAGCTTGGTAGAGACATCAGAGCCTAAATGTAGATTTGGGAGTTTGGTTTGGGTCTTCAGTGGGCGGTCCTTCCGTGCCCGCCGTGCACCGGGCAGGCGTCTCCACTGTGTTAGTTTGTGCTTGAAGCATCTACATAGAGACGGAAGCTCAAGAAATTGATGTGTGTGAGGTTCAAGAGTCAAGAGCATGCAAGGCAGAGTGTAGGATGACCTAGGACAAGTATAGGAGAGGAGCCCTTGAGAAAACCTGAGATGTCAGTCAGAGAGGTTGAAAGAAAACCTGGGCCTGAGGGAGACTAGTAGTGTCAGACCCCGCAGAGAAGTCCATGGGGTCAAAAGCGGCCTGCCTGGTGCTTTCATCATGGAAGGAATCTCGGCCGGGAGAAGGTAGGTGAACCTATCTGTACATTTCTGTGATCTGAGCTGGTGGGGGCGTTGCCCCTAGCTGTCTTCTGACTTCCTCCAGAAATCAGCCCGTAGACATTCACCTGCCTGGTAGCCGGCTAAATAAAGGCTGGCCTGAAGCCGTAAACATTTTAATTTGCACAACCATCGTTGTATTAAGTCACAACTGGGAGGCAAGTTAGCAGTGCATCTCCAAAATTGCACTGGACGCTGGCTGTGGTTTTGCAATTTGTGTTGAAAACTAAAATGGAACTCTCGTGGCATAAAAGCAGATTGTTGATTTTGTGATTAATTTGGTCTCTGAGGCCAAGGAAACTGTTAATGTTGTATATCAGTTATAAAGTGGTGGTAGTTATTTGCGGAGCAAAATGAAAAATCAATATCGTAAGTACAGGATGGCTCTCTTAAAATCCAGGCCGGGTTTTGTTGCAAATTGCAGGGAAGGAGACGACCCCCAAAGGGACAGCCGTACCTTCATTATTGCAACCGTGTGCGTCTGTTGTGGAAAAGCCAAGGAAAATGGTTGGGCATTTGTATGGTGTCAGGAGGGTGGGGGAGATGTGGAGAACCATCAAATGGTTGCAGTTTCGAGTAAAACCTCACTTACAATTATGTGCATCCTAGGGAGCCATCGAGCCATACCTTCCAGAACGGTTGTGTGGTCAGAAGCGAGGATCCCTGGGTTACATTTTGGCCTCTGCTGATCACATGCTGGTGTTCGATCTGTCCCCTCCCTCACGTGTTTTGTGGATTTGGTGTGTTAGTGCTTCAGAGACGCGTTGGCATCCTTCAGTGAGAAAGGACGGTCTTCCCTTAGCGTCATTATGCGTAAGGCACCTGAGGGGTTTGTTTAAATTTTCCATTCCTAGAAGTAGGAATGAATATACTTCTTACGTATCAAGCCTGTGCATTTAGGAGGATGTTCTCGTCTTGCCTTTTGTTTTCGCAGCAGGGAACGAACCCTGCTTGCCAGGGCCAAAGAATCGTCATCAACAGGCTGCTTTAGACGCATAGAATGTCGAGGGCAGAGCCTTTTATGGATTGATCGGGGTGCATAGAACCAGGAACGACTTGGTCACCGGTTCGTTTCCGTTGGCTGTGGTATCATGGTGAAAAGCCGGTGGCTCAGCAGCCAAGCAACGATTTATTGTGTGATCCTATGTGCCATTTTCCTGAGTCGAGCGGGGAATTCCTTAAGCACGGTCCCTGATCCAGTTGAAATTTACTATCAGCTTCTCAGCCTAGTACATTATAAAGCTCTGTCCTCATAGGTCAAGTCTCACTTGGGTTCAGAAGAGTAAGATCCAGCTTAAAAAAAGGAGTGTTAGTGGAAATGCGCAAAGCCCCTTCCAGTGAACTCTACCTCAAGTGGCCCTTTGAAACCACTTCTGTTCTACGTGGCTTACAATTATGTGAGTGTCAGCGCATGTGGGGGGTTGCCCTTGATGTAATAGGCAGAGGTGGTGATTCACTTCTCTCTTTCCCGTCTGTTTTGCTTCTCCTCATTTCAACTCCCGAAATGAATTGTGTGGTCTTTTATAATATAGAGATTAGTGGAGCCACTTTCAAGTCACTTTTTTTGTGATCTCTCTTAGGAGCTGACTCTTTGCAAAAGAAACACTCCTGTCTTGTCAGAGTGACAGTGATTACCCCACGGTTTGGATCATCTCCAGCAGCTTTGTTCCCTGAAAAACGAACTTGATTTGATGAATAAAAGTTTGGTGTATTTGATGAGTCAGAGGGCAGGAAAATGTCCTTGTCTCTGATGAGGCTCTTACAGTCAGACCCATTGAACATCAGGGATAAAATAAACCTTAATCTCCAAAGGGAAAACCCTGGAGCATGAAACTGTTCCCACTAGAAATGCTGTAAATCTTGCAAACCATGTAGGTTTTCTGTTTGGGGCAACATCAAAGCGCAGTGACTTTAGAGATTAAAGTGTGTTTGACAAGCCAAACTTTCCCTGTGCCCCACTCTTTACGAGATTTGGCCTGTCTCTTGGCTTTGTCTCACCTCGGTATGACTTCCTTTCTTCCCAATAAGTGGGAAGTCCCGGCTCCTCCAATCCAGAGCAGGCTGTGATGGTCTCTTCCTTTAAAGCTGGCAGTCCCTCATCCTTCTAGCATCTTCTAGCCCCTGTTGGTGGACAGCGCCTACCCACGGTCACTTCCCAGGGACCCTCTTACTTGTGGGGGGGATTCCAAGACCCTTTACCTGACTGCAAACAGATCCGGCAACAGGAAGGCAGCGACTTCCCTCAGCTTAGAAAAGGAGTTAGTCTTTTACCTTAGAATTTCTGTTTCTTTTGAAACCATGTTCTCTGCTGGCTCAGAAGACATGCTCAGGTGTTTTGTTTTGTTTTGTTATTGTTTTTGTTTTTTAATCTGTTTCTAACTGCATTTGGGATGTCTCAGGGCTTTCTCTTTTGCAGACTAGAGATAAGCAACCGTATTGAGAGAAATCCTTTTCAGATAAATTAGATTATCATTTAACAGAGTGAAAACTTTCCCTCAGTGACATCTTTTTTTGGAAAGCGAGGCGTAATAAGATTGTGCTTGTTAAAAAAGGAAAAAAAAAAAAAAAGGAAACAACTCTTTTACAAGAATTGTGCTAATTGTGCTCTCCAGAGTCAAACGTTCCCACCTCCCGCCAAGTCCCCATAAGATCTGGCCTTCGGCTGCTTCTCAGGGTGGTCAGATAGCAAGAGGAGGACAGCTTGAGGAGGCCAATGGCTCTGCGGGTAAACCCCAGCGCGTAAAATCTCATTACTGGAAACGCGCTTTGTGTTTAAGGGTAGGTATTCCCAAGGCGAAGGATGGCAGTGGTGAATGGGGAAGGGACTCACTAAAATACCTTAAATTGTCTCCGTTAAACATGTAGCATCCTTAGAGGTCAGGCAGAGCCGAAGCTCGAACAGCTGTACAACAAGCATCTGAGATTGTTTTTAATTGTGCCCCCTTTCTCCAACAGCAGTCATTCGTGTTTATATTGTCAAGAACCTTTCCACCGAGCACAAGTGCACCATACTTGAAGGTCAAATGCTTAACCCTTCTGCATGGTTACAATGAAAATGGACCCTTTTGTTTTCATTAATGCATACCCCAGCCGCGAATACGGGGCGAATGGGGGGCCTCACGCGTTCGCCCAGCTGAAGTAACTTATTGTCAGAGTGCCACAAAGAGCATATTTTTGTCTCCATGCAGCAGTTGCTTAGCCTTTCTTTGCCTGCGCGCCCAGCCCCAAGACAGTATGCCCATTTATCAATAGGCAGAATTTTTGGGTACCATTTTGTTCCTTTGACCTGTGTTGCTTTTTACTGACCCGACCAAATTGCTTAAAAATTTTCCCCTTTCTGCTGTCAGCGTTTAAAGCTGCTTAATGTGTCTGAAGTGGTTCCCCCCCCCCACTTTCTTTTTAACACTTCACATTCCTGTTTCCCCCAGCACCTGTTACTGTACGAACCATGAAATCACAAATGTTATGCGGCTCTTAGTGACCGATAATACTTTCTTAAATAGAAATAGAGGATCTGCCGACTCTGGGGCGGTGTACAAAGGTAAGCAGGCAGTGGCACATGTGGTCATAGGTCCACGTCCATTTATTTGTGGGGGCCGGTCAGGAAAGTGTGTTGGTGTCTTTATTTGCATGTCAGGCAAGAAATATTTCTTTCTCTGCTCCTGAAGAGTTAACTAAAAAACTAAAGGGGCCGGTTCGGCAAAACATTAAATATGAGCCTCAAACATGAAGGCTTCTTTGTTACCGAAACAAAAATGCCGCAGCAGGTGGTTGACTTGAACACAGGAGGGAGGAGGAAGCTCAGTTGTTGCCCATTTTTCTAACCCTTTCAGAACAGCCATTGTCTAAACCCCCAAGTTAAAGTGTTCCTGCTCTGTCTCACGGAGACCGTTTCAGCATGAAAGGCCTGTGCCCATCACTGGTTTTCTACAACGGTTTAATCTCTGGGTCTGGAATGTATAACCACTAAACAAGGCAAGAGAGGTAATTATCTCTAGAAGATGAGCCAATAATATCTGCCTATCAAAGCATAAAACCGTTCTGACTGCAGCGAGTTAGAGTTCGGCGGGAATTCGTGCCAACAGCAGTGGTGTTTTTGCAGGCTTTAGATTGTATTACTCCAAACAGAAATGTGGCTTTTGTTGCCCTTGGGGCCCTCAAAGCAACTTTGTGGTGACCGCCCTGGCTGCTTAAAGCTGAGGTTAAACTCTGCACAAGGTGTTGCACTGGGGGCAGAGCTTTTAAAAGAGATTAATTATTGAAGTGGGACCTGCTTGCTTTCCTTCCCGGGGAAAGAATGAAATGTAGTGAGAACTCTAGATCTCCAAGCACCCTAAGCAGGAGGCGGTGAAGGACAAAGACAGACCGCGGGCAGCTTTGCACCACCGTTCCTGGTGAAGGGCACCGAGTATCGCCTTCGTGTGTCAAGTCCCCCCGTGTTCTTGTTGAGGTCTCCGGGTTGTTTCTTTTATTCCAAATCGCAGTTGGAATGATTGAGGCCAATGAATGCGGTAGTGTGATAGTTTTGTTTTATTAATTCCTGAGCCGTCTGGAGTTGAAAATCTTGTTTCTGTGAACTCCAGACACAAATTCTGTTAAACGCACCCATGCTCCTTTGGTGGCGTTCCCACTCTCATTACTCATGTGAACACTGGATATCTTCCTAACTAGAAAGAAGCTACGTTTCTACTGCTTAAGCCACGCATTTAGGTCTAATGACCGCTGCTCGCCAGTGGTACTGATCATATCAGCAGAATAGCATCTGAGAGTCTGGAGGACTTTTGTCACCTTCTGGATAATGCTAGCTTTCAGAAGTTAGTGTTTCCATCTGCCACTCAGGTTCCTTTCATAGGTAACATTCATAAATGTGAGAAAGGGCGAAAACCAAATCCTAAATGATACTGTCATTCCCCCCCCCCCCGCCCCCGCCCCCGCCCCCTTGATTTGGGACATCACAGCTGGGAAAGAGCTGAGGTGTCCAGAGAAGATCTTGGTGGACAGATAGTTTGGTATCATTTGGTGGTTGTCTTGTGCATTCACAAAATGATTCTGTTCCCTGTGACCTCAGGCGCCCTGTTCATATGTGCAAGGAGGACTCTGGACAATCAGGGAGTGAGCCGCTGTTGTTTCCACAGGTAGAGACCGTCTCTGAACCGTGGTCTGTTACTGAAATCCTTGTCAAGAACCTAGCATCACTTAACTCTGGTTTTGCCAACCGCCCTTCTTCTGCCACCCACTGGCAGTGAGATCCGGGGCCAGATGTGAAAACACTTGTGACATAAGTTTGCTGATGATACCAACCAACCCTGTCAGGTCATTGGAAGGATTCAATGACGTGCTGTGTCCCCAGCTCACAGAAAGTGCTCTGCGTATGATTAGTCATTACGTAGTCTGGTGGGTAAGAGAGTGAACTCTGCCGCCTGACTGCCTGGGTCTGAATCCTGAATCTCTCACTTACCAGTTGTGTGATTTCAGGCAAGTTAAGAAATGGCTTTGTGCCTTGATTTCCTTATCTATCAACTGAGATCATAATAAATAAAACCTGTTTCAGTGAATGCTTATGCAGATTTAACGAGGAATGTGGGGAAAGTGAACAGCAGAGCTTGGCACATGATAGAGGTTCAGTAAGTGATAGTTTTTTTAAATTATTATTGTTATTAATACTTCTTGATTATATTTTTATAGCCACTGCAAAGTGTTTTTCTTTTTATAGTTACTATTAATGCACTGGTAAGTGTGTACTTAAAGTGCTGATTTAATAGGCACTTAAGTGGGTCCTGAATGCTTATTTGGGAGCTATAGCCCAAAATTACCTGTGCGTGCGCGCGTGTGTGTGTGCGTATGTATGTGTGTTCATCTCCTCTGAGTAGATACGTGCCAGGTAGCGAGTAGCGCTGGCATTGAGGACTTTGTAGACAGTCGTGTTTACAGAGAGCGTCCTAGGCAGGGACCGCATTTCTCTTAGGTAGATGTTATCAGAGGACAAGCACAGCAACTCTGCTCATGTGATTTTTCCCTGAATTATCTTTCCCTACCAGATTGCTACTTCATTTAGAGTTTAATAGTCACATTGTCAATAGCATGAGCTGCTTCATTATAGTGAGATGTAACTCCGACCTCAGGAACCTAAAGAAAAGTAAGATTTTTTTTAAGGGTGGGCAGATGTATGTGGTGAAACTTACTAGGTCTTACAGGCCCTCCTTTTCATTTTCGTTTTCTCAAAATGAAAAGGTAAGGGTGCTTAGCTTGATGGGTGTTAAAATGATAAGGTTATGACAGACAGTGAACAGGCCCATCTAGTAGGGCAGCTGTTTTGTGAATGACTCTTGTAAATCAAAATCAATTCTAAGGACACTGTTGAATTCAACGGTTGTTTTGTGTAACCCCCCTTGGTCACCCCAACCCTGTGTATATGTTTTATCTCCCTACTTAGATTGTAAGCGCCTAGCGGCCAGGTATGGTGACCTTGACTTTGTGGGTGTCCGCCAGATGGCAGAGACTCAAATTGGTTGACTTACTACATGGGCCTTTGCCCTTAGTAATTCCACCCTGTGACTTGAGTTTAGATGTGCCGGCCCTGGAGTTGGAACACCGGATTGCTAAGTCATAGCTCAGCTCCTATACTAATTTTGATATCGAAGGAGTTATTTAGTTTAGCTGAGCCTCAGATTCCTTATCTGCAACAATGTGGTTAATAATACTTGCCCTACCTGACTCACATGGTTTTTATGAGGATTAAGTGGGATAATGTTCCGAAAGGACCTTACACCACACAAGTCAGTTTACATATACGTTAGCTTCCTTCACTGGAGCCGGGGGCCGGGGTTAGATTTGGCTCCGTTGCTCACTAACGGTGTGAAATTTGGCAAGTTGTTTAATAATCTTTCTGTAGCTCCGGTTTCTCATCTGCCAAACGGAGATGATGATACCTTTCTCTCACAGACTTCGTTCGTCTTAGGACTCAGTGATATGACGCGTGTGAGCGGTACCTAGCATGTCGTAAGAGCTGGATAATGTTAGCACATCGCCACCACCAGCAGCCAAGAAGGGATCCTAGTTAAAAGAGACTGACTTCTCTGGTGTAGACGCACGGTTAACATGAACGGAGGAAAGGGAGAAACAAAGACCTGGGTTAGTGTAAAAACAATGATCGAGTTTAGTAACTTTCCTGTGGCTCTCAGTGGGACTGGTACTCTAAGGTAGCTAATAACCCTTACTGCCTGCTCCCCGTGTGTCAGGCACGACTCTAAGGACCTTATGTGTAAAGACTGAATGCTGTGTGCCCTCAAGTAGACGTTAGAAACGCCCTCATTTTACAGATAAGAACACTGAGGTACGGAGAGGGTAAGTAGCTTGCTCATGGCCAGCTCTGAGCCACTAAGGTATTCAGACCCCGGAGCTTGTGTTTGTGCTCCCCGTGGTAAAGCCCACAAGGACCAGAGAGAGACCTGGAATTTTCCCTTCACTGCAGCCAGGAGTAAGGAAGCCTGCCCATCTGCTTTGCTTGACTCTGAGTTCTGCAGTGCCCACTTCCCAGCTCAGATGCTGTGACTTTCAGTGAAAAGGGCAGAGTGGGGTGTGTGTGTGTGTGTGTGTGTGTGTGTGTGTGTGTGTAAATTCTCGCACATTCGCAAGTCCTACATCTACATTTCCCTCTTACTTTGTGCCCCGGTTTGATAAGTGTCCCCAAAGCATTGCCGGTGCTACATGCTTAAAACTGAAGTCTCCCCTTGTGGCGTTGGGGGTTATTGACCCTCTCGGGCCTTAGTCTCTTCATCTTTAAAATAAATGTGCCTTGGGGGCACCTGGATGGCTCAGTCAGTTAAGCGTCCTACTTCAGCTCAGGTCATGATCTCGCGGTCCGTGAGTTCGAGCCCTGTGTCGGGCTCTGGGCTGACAGCTTCGGATTCTGTGTCTCCCTTTCTCTCTGCTCCTCCCCCACTCACACTCTTGTTTCTCTCTCTCTCCTTCAAGAAAATAAATAAACATTAAAAATAAAATAAAATAAAATAAAATAAAATAAAATAAAATAAAATAACGGTGCCTCCTTATACGGTGACTGCTGGACTAAATAAGATAAGGTTGATAAAATGCTTATCGTGCTGATGCCTAGCACACAGTAGGCACTAAATAAATGTGCCTCTTGCTGGTACTGCCACTGCGAGAAGAGTGGTTCTCTAGGACTGGGAGGGGGGGGGTGGGCAGTAGGAAGGTCCCCCCTGGACACTCTGGCCTCACTCTCCCAAGCAGTTAAAGTTTCCACTAGAGCTTTGGTTTGGATGTTACTGAAAAGAGGGGATGGGCAGAAGGGGGGTGGGGGACAGATATATACAAAGGAGTGAATTATAACAAAGAGCCTTTTCTGCTTCACTTCTTGTGTAGAAAACATATGTTCAGTGATGCAGGCAGCAGTTGGGTTAAAGACACACTGTAGGGCTGCAGACAAAAGGCCCGCGCTCTTGCCGCATTCACAATGTTTCCAAACATATTCACTTGCCTCACTTGTTAGGGACTGGGCTGTCAGCTGGATCCTCTTGCAAGTGTGATTTCTTTTTCCCGTTCCCTTTTCAAAGGCCTCCCCTCCCCTTCCCCTCTCCCCCAATGTTTTACACTTCATATAATCCACTGTGCATGACAGACCACTTCAGCCTTTGTGCTACTGATGTCTGGGGGGAGGGGAGAGCTGGTCTGATGGAGATCTTGGGTAACTTCTCTCTCTCGCCTAAGGATGGGAAGCAGCTGAGCCACTTTTAGGGCAGACATCATCACCGGATCAATTATTTGCTGCTCATAGTTTAAACCTTTATTTTTTTTTTTAATGGTTACTTATTTATGTTTTGAGAGAGAGAGAGCAGGGGAGGGGCAGAGAGAGACGGTGAGAGAGAGAATCCCACGCAGGCTCCTTGCTGTCAGCGCGGAGCCCGACCCGACGCAGGGCTTGAACTCATGAACCTGGAGATCATGACCCGAGCTGAAATCAAGAGCCAGATGCCCACCCGACTGAGCCCCCCGGGTGCCCCTGCACTTTAAACCTTTGGATTTTCCTTACTGAAACTAGACAGCTAAGGCAGGGTTTATTTCCACGGATGAAATTTCAGCAAGATATTTTTTATGTGTATTTCTTTTTATCTCCTATGGGTATGTAGTGTACTATAATACTATTGTAACATAATAGTAGGACATATAATACTTTTGTGTCTAATCAGTTAGAGCTTCCATTGCAGTGAACAGTCAGCTAGAAGTGTAAAGAATTAGCATGCCAGTCCTTCTGCCCCGGAAGTGTATTCCTCTCGGGCATTTCACCTTTCCAGCCTCAGTTTTCCCATCTGTAAAATAGGAATTACAGTATCATGGTACCCCGCAGAGCATACCATAATACAGCAGAGTAAATATCTGTCACACGATGGTCAGCGAGAACGCCTTCACGTCTTCCTAGAAATCCTGTATTGTGTCTTCTTTGCTGCAAATAACTGAGTCCATTTCAGTGCCTCTGTTTCTTTTTTTCTTCCAAGCTCTCATGCTCTCTGCTTCACGATTCTGTTGACCAGCTGGGTGCTCATCCTGGAAAGAACCAACATATTCCGAGGAAGGAGAGGCAGCAGGGAGGCAGAGAAATTCCCATTGGCGTGGAGCTCTAAATGGATCGTTGGTTCGTTTCAGCAGTATAGACAGTTCCAATCCTGCTAATGAATAGGCACTCGAGTGGCATTTCCCATATACGCTGTCTTCTGGTGTGAGGATCATTTCAGCACCTGAAAATCCTCAGACCTAAAACACTGTGTAAATATTTTCTAACGAAAAGTGCCAACAAAGCCATCCCCCTGCCAACACACGTCAGGACTGACAAAGGAAACTACGGATGGTATTACAGTTTTTAGTGCTGTCACTTGAAAATCCTTGAACGGAAAACATCGTGTAAATGTAGATGTGTTCTCCTCAGACCGAAAATACCAGTCTGCAAAGATTTTAGTGACGGACAAAGCTCACAGTCCGCCAGTCACCTGAGGTGGCACCTTCCCCCTTTGCCTGGCGTGGAGTGTCAGCCAGGGCCAGCGGTAGAGCAACCGGAAAATAAATTGATACTTTTTTCCGCACATCGAAGGGATTCAGTTCACAGAATGATGGGAAGGGGCAGGGGGGGCCGGGGGGGAGGGTGATAAGAGTGTGTTTGTGAGGCTTTCCCCCCTAGTGTCGAGCTTTCGTTGTTTTCTGGTTTTTGAGGAAAGCTAGCGCTTCAGAAGCTAGACTGATTCCTGGGCTCTGTTGGTAAGAATAATTATGCTATTTCTTCCACCTCGGTGCGAATCAGCTTTGTTACATAGACCGCACGTGATAGCGACTAAGAGTAGACTCTACAGAAGCAGACGAATCTATTAAGCTACTTGGAAAACCAGGGGAAAAGAACAATGATTTTGTAAAGTCCATAAAGGTCAGAAAAAGGCTTTCAGTAAGTATGCAGAGACTAGAAATCAAATCCCATTTCCTATCATAAGAAGCCCGTTGTTTTAGCCACAGTAGTTAATGTACTGTACGTGAAAGATTTAAGACTAGTTGGAAAGCTTTGCTTCTGTTTTATTAGGCTGCTATTGAAAAGCCAACAGCATAACTTCGACTAGGTGCTTTGAGATTTCTTAATGGGCTGTCAGGGGCAAGACACCAGGGCTGTGCTATACTGGCTCTTTCCTGTACATTAAAACAACAGGGCCAAGCGATCACATACAGAAGTATGAATTACTTGATGCTTTCTCTGTTCCATATGGCCAGCCATGTCTTTGGCAATTAATCATGTACAAAATCAGTCGAGTGCTCTCTGAAGCATTGAAGTCAACATTTAGTTGTACCTGTGCCAGTGGGGGCAGCGGGGTTGCACGCGTAAAATAGCAGGATGAAGGGCCTGCTGGCGCCACGGCCCGAGCAGCTGGCTTCTATAAACAACGCTTTTTTTTTTTTTTTTTCCACTCTCCACCTTTCTCTCCCTCTCTCTCACCTTGCTTCTTTCCTTCTTTTCCTCTTTCTCCCTCCCTCCCTCCCTCCCTTTCTTTCTTTCCCCCCCTTCCTTGACATATACATGGTGGGTTTTTCGCCATCACCTGGGACACCAGCATTGCCATCTGGAGCTCCGAGGTCCCGCTTCCAGGCAGGGCCCTAGCACCCTGTTATTTACATGCATCCAGTAGGCTGTCTTTCCCTCCAGCAGCCTGGGCGTACCGGCAGTTACCGCCGCGACTGTCCCAAGAGTTCGTGCAGTGCCAGGCAGGCTGCTGGGGTTCCGCAGCTTTTAGTGCAACACGGGGGGGTGTAGTGATTTCTGTACTGATAGGAGGAGAAACACGGGAGGTCCTGTGAAAGTGCTTTGGGGGAAAAACTAAGTAATTAAGTGTTCAAATGCATGGCAATGGTGTTTTAGGATTTTTAAAAATTCACATCCATATCTTCTGGGACCTTTTTGTCCCCAAATCTTTTTTTGCACAAAATGCTGCTGCCGCTGCTGCTGCTGCTGCTAGACTTCCGGCATTGACGGAGCAGTTTGTAAGTGCCAAGCATTGTGCAAAGTGCTTTAAAAGCAGATTGTCTTCACGTAATCTTCCCAAGAGCAGTTGGCGCTGTTATTAACATACACCTCTTCGCAGATGAGGAAACTGACCCACGAAGCATTTTCCCGGAATTCCTTCCCCACAGGCATCCTTGATTAACTCTCCGTGAGCTCCCTTAGTTCAGTAGCACATGATGGGAAAAGGCTAACGTCTGTCTTTCTAGCACATTTTTGAGGATCATTTGGTAAACTCTCTTGAAACACTCCATTCAAATCAAGTGGGTCTTTGGGATGAACTGAACCAAGCGTATCCGTAGGTGGGAATAAAAGGCTGCTTTGTGGGCAGACTCTTAGAGACTAACGCCTTTGTGCCTTCCGTTTGGGACAGCCTAGCCCATCTCCTGCTCTCCTGGGTGATCCCCACGTGAAGGGTGGGGGAGGGGAGGGGAGCGGTGGAGACAGCAGAGTGAAGTAACCCAGTGGACGTGGTGGCCAGCGCTGCCTCGGTGTTATCTCTGCAGCCGAGGTCATCCAGGATGTGTCTTCTCAAATTCAGGAAACAGGGGAAAGAAAGTTTTAACATTGTGTAAACATTAGCACCCCCAAAACCCTCCTGCTCCTGGAGAGGGAGATAAAGTAGGCAAAAAGGCCGAGAGGCGTGTTTATTTGTTCTGCCGGGCTGTGGATCCAAGCGTGCGGGAGATCTTTGGTGGTGCCCAGTCCGGTTTAGCAAATGCGAAGGCATCACTCAGCATTGAGCTCCGGAGGCCTCACAAAAGAGCCATCTTAAACTGACAATCAGTAAATGAAGGAAGACCTGAGATCGACCTTTCTTTGATGGGACTGAGGCTATCTCAGTGGGTTCTGTGCCTTTCTTCTTTAAAAAAAAAAAAAAAAAAAAAAGGGGGAAAGAAAGAAAGAAAAAAAAGTGTTCCTGGACTTTTGAAGAGGGGAGCCCTGGTTGGGTTTTTTGACAGCCTGTGGCAATGTTGATGTGAGGAAATAGCTTTCCCAGCCGATAACATCTTAAACCAAGTTTCTTCACAAGTTGAACCTTTAGCCCTCATTATCAGTCCGAGCATATCTTTGCAATTTGTGTGTGCAGAGGGGAAATACAACCCTAACACGAGGCAGCTATGTATATAAAAAGTGTTAGGTAGGGCATTTTCCCCATAATGACAGCATTGCTTTGCTTTTCTTTTCTTTTCTTTTCTTTTCTTTTCTTTTCTTTTCTTTTTTTTTGGTGGTGGTGGTGAGGATTGGGAGATGGGAAGGTGGGAAAGGGGACGAAGTCCTGGCATCCTGGTATTTGTATGGCTTTTGAAATTGGAAGAAGAGCAGCCGACGTTTTTCTTTTCTTTCTTCTTCTTCTTCTTCTTCTTCTTTTTTTTTTTAATGAACTGAGCAGAGGGATTACCAGGCACATTTGTGGAATGTCTCCAGTTTCTCTGCATTTCCTTAGACAGAGTTCTCTGATTTGCAAGAAGGAGAGATTAAATCTGAGTTTCAGAGTTAAAGGTCTATCTGAAGCTGTTACCCCGTATCGGAAAGGCACCAAAAGAATTTAAAGACTCCTATAGAATTATTAGTAGGAAGTAAGTGCCGTCATTCCCCTTTTAAATCTCCGCTGTGATTCCTGTCTTAAAACCTTGCATGCTATAAATACCGCATTTCGCACGTATGCCCATGCGTGCTTTCCTTGTGACGCCCCAGAATTAGGACATACGGAGAGTTGCCGCACGTAAAAACGCATCCAACGAGAATTAGGTGAATTGCTGAGTTTTAACTGAATAAATTCAGAATTGGGAGACTTTTCCCAAGAAACATGTTGAAACATAAGCCTAAAAGTCGAGGCTTCTTAGTACCTTAGAGTTTTGGTTTTTCTTTTCTCGATTCTCAATCAGTCAACCTCTCTGGGTCTCCCTCCCTTCCTTCCTTCCTCCCTCCTTGTCCTCTCTGGTCGTGGGTTTTTCCCTTTGGCTTTACGCATAAAGCTTTGGGCCAGGAGGAGCTGATAACACTGGGGGACTCTCAGAGTGGGTTGCCAGAGTCCCAAGTAGTTTTTGCTATTGAAACGGAGACAGTGAGACTCCTCCCTTTGGCTTCTTAGGAGGGTATGCAAAGATTACACGTGACCGTGGCGTAACAGAGCTCTGAACTTTTAGATACATCCTGCCAGAGACGCATGGCCCTTCCACGGAGGCACCTAGGGATCGCACATGCGTATTTTTCTTGATGCTGTTGTTTAAAAGCAGTTTTTGCCACTCTTCTCTTAGAATTCGCACCAGGTGTAGTTTGCGTCAAACCAGACCACGTTTCCCAGATCGCTCTTGAGCTCGAATAGCACTCTGTGGCTTGATTGTTCATCTTCTTTCCCAGACATGCTCCGGCATGCCATTTGGTTTCATTTATTCAGCAGGCCTCTATGGGGAGTCTGTTTTCATGACATAGTGCCAAAGAAGGCACGTTGGAGGGTATTGAGAAGAGACGGGTGTGGACCCTCCCCGCTCTAACAGAGCCCATGCTCTGGAGGAGGAAACCTCTAATGAATAGGTGAATACAGTGGAGCATAACATAGTTTGCGAGATGTTCGGGAGTGGCACGGAAGCCGGGGTGATCAGCCCTCTGTCATTTGGTGGAAGGATGTGGTTCATGGAAAACTTCACAGAGGAGGTGCTATCCGAGGGTGTTTCGTGAAGAATCAGTAGTTACCGGTCAGTTGTGCAACAAGTAAATACACAGCGTGGAACAGCCACATATTTTCAGGGAACTGAAATTAGTTTTAAATGGAATGGAAGAGGGGTGCCTGGGTGGCTCAGTTCGGTTAAGTGTCCGACTTCGGCTCAGGCCATGATCTCGTGGTTTGTGGGTTCGAGCCCCGTGTGGGGCTCTGTGCTGACAGCTCAGAGCCTGGAGCCTGCTTCGGATTCGTGTCTCCCTCTCTCTCTGCCCCTCCCCCCCTCACGCTCTGTCTCTCTCTGTCTCTCAAAAAATGAATAAACGTTAACATTTTTTTAATGGAACGGAAGATGGCTGGAGATAAAATTTGAGAAGTGACCAGGATCTATGTTGAGAGGGGGTGCTGTTTTGTTTTTGTTGTTTTAGTCAGGTCAAGAATTCGGGCTTCTAAGAAATGTAAGCTTTTTGATCTCTCACATGCCAATAAGCGAAGCATATGTGGACAGAGCCGCTCTGGTTTAGGTGAGGGTTTGGAGGCTGAAGCTCCTTGTTTCCTTTGACCCTGAGATAGCCCCCTAGTAGGAGGAAGATTCATGAGGGGGCGATTGACGTGGATGCCATGGTATGGTCCAGACGAGAGATGGGCCTGAACTCAGCCTGCAGCAGTGTGGAAGAGAGAAGTCTGAGCCATATTGAACAGAGAGGAATGCCAGGATTTTTTACGGAAAGGAAGGCGGGGGGGGGGGGGGGGGGGGG
>NW_024412421.1:7647403-7654982 GCF_014898765.1 Herpailurus yagouaroundi
AGGATGAGCCCTAGCCATCTGGGTTGGGCGACTGAGTTGATGGTGATGTCATTCACCATTCTCAGGAAATACAGCAGCAAGCAAAAATACCTCACATGTGGACAAGTTGAGGCTGAGACTCCATGTTTGAAGTGTATCTTGAGGGAGAGATAGGCGGTCATGGGCTATATGGGGCTAGAGCCCAGCGGAGAGGTCTGCTTGAAGTCATCAGTCTACAGCAGAACCTTAAAGCCCCTGGAGGGGAGATCACCTGCAGAGAAAGCAAACAGAAGACATGGGATGAGAACCGAGGGTCTTTCCCTGGGCGGGCAACAGTTGAGCGTCTTGAGGGTCCCACAGTGAGGAACCCACATAGGAGTCAAAACAAGATCAGGACACGTAATGGGTGGTGGCCTAAGAAGAGAAAGGTGTCACGTAGAACCTGGACTGAGTCTAAAAGTAAAACCCACGATCAGAGGGTAGAGATTCTCTACCCCTAGGGAGATTTGAAACGGTATGCCTCGGACCACGAGTCTTCTTGTGGTCGTGATTGCTCGGTGGTTGCCTGATTTCCTTTGCAAGATTTTCATTTTCTGTCGTAGACTCTTTCAGGAATGTTGTTGTTAACACAGCACAACCTAGCACGAGTTTGATTCGTGAGCTCTAAACAAAACCCATCATCGTGGCATATATCCTGGGCACCTCCTCCGCACAAGAAGCCGTGGAGAAGTCCTGATGTCATCTCCGGTTGGCAGCCGGGGTGGGGGTGGGGAGGCCCACAGCTAGGATTTGAACAGCTGGCAGCCTTAAGAATATTCTTCGTCTTTTTCTGATAGGCCAGCATGTCCATCAATTTCCGTTGAAAGAGAGTTGCTAATGAAATGAAATTCAGCCCCCCCAGAGCATGATTTCTAAACCGGTGGTTTGCTTGCCCTCTATTTTGAGGAGAGGGGAGGGAGACTGTGTTTTTGGTAATAGGAGACTATTTAAAAATCGGTACTTGTTTGAAGAGAGCGCCGTGTTACTACGGACGGGAAAATGGGCTATTAACGTTTCCTGCATAAAGTCAACCCTTGAGGAGCCAACACTAAGTATAAGGAGAAAAATATCACTGTTAATTCTTGTCAAAAGAATGCTCTTTGACACTCTGAAATTAACTTTTATGCAATGAATCCTTTTCACTCCAGATTTTATGAAATGCTGTATTTTAGGGTCCGAATGCTCTATCTAAATTCTCCCAACCTTTTCCAATATCTTGGGAAGATTTTTTTTTTTTTTTGGTAACAGAATCTGGTTCGTAGTCTAGCTCTATTTCTTTATATTTTTACTAACTGCTTACTCAGATGTATTTATATGACACTTGTTATCTACGTTCTTTCTTGTCCCCAAATGATGATGAAAATGAAATGAATTTTGACAATTAAATTTTATAAGCTTTTCATATGATAAAATCGACTTTGGGGGCTATGCAGGTCTGTGAGTTTTAATGTACGTATGAACTCATGTAACCACCACCAGTCGGGATACAGAATAGCTCCCTCATCCCCAAAACTGCCTTATGCTGCCGCTTTGTAACCAACTCTCCCCCATCCTAATCCTTGGCAACCACTAATTCGTTCTCTGTCCTTGTAATGTGCCTTTTCCAGAAAGTTAAATAAATGGAGTCACGCAGTGTTGAATCTTTGGAGACTGGCCTCTTGCACTCAGTAAAATGACTTTGAGATTCAGACAAGTGGCTGCATCTGTCGGTTGGTTGTCCTTTTTTACTGAAGAGCAGTATTCCGCTGTATGGATGTACCACAGCCTGTGTCAGAATGGCAGTGTTTTGCATTCCCGCTAGCAGTGTATAAACTTTTAAAAACTTGAATGCTGTTTTAAATGCTCTGGGGTTGATGTTGGCAAATCGTGTTTCACAGTTCCTTGGGGTTTTGAAGAGATGCCCCATGACAAAGGGAGGGCTTCTAGGTCTTCCATAGCAGCCTCAAAGAGAACTGGTCCAGTTTTGCTTTGTTGATGTATTGAGTTCCATGGAAAAATACATTTGGGGAGAAAAGAGATCTGTCTGTGGAGTGTTGGAAAACCATTGTAGCAGGGTGGTGCATCCAGAGCTTGGGATGTGGACCGTGGGTGTTTCCGGGGGGGGGGGGGGCACCAGGGGGCGCTCCAGGACTCTGCACATGGTGGGGACTGCACTGGGAGAAAGTGGACTCCCTCTTCAGCTCCTTTTCAGTCCACGTCTTTGGATCAGGCGGTCTCCACATCGTTAACATTCACTCGTTAATGACGTCATTTACGGCACAGCAGGCTTCCTTCTCAGAGCCTTCAGCAAAGCAACTTCTATCTAGAATGAAATCGACATGTGGCTTTGTTTTTAGTATGTTCTTTTTATGGGTATCTCTTCATTGATGCCGAGTACCACAGGTTTCCCATTTTTCTTTTGAAGCGAATTTATTTTGTACTTTAAAGTACGGGTCATTGGAAATAAAAATACCAAATATTGTGTACCTTACACTCAAATATGGCAAGAATCATGGGACTGTGCTAGGATGGCTGAATTTTGGGGAGACTCTACACGGGGGGGGGGGTGCTATTTATTTAAATAGACCTTGAAGTGAATCCTTTTGTCAAGTGAAGAGAGCTCCTTGGTAAGGCACGTAACTGTCTCTTAATTTATTTGATGAGTTTATAAGTTTATATAATAGTAAAGCCTTAAAAGACAGCTTTCTCCCGCTCTTTGTTTTTGCAGTACTTGTTTTCAAGCTCCTTCTTTATTTCCTGACTTGACAAATATTTATTAAAAATCATTAGACAAGCACTGGGGTGAGGTAGTGAAGTAAACAGACAGGGTCCAGCCCCCGTGAAACTTATTTTCTTAAATCCTTCCTCCTTTCGCCTCTTAGAGGCTGATCAGGGAAAACAAGGGCTTCTGGATAAAATTTAAATGACACAAAAGGCAAAGAAGAGATAAATGACTTTTTAAAAAAGTTATTTGAATGCAGTCACATAGAAGATTAATTTTATTTATGTCTTTGGAGTCAAGTTAGATGTGTACCTTGTCTTCTGTTTGAAACATTTTGCTTATTACTTTGGTAAAATAATATGGATCTGCAGACATAATGACAAGCTTGGGGACTGTTTGAGGTTCCTTGCAACTTTAAGTACAGGAGGTGGGGCAGCACAACCAAGAAGGAATGCTGTTGTCAGAATACCCACCGATGCCAGGACCTCTCTGAAATTAGGCATCTTTTACATCAGAGGTCACAAATTAGCAACTGAGTTCCATACAGCTGTTGGCGTTTCTCGTTTGGCCACACGGCATTTAAAAAGTCAAAAGAGAGGGGACGCCTGGGTGGCTCAGTCACTTGAGCGTCTGACTTTGGCTCAGGTCATGATCTCGCGTTTTGTGACTTCAAGCCCCTCGTCGGGCTCTGTGCTGACAGCTCAGAGCCTGGAGCCTGCTTCGGAGTCTATGTCTCCCTTTTTCTCTCTGCCTCTTCCCCGCTCGTGCTCTGTTTCTCTCTCTCTCTCTCAAAAATAAACAAACATTAAAAAAAGATTTAATAAAAATAAATAAATAAATAAATAAATAAATAAATAAATAGTTAAAAAAAAAAAGTTTCCAACACTTAAAAATCAGAAACTTTCACATTAAAAAAATCAAAACAGATTTCTCATTTTGAAAATTCCTGCGTCTGGCACCACGGCAACAGCCTCTCTGAATGGGCGAGTTGGCTGTTGCTGAAAAGGGACTGCCCTTTTGCACAGAGCATATGCTCTCGTCAGGTAATCTTGTTTAATTCATTCACGTTACCTCTCTGGCTCTGGTAGGTATTTGAATTTTCAGCTCCTGCTTTAGCCACTTGGAGCCTGGGCTTCATGTAGGAGAAGCGCCTAGTAAAAATGAGCATTTCTCCCTGTGCCCGAAGGCTGAAATTGTCATTGCCCTCAACGCTCACAGAGTTTCCAACTGGGTATATCATCTGATGTTGTAGATGTAACTCTGGACCCAGGAGGCCGAGATCAGGGTCGTTTTCGTGGCGAGGGCTAGTCACGTGATCTTGGATCCTTTCACAGTGGAGTTACTCGCTCCTGTCTTATCTGTGTGTATCCGTGAGGCTTTTTGATTGTAAGCAACAGAAACGGATTCTGGTGAATTTGAGCAAAATGGAACTTGGTTGAAAGGAGAGTGGATAACTCAAGGTCTCAAAAGAAGAAGAATGATCTCTACTCAGAAAGTTCAGGAAACCAGGAATACTTCGAGGACCATGGGTGGTAGGAACTAAGGCAATTGATAAACCGCCTCCAAATTTTTCCCCTCTCTTTGTCCTCCTTCTTAAGTGTCTAAAGTCCCGGAAAAGCGAACCAGGTTGGCCTGGGCCACATCCTTCATGGGAGAGAGTGGGACACTTTCACTGGCAAGTCCCTCTAAGACTGCATGCAATACAAGACTCCCCCAAGAGAAGATTTGTGTTGTCACAGGAAGAGGGGGACCGGGCCTGGAGAGAAGGCAACCACAGAACAAATGTTCACTACACCTCTTCTCAAGGTTGTCAGAAGGCATTCAGTACACGCTGTGAATCGCTGTAGACGAGCAAGGAAGTGGTATTTCAAGTTACAGGACAAAACCGTGAGCGTGCTTTCTAAGTAAATGAAGGCATTGGCATCAGTTAGATAAGGAATATGCACGGAGAGACTAGTACAAAGAAGGTCATAGTCTCATTCCTTTTAGCAGTTGCTTTGGTTACAACATCTCCAAAGAAGCCACACTAACTTTAAATGAAAAACATGTATAAATTCTCAAGATTTCTACTCCAGTTACGTGAAGATAAGTACGTGTGATGAAAAATTCTCTCATTAAAACTCACCAGGCATTCGCTCACTCAAATTTCAGTTGCCAGTAGAATACTCTTTTGTTTTCTTAATTGTTTTCTATAATGTTACATGAGTTTGCATGTTTAAAATACACGCATATAAAACCGGCATACAAGAGTGAGTTGTAGATCAAATTGAAGCAACACTTTTCAAATTGGAGTTTTGATGTAATGCCCCTTCTTAGAGTGATGTGCCAAGGCTTCAAATATTTCTTTTATGTTTTTTAATTTTTCTTTAATGTTTATTTTTGAGAGAGAAGCAGAGGATGAGTGGGATGGGGGGGCAGAGAGAGAGAGGGAGACACTGAATCCGAAGCAGGCTCCAGGCTCCGAGCTATCAGCACAGAGCCCGACGCAGGGCTCAAACCCACAAACCATGAGATCATGACCTGAGCCAAAGGCAGATGCTCAACTGACTGAGCCACCCAGGAGCCCTGGACTTCAACTATTTCCAAAAGCAACACCCAACATTTCTAACACTAGGTAGAGGCTTGAGTGTTTTTCTACTCACCTGTGAGCCTAATTTCTTTTAAGGGCCATAGCCATGACTGTAGAATAAACGATTCTTCCTCAAATTATAAGTCTGCTGTGCCCAAGAATCCCTGTACACGGTATTTGAAACATGTAGTGGATTTTTAAAGCTGGAAAGATTCATCGAGAATGAATTTGATTTTTGTGCTTTTACTGTTTCTTTCTTTGCAAGATCTTGATTTGCAGCAAGCAAGGAAAACGAGTGAACCAGAAAAAAAAAAAAAAAAAGAAGAAAAGAAAAATTTGCTGGCATGGCTGGAAATAGAAATTAATGATTCAAATACGAGTGGCAGTGCAGAAATCCTCAGCTGGGTGGCAGGAAACAGAGAGCGAAAGTCAGAGACTGCTCTTTTTTAAAAGGCAAAACAAACAACTCACAGTGAAGTGTACGTGAAAATCATTTCTAATAATAGCTCATGGGAGGCCGTTCCCAGGAAAAAGACCTTTGGTGCACTGAGGAAATTGAGTGAGAACACACAGTATCTCAATGTGTTACTTAAGGCAGTGGGGCTTTTGGAGTTTACCTTATGTGCTTGGTACATTGATTAAATACAAAATGTACGCTGGCCATCTTTGACCATCATTTACTGTATTGATTTGTTAGCAGGGGGACTGTAATAAAGAAGCCATTGATTTACTGTCCTTATTTGCTTATGGGCTTTTGTTTTTTTCTTATTAATTTTTCACTTTTCCTCTTTTTTGGACCATTTCTTCTAGACAAATGCTGTGCTTCGTGAAGTTCGGAGAGAGGGGGTCCCCGTGGAACAAAGGAACGAGATCTTGACTGCCGTTCTTGCCTCGCTCGCCACCCGCCAGAATCTCAGGAGGGAGTGGCATGCCAGGTCGGTTCTGCCTCTGAAATGGGGTTTGTGGTCCCTGGACACCAAGAGCTGTGTTTGGCTAAGCCCTTCCTTCTACCACTGGCCTCATCCCTGCCATTTGGGGAGCCATGAACCATAAGCAAGGCGCAGACGCTTTCAGCCAAAGCTAGCCCTCCCGCACATGGTACCTACACTAGTTGGTTATGAGCCAGGATGTCATCTGGGGGTATATATCATTTATCCCTGAGTGCAGCATTTAGCATAAATGTTGGCATCTTGAGCAGAATATAATAGAAGTCCCTGCCGCTGAACAGAAGCACCCGTGTGATCGACAGCCTAAAAGACCAACATCGCGATTTAGCACCGGGAAATTCCCACAGTGAGTGCTCTCACGTCTCTCCGTGAGAGGCAGGTCGCTTGGAAGTGCTCTGTTTATCGACCCCAGTTTTAGAATTGGCCAAGTAGGAATTGTGGTGGCTTCAACCTACTTTCTTTTGCCCGTGGACCTACCTTTGGGTTAGAAAGCAGTTACCGGGAGAAAGTTCCTACACACTATCAGTTTTTACAGAATTGATGCTTGCATACTACAGACTCTACTCTCCTGCTCTTCTTTGAAAAGGACTTGATGGGTGGAAGGCTGGAACCAGTTCCCCAAATGTCAGGGTTACCCTTTTAGATCTGCAGTTGGTAAAAATGGTTGGCTTACCGTCTGTCTCTCAGCCACAGAGAGAGGAATCCGGGAGATCATGCTGTATTTTTGTCTCGGAGTCTTATTTGATACTGGAAAATCCTATGTGCCTGGGAGTTCTCCAAATGAGTCCATGTAACAGAATTTGTAATAATTTATGGCTTTACTAGTAGCAGTTATCGTAAAAATAGGTTTGTCTGAACAACGCTGCAGATGAGCACTTTCCAAGAAAGGAGACAGTAAAGACCATGAACTGTCCATCTCAGCTGTTGGAAAGCCGTTCCCCAAGTACGTGCATGATCTCTAAATTCACACTTGCGCTAAAACAATAATTTTAAAATTCGCCCTGTTATTCTCCCTCTCCCCTCTCTTTTGTAGTATGGTCTGATAAGAGTAAATGACAGTTTCAGCAACAGTAATTAAATGATCTCCAATTTAACTCTGCTTGTACTCCACTTTAAGCACATATATTCATTAAAGTATGCATATTTTATTAAATACTGGGAATATCCATGCAGGGACAGCTGAGCTGTGTTTCCCTGTTTAGCCTTATATACATTTCCCCCCTCCCTGGTGATTCTTACTAAATAGGAAAGAAAGAAAAGAAAAGAAAAAAGAAAAGAAAAGAGAAAGAAAGAAAGAAGGAAAGAAAGGGAAGGAAGGAAGGAAGGAAGGAAGGAAGGAAGGCA
>NW_024412421.1:7655082-7703762 GCF_014898765.1 Herpailurus yagouaroundi
GTCTTCTGCTGAGTGCATTCGGTTTGTTAACAATAATTTCCTAGTACAGCAAATCATCAGACAACAAGGCCAAGATGGCCTGTTTAAGAGGAGTCTGGTTTCAGCATTTCTGGCCCTTACTGCTAACAGTTTAATCAGGAGCTGGAGCCAGTGTTGAAGTTGATGTAGTCTAGCATCTGAAACAAAAATTCTCAAGTCCTTTGTGGTAGGGGAGGAGAAAAGAAAGAGCTTAGTGGCTGACACTGTGCAGACCTCCTTCAAACTAAACACCTGAAAGAAAATTTCAAGAGGGTCACGTCTTGAGAGCTCAGAAGGAAAAGTGTCTTCAGAGTATTAAATAACCATAATCCTTCCCCCCCCACCCCTTCTCTGCCTCCATTTGATGTTTCCCATCCCAGTGACCTATCTAAAAGACTCATCCATATGATCTGTATAAACAGACTGTTACCATACGCCCCTCTTTTCCTCATCAAAGCTTCCTCTGGCCGTCTGGAATCGGGCACTGCCCTGAGTCGCCATCAGGCCGGTGATGGTGAAAGTCACAGAGCATCCACTGCCGTGCTAACCGAGCCGGCTGGGTCGTAGACGTCGGCCCATTGTGTACTTTGGAATTACACGAGGAAAAATGCACTTTGACAGAAAAGAATTAGCGCTCGCCAAAGGCCAGGCAATAGGTTACCGTATTTTGCTTTCATCAAAGCTATCAGGGGATCAGTGAGATTAGATAATAGAAATTTTTTCCTCCGAAAGTTAAATACAGATGACTCTAATTACCTTATATTGCACGTTAGAGAATGCGTGATGAATAGTACAACTTCCAAGAAATGTAGATCGGCGACGAGGCTACAGCTGGCAATGAGTTTAGGAGAAGTCTATTGTAATAAAGGTTCCCCCCCCTTCGCCGCCGCGCCCCCCCTCCCGCCCCCGCCCCCGCCCCCGCCTTCCGCTGGTTCCTTTGCAATAACGATATTAGGAAGAATATTTTTAAGCAGAACTTGTAACTAGGTTTTAAAATATTTGTATCTCTCCCCGGCCAGGAGCCGAGCCATTGTTTGGGACTCCCTGAAGTCTCTTAAACTGAAAGCATATGTTCCCCGTGATTTAGCTTTTTGAGGAAAAGTGTCAATTCTGCATGACTCGGGGTAACCGAGTTTGTCACAGTGTCATACAACCCTGCGATTCCAGAGGCACATCTGAATGCTGCGGGTTTCCTTCCCGGAGCTCGGTAATCCCATAAACAACCCTCTCCAAATAGGCTTATTAGGGCTGTCTGCTCACTTCCCCCGAGCTGAATGATCCAAAGTACATCGGGAGAAGCTGTGTGAATGCAGGGTAAGTGTTAACAGAAGCGGTACAGAATTTCTGAAGATTTGGCTTTGTTTATACAGTCCACTCTGCCTGATGGACAGCTTGTTATAGCTTTTAAAGAACTGGGCAAGCCCTCTGATCTGACCCCTTCTTGACCTCCGCAGCCCAAAGGTCGGTCTGCAGCTAATAAACTCTGAGGTTCTTAGGGTCTACTGTAGGAAAAGGCAGGAAAAGAGCAGCTGCAGGGACTGGGTGTCCCAGGATAGGCTGTTTTCGGGTCACTCTCTGATAATGAAAATGATTACCAAATTATATGGAAGTTTAACCGCAATAGTGAGTGAGGGGAGGGTGGAGCCCCGCGTATTAGGTTTGATAAATGAACTGTGAAGGGGCCCATCTGGCTCTCAACATCTTTTCTCCCCCTCTTTCCCTACCAAGGGGAAACATTTTAAAATAACAGCAGTACATATAGACTCAATGACCCATGCAAGGAGCTGGAATGGATTAAGATTTAATGGTGACAGTGGAAGAAATTATCATTTGAAAAGTGCGCTGAAGAAAAGGTACAGTTCCGTGTCCGTGCCCGGCTTGTTTTTCTAAATAAAATATAGCAAAAAATCAGTGCCTTTGTTTATGTTCCGCAAATCCCCAGCGCCTTTCCTAGACTGGTGAGAATTTTGAGGGCATGCTTACTGTGGAGTAATTATCTGTAAGTCCGCTGAAGGAAAGGAATGGGCTTCCTTTGCCTTGAACATGTCGGAATGAGAATCAGATATTTTATTTCAGCTTGCTTGCTCAGTTGAGAGGACGTGCGTAAATCAGGTGTTAGAGCAAACGTCCTCAAAAAAAAAAAAAAAATGTGATCCACTTCAGCCTCTGGCCACTGAATGTTATGCATTTTTGGATGCTGAATATACTTGTGGCTCTCCGACACTGTTTTCTCGTTACCACAACTTTGCAGGTTTTGTTTTTTTTTGTTTTTTTTTCTGTAAAAGGAAGCGGAAAGCGCATAACGTTAATTGAGTAGATAGGTGTGTTCCTTTCTTGATTCCTCTTTCTAAGAACCATCAAAGCGATGCTAATTATTGCCAATAATGGGCATGTCACACGTATGTTCTCTTACTGTGAATTGATAAGAATAATCTACTTAAACCTGTCTCCCAACTCCCTGTGAACATAGAATGTCCTGGTTTCCGGCCAGTGACGTTGGGGTGCACAAAGCTCTGTGCTCTCGTTCACGGAGACAGCGGACCCAGCCTGTGACTGTGTGTTCTGAAAAAAGAATGAATTTATTTCGTCATCATTTTTGTATGTTTTGTATACCTGCCGTGCACAGAATATTGCCTGAGCTGCTGTGCAGGAGGGAACGTGTTCGGCAGCCAGTTTAAGAATGTACCTGGGGATGAGGTTCTAGCAGGTTCCCAGAAAGGGGCCGTGAAAAGGATGGCGGTGGAGCCATCGATACCACAACGGAGGGGCAAGTTGGCTCTGACCCACTCAAGAGAGTATTTCACGGTAGATGTCTTTGAAGACTAGAATTGCTGTACTGTTGAAAAAACTCCTCTTATGTTGAACGACACGGCCTACGTATTCAAGTCTCACCTAAACAATAATTATATTGAAAATAGAAACCCAAAGCTTCTAAACATTATCCAAATCAGTGTGTCCCATCTTAGGTTTGACTCGACCGTGTCTGTCTGTGGGGATTCATAGTAAGCCAAGAGCTAGGTGAAGGCTAACACAGGGAGGTGAGGAACACTTGTAGAATTAACCGTGCTCCCTGACTTTGAAACAGTGCCTTTAAATTTTTGCTGAGTAAGATGCAAAGACAAAAACATAAGACGAGAGCCAGGCCATTAGGGTTTTGTTTTTTTTTCCAACTGAGATATAATTCACAGAATATAAAATTTCACGTGAATGTAAAATTAATCATTTTGAAGTGTACAATTAGGTGGGTTTTTTTTTGTTTTTTGTTTTTTTTTAGTATATTCACAAGATTGTGCAGCCATCACCATTATCCAATTCCAGAGCATTTCCATTATGAATGAACCCCTGGGCCTGTTAACAGCCACTCTCAATTCCCCCTTCTCCCCGAAGTCCCCGGCAATCATTAACCTACTCTCTGTCTCTGTGGATTTGCCTGTTGCCGACATTTCGTGTAAATGGAGTCCTACAATATGTGGCCTTTCGTATCTGGCTTCTTTCACTTAGCATAATGCTTTCAAAGTTGCTCCATGTTGTACCATATCAGTACCTGTTCCTGTTTATTGCCAAGTAATATTCCACCGCACGGAGAGACCCCATTTTGTCTTTCCATTCATTGGTTGGTGGACACTTGGGTTGTTTCCACACTGCTTGGCAGCTCTGAATAACACTGCTGTGTACATTTGTGTGCGGGTTTTTGAGTGGCATCTTTTCTGTTCCACTGAGTGTTCCATTGAGTGTAAATCCAGGAATAGCACGGCCAAGTTGTACAGTAACTCTGTGTTTGACTTTTTGGGGAGTTGCCAGACTGGTTTCCACATCTGCTGCATCATTGTATATTCCTGTGGCTTTTCCACAACCTCACCAACATTTCTTTTCCTTTTTTTTTTTTTTTTTTTTTTTTTTATATTATAGATATCCTGGTGCTGTGGTCGTGGTTTTGATTTGCATTTCCCTGATGATGCATGATGCAGAACATCTTTTCATGTGCTTAAGACCATTAGGTTTTTATTAGGAGATTTAAACACATGGCTGACTTAAGCACTTACCCCCCTCAAATGGGAGAGAACTCACGAGCGCATGAGGGGTATTTGGCTTATTGCAGGAATGGAGTGCCACTGTGAAGCTGGCATGAGAATACACTTGTGTCTATTTCCCCATTCCCGTGGGTAGGGCTTTGTTTATCTGCCTGTGGCCCAGCTTCTGTGTTTTGGGAGATCCCCTACTTAGTCGTTAGCCCATTCTCTTACATTTCTTTCCTTTCAGCTTCGCTGAGCATTGCACACCGGGTAGGAATGTAACCTGATGAACTAGAAGCTCTGTCTCCTTAGAGCGCCTCCATTCTGGGCTCAAACAGGAGTTTCCGAGGTCCCACAGTAGACGACTTCATTTGGGTCCAAGGAGCCTTAAGACGGTGCTGAGAGCAGTTTTAAAAATGTTTATGGCACTTTCTTAGAAAAGCTTTTAGAACCAGTTCCTCCCAGTTAAAATGAGCTCTCTGGACCGAGATGGCTCTCTATACGTGCCTTCCCTGTATTGGGCTTCGCCAGCTCATGCTATTGCCAAGTTAGCCCTTTTTCTGGACAAGAGAACCATCTTACTGTTGACCGCCTTCCATTCGCCGTAACTGTCACCATCACCACCTACCTCCAGGACAGATCCACTCTGGACATCTTCTTAGGGCTCCAATATCTAGTAGTTCTAACCTTTTCTAAGCCAGTCAGCTTCAGAGCTCTGATCTGGGTGCAACAAATAAACTAGTTTGTGTCAATTACTTCTGGAGACCAGAGCTGGTCCTAAGACTAGCACGTTAAGGTTTTCTCCGTGGATATGTGGTCTCTGCTTTTGCCTCCTGGCGGGCCTGGATTATATGCAGAACCAACAAGTTGGCCCAGTCCAGTTTAGCAACGAACTCTTATTTACTGAATGTTTGTTATGTGCAAATAACTCTGTGAAGTGCCGTGGGAAATACTAAGAGGAGTCCCGTAGAGTTTCAGTTTTGAAATAATGGATAGCTTCATGCGGGGGAGGGCAGGTTAGTAGGAACACCATCGCGTGCAGATTTTCCTTCTTTCGTCGAGGGATCCTGGAAGATGACTTAGCCATGGACTCTGCTGCAAGGCCACGTCCAGTTTGGGGGAAGCTTATGGAAAGGAATCACCTGACATGTACCATATAATTACTTGACTCTGTGTTTACATTTTGTTGCGGCTGCCGGAATGTGAACTTCATGAGGGCAGGGGATCTGCCGGTTCACCAGCTGTAAGACCTGCCGCCGTAACATTAACATCCGTAACATTAAGCTGTCTCCTCCGTGAGAACCATGCCCTATGAGAGCAGGGACCCTGTCGCCTGGCATTCAGATCTGTTCGGTGGCTGGCTGAATAGAATAGCTTTCCTCTCAACCCATCCCTGTATTTATAAGTACTTTGCCTTCCTTCCTAATTTTGAAGAGGGATGACCACTGGGGATGCTGGCCTGTTGGGATTTTTTTTTCGGGGTGGGGGTGGGGTACATATTCATCTGATCTCGCCAGAGGTTGGAAACCTTAAGGTTGGATGTAGGAGATCTCCGCTAATGTGGTTCTTTGGCATTGGAGCCCCAAGACTGCACTCTGCCCCCTGCTTCCGTCCTGAGGGAGGAAGGACACTCTGTGCACATGCTGATTCGGCCACTTGAGGAGGAGTCCAGAAGTGAACACCATGGAATTGAGCTGGGACCAGGACGAAAAGACGCGGTCTCGTCCCTGAGGCACCCATTCCTGATCCCTTGCCATGCCCGGAAGTGAACTAGGACTGGGGGAGAGGGGAGAGGCCTCCCTAGAGTCATTCCTCTGGACGGGAGGATGGCTTTCAGGCTGGGAGGGGCAGAGCTGAGTCTAAACGCGGCTTCACGTTCGAATCTTACCTGCTCCAGTCAGTCGCAGGCTACCTGCTAATATCCTGATGTGGCTTTAATGATATCAGCGCACAGTGACCAGCATCAGCCTTGGTGACCTGACATCTGGGCCAGAATTTGTGTGGCGCCCTCGGGAACTCTGGTCACCAGAAGTGGCGCCACCAGCCCCGAGGACGGGCTATGAGATGAGGCTGATATAATTCTCTTCTGAGCCGGCACGTGACGGAGTCCTTTGGACGTGTCAGCCACTGTCGCTCACGTTAGGGAGGGGGGCTGCTGCTTCTGGCTGAGTTCGTCGGGAACTAGAAGTTGTGGGATCTGCGGTTCCATAGCCGTCCCCTGCAACCGGCTGACTCGGTCAGCAGGGTTGGGGCGGAATAAACCAAGGAGCTTCCAGGGAGAAACAGGGAGGCACTAGCCTGCTAGCTGACATCTATGCCTTTCCCTTCTAGTGCATCTGTCCCTTCTTTAATAATTGCAATCTCTGCTTTCCGTGGCCCTTAGCAGAAGAATGTCCTGTGTGTATCTGAACCCGATTGCTCCATAAAACCCAGTAACTCCATAAAACCTCCTCATAAATGTGTAGGAATTGAAGCATTGTGTAAATTTAGAGTGAGGATTAAATGCGTCTAGAGATAGGGTTACCTTTTCTCCCAGATACAGCGACTTATCTTAAGGAGGCCAGTGTTGTTGATGTTATTACCATTGTTACTGTCATCATTTGAACGGTTTTATGGGAGACAAAAGCCAATTGACTTCTGCGCATTTTATTTGTAAAATCAACACATAGGCTTCGGTATGAGCTCTCCTCCTGGCGGACCCTGACCGTGATCGGTTGCTGACTTACTTCTTACAGGCAGTGCTTCTTAAACTTTTCGAGAAAGCATCGATTGATTCATTTATTTACTCAACAAGTACTCGTTAAATAGGGCTTGCTCTTTGTCGGGCACTGTTCCGGGTCCTGGAAAGGCAGCAGGGAGGGAACAGCACTGTTGCGAGTATTTGTCCCCTGGAGCTTGTGTTCTCAGTGGAAGGAGAGACCAGGACTGTTTCCCTAAGTGGAGCTCTGAAAATGTCTTGGGGGAAAGGTACCATAGCTCCCATAATCCTGCGTATTCAGCAACACTCAGCAGAACCAAAACACGATCCTGCAGTCGAGAGAAAGATCGAAAAGGTCCTTTTCTGGGTCTTCATCGTAAAATGATCCCTTGTTGTAAAACTTACCCTTCCGGTTCCGGCGAGTCACATTTGTGAGCTGTTCGTGGGACACCGATTTCTAAGGAACACCATAGCACTCATTTCTCTCCTTAGACAGTCTGCACTCTGGTTCCCAGGGACTTTTCAAAAAGATGTGTCACCTTAAAGGCCTTCACTTTGCGAAGGCTCAAATGCAGGCTGTGTTACACCCACAACCGTCTCTTCAGGGGGAAGCCGTCCCTGCCTGGTAGGTGTTGGGGGAGTGTGTGTGTGTGTGTGTGTGTGTGTGTGTGTGTGTGTGTGTGTTAATGGACTCCGGCACGTAACAAACGGTGGGTATAGTTAGCGTGAGCCAGCTGTCAGTCACGCGTTGATTCAGCAAATATTTATCGAGTGCCTGGCTGCTACCAGACTCTATCGTAGGCCTTGGGGTTATGAGATGAGTAACACTTGACCAGGGGAAGTACATTAGGCGGTGCAGTATCCTAAGTGCTGTGAAGGAGTTTAAGTCAGGATTCGGGGTGAAGAAAGTGGAAAGAGAGGGGCAGTGTTCTTGTGTGACTCTCACTTGTGTGCCCAGCCATTCTGGGGAATACCGCTCCGTTGTGAAATTGTGTTGGCTGCGAGTGGGTAGGTAGCACTTTGTCTCCAGAAGGAGTGGGAAATAGGCGAGAAATCTATACGTGGTTATGGGTCATGGGAGAAAATCTGGGCTGCCTCTTTCTAGAGAGATCTAGTTCTCAATGATAAAGGTGTGGGGGGGGGCGGGGGGTGGTGTGGATTTCTCTCAGAGCAGATTTCAGTAACGTGGCCTAGAGGTTGGGAGCGTAGATCCTGAGCAGGTTGTTTGAGTCTTGGATCCGTGTCCATAACTCCAGGCAATTATAGAGATGTTACATAACCACTCTGAACCTCAATTTTCTCATTTGTAACTTGCACAGGGGATAATAACAGAGCTTATTTCATAGGGCTGATTGACAAATTCCGTGTAAAACACCCTGAGCAAGTATCTGTAACATATTAGCTGCTCAGTAAAAAGTACCCATCACCTTTAGATCAAGACAGGAAAGTCTGTATGAGCCCAGCCACGTTCATCCTCTGAGAGCAAGCCCCCGTGTAAAATCCTAGCCTCGTGGTAGGGACCCCACATTGCTGAATCGGTGTGAGGATGAACACTAGCTGCATCTTGCCCCGTGCCAGGCTCTGCTCTAAGCACGGTCACACAGAACTGACCGAGGCCTGAACTCCAGCTTGCATCCTATCTCCAGCTATGACCTCTGGGCCAGGCACTCCGTGTCTCAGCAGCTTCACCTAAAAGAGAAGCAGCGTGATCCAGGTGGCCCGATGGACAAGGGACAAGGCGCGGTTCTATAAGTGAGACCCCCGGGGGCAGCTGCAGGTAGGGGAGGTGTTCCCCCTGATGACTTCAGTTCACCTCCCTCCCTCTCTCCACTGTCCTTGAAATGCACAGTTGTGCTAATTCTAGTAGAGAGAGCTGCTAACATTTGTTGAGAACCCACTAAGGGCTCGGATTTTTCATGTTTTACGAGATGAGAGGCTAGAGGCAGAGAGGTACAGAGTAACTTACCCAAGGCAGCACAGCTAACAGTGGAGGTGGCAGAAGGGAGCCGCAACAAGGCCTTGCCACCACTCCTAGGTGCACTCAGCACTTTGAAGTGGGTCTCCCCATATGGGGCTTCGAGCCCTTCCCGGATCCTTCCCGGTGTGGAGAACAGCAGGTGTGCATTTGTAAAGGTTTATTTCCTCCGGTAGCTAAACATGTTCGGCACTTTTTAGTTGCGGGTGCCTCGCTCTCTCTAAAGAAATAATTTGCAGCCCGCGCTTTATGAAGTAAGCCTTTTCAAGGAGAGTTATTACCTTTATCGCTATGCCATTCTTTTATATTGGTTACAATCTTTGAGAAGGAGGGATCAGGGGGCGCAGATGAGAACATCAAAGTCTAGCCTCAAGAATCTGTAAATCCTCTAAGTGGAGTAATTTTGAGGCGGGGTTGGTTAGCCAAGGCTGATTTGAGTGGGCTCCCTTTGGGTGATCGGATAGCATTTATCTGCCGTACGACGGGTCGCTCACCAGTTCTACGGTGTGTTTATGCCTAGAAAACCATTTACCGCACATGGAGAGTCATGCTCTTATTCTATCTTGGGATGTCCCCAGTGTGTTTGACAAATTTACGCTGTAATGTATATTCCGGGTTCTAGATAAAAGTTTCACTCCGCTTTCGGTTGAGGCAGTAATGGGGGGTGAGGGGTGGTAAGGCACAGCTCCGGCGGCCTGTAGGGGACACTGTTGCATCGTGGATCAGAATGAGTTTCAGCATCTTGTCCCAGGACAAAAAACAAAACAGATCACAAAACAAAAATAGGTCAGTCCCCTTCACATTACTAGTTGAAATGATCTGAATGATTCCAGTGTGCCTAGGAGAGTCTGTTTTCAGGTATTGATCAGGCTGTTTAGTATCTGCCCGAAAGGAACAGTTGAGCGTCACTTTCCAAGATGGGAGTGATTGACACTTTCCTGATTAGCTTTCTCTCCATACTCTTCCTCTGGACAGGGTACTTTTTTAGTTCCATAAACCTTCAGGTTTAGCGGACCTATCTTCATTTTTCACGAAGGCGTGCCCCCGTCAGGTTGAAATGCTTTAGTTCTATCGTATTCTACACTTGATCTTAGCCAAAAGGCCGAGAAGCGATAGTTCTGTCTTATTCTAAATAAATATCGTGAGCCTCCTGAAGGGCATTCTGGAAGTTCTGAGTTTCTTCTCATCCATATCTTCTTCGTCGCTGAAAAAGATGCTATTGACTGAGAAAATGAAGTCATGTCTGTCAGGCAGACCTGTGTAGGGCTCAGCCCGAGCTCCAGGAAGCCCACACTGCCAGATGCTCTCGGTTCGGATGTGTCTCTCCTTCCAGACCAGACCCGGCCTCCATGCCCGTCCGGGTGCCCCGGGGCCTTGCCGGCACAGCCTCCACCCCCCGCCGCCCAGCTCTGGCCTCTTCCCCTACTGGAATATGGGCCCTGGAAGGCGATTGTAATTAACCCTCGCAAAGCAGAGGTTTTGCTAAGGCAGCGCGCACCGTAATGATTTTGTTAGCGTGCTTCATTTCCAGTCTCACCATCAATTATGCCATGTGTTTCGTCCAGTTGGTGCTACCCTCCCAGTGTTAATTATAACCTACAAGACTGTTACAGTTAATTTTATGGCAAGCATATTGTCTCTTCAAGGCTCCAGAGCAGCTCATAAATTATCTTGAAGGTAAAATGTAACTTGGGGAACTAGTTAGGAAAATTCCATCCATCTCGCTTAGGAACCGCAGCTGCTCCTGTCAGCTGCCTCGCTGCCGCATTGTGAAGGAATTAGGGTGGGTCAAGTTGAAGAGGGGAGGCCTGGGCTGTCACCGAGGAGGAAGGCTGTCCTGGCCCTGTCAGACAAGTACCTTCTGCCAATCCCTGGTGGTTTCCCTTCGCAGGCAGGAAGAGGCAGGCAGCGCAGGTGGATGGTCCCCAAGCTGTCTGTATTCATTACTTTACAGAAACTTGTTGTAGGTAGGCAGGTCCGGAGACCTTTCCTCTTCTCTGTTGTCATGATGTTAGGCATCATCTGCAAAGTGCGAGAGAGATAACTCTATAACTGACTCCGGGCTTGGGCCGGGAGACAGCAGAAGGCCGAGGGGCGGGGAGCCGGCGATGCCTCCCTGCAGCCCCCCGGAAAGCCCTGCGCTGAAACGAGCATTTTATTTGCAGTTGTTATTGTTCCTGTAATCTGATAAAGTGAGATTTCACCGTGAACGAATGTACTCTAAAATTGCCTACTAAATAAATTAGCAGGTTATCTTATTGGGATAATAAACACACTCTTTCTTTCTTTTTTTTTCCCCCCTGCCTCCTCACACGAAGTGTAAGCTTTACATTCCAGCCCTCGGGGCCCTTAGCATTATTATTTTTAATGACTGCACACCAGTCTTTCATTTAGCTTGTTTGTAGAGTTACTGTAAATGATCTTTCTGCTGTTGGTTCTTCATTTGGAATTCTGCATGTTACGCTCGCTTGGAGAGCTCTGGGGGGCCTCTGAGAATCGGGGGGCTGTGTGAAGCACAGTATCTTCCAGCAGCATGGCAAGCAGGCCGCGGCAGGGGAGGCAGCGAGGGTGTATTGAGGACGCCTGCACGTGTAAACCTACGTCCGGGCTGGAGTACAGTGACACACACACAGTGCTCGGGAGCCCAGCCTCGTCCCTGAGCTGGCGGTCTCTCCCTGGATATTCCGGAGCATTTTCCTGTCTGCCCCGAGGCACGTGAGGCCGTCACCTCTGGGCTGTGTCACTAGGAGAATGACCCCGATTTTGAGGGGGTGAGGAGGGCCTACCGTGCTACAGTGAGATCGTGCCCAAAGAGGCACTGGACTTTCCCAAGGAGGCGTCCTTTCAAGCCCTTAACGACAGCAGCACGGTGCCTGGGAACTTGTGACTTTTCTAGTGAATGTGGACGAAGGGTTGCAAGCCCAAGTGCCCGCGGGGCCTGGCAGGTACCCCAGGTGAACGAAGGCGCAGAGGCGGGGCTGAAGTGAATGGGAGGTGCACACCCAGTCCAAAGTAGGCGGCCCCTCTTCAGCCTTGCCAGGAGGCCAGATCCTTGTTACTAGGTCCTCTACATTTTCTTTTTTAAAATTTTTTTTTTCAACGTTTATTTATTTTTGGGACAGAGAGAGACAGAGCATGAACGGGGGAGGGGCAGAGAGAGAGGGAGACACAGAATCGGAAACAGGCTCCAGGCTCTGAGCCATCAGCCCAGAGCCCGACGCGGGGCTCGAACTCACGGACCGCGAGATCGTGACCTGGCTGAAGTCGGACGCTTAACCGACTGCGCCACCCAGGCGCCCCGGTCCTCTACATTTTCAAGAGAAGTGGAAAATGGAGAGAGAGAGAGAGAGAGAGAGAGAGTGAGTGAGTGTGTGTGTGTGTGTGTGTGTGTGTGTGTGTTTATGATGTCTTCTAACTGTTTAAATGTTAGTTATTTAATGTTAGTTAGTTAGTTAGTTAAATGTTAGAAATTCAAATTATACAGGCTACTTAATCAATACCTGCCTGGAGACCAGATAGTGTGGATAGGAATCTGATAGAGAATGGAAGTCTTGCCCGCTCTGTAGGAAAACTCTTCTCCGCTATCTCACGCTTCTCAACAAGAGAAACGATGACCCTGGCCAGGAGACGAGGATGCGATCTGGGCACTGCCTTCTGTGACCTTGTAACATGGTTCTACTCTTTGTGGGTTCTTGCTTGGAGGAAATATGTATATATACGTATATACACATGTATATATATATATATATATATACACACACACATATATACACACTTGTATATATATATATACGTATACGTATTTATATACACATGTGTATATATATATACGTATACACGTGTATATATGTATACACGTGTGTATACACACACACACACACACACACACACACACACACATATATATTTGCCTCTAACTCAACAGTCTCTTTTCTTTTACAGAGAAAGCATATGAGAGTTTTCAGAAGCAAATGCGCTGTATGTGGTGCTCATTGTCACCATAAAAATGGTGTCTGCAGGAATGTTGGCAATTTTGAATCTGATGAAGGGTCTGATTCGCGGGGGTGAAGGGCAGGGGCTTCTCCGCTAGCGATCGCCGTTTCTCCTGTTGCACCCTCAAGTTTATGCCTCACCCCGGCTCCACCTTGGGGGAACCCAGCTGTTCTCTCATGGCTCAAAGATGTCATGTGGTCAGAATAATCTTTCAGTCTCACTGATCCGGACCGATGCCCACATGGAGGTGTGGTCTGGGAAGCTGTTAAATACATGTGGGTTTGATCTTCTGGAGAAGAGGAAAATATAAAAACTATTTCTTTCCTTTAATAAAAAGAAAAAGGTACGCATAAACCTTGGCTGCCGCTGAAGTCAGCCGTTACGCATGCGTGGCTAAATTTCATTGTAAATATTTCATAAGGGCTGTTAGAATGCAGCCAGGTTGACATCACAGCCCCAACTGTACCAAAGGAACCATTTCCCTAAAATAAGCCAACGTTTCTAAAGAAACATGAATTTCTAATGTAAAGTTAACATCAGGTCAGAAAACCCTCTGGAAGAAATGTCTGTATCAATGTTTATAATCTCTGCATTTATGGATTTGCAGTTTGTGCAAAAAACTCCCTAAGAGACTTTATTTTGGTTAAATAAGACTAGCTTGTGAAACAGTCTGTATATCCAAATCCATCCTAACCCAGGGTCTTGGCAGCCTTTTGTATAAATAATGTCTTTTCCAAAATGTGTGTATTTGAAAAAGGAAGAGGGAAATTAAGTGGCACACCGTGTCTCTGGGTTCCCGTAAACTCACAGAATCCTAGAAGCAGAACGCAAAGGCTGATGGTTCATTCATTCTTAGAGCAAATCACAGAGCCATACGTTAATTTATTGATTTAATTGAGGCACGGAAGATTGCAGTGAGGAGTAAAATGTTTATCCTCCTTTCCTCTTCCTTTTATTTTATTTTTTTTGTAGTGAAAGTTTAAGCATGCCTTGTGTGTGTGTGTGTGCGTGTGTGTGTGTGTGCGTGTGCGTGTGTGTGTGCGTGTGTGTGTGTGGTTGTTGGTATGTCACACAAAACCCGTATGAGATTTAGAGGCATTTGGCAGAAAAGAAACGAAAAGATATTCGCATTTTGTAAAAACTTAATCCGCGTTCGCAGATGGTCCTGTTCAGGTGCTATTTTAATTATGAGGTAAAGAACAGCTCCACACAGTAGGAAGTCGTCTTAATAAATGGAGAGGGGCCTTTGTCTTCAAGCAGTCAGAAAGCCTTGTTACCGAGAAATTTAAATACTTTGTGTTGTAGGGGAGAGTCTCAAAATGACCGGGATGCTTGGAGGAAAGCAAAACGATGGGCTCTTCTAAAAATGAAGTGTCTTACACTGGAAAATGTCTTACAGCGTGTGCGGCTTTAAGCTGCCTTAACATTGGTCGTTTCAGCGACGGCTTGTCCGGTGATACGTGTGCGCCGTAGATGTGTTCGTGTGATCCGAGGAAAAATAAACCGAACAAATTGCAAGTAGCACTTAAAAAACATTTTTAGCCCCAAATGGAAGTATTTCTTTATGGTTCTTAAGCTCAAAGGGCTACTTGGCCCTTCAAGCGATAGAGTGCCCAGAAGAACTAACAGTAATTCAAACGCTGCTGTAACTTACAGCTTACATTAATAACACACAAATAGAACAGTCGTCTTATTAAACATTAGTAATATAATAATGTCTTACTGTCTTTCCCTTAGTGGGGAATTATGAGGACCTCGTGTTAGGACCTCAGTGTCGTGACATAGTTAATTATCCATGGATAATGGTTTTCAGGAATCGCGGTTCTGAGTGACGCAGCTTTGTTGTTGAGGGCTTATTAAGTGTTTGCAGACTCAGGTGCAGGGCACCTATGCACGTCCCTACAGAAGCAAACAGCTGTGTTTTCTTTACCATATTATACATCACATAGAGCGTCTCATTTATTACAGCTGAGCTAATGATGCAGGCGCAAACCTCTATGTCCCGTGCTCTATGGCGATGATATATTTGCTGTAGAGATGTTAGCTTGTTTTTCCTAAGTAATTAATCTTTTCTTGTACCGACTGTATCACATGAAAATGGGTTCACGCAGGGCTCAGAATACATTTAATCCGGTCTGCAAGAGATGGGGCGAGACCTCCGCGTATAGTGGCATTTTTTTCGTTCACAAGGGCCGCCCCCTGTCTGCAGTCTCCCCACAACACGACGCTCCCATTACTAGGAACTTAGGCTAATGAAAGGGAATGGTTTTCAGTCCTTTAGCACCAAGACAGAATTCAGACCTGAGTATGTGCTAAGTGAAAGTAAGCCTAGTGACGGTCACGCAAGTTCGGTCTCTTGACGAGGCTGCGTATTGTCCACGCAGAGAGTCGTGGGCGGCGGGTGTGTGTCGAGTCTAAAAATGCCTCCTGGTTCATGCCCAGGTAGGCCCTCCTGACACATGCCAAGGCCTAGCTCAGACGCTCCTGGAGCGTAAAACCCATGCACTGAGGGCGCACACGATGATTTTGTCATACCCGCACGAACATGTTTTAAGTTTAAGGGTAATGTATTTTGCTTTAGATTAGAAAAGCATAATCAGCATTTGGATCCATGGTTCTCAGGTGAGATTGTTGAGGACAAGAGTGAAGTCGGTCTTTAAGTTTTGGGGTTAAAAAAAATTTTTTTTAAGTTGTTTTAAAGAAAAATGCTAGACGTACAATGTAAGTGGTCCGTGGCTGTCGCCACGAATCATGACGGTGGATCGCATCATCAAAGGTTTAGGAAGCACTGGCCTTACAAACCAAAGGGGTCAGGAATCCTGTGTTTTACAATCATCATGCTCATGATTATGAAGAAGATGATGATCATCATCCTAATTAATAATAGCAGCTAACCTCAATGCATCTTCATTGCATGCCAGGTCGTCCTCTAAGTGTTTTACCCACGTGTCTTTATTTACTCTTCGTGCCAACCCAAGGAAGGAAGTGCCACTTTCATTTCCACTTCACAGTTAAGGTACATAGGACCCAGGAAGGCTAGGGAATTTACCAACAATAACAGAAAGGTTGTAAGTGACCGAACTAGGACTTGAGCCCCGGCAGTGAGGGTCTTGTGTCCACTTTTTAATCACTGCATTTTTCTACATCTCGATGGGTTGAGAAATGTCACCTTCTGTCTGCCCTCCAAAGACGAAGCAGAAGGGTGGAGCAACATGAAAACATACAACACTGCGTGTGAGAGTATATATATTATTTATGTAGATAAATAACAGAGTATTTGTATTTATATTATTCGTATATATTACATATACTCATGTATAATCTAATAATGCAGTAACCATCCATGTGCTCTGAGGGCTCTGACCTGCCTCAGGCCCTGCTGTGACTATATTCTGGCTTCCTTAGAGAGCATCCTGGATGTATACTAGAACAGATGCCTTAGAATTTGAAATCCTTTATTCGAGTTGATGAAAAAAGTCAGGGAGGCAGGGAGAGTATCATCGTATTTTTTTTCAGTCACTGCCACAGAACCCTCCAAATATGTACTACGAGGGCAGAATTGCAGAATCGACACTTACTGTCCAGGGACCTCTCTGGATAGTGAGAAATGCACAAAATCTTCGGCAACTTCTATATTTCTGCACTTAGAAAAGCAGCATAATTCTTTTCCCTAGTCACTTCAAATATATAGAAGAGTGTTTACTCTTGTCTGAAACGTAAGTGAACCTCTTTAGCAAATAGCAAGGTTATATTCCCAAAAAGAAAAGACAGAGAGTTAACCTCTGAAAACTAATTGCAACTCGTAACAAATGCTCTGAGATGAATAAAAGAACATGGCCCACAGACCACGACATAGGTGGGAGTTAGGTCTCCCAGGTCCCAGAGCAAGACCAAAGGCACACATTTGAAGCTGTCTCCTGACTCTTGGTTTATCTTGATTGAAAGTCCCAGAAAAATGCTCAAGCAGGCAAGCATTCGCATCTGTCTTTCTCATCTGATATTTTTCTAAGCCAAATTGCTTCGTCTTCTTCAGTAGCATTTATGACTAGCTCCATTGCACAAGGAAGCCTGACTTGGGTAAGGCGTTAAGGTATGGAGAAATGGGTAATTGGGCCACTTAGAAAACCTGTCCGATGCATGTTTCCAAGCCAGCCTCCCCATGGGCCAAAAGTCATCACGAACAATTACTGGAGAATTGTGAGGCGCTCAAAGAAGAAAATTGCAGAACAAAATGGGTTGAAAGAATTTATACTTCTGTCATTTCCAGCTGAAGCCGAGGGGGTACAACTCGTGTCTCGCACCATTGTAATCTACAACCATCTAATTTGCTAACAAGACTTAAACTGATCAGGATTTGCAAGTCTCCTCCACCACTATAATCAAAACAAGAAGCATTTGGCTCTGGAGAGTAAATGTTGTCGATCTTTTATTCTGCAGCCCCACCATGTTCTTTCTGGCAGGCTGAGATGAAACAGAAAGCTGATATTTGGAGCCACTGGAATTGTAGGCCTTGTAATTTTGAAATATCCATTTTATCCCGTGTAATTTCTTCCCTAAGATTCCTCAGCCTAAATCTGATACAGGTAGGAGCCAAGACAAACAGTAACCATTTATAGTCACCCAGACCAGTTTGGATTTCAGTCTAATGTAAAGCAAAGAGGGTTTTTGGCTTCATTTCAGGTGTGTAACAGGGGTAGAAAATGCATTTAAAATTTAGCAGCAAATGTTACCATATGTTTCCATAACAACTGCAAACTTTTATGTTCGAGAAGCAATAATATAAACACGTAGGAATCTTGGAACAGTAAACTATTAATTTACCAAATATAAAAAATCCAGCATGAAGGGGCTTTTATGGCCACAGAAGCCACGAGGGGGCCCGGCATCCCGTGAATTTCTCCATTATGTGGCAGAAAATACTGCCGGTTGGTTTAAATGAGCAAATCTTTTAAAATTATAAGTACAGTGTCAGTTCTCCACAGTGCATTTTTTTCCTGAAACAACGTGTGGTGGTGCCAGCTATGGCTGATTTCTTTTACCATCTTGAACTAGTAAAATGCCCTCGAGTAGCTGCCCCCAACGCACATCCGTAGAATAAGTGCATTTTTGTTTTCTTCGTCCATAGCTTTAAACTCAGTAATGGAGGCTGGAGTCCTGCACAAAGGGCAGTGCCCGGGAGCTGGCTCTGAGGCTTGTCAAGGAAGAGGTGTTCACAGGTTGTTGACACATAGGAAGAAGGTTCACCGTTTTCTACTCCCCATTTTGAAATACAAAAGAGACAAGGGGCAGAGGGGGAGAACGGCTCTACGTGACCACATCTTAAAAGAGAAGAGTTAGTAACTAGAGTTGGTGGGGGAAACTCAGTGTTCTCTGATGTCTCCGTAGGGAAAAGAAATAATCTTCTTTTAAGATGCATATTAGAAACATGGCAGTCTGCAGCCCCACCATTCTTTGCATTCGAAAACAAGCACGGTTTTTTTTCCCCCCTAAACCTACCCCAGCGTGTGGAGAGGGTTTGGAATCCTCTCCTAGAACAAAACGACGTTACCTTGTCATTTAAGGTAAGGTGATGCACCTTGGCCAGCCCCAAAACGTGGGTTCATGCGATGGCTGTCATTGAATATACCGATCCATGAAGGTTAACGTCAAATAGAAGAGAAGGTGAAAGGAAGGTTAACGTCAAATAGAAGAGAAGGTGAAAGGGAGGTTAACGTCAAATAGAAGAGAAGGTGAAAGGGAGGTATCGGCTGCCCTAAATTGAAGGGCAGAACTCCCGAGAAGGCCGTTCCGGAAGGGCCCTGGTGTGGTTACAGGTTAGAGAAAGGGCTACAAGTCTCTAAGTTTCAGAAAGTGGAGTAAAGAGGCCCCACCGTTCCAGCTGGGCCAGCGTGTCCAACCGGGCCTCCCTGCAGCCTTCACAGTGGAGCCCACAGGCTGCTGAGCCAGAAGTGACATGGTGGGGACATCGGTTAAAGCCGGGCTCACGTTGTTAGTGGGCAAAGACAGAGGCTCATGTTGAACGTACTGAGGAAGGCTGGTCGGGCGGGAGTGAGAGCGGGGAGCACAAATGAGGGTAGAAGAGATGTTTTGTAGAAACTGGTTCATTCCCGAATCCTCCGTGGGCCTCATTTTAGGGCAGAACCTTAATGTGCCCTGGTTATTGCTTTCTCTGGCAGGGTTAGTAAGAAAGTTTCTTGTGTTTCCATCTGCACGTGGCCACTTCGAAGCATCATCTGGGAACTCTATTGAGATTGGAGTCTGGCATTAATCTTAAGGGTTCCTAAGTTGTGTCTGACTCCCCACTAGCATGAAAAATGGGTGGGTGGTGACGAGGATACCCGCTAACTAACGATATCACGCAGGCTTCTGGGGCACCTGGGTGGCATAGTCACTTGAGCATCCGACTCTTGATCGTGGCTCAGGTCGTGATCTCATGGTTTCTGAGATCAAGCCCCACGTTGGACTCTGTGCTGACAGTGCTGACCCTGCTTGGGATTCTCTCTCTCCCTCTCTCTCTCTGCCTCCCTCTCTCTCCCTCTCTCTGCCTCTCTCTGCCTCTGTCTCTCTCAAAATAAATAAACATTTAAAAAATTATTATAGGCTTTTGAATAGCCCTATATCTCCATACCCGGTTGATGTGCTAAAATGTCAAAACCAAAGGATCTGTGTTTGTTTTGAGGGATGTGGGGAAGCAAGAGGACTCTAGGGAGCACGTGGCCTATCATGAAGCCCGTCTTGGGGAGAAAATCAGCTCCAATAGAGGAGCCAGTGCAGCTACCAAGTGGCAGGAACACCAGACCTAGCCCCTGGCAGAGGAAAGGAGCATTCATGGAAGAAGAAGGGGCCGGGTGCGACCTTGCAGGGTTGAGGAGGACACCAGGGGCGGGAAGACCCCAAAACCATTGGAATGTAGGGTTACTTCCTGGAGGCAAAAGCAGAAGTGTCATGAGAGGAGGCGTAACACACCCACGAGCCGGGGCCGCCCCCCCCCCCACAACATTTTCCTCTCTGGTCTTGGAATCTCCAAACAAGCCTGGCTGAAATTTGCTTCTGTACCATTCAGATGTTTGCTCCAGGGGTCTTCTCCTTAGGTTGTCTTTTGAGGGATGGCCCTGGATGGAGATGGGTCAACTTTAAGGTGACCTTTTTTCAACGGAGGCCATCTCCCACTAGAGGTCTTCTCCTCCCCTGGCTTCAGCTGGGCTGGCATCTGACAGACGTGTAAACAGATGCAAGCATTGTTGCTAATGACAGGTGATTATAAGAGGCATGGGGGCCAAGGTAATTAAACCGCGATTTGACAGGCACATTTGGCAATGTAAATTTCAGCATTAGAAATATCTTTGCGGTGTGCTTTCCCCACTTGGTTTGGCGAATAGGATCCATTCTTATTCTTGAGAGTGTGGCGCTTTGAGATCTGAAACCGTGCTGTCTGAAGTGTGGGGCTCCAAAAAACAGTTACCAATGGACCGTGTGGGGAGCTGGGCGGTATCGACTCTTTCCAGGATCTGCTCTAGAGTGGGAATAGTGGCGGGAATGGGGCCTGTGGCCGTGGCACAGGGATTGTATTTGACGTAGTACCGTGACTGATTTAATAGTGACAATGCCTTGGAGAGACACGTGAATTATTTTTATGCCACCGTGGTTTCAGCTTCTGTCCCTCTTACCTGGGTTTACCTGATGTCGCTCCCATGGATCAATCCAAAGATAGCTTACTCAATTCTCTTGTCCCCTAAATTTCTACTGCTAGAAGTAGGAAAAAAAATTTCGCATCGTCAGTAACCTGTTGTTACACGGAACCACGGTAGAAACAGTCATCAAGGTCATGGAATTTGTCCACTAGATTTAAATGTAATATTTAAAAAAAAAAAAGCAAACACTACATTCTTTTTGCTGTCAGGGTCATTAGAAATGCCTGTTTAGACACTTAGAGACTATTTCCTGCTAATGGCGGCAAGCTTGGAATCATGTGTTTGCCGGAATCCTATCTTCTATTGGGTAAATAGCAGACCTTCCTATAGACGTAATATTTACGGTTTTGACTACTGGATTAGCTATATGACTGGCTGTGTGCCTGTACAGACTAGCTCTTTTATAGTAACTGTGGGTAGCATGGTCTCTCCTAATACAGTGACAGGCAACATTTATTATTTATCACCTCGTCTAAGGGGGAAACTCCTCCCAAACAGGTTAGTTCATTCCTCTGCTGCAAAACCAGCTTTTTAATACTCTTGGTGTTGTGCCTACGTGGCTATTTGAAGAGGTCAGTGAAGCAGACCCTTCAAAGGTGGCCAGCCACTGGCAGGCGAGCGGTTTCTTTTCCTCCGCCAATTTTGATTTTCTCCAGGGAGGGGGTATAGAGGGAGATGAATTTGCGAATATGGTTTGGTTTATGGCAGAGGAGTGCCGAGCAATCGTGCCTCTTTGTGGGATTGCCCCCCTCCAGCATGGAAAGCTCCCGGCCGGCCTTTACATTCTGCTTCAGGCTGCAGTCAGTTCCGAAGCTGAAGCTTTTTTAAAGCTTTGTCAGGTAGGTTAAAAGGTGTCCCACCCCCGGTGTATTAAAAGAGAGAGGGAGAGATTAAACTCACTAAGCCTGCCATGTTCCCTCTAAAATATCAAGTCAAGATGATTTTTAAATCCAAAGTTACTAGGCTTGGGGCGTGTGACCTTTAGCGAAAGCAGCCTTGGAACTGGGGAGGAGAGATCCGTGCAAAAAAGACAGTCGGCCCACGGGCTGGTGGCCTCAGGAAAGCTGCGGAAGCCAAAGTGAATCATCCCTGTTTCTCTGCCTTCCGGCCAACAAAGGCACTAACCCCAAACAAGTGCCCGGCCTGACGCCTGGGTCTCTGGATCTACCACAGAGGCCCAGGCAGCAGATCGTTTTTCAGAGCCACCTGTTTACGGCACAGCCTCTGGTGAGCTCCAGGGGGTTATGGATCAGGAAGGCAGGGCCCTCTGCCCTCAGGAGGCTTGAAATCAGATAAATACGACTGCTAATAATAACTCTTCATTGAACTTTTAATAAGCACTCAGGTGCTTCTCATGTATTATTTACTCAGTTAATCCCAAATAATTACAGTACTAGCTAAGGCTTTATTGAGTGCTTCTCCGTGCCAGGTACTTTTTGAAGTGCTTAACGTGAATTAACTCAACTATTACAATGTGGTTTTTTTTTTTTTTTTTTTTTTTTTTTTTTTAATTATCCCCTAATTTTAACAGGAGAAAAAGCAAGGCAAAGAGATGTTGAGTAACTTTCGCAGGGACACGGGGGCCCGGAAGCAGAGGAGCTGGGATTCCAGAGCAGGAAGTCAGGTCCCCAAGGCCGAGCCCTCTGCCGTCTGCCGCCCGCCATCCACGGAACCCATGTTAGGATCACCTTGCGGGCGTGTGAAACTCAGACTGCTGGCCTTCCTCTGGACAGTTCCCATTTCTGACCCATTCCCCGGGCGGCCCCCCCCCCGTGCTGATGCCCACCGCTCGATGCCAAGGAGAAGAGAGCCGTGGAAAGCAGTCACCCTAAAGCAAAAACAGAGATGTCATATTATTAATATAAACAGGGTGATTTGAGAATGCGAATAGCACTAATCATATTATTATTTTATTACTGTCGCTGTAGCAGGCACTTAGTGAGCAGTTACTATGTCCTGGGCACCGTTCCATTAGCCAGGGAACCATCGTAACTGGTACTCTGGGCTGTGTCATTTACTCCTCACGGCAGTCCTGTGAGGCAGACACGACTGTTCACCCCATTTTATGGCTGAGGAAGTGGAGGCACAGTTTACAAACTTGCCAAAGTGCCCGAGCGAGGATTCGGTCTCGGGTTGCCCGCCCCCCCCCCCCACCCTTCCCCCCGGTGTAATTCTGGAGCCCACGCTCTTGACCGCGAAGAGCCCTGCGGACAGCTAAGGGGACTCAGAGCCACATCGTGGAGCAGGCGGTGTGTGAGCTGGCCCCGAAGGAGGAGGGAGCGGAGGAAAGGCTGCCCAAAGGGAAGGGAGAAGTGCAGGGGACGGGGTGGGGGGCGAGGACCAGCGAAGTGTGATTGGGCGCTCAGCGTGGGGACTTCCCCGCGAGCCGCTTGGAGGAAACGGAGGATGCTGCTGGAAGAGTACGTTGAAGGCTTTGAAGGTCAGGAGTCGATGGTCCTCAGGAGCAGACTCTGTGCCCCCAGGCAGCCGTCGGAGGCACACGCGGACTCAGAACTCGTCGTGTCACTTCCAGACAGGACGGTGGAGCCATTCTTTGTCGGAGGCGCTCTCGGGCCGTCTCTTCTCTCTGCCTTTCATGGCCGGAGAGCGTCAGAGCCCGTTCAGAGGACGGTTTGATTTCTGAGGTTAGCGACCCTGTGACAGTGACTCATGCCCTGCCGAGGGAGAAGTGAGGGATTTTTTTTTTTTCTTTTTTGGGACGCAAGCCACGTTCCACACAACCGGGTACGTGTGTGCACGTCGGTGCGCGTGTCCGTGCGCGAACGCACGTGCCGGCCTCGGAAAACGCCTGCCGTGGCCCCGGGGCGGCGGGTATCGTTGGAGTTGCCAACTTGTTTTATTTCTGATATTGCCTGGCAGCCCCCGAAGGAGGGAGAGGATGAATTTTCATCTCCCATTTACTAGACTTTCATTATATCGTGCTTACAGACACAGTGTCAGCACATAAAATGTTAAACATCACTGGTCTGAAAGAGGCTTCCATTGTCTTACCTCTGGTGCTGGGGGAATCTTGCTAGGCTTTCTGCAGTGGTTCTGTCAGTGTAATATGACATGAAGCGTTTCTCAGTAATGACAGACATTGAATATGAGTGACAGGAACCTTGACCGCGAGGAATGGGTTCAATTACCAGAGACGGGGGGTTACCTGAGATAAAACCAAAGAGCCCAATTGTGCTCGGTTTCGACCCCTTGACTCCCAGATCCAGAGCAGCAGAGACAAATGGCTGATTAACCAGCCCCGGGGGGGGGGGGGGGGGGCGCGCAATCTCTCTGCAGTGATAAACTTGTTTGGATTTCCCCGTCCGGGGAAGAAGGAAAAAAAAAAAAATCTACGGGTGGCAGGTCTCTAAAGGAAATACGATCAGAAAACAGGAGGAAACAGGAGGGCTGGTGCTAGTCTTTTCTGTCTCTTGCAAGCACAAAACCAAAACCCGCCGTTCTATCTGGGAGCGGATCTAGGACACGGTGTCCGGAAATCAATACAAGATCAATGATTGCTCTCTTAACCCCGCCTTCCTTTTGCAGCTGCAGCACACTGCTTCAGTTCACCTGTAGCCAACCTGACGCCAATGTCAGTGAGAGCTCCTGCCATCAGACGCCCTCCTTTTATTTCTTTCCTCCTGCAGGCTGCTCTGCTCAGCATCGAGCACAGCTTTCTGCTTGTTTATAGTCCACTGCTTATAGCCCCCAGATAGAGTTCTAGCAAGCAGCCCAATTAAACTGTCGCGGGCCGCCCTCACTTGACTAGCTCTGCGGAGTCATTTAGCCAACAGACATTCCTGACTATTACAGCTGGTAGCAGCATGTCTCCAGCGCTGGAGATAAAATGAATGAAATTTGTTATCCCGGGCCGACACTTGATCCCAGCTGTTGAACTAATGCTGTTGCACCTGAAGTTTTTCTTTATGGTAATTGCTGTCTGTGTTATTATTTCAGATCCTAAATTGGAGAAAATTGCAACAGGTATTAAATTCTTGGAGCCAATTCACGGGAGTCCTATTGTGCATTCTTCCAGGGTAGATTCCAACTTCTGTTCGAAGCGGGGAAGACAGATTTTGCTAGCCAGACACACTGGCTTGTGTTTCATTATTATCAGGGACATTCCACTTTGAGGTCTGGGCAGGCTTTTATCAGCTTTACCTGAAATCTGCTTTGAAATCTACTTTGGGTACTAATTCAGTCAGCATATGTTGGGACTGGCCCTGGGGAATTCGGTGACGATGACCAGCGCTGACAGTGATCAGTCTGGTTGACCCATGACACATCCTTGGTAGAGCGGTGAGTCTCCTGCATTGCACAGGCTTAGGCAAGCGGGCAGTGTGAAATAAGACTTCCCACAGGGCCCCTTTGGAAGCCACCGCTCTGTGTGGGAGTTCTCGAATGCACCACTTCACTGAGAGCCCATTGAATATGTATGTCACGGGTTTGAAGCCTCTCGGCCTCCCGGAGGCTGAGATCACTGGGCCTCACTGCCGGTTACCGTTCACTGTCTCCTCATTTCTGTTAACCTCCTTCACCAGGTCTCATCCTCGAGTTTGGGGATTTGGAGACTTTCCAGAATAACATATGAACCATATTCGGAGGAGAGAGCAACCTCAGGAAGCTTGTAGCAGACAGCATGGGAAAGCGTGTCTTTTGCAGCATTCGCCTGTCTGCTTAGCTTCTGGTCAGCACTGACGGTGAAGGCTCCAGGCGGGATCCAGAGCGAGAATTCGGGTCTGGCTGGTAGTGCAAACACTATGCTCGCCTTCAAGCGAACGCTCTGGGGGAAGGTGACCCCACCGATGCGGTCGCTTCTGTTTCTATCTGAAGACCACACCTGGCAGCCATCGCAGAACTCCTTCAACGTCAGGGGCATACTCTCACCTTTAGAATCCAAAGGCTTTGTTCCTGTGCACATTAGGAAGCTTTGACAGGCTCTCGTGTGTATTTTGATGAGAAGCAACTGTGAGAAGCTCAAACCTCCAAGTAAAGGAAGATAGACACAGGGCGTGCGCCGATGCTCGCGACATCCTTTGACCCCCCCCCCCCCCCACCATACCTGGGCGGTCTCCCGACTGGTTCACGGTCCCCTGATGTGAGGACCCCTGGAAGCCTTCGAGGAATCATCCGAAAGTCCTACTCAGGTGCTTTCTTTGCCGCTGTGGACATCTGTGCTTTGAATGCCAATGGCTAGTATCGGACTGTCGATGGTGGAGGATTTGCATCGCAAGTTGAAGTCCATAGAGTTTGTGGGACCTGCAACATACTGAACGTATGGTGGTCTGCATTACTTTCTATACTCAGAGGCCTTCACGCTAATTTGCTAATAAGATACTTTGAAAACTCCAATCTGTTGAAATTGAATTACTGTAATTTATAGCAAAGTTCAAAATGAGAAATCTGTATTTTCTTTGCCCACCGAGAAAACGAAAGATTAGTCTTTCATTTATATATGAAGGGTAGAGAATATGTATAGAGTATCAAGTATAGAATATGTTTTTAAATCCTGGGAGATTTATTTCCCTACTCTCAAATCCAGTAAGAAAAACCAGCCTTTTCTTCAAAACCGAACCAAGACTAATCTGCCTTGCATTTTTTGAAATCATGAAATTCACGGCCGTTTTAGGTATCTTTAAACAATAGATTCACAAGCATACATTGACTTGCTCCCAGAGGTCCTTCAAACAAAAGCACATTCATTCTTGTCGTTGGTATTTGAAGATGGGGAAGATACCACAGTAACACAGGTAAAACTTGTTACATAATAACTGCACGTGTGCATTTCAGACCCAGCACGCACGCACGCACTCACGCATTCTCCATCATATTTCTGCCTCTGGATTTCACCAGCATGAGCCGTAAGCGCTTCTCTCCAAATCTTACCTGGACTTCGTGTTTTCTATACGTTGAGTTACTGTTAGGGCGTAGATTGTTTGACTCATTTGCTGTGGGATTGCGTGGAGAACAGGGTGGTGACCTCAGCAAATGAGCCTGGACAAGAGCGTGTTTGGCAACCGGCCATTATAACACTATATGTAAAATAGGAGTCAGAATTTGGGAGATCCCTAGGATGGAGACAGCGGAGAGGATGACGGAGATTTGGGCTCTCAAAAGGCAAAAATAAAGGAAAACAGTGACCCTTCTCAGTGGTACTGGGTATTCGTACACCTACAGCCAGGTCAGTATAGTAAAAAGATTCTTAAGATGGCAAATGTTTGGGTGAGGTGAGAGTAATGCGTAGAAAGGACAGACTCCTGAAAGTTTCTCCTGCAAATCCTGAAATAATTCCTTCCTTCTCTTAGGCTCACATTTAGAGAGTCAGACCTTGCATTAAGTGCCTTGTACCCACTGTAACCTTCTGTCTCGTTCTCCGTAATTCACTGAGGTAGAGTGTGTCCTCACCAAGGAAGAAAGTGGGCCCCCAGAAGCAAAAGTGGCGGTTCCCACGGAATGTTTTATACATAGTTTTAGAAGCTGGGACTCAAACCTGGGGCTGTTGCTGGCTAGAGCCACGGTACCAAGTTTTGGGTTTGGGTCTCTGTGAGATCAGTTGCTCTCATCTTGGAAGGCAGTAGAACTTTCAGCAAGGAACTCCAAGCAGATGGCTAAAATTCCTCAGTTGTTCCCGATAGGCTTTTGTCCCGATGCTAGGCTTTTGTTCACTGCTGTGAAAAGTAAACCCTGCCGGGATGTAGAACAAAGTATACTTCTCAAAAGCTAAATTTAAACCAGTTTCCATAAGGGTGAATTACTTGGAATTGGTTGAGTTCGCTGACTCATGGGTCATAGTAGGTCTTCGTCTAGACCAGGGGTTGGTAAACTTCTTCTGGAAAAGGGCCAGACGGTAAATATTTTAGGCCCTGTGGGCCACACAGTCTCTGTCACAACTGCTCTGCTCTTCTAGCACAAAAGCCACCATAGACCATATGTAAACGAAGAAGTGTGGCTGTGTTCCAATAAAACTTTATTTACTAGAACAGGTGGCAGGATTTGGCCTGCAGGCCGTAGTTTGCCAACCCCTGGTACCACACCTTGAGGAAGCGTTATCTTTAAGGGAACCAGAAGACAACAAATGTTTTCTTTTCCTTTATTAGTTGTTTGTGTAGATTGCTGGTGAGCAAGCAGTGCCTTCTCAGCATAATTTGAGACCCTTTTCATGGGCTGGGATTTTAAAGTTGGGTTTTTTGTTGTTGTTTTTTTAATCTCTTGTTTAAGCACATGTTAAATGTGTCCGTGTTCTTTCCATTATATATCTTGGTTGCCTTCCCAGACTTCAAATTGCAGTGAATTTATCCCCAAAGGATGTTTGGTATCACTTCTCAAGATGCAATTTGAGTGTCGTCTGTTTCTGTAATGGAAATGGATTCCAAATCTTCATTATTGAAGTTTCACAGAAAATAAGGAATCATTAAGATAGCTGTTACTCTGCGCTGTTAAGGTATACTGCATCGTTTGCTGTCTTGTCTTACAGCCTCACATCAGTCCAAAGAATAAAGTGGTATGAAGATTTAATTTTAGGGCTGCACATGAGGCATTGGATTATGATTTCTGGCCAAGTCCTGCCGAACTCAGATTACGTTACAATGAAACTGGTTTTTCAACTAAGAGTTTTCCAACGGTTAAGACTGCAAACAGACAAACAGAAGCCCAGTAAACAGTTCGAGTCGCAGAATTATTTGCCACAGCAGCTGTAGAAGTGTCCTTGTTGTTATGCTATTTCTGTATAATGACCCCCTTTGACAAATCGTCCCATCACGGGCCACCAAATCATCGGGATGAGGGCATCAGCTTCTTTTACCGAGGGAATCCGTGGTGGTACTCGACAGTAGTATTTAACTTTGATGCGCTTTTTTCCCTCCTTACAATTCCCCCCTCCTCACGGGCAGCTGTGTTGGGCAAGAGGGGAGGTCCCACCAGAAATTGCATTCTTAACACCCCGGCGTCTTTGCCACCTGCTTGAAGGTGTGCCTGCGGATCCCTACTCTTACTGTCATGTGAGATACCTGTGTTCTCTTGATTCTCCAGCTCCCTACATGTGAAATACTCAAGTTACCTCCATGCTGTCGTCCCTCTGTGTTTTCTAGAGCAACAGCCCGGGGCAGTGGGAAAACTATGACTCCTGTCACCCAAAACCCTCCTATCTTCAATGGGCCGCTTCACTTCTCTGACCTTTCAGTTCCCTCTTGTGTAAAATCAGAAGAATACCAACCTTACATTATAATCTTAAAACTTCACGAGGAAATATGTTTAAGTGCTTTGTAAATTATGCTGATCATGTCTGAGTTATTTTCCCTGTTTAACTAGCTAGCTGGCCTGGCCTTGTTCAGGAGGCTCCTTTGCCATCGTTAAAAGAACCAAATCCATCGCCCCGCTCTTCTTGGAGCATGACACGTAGAGTTGCCCATGTGAGAAGCAGCTTGATTGCAAATCAGCTGCGGTCGCTATACGACAGAATGCCAGCGGGCACTGTTCCCATTGTGTTGAGTAAACGTTACCCCTGCAAACACAACGTCAATACTAAAGTCAACGTGTAAAATTTCTACCACCTGCCTTTGCACCTTCTGATTGGGGGCTCCTATTTGACTCTCCTGTTTGTCTCGTCAGGGTACAGCATTTTAATACATAGGGCACATCTCTCTGTATTAGCAGTCTGTGCAGATCTTTTGTTGATCTTGATTTCTCTTAGCTCGGGAGAACAGTTGCCTTCCAGAGCTCCCTAAAGTAAGTGCATATGCCACTAGCCTCTATTTAGAATCGGTGCAAGCCAACAACAGCCTCTTAAGTTTGGCGACCTGCTGTTACTTACATGTGATGTAATCACAAACAGAAAGAAACTTAACTTTACGTATGTAACTATGAGGGACAGGCGGATGTGAGCGTGAGGCACTGGTAACTTCTGCCCATGTCAAATGAGCTAAATCCTTCCCCCCACACCAGCCAGGAAAACATATGATACCATTTGCAATGGTAGAATGTTGCACGCTGTTCTCCTGTAATTATAATGGCCTGATCGGTGTGGGGTGGGTGAGGCTTACTTCACAGTCATTAATCTACTGAATCTTAGTATCAGTAGCCCATCTTGAGGAGCAGCGGTACTTGGCTGGAGGAGCAGGGCTTTGATTTCATTGTAATAAGGATAGCTTTGTTAAAATTCTGCCACGCGGTGGTGCCTGAGGATTCTGGGAAGAGAAGGTTTTTCCCCCCCCCCCCCCCCCGCCCTTTTTCTCCTTTTCTTACGTGGTGGGGATGAATTGTTTCTCTCTCTTCCATCCCCTAGGTTACTATTTATGCTCTCCCTTGATCTCCTGCTTGTCCCTTTATTTCTCCACGTTGTGAAAGTTTCTTTCTGTGTGACCAGGAGTCTGTTTAGCAGACCATATTGTGAGTGAAGGGCCAGCGTTTGTTGCCTGATTTTGGCAATGCTGGGCAGTCAGCTGGGATGTAATTAAGACTCTGAGAACAGGCTGTCTTCTCCACGGGAAGGGCATGTTAGATGGTGCTGGGATTTGGGGCTGTCAGTTTGGCCAAGGCTGGAGACAGAGAGCTAGGGACAGAGATATTTCCTTTCATTTATAATCCCTTTATGTACAGTGTATGCACTTGGCGAAGTTTACATATAACCTAGTGGCGAGAGCTTACAAGCCAACGCAGTGAAATTAGCATATGTTACATGTATATTTTAGTGATGTTTTAAAGCAAGCGCGTACTTCCAAAGTGAATTATGCATGGACGACAGCAATAGGGTTGTGTTGCGCTGGGTGTCAAATCCCACAACTTTTTGTCGAGACCGTGGATTTTACACTAAAAAGGCAGAAAGACTAAACGAAGTAAAACAGTTTTAATTTTTAACAGTTTGGTTCGGCCCAAGGAGCCAGGCTGTGACAGATATAACTGACATTTGAATAATTGGATTAATTTAGAGAAGGGCAAATCCAGTTTTGACGGTTGTGCTTGTGTGTACGTCTTCTTTTCTTTTCTTTTCTTTTCTATTTATTTATTTTTATTTGCGGGGATGGCGTTGTGTGGCGTAGGAACGCAATCTGTGGGATGCCGAGCAGAGCTTGAGGAAAGGTGCACACGATGTATATAAAACCGTCATCTGGTTATTTTACTGTTAATAAGTATGCGTGTGTGTATGTGTGTGTGTGTTCACACGGTCGTAAGCACTCTCTGCATTTTGTGCAAAACGAATGCACGGTGCGGGCTTCCTTCCACTCTGTCAGTGACACGTGTATCGCACACACAAGCACATCATACATGCTCTTGGTAACAGAATCGACACGGCTGGGGACACACGTCCACCCCTTCACAGGCCATATAGAAAGCGTGCAGGCGGGCCGACTCGCGGTGACATGGGCAAGGCCTCTCCGTCCCTATGTCACTGGGTTACAAAACATCACAGCGCAGCAGAGGGGAACGCCTAATTTGGTATCTGGGGCAGCAGCGGCCAGATTCCCGGTGCTTGAGTCCTCGCTCCTCCATTCCTTCAGGTCTCTGGGGCTGTTTTAGCTTCTGGTGTGAAGGTCATCTCAGCAACCTGAGATTGAGAAACCCAAGCACAACACCCTACTACCGCCTCCCCCCACCCCTTCAGAAAGCCCCGTAATTAAACATGCCAGCCAAACACCCCAAGACTGGAACTTGCGGCAGACGGTCTTGAACTGTGGCTCTGGGCAGGCTCTAGGAGCCTTTTTCCCCAGCAGGACATTAATAGACATTAACACTCGGGCAAGAAGTGTTGATGTGTGGTTTATAATGTTAGCACCCAGTTAGGCAGGTACAACACATGCTGTAGGAATCTTGTACCAACACATGTGTGGGTTGAGTCAGATTAATGAGAACCATAAAAGGAGAGACGTTCTCCTCAAGCCGGGACTTCATGCTACCCTCCTCTTACCCAGCAAAGCTGGTGCCCAGCTGGGTGGAAATGTCCCAGTTGGACGTTCGTCGAGATTAGCATAAAGAGGATGTTTGAGAGTTTTGTTTTGCTCCGTCGTTAGGTGGTCACGGAGCCCCCATGTGTTAGTCAGGACTTCGCATTAAAACCCCTTTTCATCTGGTGCCTCTCAGGCCGAGAGGAAAGGAACCTTTCAGGCCACGACCTAAGGGCCAGGCGAACGTTCTCATTTTCCTCCCTCGGCTTTCTCCGGCTCTTCTTCAAGTGGTTCTGAATGGTTGTGAGACACTTTCTGGTTTACTTTGTAAATGGGGCAGCGAAGCGTTCTTGTCTCCTGACTGGCTCTCCTCAGAGGATTCTCAAAGCCTTTTAAAATTGTGGGTTTTTCTGGGGCAGCCTTCAAAGTCCCAGGAGCGGAGGACCATCTGTCCTTTATATTAAAAGAATCTTCTGTATTGTGTACCTGATGTGCTTGTCCCAGAGATAGATGTTGTTAATTAAGGGACAGCATTTGTCCTTTATGTGAAATAAATCTTCTCTCTTGCCCAGAGAACAGTTTTGCAAGCTTGAGGAAACCATTAAGGACGCTCAGCCTGGAGTTCCGGTGTCGGCTAAAGGTCCACAGCCCAGTCTGTCATTCAGCCTTTGCTGTAGATCAGACATGTAGGACATGGGGTGTTTTGTTTTGTGTTGTGTTTTGCTTGCTTTCTAGTTAATTCGTCTACCAAGACTGTAGCCTTTTGGAAAGGCGTATGTGAGTGAACGTAACATGCAGTATTCGGTGGGTGGTTTGTGACTTTCCTGGGGAGATTTACACGTAGCGAGCTCCCAGTCTCATCCACTGTGTCTTTCCGCGGCGGATAATGACGTTGTTCCTGTCCTCCAGTGCCACGTCTCCACTTTGCTTGCTACATGGTCTCTGTTCCTATACCCCCTGCCCCTGGGAAAAGAATCATGCAAACATCTGCCCACAGCAAACGGAGCCAGAGTTCTGTCAGCTCATAGAAGACACCTCCCTTAACCTGCTGGATCTCAGTCTCAAGAAGCCCAGAAAATGGTTTGGATTTGGAATGTGGAAGGGCAGCTAGGGTCATGCGGCCCCGAAGGGCTATCTAACAGCGGTCAGCCTCCAGTTCTGCCAGGCACGGAGGAGGAGGGTGGCCAGGGCCTCGTCGGGGCCTAGCTTCGAGGAAAGATTGCACCAGCAGAGACCGTTGACCCGGGACCACTTCCAGGGTAGAGGGGACGAGATGGGCCACACCGTCCTTTTGTTGGTAGGAAAGACCTGGAATGGGCTGTGCCGGGACCGGGAGAGTAGTGGATTGGTGCGTGATATTCTGGGGGTGGAAGAGTCCAGACCGAAGGTCAGCTTGAATATGCAGCCATTCACCTTCCGAAGAAGAATCACGTCAGATGTCATTCTCCACCATCCATTTTTTTTTTCTTTTTTTCCTTTTCCCCCCTCGTGATCACACAGACGAGGAACCGGGCAGGGGGCACGAGAGCGTGAGGCAGGCTCGGGTGTTGAGCCAGCAGGTGTGACGGCAGCAGCGCCTCCACCGCCTGCGAGGGCCGTTGCTTCTCAACACCAGCCCGTCACCACTTTGCGGACCTGTTTCCGATCCTCTGATTCGCCGGCAGAAGCTGTGGATGTGAAACTTGCTGGCGCTGGCAGATGTTTCACTGTTTCAAAGCAGTACAGGCCAGAGAAAGCTCATCTGTAGGAAAGATGTGCTTTGCGGACTGCCGGTTTGCACACACGGACGTACACAGTCCAGTAACGTTGTCAGAGCGGGGATATTCCGGACGATAAGCTGACAATGTGGAAACAGTTTCGTGAAATAAAAGGAAACTCAGCCTCCGTGATTAATATTTGGGGGTATTTCCCTTTGAGTCTCTGTCTAGTGCGTATATATTTTATATGCATGCTTTAAAACAGTTGTAATCCTAGGAGCCTGCGTTTTTTCCACCTACCATTATAGGCAGTTTCCTTATATTAATGTATAATGGCCGCGGCGCAGTCAGGGAAATGTATTGCGGTATGCAAAATCGTCCCCCGATTGGTGGACATTTAGGTTGCTTTTGATTTGACAGCATGGTAAGCAGTGTTGCAATTACACATTTACTCGTAGCACTTTTTCCCTGTTTGGGATGATTTCCTTAGAACACGAAGGATTGCTAAGTCAAAAGATAGGAAAGTTGTTATGGCTTTCGGCATATATAGCCAGCCCGCTTTCCAAAAGTGTTGTACTGATTTACACTGCATTCAGGAAAATACGAGTATGCGAGCTGTCGGTGTATCCTTGCCAGCATTATTATCTTGTAAGATCCACCCCCGTATCGGTAGGTGAAAATTGGGCTCCCATCCTTTTTTGAATTTACATATATTTGAGATGTGCCCATAAATCCGTTGACTGATTATATTTAGTCTCATAACATCTGTATTCACTGAGGCTAAATTTTGTTGAGGTTTTGCTTGCTTTTTACGTGTGTGTGCGTTTTTAAACTTCTCTCTGTTAACAATTGATAGGTAATTTAGGAAGCGCCTCCCTAGCAAGGCCCTCCTCCAGGGGACCCCCTATCTCAGGATTGCTGCAGCTGCTACTTTTTACCGTGCATTAACTTGGAATTGGGCCAGGGCCCACGCAGGATCCCCTTCCTGAAGAGGGGCTCTTGTGCGTCTGGTGAACCACAAGCTCAGGGCTGTATCTGCCAGTACGTTTTTGGCAGAGACATCTAATAAAATCTCATCCGCACCATTCTGTGAAATACAGTCACAAATTTGGATGGTGATTACCTTACGCCATTTCTTTGTAACCGCTAATCTCCACGTCCTAGATGGTTTTTGTCCATCGCCTCCCCCGCCCCCTGTCCCTCCCCCGTCCCTCCTTCCCCACTGTGCCTGGTGCCTGTTCTAACTACGGTGTAGATGGTACCCAATCCGGGTTTCTTGTAGCGTGGTCTAACAGAAAAGGCACGAGCCATTAATACGGACACAGGGGTTCTATTATTGGCTGTGCCCTCTGTTTAATAGTAGCTTAACAACAAGAACTTACCGAGTGCTGAAATACCTCTTAGCATTCTTGATAGATTATTGTGTCTTCGTCACCCTCCTCTTAGATAGGAAATGTTCTTTTACCCGTATAGGTAAGGACACCACAGCTCAGAGAGATGCAGTGTTTGTCCAGTGTCATACTTTGTTTTTCTGAACTAAAGTGAGTTTTTTGTTCCTCAACCTCTTAGTCTCTTCAGCTGCAAAATAGAGTTCCTTCGCTTTACCCACAGGGATGGCATGGAACTGAAATGGTGTCATGTGTACCTTAACTTGAGGTGGGTATTAAAATTCAGGACGTGTAATAAATTGTTGTTATTAACCAGCGCACCTCTCTGCCCCCCCCCTTCTTCGCTTATAAAACGTCGGTGCTGAACCAGATTATTTTCATTGGTTAGTTTCAGCTGTAATGTTTTCTCATTAGCTACAGACTCCTGTCCTAGTGAAAAAAAGCCAGTGTGGTCGCCCTGGCCTGCATATACTGCATAGGAAGTCTTCTCTGCCTTCCGGGTACCCCTGTCCCTCTGAGCTGGCTCTTTCTCGGGAAGTAGGTGCACACTTTTAGGAAGTTGGAGTTTTATGCCTTGGTGTGCACGGAGAGCACAGGGAGGTTCTCATAATGGGGTACTTGAGATACCAGTATGCACTGGCCACTTTAAGGCCATGTGGAATTGCTTGCTTTGGCTCTGAGGATATTGTGACCTCTTAAATATAAAAGTGGGAATAGACTTTATCTCTATTTTTCCTCATACCTTACCCTCAGCTGGGAACTTCATTAACCAAGGTGGTTAATGGAGAACCAAGGTGGTTAACGGAGTCAGCTCCACACAGACATGCACTCAGGCTTAATTTCATACATCTCTCTCTCTCTTTTTTTTTTTTTTTTTCCAAATAAGGATCCAGGATCCCATATGGCACTTAGCCTCCTAAACAAAGATCATCAGCCCTAGACGAGAAGCAGGTGGCCTGGCACAGAGAGCAGAGGTTATTTTTGCCGCTGGGCTCCTGCCATTTCAGAGTTTAATAATGGCAAGGTTGCACAGCGGGAGGCTGACCCCAGATGCTCTCCCTTTGGTGGGGATAGAGCAGTCCCACCGCCTCTGCAGGGAGTAAACTTGATCAAATCTAGGTCACAGTTACTCTCCCAGAAACATCTCCGTCTAAACTTACTCCCATTTGCTACCTACTTGCCGCTTCCAAATCTGATCCATTCGGAGTGAAGTCACCAGCGTTAATTGTTGACCTGCCCTGGTGTCTCGTCAACGCCTGTGATGAGGAGATCTTGGCATTTTCTTTCGGGTCGACCCTTGGGCAACAGGTTGGAAAGACTTTGTTTTAAGGGTGGTATTAAAGACCAGAAGTTGGAAGCCTTTACTGTACTCCTGGCTCCGCCTTTCCGGAGGGTTTGGCTTCCCTGTTTATAATCCGAAGAGGAATTTCAAGTCCAAACGCAGGCGACAAAGATGAGTAAGAAGGAAAGAGCAAGGAAGAGGGGTAGTAACTGGAAAGGAACACGAGAGAACTGTGAGGTCGGGTGACTGTTACGCAGGCGTGTATATCTTTTACAGAACTCATTGAACTTGTACTTTTAAGATCCATGTGTTTTGCTGTGTATAAAACATACGTATAAGGAGTGAAATGCACTGGTGGTGAACTGTAGAGTGCATGCTTTATTTAATTGGTGAGCCAGTTGCTTCCCCGCAGGATGTGGGCCCAGTGTTGCTACTGTTTCAAGGAAAGCCTGAAATTCAGATATATTTTTAAAATTTGTTTATTTATTTTGAGAGAGAGTGAGAGTGTGCGCACATATGCGTGTGTGCATAAGCACAGAGGAGGGGCGGAGAGAGGGAGAGAGAATCCCAAGCAGGTTCCGTACTGTCAGCACAGAGCAGGACTTGGGCTTGCACTCACGAACCATGAGATCGTGACTTGAGCCAAAATCAACAGTCAGATGCCTGACTGACTGAGCCACCCAGGTGCCTTCAGAAACTCAGATATTTTTATAAAGATATGTAGACCTGTGGGCCCTATTTGGTCAAACAGAACACCAGTTGATCTCCAAACCGGAGGCTTCTTTTTTAAAAAGTTTTCTTTCAATGTTTATTTGTCTCTGAGAGAGAGAGAGAGAGAGAGAGAGAGAGAGAGAGAGAGAGAGTGAGCAGGGGAGGGACAGAGACAGGGAGACACAGAATTCGAAGCAGGCTCCAGGCTCTGAGCTGTCAGCGCAGAGCCCAACGCGGGGCTTGAACTCACGGATTGCAAGATCACGACCTGAGCCGAAGTTGGATGCCCAACCAACTGAGCCACCCAGGTGCTCCCAAACTGAAGGCTTCTTAATTCTCCCCTAAGGATCATTACAGTTGCAACATTGAATGATTCTGGCTCGCACTGAGGCCTTGAACCAAAAACAAACAAACAAGCAAACAAACAAAACTAGAAACAACCTCACTTATCTCTCAGTTTTCCTCTCACCTATAAGATGTTGGGAATTCATAACTAAACTTTACAGGGATCTGGGGAGAAGCATGAGGTATCGTGTACAAAACAACTTGGAAATACAGAGACGCAGCACATAAACACAAGTCTCTGTTACCTTTATTATTATTATAAAGAATTATTGCCATTTTCAGAATTACCAGTGTTGAGAGTAGAAGCACCGAGCTTTTCCAGGACGGCTGATAGAAACATCAACAATTCACCATGAGTAAATTGCGTGCGTGCAAATGAACATGCAGACTTTTCATTATCCTTGGAGGGGGATGTTCCTGTGTGGTGTGTGACAAAAAGAGAAGGCATTTCATTTGTACAGCTGCTCGTATAAATTGCAGAAACTCTGGGAGCCAAAGTCCAAGGTACGGCAGTAGCATATAAGGAAATGAAGCTGATGCTATATTAAAGATTCCTTGTCACATGTACTCACTGCCTGGGGACGGGGTTGCTCCAGCCTTGTCAGTGACATTTTGTGAACAAGCAGCCTGTATTGGATGGTGATAAATGGATTATCTTAAATGTCATTCGGCAGTGTTTTAGAGTTGCAAGGAGAGTTTTGATATTGAGTTGTTGGTTAGTATATTCTGCACCAATCCTTTATGATGAAATAATCTCCTGAAGTTACATTCAGAAATGTCAAAGTTGCTTATTTCTTCAATCACCCGTAGCAGTTTCTATTACAAGATATGCAGAGAAGATTGTGTAATAATGTCAAACTATTTATAGCCCCGTTTCCTAGGACTCTCGACTCTCCCGGAGTTGTTTGTGTATTTAATACCAAAGATTTGTTTTTATATTTATATAAATTTTTCTCTTTCTAAATTGACTTCAGCTGAGAATGTTTCACGAGTTTTTATAGAGAGTACATTTAAAAATTGATGCTGGCATTCAAAAAACCAAGGCCAATCTAACCCTTTTTAAATACAGACATTCCCTTAATTCGGTTTTAAATATTATAGTAGTCTGTGTGTGTGTGTGTGTGTGTGTGTGTGTGTGCGCGCGCGCGTGTGTGTGTGTGTGCGCGCACGTGTGCATGTGTTAGAGCTGTGTCCTTAACATTATATGGGTGTTATAATTATAACAAATTTAAGACATGCTGTTTATTTAGGATAAAGCAGTATGTAATACTTTGGCAAAAGACGTTTTATTAATTATTTCATGCTAAGGTATACATTATTACATTTTAAATATTTCTTTGAAATTCCAGGTTTCATAACATTATTGTTGCACAGAATATAGTCATTTGTATAAAGATTTGGTCCAGTGGGTTCATATGGAAATATGCACAAAATAGATTTTGAAAGCATGTCTCAAATTTTACTTGGCGAAGTTATTCTAAATATTGGCTTTCCTCCCCGAAAGATAAGCTCTTTCTAGACACAGTATTGAGATTATTTAATATCTCTCTGCACACAGTGACTTCCTTCAGCCCCTCTCTACTAATCTTACCCCCATCATGGCTTCTCCACAGTTTTTTTTTTTAAAAAGGCATGTAATGTTTATTTTAAAAAATAAAAGCAATATAAAGAACATTGACTTGGACCATAGAAAATTACTATTTCTATAGATCAAAACAGCCACATAGCAGCAATTTTATACAGCTCATCCTAACAGCTAATATTTCTGTCCCCCTAATAGTTTACTGTATGCTAGACACATGCTTGATGTATATGAATTTGATGCAACCCTATGAGTAGGGACTGTTATCACCCCCAACTTGCAGATGAGAAAGCTGAGGGGCAGGTTGATTTAAGTAACAGAACCAGCAGCCTAGCTCCATTGTCTGCAGGTCACCATGACTCTGTATTGCCTCTCCAGAAAAGCAGACTTCCTTTGAGTGCCCCGCCAAGTATATTGCTTTCCCCGGGGAAAAGTGATGTGATCGGCTTGGTGTGTGTCCTGTTTGATCTACCTCTTCTGATGACTCTTGGTGCATATATGGACTATTTCTGCAGCCAAATCCCCAGCAATGGTACTAATAGGTTAGATGTGTGTGCATTGAAGATTGTAGTAACTGTGAAATCACTCTCTAAAAGAGCTATGCCAATTTACATTCCCATCAACTGTGTATGAAGAACTGATACCAATTTATCACTCTTGATCATTGTATTTTTGCCACTTTGATAGGTGGTGTTAGTGGACCTTTTACTTTTTCTTCTCGTTTCATCTGTTCACATCCTTTATGCAATTTTCTGTTAAGTTGTTTGTCTTTCTCTTTTTGATTTGTGGTTCTTCGTGTGTTCTGTATTTAATCCTGTTCCTTGATTTATATTTTGGCCCGATTACCAAAGTTTTATGTTTTGAAATGGAGGGCTTATTCCCCTCTCATTTTCTTGTTTTAAATAATTTTGTTGCTGTTTCCTGCCTTTTACTTCCAAACGAACTTAGAATCAGGTGGTCAGATTCCATTTTTTTAAAAATGCTGTTGGCATTTTTATAACGAGTGCATTGAATTTATAGATTGCTATGTTAGAGAACTTTAAAACAAACTTTTTCTTCATCCATTAAAATAATGTATGTCTTCATTTGCTACTGTTACCTCTTGTGTCTTTTAAGTAGAGTTTTAGAACTTTTCTTCACATCCTTTTACATTTATTTTTAGGTATTTTAAAGTGTCACTATTTTTTTTTTTATTTTTAAAAAAAATTTTTTTTTTCAACGTTTATTTATTTTGGGACAGAGAGAGACAGAGCATGAACGGGGGAGGGGCAGAGAGAGAGGGAGACACAGAATTGGAAACAGGCTCCAGGCTCTGAGCCATCAGCCCAGAGCCCAACGCGGGGCTCGAACTCACAGACTGCGAGATCGTGACCTGGCTGAAGTCGGATGCTTAACCGACTGCGCCACCCAGGCGCCCCATAAAGTGTCACTATTTTCAATGGAATTACACACATGTAGGATAGCTGCTGAGTTTTTATCTTTATTTGTATACCTTACTAAATTCTTTTCTCATTCCTAGTAGTTTCTCAGTTGATTTCCTTGGAATTTCTGGATAGCGAATGATATAACGTAACAATGATGTCGCCCTTTTCTCTCCAACACAGATACTATTTTATTTATCTTTCTTCCTGTCTTAGCTGAGATTTCCAGAAAAGTGTTGAACAGTAGTAGAGTTAGTAGGCAGCTTTATATTCTTTTATTGTTAACTATGACAGTTCCAGTGTCGCACAAGTCAGTTTGAGATTTCTAGTCCATACTTTTTATCAAGTAAAGGAGTTTTTATCCTCTTTGATGCATATTGCATTCAATTGGATCCTAATTTTTTCGGAGAGAGGTTGTCTACTGAGATGACCGTATGTTGTTTTTTTTTTTCTTTTAATTTGTAAACGTGATATATTACATTGTTAGAGTTTATGCTGTTGAACCATCTTTGCATTCCTGGAATGGACCTGACTTGATTGTGATGTAATACACAGATGGACTTGACCTGCTGGTATTTTATTTACTATTTTCCTATTCATTTTCACAGGTGTGACTTCCCTGTAGAGGTCTTATCCCTATGGACACCCTACTTAACAGGTGTCAGTAGACTTCATTCATTATTAACTTTTTTGTGAAGTAGACACTTTTGAAGTTTCTCCAAGGCTTGATTGGTTTCGGGCTTTTTTTAGCATCAAGACTTGCATGCAGCGTCCCTCACGTTTTTGAACTTTATTTCAATTTGACACTTTCCAGAGGAAAGGCATGCATTCACGCTTTCAACTTTTTAGCTTTTGCCTCCCAGCTTCTTTGTGTGGAGGGAGTATAAATATTTCCTTGAAGCATGATGCTGCCCCTTTATGAAACCTGGAATTGCCCCTTTTCAATCGGAAAGTATAAATTTGCCTCTTCATTCTTAGCCCATTGGAGCCATAATTGTATTTAGTCCTAATTTATATCAAATGTTCCCCCAGAAATAGACATTTACTATTTCTAAAAACTGTTAATGTTTATTTATTTTTGAAGGAGAAAGAGAGACAGAGCGTGAGCTGGGGAGAGCAGAGAGAGGGAGACACAGAATCCGAAGCGGGCTCCAGGCTCTGTGCTGACAGCCCAGACGTGGGGCTCGAACTCACGAACCGTGAGATCATGACCTGAATCGAGGCTGAACGTTTAACCAACTGAGCCAGCCAGGTTCTCCAACATTTACTGTTTTATAGTGACCAACACCTGGTTTGGAGAAGACAGTATTTTGTCTTTTTTTTTTTTTTTTTTTTTTTTGCAGAATGTCATGTATGAGGCATACCTACCAACACTCCCCCTTCTCTGGCCCATGCAGATGTCACTAATCTGACTGCCTCTTCCTTCCTGAGCTCCTATATAGTCTTCTCAACAGAGCATAGTGAACAGCTACCACCATTTGATTGGCACTTAAAATATAGAATGGAACCTATTGCTGTCCCTAGTGTCATGGAAAAGGCATAGATTGGAAGCCAGGCACCCTGGGTCATTGCAATACTTGGTCTTTGTTGCCACAACTATCCAATGAAGAGATTAACCTGGGACATCTCTGATGGATCTTCTGTTTTGAACCTTTACCACTTCTGTTTACATAGGCTCCTTCAACATTGTTTCAGGACCCCAAATTTGCATATCTTCAGGATTTGTAAATCTCCACTGAAGGGTACATTTGGAGTTTTTACGTTCCCATTTGGCTGTTTTTGTAAAACAGCAAATACGTCTTGCCCTTCAGCGAATTCTTTTGTTGTTGTTCAGTACTTCCTCCTATTTTTAAAACTAATAAATTCTCCTTGTAGAATATTTGAAAACTACATAACAGTATAAGAAAAAGACAAAAATTACCCATAATCTTACAGTCCAGAACTGTTAGCATCGAGTGTATGATTAGAAAGATTTCTGTTTTAAAAAGTTTTTGTATCTTTCTTTTTCACAGAATATTATTTTGTGATTATTTTGTCATTAATTACATTTCATTCAAGAATAATCCCCCTCAAAATATACAATCTGTTTAACTATATATCTTTTTTCACTTTATTTAAAAAAAATTTTTTTTTCAACGTTTTTATTTATTTTTGGGACAGAGAGAGACAGAGCATGAACGGGGGAGGGGCAGAGAGAGAGGGAGACACAGAATCGGAAACAGGCTCCAGGCTCCGAGCCATCAGCCCAGAACCTGACGCGGGGCTCGAACTCACGGACTGCGAGATCGTGACCTGGCTGAAGTCGGACGCTTAACCGACTGCGCCACCCAGGCGCCCCTCTTTTTTCACTTAAAAAAAAAAATTTGTTTAATGTTTGTTTATTTTTGAGAGAGAGAGAGAGAGAGACAAACAGAGCATGAACAGGGGGAGGTGCAGAGAGAGAGGGAGACACAGAATTTGAAACAGACTCCAGGCTCTGAGCTGTCAGCCCAGAGCCTGACATGGGGCTCGAACTCACAGACTGTGAGATCAGCACCTGAGCTGAAGTCAGACGCTTAACCGACTGAGCCACCCACGCACCACCTTTTCACTTTTAAATATTATGACAGATATCCTTTTATATAATCTTTGAGCCTTTATTGAATAAATTTCTAGATATCAAATTACACGGTGAAAGGAAGTATACTTTGTAAGTTCACAACACATTGTAGTACTTGATAAATATGTGTGCAGTGAGTGTTTGAATAAAACATTACCCACTTGATTTTCAGAAAGATGTTCCAATTTACATTTTCATCTACAGTTTTTGAGAATGCCTTTCTCTTCTCATGTTTGGGAGGATGGAATATTACCATTTAAAAAAAAATCTTTGCCAATTTTATGGGCAAAAAGTTACCTCTCATTTCATTTCTTTGTCCCTACTATGGTTGGACATCTTTCATGTTTCCTGGCTGTGGGTATGTATGTGAATTTCTTGTGTCTTATGTCAATCTCTGCCCCCCACTTTGGAGGCATACATGTTAATTGTTAATAGCTACAAAGTCACAAGCTCATTATCAAGGTGTCGCTACTCTTTGACAATTATAACTAACTTTGGGGGCAGAATCCCAATATGGAGGTAAAGAAGAGAACTAGGAAGTCTTCGTACATCTGACATGACTCTGCAGTCACTAACTTTGCTTTCCTAGGTCCATGCTAAAATTGAGATGTGCCAGCTCTTTTGGTCATTTCTGAAGCTCTTTTGGTACTTGCCCCCTTCCCCTTGGCCTTCATTCAGTTTGCCCTGTCCTTGGAGCTCTTGGCTTGCACAGGAAGCCTGAAGCCAAAGCATGCGAGCTCAGTAACTCTCATCTCTGGACTTGAAAACCCGGCTTCCAAGCTTCTGCTGCTTACCAGCAGGCCACGCACAGCCCTTCCTACCAGTGAGGGAACCAAACCCGCTGCTCCCAGCTGTGTGTGGCCTTCACGAGTCGAACTATGAAGAAGATAGAACCAGTCCCACCCTTAAGTCTAGAAGAACTGGTTAATCGTGTCGTGAAACCACATGCCTTTGCACTTTTCTGTGGCGACTCCTAATTATTCCTGACTGGAATCCCTTGATTTATTCCTCATCCTTCTAACTTGATGCTCCCGAGGCCATTTTATCAGTTGTGAAATTAGTCCCTGACCTCTGTGTTCTGGTGAGATTATTATTTTTTTAACGTTTATTTATATTTGAGAGAGAGACAGACAGACAGAGTGCGGCCGGGACCGGGGCGGGGGCGGTGCAGAGAGAGGGGGAGACACAGAATCTGAAGCGGGCTCCAGGCTCCGAGCTCTCAGCACAGAGCCCGACGTGGGGCTTGAACTTGGAAACAGGGAGATCATGACCTGAGTGGAAGTCGGACGCTTAACTGACTGAACCACCCAGGCACCCCCTGGTAAGATTATTTAGCAAAACTTTTGCTACATGGAAACCAGAGTGGCTGAGAAAAAGCCCCGCTTCTGCATCTGTCACGTTCAAGACTCGCCACACAGGTTACACACTGCATATGGGCTCCTGGGTAAGAGAGCTGCTGTGAAGAAGAGCTAATGTCCAGCCCATGCTCCAAACTGGGAGACTTTGCTTGCCCACACGGGGTACCTTTTTCTGATTTGCCCAAAGGTGCTGGAGACACTTGCTGAGGCCCCGATCAACAGCGTATATGTCCTACAAAGTGCCTCTCCTTCCAGGCAGGTTAGGATCCAAACAGCTGTCTGTAAGACCTTTTGCTTGTAAATCCGAAGCAGCATCGAACAGCCGGCTACTGACAATGCTGTCCGGCGGATGCATACTTCTGCTCTAGGAGTTAGGCTTGTTCTTATCATAAATCTAAATGGGAAGTTCTTGGGTAAGAGAAAAGATTGTGTTTAAATAGCTCGGTGTACAACAGTTTTCTTTTTCATTGCAACATAGTTGGGTTTTTTGTTTTGTTTTGTTTTCCTTCCTAGAGCAACCATAACGGACACAGGATTAGCTGCAAAAACCACTTTGTTGTACTTTGGAATTACAGAATTCTACATTCCCACAGATTCACGTTGTACACAAGGCTAAACAGACTTTAGCCAGTTTTCCTCAGAGAGGGATAGCATGGGTTCTGCACAGTATTTCAGGCCTAGTGAGCTGTCGTCAAATTTGGAGGGAAGGTCGTGTCAACGATTCTTACATTAAAAAAAAAAAGTTTTTAAGTGGTTTTTCTTTTTCAGTTGGAGGTAAAGTTCAAGTGGCATATTCCTTTGTGTTCCCCCAATCGTTGCACCAAAAACGCAAAGCAATCTCCCCTCGTAAGTAATGTCAGCAGCCGTGAAGGAAAACCTAAAGCCCTAAATGGCTTTTAAGAGCCATTCTGAGCTTAATTTTAGTATCTGGATCCTGGGCCTCCGAGAAGGATGAGGCAAAGGCTCACCCCACCACACTTTCTCATTGGCGAGCACTGCAGAGTCGGAGCTGGGGGGCTGTTAATCTCAACCTCACTGCCCTTGAAGGTGGAGGGTTGCACGCTCGCGGAAAGGCACGGCACGCCTCACCTGCACCTCCCCCCTTTGGCCTGCCCAGTTTTGCGAATATGATGCAGGGAGGGCGCCTTACGTGAGATTTCAATTTTCCTTTCCGTGGTGGAAATTAAAGTCTAAGTGACTTTTATTAGGCCTTTCATTCAGATACCATGATCAGTGAGCGGATAAAGAAAGCCTCACCCTGACGATGTTCCTGTGCCCTAATGTCACAATCCAGAGGCGTTTTCAGTGGCATCGCTTGTTTGCCTGGAGGGTTCAGAGAGGTTTCAGTCTCTCCCACACCTCGTCCCGAAAGTTGCCATTACAATACCTGCTCGTCAGAACTTGTTCATCCGCACTGGTGATACGAGCCCTGTCTTCGAGTGACAGAAGGCCCAGAAATACTGCTCTCGTGGTGGCTCTGCCCAAGAAACCTAGTTTTCTAACTGGGCTTCCGAGCTATGGAAACTTGGTCACCTTTCACCTGAATCTCTAATATGCTTTGCAAATGAGGAGCTGGTGAGAAAAATATGCAGCTTGAAGCTGGCAAAGTTTTAAGTGGGTAAAGCTTGTAGTGTTCAGATCATAGCCCCAAATTACTTAAGGGCTTCTGCTAACATGGAAATAAGACTCTTTTCTGCCGAGAGATTGGATATTCAGATAGATTTTTTTATGAAGGAAATAAATATTTCAACATGCAAACACTACCCAAGCGGGTAGTGATGCTTCAAAACAGGGTCAGAGGTCAGGTGTTTTGTTTTGTTTTTTTTTTTCCTGTTTGTTTTTTGGGACAGCTCCCAGTTTAAAGGTATTGCACGTTACTACCTACCCTGAGCCTCACATGGTAAAGTAATTACTGCCAGCTAGCACAAAATATGTACATTCATTTTTATTTCCAAAGGTCCTGAGATTCCTCTCTGCATTTTTTGGTGGTCCTCATTATAAAAAAAATAGATCACGAAGAATGGATGGTTTTCTCTATCATAACTGTAAAAAAAAAAAAAAGTGGGCCTGAAAAAATGCATGTCTGATAGGTCAACTTTGAACAGACTTAATTTGTAGTAATACGAGTAAATAAAAATAGAATGTGGTGGTTTTTTTTTTTTTTTCCTTTAGAGAATAGTGTGGTTCGTTTTCATAGTTTGCCCACAAAACATGCCACAGACCCCCTAGGGTATTGGATACCTGGAGGAGAGGCTGACCGCTAGGTTATCTGAGCGGATGGGGGTCGAGATGCCTTCAGACAGGCACAGGGATGTGTGGCACGGCGTTGTTCTGAAGCTCAAACACCGAGTGGAATTTCGGTCACAGTTGGAATTGTTCGATGGGACTCAGGGCTTCTGCAATATCCCCCCCCCCCCCCCTTCAAATAGGGAATTTGCAGAGCAGTTAATTAGTAGTTACGCAAAACAGCAGAAACAGCCCAGACCCGCACAGGAGCCAGCAGGTAATGTCAGCGAGGGAGGCGGGCGAGGTACAGTGTGGGAGGGAGCTGAGGGCACCAGACAGAACCAGAAAGCACACTTCAGCCGCAAGAGGACAGCCAGCCAGTCCTCTGCTGCAGCCCTCGGTCGCCGTGACCAGCCCACTGCCGGCCATGGGGCCAGGTGATCCCGTTGTGATGCACCCGCCAGATCGCTTTTTTCCGAAAGAAGCCAGAAATCCAGATTTTTTTTTTTTTTTTTTTTTTTTTTTAATGAAACGTACTTCCGTAGAAATGTTGACGGCTGACTTTTTTTTTAAAGTTTAAAAACACGTGCGAGGGCCGGGTTTGGCCTCTCAGCCACGGTCGTGACTTCAGCTTGCACAAAATGGACAGAAGGCGAGCTGGGTGCTTCGTGGCAGTACCTTCTCATTCTCCAAGGGAGGTGTTCATAGCTGGGTGGGTTCTGAACAATTACTGAACAATTCTGTAGACTCCACCGCTATGGTGAAGAATGTAGTTACTCTGAAAACGAGGGCAGCTTCTCACGTTTATGTCATTTTTTCGTGCTTTTGTTTTGTTTTGTTTTGTTTTGTTTTGTTTTAGAGTCATAGATCCTTTGTCAAGGCTGACCTAACTAAGACAGCAGAGTTCCAGAAAAGTTGGTAGGACAGAGCCGCCCTTAGCTTTCTTTCCTTGCTGACTTTTAACCCATCACAAAGTAATTACTTCTCTCTCCTCCCCGCCTCTGGCATCAGCCTTTGGAATGTGGTTATTCTTTAAAGTTCACTGTGAGGCAGGACGTTATTCACACACATCTCCTTTCCCAGAGCTACTAAGCCTCAGTAGAAGACAGCGTTCGTGCCACGCTCAAACAGATGAATCATCACTCAATGTGTGCTTTTGAGTAACTGCTGGTTTAGTAATGATCAGATAAGACTTTGACGAAGTCCGTGATATTGTAATATGATTATTTTAATATTGTTTCTTTGGGGCCCGTCCTTCATGCTTTCTCCTGGCATCTGAGTTTCCTGGGTAGAGAGTGGAATGACGGAAATATGTTTGTTCTTCAGGGCAGAGAGGCGTGGTGGTGAGTAGAGAAATTAGTGTGTCCTCAGCCGCCACTGATGTCCTTCCAAATAGGTGAAGTTTAGTTTAAAGCCTGCCATTAATTCTTGGCCCCTGGCAAGAGTGGTACAAGGTTGCCTGTTTGTTCCGGGGGGGGGGGGGGGGTGGGGGGGGAGGGGGAGGACAGCAATTAGTCAACGACATTTATGACCGATTTATAAAACACAAATGAAATAATTGGTTACAAAATCATGACAAGCCTTCGCTTGTCGTTAGCAAACTTGTTCTCGACACATTGTGAAACTTTTATTACGAACACCCTTTGCAGAAAGCAAACAGCAGCCGATCTGAAGAGACCAAGCCAAAGCCCTCGGCTTTGGGAGTAGCTGTGGGAGGAGAAGATTCTTGAAGTTACGTTTCCTGTCCCCTTCCCAAACAAGCCCCCTTGTTACTAGATCCAGAGACCGTTTCGGGCAGGGAATCACCACGGTTTGGGTGTAAGACGCCCAGGTATGAAAAAGCAAAAGAAAATCTTTGCCACCAAACTTAAAAAAAAAAATTTTTTTTTAATGGTTATTTATTTTTGAGAGAGACAGAGACAGAATGCGAGCGGGGTTAGGGGCAGAGAGGGAGGGAGACCCAGAATCCGAAGCAGGCTCCAGGCTCCGGGCTGTCAGCGAAGAGCCCAACGCGGGGCTCGAACTCACGAGCTGTGAGATCACAACCTGAGCCGAAGTCAGACGCTCAACCGACTGAGCCACCCAGGCGCCCCTTTGCCACCAAACTTTGAATGCATGGGAGCCCTGTTTGGTCTTTGATGAGATTTAAGTACAGGCTGTTTGTAGAATAGTTAAGGGAGAGGCAGTATGCACACTTACAGCCCTTTGCTTGCCCCTTAAAATACCATCTCGGGGCAGCATCGAGGAAGGAGTGCCAGTGTTGACCCCAGATGCTGGCCCCGGGTGATTCTTCCGTGTCCACATCTTTCAGTGCCTCACCTCTGATCCTTCACCTCCAGAGACAGGACATTCACCAAATCGGGCGAAAAGGGGGGCCAGGAGCTAACTGTACGTGTAAAGATAGGTATCCTGGGATATAATTTAAAGCTAATTTTTATTTTTATTTATTTATTTTTTTTTAATTTTTTTTTCAACGTTTATTTATTTTTGGGACAGAGAGAGACAGAGCATGAATGGGGGAGGGGCAGAGAGAGAGAGGGAGACACAGAATCGGAAACAGGCTCCAGGCTCTGAGCCATCAGCCCAGAGCCCGACGCGGGGCTCGAACTCACGGACCACGAGATCGTGACCTGGTTGAAGTCGGACGCTTAACCGACTGCGCCACCCAGGTGCCCCATAATTTTTAAAAGAGTTTGTCCATGCCTTTGATAAGGACGTTCTCAGTTTGAAACCCATAGTTTTAGGAGAGGTGTTCCATTTCTTTCTTTCTTTCTTTCTTTCTTTCTTTCTTTCTTTCTTTCTTTCT
>NW_024412421.1:7703772-7724614 GCF_014898765.1 Herpailurus yagouaroundi
TCTTTCTTTCTTTCTTTCTTTCTTTCTTTCTTTCTTTCTTTCTTTCTCTCTCTCTCTCTCTCTCTCTCTCTCTCTCTCTCTCTCTCTCTCTTTTTTTCTTAATTCCTCTTAAACGTTTCAGACCCGTGATCCAATAGGGCTGGCTGGATCTAAGTGTTTTATTTTCAACACTTCTTTGCAAAATTAAGAAAAACTGGCTGGTCTAGTTTAGAGAAGAAAGCGAATGTGAGAGTATTTTCATGAGGCATTCCAGCACCAAAGCCTTTGCTTTTGGTGATAGACTGCTGTAATTTTGAAATCATTTTATACCACGCTAACGCTCTCAATGTCCAGTTTTCTTCTCAGACTGCTTAAAACAACAACCACGGCCACCCGCTTTTGTGAAAGATGGGATTGGAATCAACAAAAGGAAAGCTAGCCGTGGACGTTACTCAGCAAGGCTAGGTTAAGCTGGTCTGTGTTCTTCCAGAACATACCGTTGAGGATTTCAGCCATCTCAGCCTGGCAACATGGGGTTGCCTTGGCCTTCTTTGTGAAGAGCAGCCACGCGTTCCCTTCTCCAAAGCTGAACGTCGTCCCAAACGCACTGGATCCTTCTGACGAGCCTTTCTTTGTGTGGCACACAGGAAGGGACGGGCCATGAATATGCAATGGCTCACATGTACTGTTGTCTTCTGCAAAAAATCCCAAAAGGGTGCTCTGATCCCAGGGTTGGGAGCCCATTTCTGATTTCAGCCTAGACAGGTCTGCTGAAAACCATAATCAAGCTGATTGTATTGCCCTGGAATTCTAATTTCCAATTTAGGGGTTTGCTATATAATCTCTAGTAGAGTGTGTCTAATCTTCATGAAACCCAGAGTCTTTATATAAACTCTATGGATTTCCTTCCATGTGTCTAGGCCGAGTGGAGCTGTGTCTTTAGGCTGAGCTGGAGAGACATTAAATTACTGAGTTACATGAAGGCAGCGTTGTGAAGTCGCTCTCTTTTTGAAAGACCAACTCAAATTCTATATGCTGCAGCTTTGATCCTTTTCATTCAATTCTAAGTACACTTGTTATTATAGTAACTGTTGTTTGTATGTTATTTTAGCTTTTTACTTAAGTAGCTATTTAGCAATTTAAATGAAAATGTAATTAGGTTACATCTGTTTTACATGCATGTAATACCACGCAGATGTAAACTTCTATTAAAGCCATACTTTCTTTTTGGCAAGAAAAGGCAAAAACAAAATTGCACCCATCACTGGAGTACGTCCTGCTCTTTAAAAAAAAAAAGTATACACAAAGCGCCGTGCGATATTTTATGCGGTGGTGAGAGTGTATCACTTCTATTTTTCAAAAAAGTGAAAGAACCAACAAGTGCCTTATAATTTATCTGGATGCAGAGTTGAAAAGGACAGTGTCCTGTGGGTTTGTGCAGACAGGGGTGCATCCACCTGTACGTCATACTCGCTGGCTCTTACAACCCACGCGTGGCGGGAAGGGCCACAGGGCCACCTGGGGTCACACCTAGTTCTGCGTTCACCTGACTTCGACAAAGCCACTTCACTTTTCTCTGTGCTTGTTAAAAACCCGAGGAGTAGTAATATTGGCCCAACCTGCCTCCCGGGCTTGTCATGAGGAGCAAGTGAGATAACGAGGGTGCAGGTATTTTGAACAGTATAAAATAGAGTGGTGAGCGGATCTGTCTGCAAACAGCCCCTCCCCTCTGCCCCCCCCCCCCCCCACCTTTTGTAGGCACAATGGGGATTGAACTCCGAAATTAGTTCTCCTGTTTTGGGAACCACGGCCTCCCTTATAGCCTGTTAATAGGATTTATAAAACATCATTTCAGACAAAGTCACTTATCTTATTTGCTAACGAGACACAGAATTTGGACTGTCTGGAACCAGGTAGTATTTTAAGAGCTGCCCATTTGTCCCATACATGCTCAGTATTTCAATGCAGCCATTTTTAACGGTGGTTTTTATGGTGTCAGTAAAAATATTTTCATATAATTCTTCCTTGTAAATATGGTTAAACTTTTAGCTTTCTGCTACTTGGTGACCTGTTAAATGACTTAATGTGCCTTCAAATTGATCGTTCAGCACCAAGACAATAAGCAGCCAGGAGGAGCCAGGTTTATGGCATTTTGCTCTTTTGTGTCGGGGCCTTAAGCTGAGCTATGAGAGGAAAAAAAAAAAAAGTCTAGCAGAGTTTGCAATATTCAACTTCTTAGAGTTTTTTCATCTCGGATTCTCAAAGAGGGAGCATGGACGATAATGCTTCCTTCTCTTTTGTCCCTGTTTTAAGAAGCTAATGTCTTAGATGGCAAGGAAAGGAAATATTCCCTCCACGTAGCGATAGACCTGCCATCCATCTGACGCTATGTGCCAAGTGCTGTTCTAAGCGCTTCCTGCATTGTTTAATCCTTTACGGCAAATTCACGGGGTAGGTAGCATTGTCATCCCTCATTCTTGCGGTAAAGAAATTGGACCCCACCCCCCGCCACCCCGCCGAGAAGTTAAGAATCTTTTCCAAGGTTATAGCGCTAATAAGCGATAGAAGGAGGACTTTTAACCCGGACAGTTTGGCATTGATGCCTAGTGTTACCGCGTGTCATACTAGGGTTTGTTGTTGTGGTGGTTGTTATTCCTTTGTTTTTGTTGTCTGCTATCACCTGAATCAAGCATCTGTGACCTAGAAAGAATCTTCAGATACTCTTTCTCCCTGCCTTCCACTCTTCCAAGTTCAGAAAAATACACGTGGAAGCCCTCGGTACCCCAGAAATGAAAATAAATACTACGCAGTACTCATGATACTTGGGGTTTAGTTCATGGGGGCTTTGGGTGAGGAAGTCTGGAGGAATAGAATGCCAAGGAGGATGAAATACATACTAAATAAAGATTCGGCTGACGGCTCTGGGAGCACAGCCGAGAGAGTAGTCAAGATGGGGGGGAGAAGCTTCTTTTGACCTGGACATGGAAGAATGTAGGGGATCGTGATGCGCGAAGGAGGCAGGCGGTATGTCAAGCTTCAGGAACAGAGTGAGCAAAGACGTGGAGAAAAGAAACCACAAGCTGGCCTGTTGCACTTGGGAAAGCAAGATGTGGCGAAACCTCACGTGGGCACTGGCAGAAAGAGCGCCAGGCCGGAAAGAGTTGGCAGTTGGTTAGCAATAAGGAGGGAAGGGGTAGATTTGAGGAGGTTACTGGGGGCTCTAGCCCAGTAGGCTGGTAATCACGTTATCATAAAAGCCAACTCCGGTTCAAGAAAGTCACGTATAGGGAGAGAGAATCAGGTCCGTGAAGAACACAGACCCTGTGTTCAGCATCCTAGGTCTGAATCTGGGCTCTACCCAGCTGTGAGCAAGCTACTCGTTTAATTCTTAGTTTGCTTACCTGTAAGATGGAAAAACATCTTACTCTTGATTTCAGCTCAGGTCACGATCTCACGGATCGTGGGTTCGAACTCCACATCGGGCTCTGTGCTGCCCGTGTGGAGCCTGCTTGGGATTCTCTCTCTCTCCCTCCCTCTCTCTCTGCCCCTCCCTCACTTGTGCACATGCTCGCTCTCTTTCTCTCTCTCTCAAAATAAATAAATAAACTTAAAAAAAATTCTGCGTTAATTTTCTCGGAGTTCTCTTGGGCACACCACGGGGAGTTGTATCCTTCTGTGCGTGCCCTGCAGAATTCTGTGGCATTAGAAACTTGGTGAGTCACTAGTACAGGAAGGCCACCCCAAACGTACCCTCTTCTATAACCTAAATCTCAGTGTGCGTGTCCTTTCTTTCTCCTTTCCAAAGTGCCCAAGTGAAGCTATTAAGTAGGTAATACGCCATTAAACCCAGACCATGGCGTTGGGGAAAATCACACCCGAGCCCGGTGAATCGCACTCACTGTTAATTGTTAAGCTGCTGATGCCGGGCGCCTGACCCCACGGCATTTGTGTTGTGACGGCCCTTTCGCCCTGGTGAACTAAATGAATATCCGCCACGATGCGAGGAGTCAGGGACGGGTCTGGGAAGCCCGGACACAGCATCAGATTGTGTTTCACCGAGAGAACAAGATTGATTTATTGTGTTACATGGGGGTGAGGTGGACCCAGCACAGGCACCGCTGTACCACATGCTTTGTTATTCCCTTGTCTGCTAAGTATGCAAGTACAAACAGCTTTCACACAATTTTTTACCTAGAAAGGAGCCCGGGGCTGCATCCAAGTACATTTAACATATGAAAATTGAGCTGCTTTGAACTTGTATGTTTTTGATAACTGCTTGGTGTGCTTCCTGGAGGATCACCTGTAGGCTTTTCTTTCCAAATCCTCATCCCTTTGATTGAGTGCCAGGACAGACAGCCCTCACTGAATGACTCTAGCCTCGTAATTCTTCCTTCATTCAGAGTTGAAAGGGAACAGCTCCAGATTCAATAGGCAAATCCTCAGATTTAGCTAAAGTCATTCAAACACTTTAAAACTGAAATTGTTTTGTTCTAAAATAGGGTTCAGATGGGCTACCGAATGTTGACACAAGCTAGTTGCCGCCTTGAACTACAGGATGAGGAAGAAAAACACACTTCCCCCCTCCCCTCCCCCCCTCTCCCGCCGGCTCCTGGCCCCACCTCCTGCCTGCCTTGCTTTTCCTCCTTGCTGTCTCTGTGTCCCAGGGGTAAAAGGAGGACCAGAAGTTTGAGAGTCAGAAGTTTCAAAGCAACATGGCCTGGGTTGTTTTTTTCTTTCTTTCTTTTTTTTTTTTTTTTTCAACACAGGGATAAGAACACACTTGACTCTTGTTTTCTCTCCTCCGTAAGGCCCGGCTGAACGTTCCTGCTCTCTCTTCCCTGCCCCCTTTCAGAGGAAGGAAAACAAGCGTGTTCTTTTTATCTTTACAAATGTGCCTGGTGGGGGCTAATCTAAACCAGTTCAAGATGCCTTTATTTAAAGCTGTCGAGAGGAACGGAAGGTGCTGCAGAATTAGAAATGAGGTAGCTTCTGGGCCTCTTTGCCATCCTGCTCCTGAAACTGCCCTCCCCCACCCCGCCCCGCCGCCCCCTTTCTGGCACCAACCTGGATCTCTGCTGAGATCTCTGTTTCCGAGTCTTTTCAGAGATCGTGTATACTAAAAGATTGTTCCTTTCGGTTGAACATCCTGTGTCTGTCCTATTTGGCCAAGAGAGTGCTTCTGTTGGGAAAAGCCATCTTCCCTCTGTGCGCCTAGTGCCCTATTTCAGAAGGAAGCCTAAAAGAGCCGTTTCCACGTTCTGTGTGCGGTCCCGCCCTGCGCAGCCACTGTTCCTCCTGAGTGAACAATCCTTGCCCTCTTCTCGGCCACTGGAAGAAGAGAAGGACTGTAACCCCTTATCAGGGCACTGGGGATCTGTGTGCCCCACTCAGGTTGAACTGGAGGCGAGGCTAGGAGATCGATTCTCTCCTGGCCGGTTTCCCACTTACAAAATGGGGCGTCTTTGCTAATCGTTGATACCAAAACTTTGGAAAGAATTTGGCGTATCCGTAAAGTGAAAGGTGTTACGTGGTTATGAAAAAGATCCCAAGACTGGGGGGCAGGACACAAAATGACGCAACAGTGATCCATACAAATCTCAGAACTGTACCAGGACTTGACCCTGTTGGCCTTGTGAATTTTGACCTACTGATGCTATGTATGAGTTTATCAACCGCCTCGTTCATTAGATCCTTCCCCTGTTTCTCCTTTTCTGTTTCTCTCCTCGGAAGGCTTTTATAACTTTGTAATCATTTATAATTTTAAAATGCCTCTCATAATGCTTAAAAACAGCACTTGATTTTAATGAGTGCTGCTTAACCGTAGCAGGATCGTATCTGCATTACCGTTGATCCTTACAACAATACTTTGGAATGAAAGTAGAAAGTTTATGACACATTTTATTATATTCCTAAATGTGAAAGAGGATTCTAATTTAAAAATAAGTGGCTATACTTTTTAATTCTTATTTAGCCTCTGTAGCTGTTTTAATATCCCTTTTATGGTTGACTGGTCAATGTTTTAAAACAAGTTCTTCAGGGACTCTATGCCCATTAGTCCCTAGCAATAAAATCTGAACTTTACTAAAATAAAACATGATGCCATGGGGCAATTAAGAGGAGAACTTTCAGAGATGACTGCGAATATGAAATACCGTGATTTATTTTATTAATGGATAAGGGGAAAACCAGCCCACCTCTTTTAAGCTCAACTATGTGTATTTGGGTTTTTTTTTTTTTTTTATATTTTTAATTTATTTCTTTGTTTCTCTCAGGGCAGTAGGGGGTTCCATAGTAGGCTGTTAAGGTACACCAAACCTCCTTTTGTAGCCTGCCACTTCTGAATATGAGCCTTTATTTTTTTTCATTTTATATGGAAAATGGGGTGATGTCACTTAGGAAAGCATTTTTCCCCAAAGTGGTTTTGGGAACCAGAATCTGGTGATGTGTTATTTAAAAGCGATAATGCAGTAAAGCTACGCCTTGTGCTTGAAATAATTGTAGGATTTATGGGATATATCCCTAACCTGTTCAGTTTTATGGAAGGACAAAATACAGGTATTCATTTCCTCGTAACTTTCTTAAAAACTTAGAAGCGCAGTTGACAGTTGTTTCCCGAACGTTATAATACCTTCTTTGTTTATTAAGTAAGAGTTGGTAGTAATTTAGGACTCCTGCAATTTAGGAGTTACTTAATTTGCAAATGGGATTGGCCTCTCTAACCTTTGAAGGAATGAGTTACTGTTAATGTTTTTAAATTTTCATTGACTCTCCATTGCCAGCTAAAGGATAAGGCTCAGGTTTTTAAAAGCCTTACCTGACTTTCAGCCTCCTTTCCGTTACGTGCCCCCTTCCACCACCCCTTTCCCTCAATAGTAGGTCTGCTCCACAGCGTCGACTACATCCTGAATTTTCCATCGATTGTACTTTTTTTTCCCCCTTCTCTCTCCAGGGACTCTTCTTCACCTTGTCCTACCTGTAGCCTTCCTCTGCTTCCTCTGCCAATGTTTCCTCCCTTCAGAGGGCTTCTGGACTCGGTAGCCAGGGCGTCCACAAACGCAAGATGTGCAGGACCCGCCTACACGGCCGTGTGTGGCGGCCCCCTTGGCATCCTTCCCCCCGCCCAGCAAATTGACCTCCTTCCCTGGTCCCTGGCACTTTCTACAGATCTTAACTATTGCACTTGTCACGTCCAGCGTAGCTGTTTGTGTAAATGTCCGTCTTGTTCACCAGACAGTGAGCCTTTTGAGGGAAGAGGTTGTCTTAACTGTCTCTGTGCCCCAAGGTGCCCCAAGGGAGAGGCACAGTGACTGTCAGACGAATGCATGGACCACTGTTTTCCTGCATTAAGAAATGTCAAGAGATACCTGACTTAAGAAGTTGGATGAAGAGAAGCTTTTTTTTTTTTTTTTCTGTTTTAAAAGTCATTAATCAGCTCACACGATACACTGAGGAATCCTCCTCCTGTTAGACCAAGGAACACTGAACTCAGAGATCACCAGGAGCCGGCCAAGGGCCTGTGGTTGGCTAGTGAGACGCCTCATTCTAGAAACTCGAATCTTTTGGTTCCACAGCCCTGACCACCATACCGATGCTATCCTGGCAGGCACACGGTGTTGTCCACCCAACAGCCAATCTTGTCTCTACCCTGCCTTCTTCATCCCCGCTAAGAGAATCCCAACTGGGCTCAGCCCCTTGATTTCAGGGAGGTTGGCCCCTCTTGCAGACACACGTGGTGAATCACAGTTGGGTTAAGCCAACCAAGGTGTTTCTATTCCTCTGGGCTAGATGCTCACTTTTCTCAGCCTCCCTGGCAAGCTCGGGTGGGGGCCGGGAAGAAGGGGTGCGTGACACAAGTTCTGACATCTGTGAGACATAAGGCCATGTGAGCTAGGAGCTTCTAGAAGGGATTTTCTTCCTGATAAAAAGACCAGCCTCATGAAGGCATCCTACTGTGGCTCACAGTCGGGGGTGGGGGGGGGGTGGGGGCAGGATTCTGGAGCTGTGCAGGCAGCTTTCAACCATGACATGACACGTATGAGGGCAAAAGCTAGTGCACTGATGCTGGTAGAACAAATGGAAAGAAAGCCTGGATCCATGATGGCCAGCCTCAAAGCCTTTCACTTCCAGACCTCTTAGATGGCTTACCCTTTTGAGAGTTAGTTTTCTGCTACTCAAAGCAGAGTGTATCCTAGCTGACTCACTTGCTTGGAAAGGGAAAAATGAAAATGGAGACAGCATCCTAAGAGGAAAGATAGTGACTGGGTAAAACGTATAGAAGTCCGGGCAACATAGTGGTCAAGAAATGTGGTGACTGACTTGTACACTTCTGTTAAGCCCAGGGAAGACCCACCATGAAGCCCCCGCAACATTCATCATTCGAGAAACAGTAAGTTATTGGCGTGTCTGGGTAGCTCAGTTGGGTTAAGCATCCTGCTCTTGATTTCGGCTCAGGTCATGATCTCGCGGTTCACGAGTTCGAGCCCCGCGTCGGGCTCTGTGCAGGAAAGGTTTCCTGGAGGAGGTGAGAGTTGAGCTGAGTCTTGACTGGGAGTAGGATTTCTCCAGGCAAAGAACAGTGGGGGTAGGAGAGATGGGGTATGTGTGTTAAGATAAAAAGGCACAAGAAAAACAGAACAGTTGGAAACTGTAAACTTGTTGCCGTGTTCGGTTTAGCTCTTTTTCATTAAGATTTGGCAAAGTTGGTGATAGCTGCAAGTGTGTTATATTATGCTGTATACCTTTGGTATTTAAAAAGTTTCGTAACAATTAATAAGAACTTCAAGCGGATCAATGAGAGACAAAGGCATTGCATATAACTATCCTTTCAGAACTCTAGATCTTCGGGATATTAAATAATTTTAAGCAGATCCTCAGAACTCTAGATCCTTGGAATGTTAAATCATTTGAAGCAGAATTAAAAAGGGGGTGGTTTCCATGGTCAAATAAGTTTGGGAAACATTGGCTTAAATAAAATTGAATAGTCTTCATCTCCGTAAGAACTCCTAGAGCTTCTAATACTCTCACATTAATTGTTACTGTCCAAAAGGAAGCTACCACCTAGAGCATGTCCCACAATATATTTGATTGTATACCCTTTTTTTATGTAACTATCTGCAGAACCGTGGCATTGGAAAGGGTTGGTATAGACTACTTCCGAGAGCTTGACTGAGAAAGAAGATAGAGTTATAGGGTGACAGCTAAAATGGCGGATGAGTGAAGGAGGACATTTCATAAGACGGGAATGTCAAGAGCATGTGTGTATGCCAAGGGCAGAAAGCCGTGGTGAGGGAAGTTAAAGACACAGGAGCAGGGTTCCTGATTGATTGGTAGAGCAAGGGTGGTGCTTCAGGTTACAAGAAGGAGGCACGTTAACGGACCTCTGCCAGCATCGCTGTTGAAGATGTCAAGATTGTTATAATACTGTGTTTCCATGTTCTATGAGAGAAGGTAGGACTCCAGGTCGGAGACTTGATAAATACACTGGAGGCTACTTACTGAATTTGGGTATCAATTACTATTTTTCCAGTTGCAAGAGACAAGAAACCCGACCCACACAGACTTTAAGTAAAAAGAATGTATTGGTTCATGTAATTGAAAAGTACATGGTGGGCACCTGGGGGGTGCAGTCAGCTGAGCGACCAAACTCTTGATTTCGGCTCAGGTCATCATCCCAGGGTCGTGGATCGAGCCCCTCGTTGGGCTCTGTGCTGAGTGTGGAGCCTGCTTAAGATTCTCTCTCTCCCTCTCTCTGTTCTTCTCCCCTGCTCTCTCTCTCTCTCTCTCTCTAAGAAAAAATTTTTCTTTAATTTAAAAAAAAAAAAAAAAGAAAGGAACACTACATGGTAACTGGCTTCATGCCTAGCTGAATCAAGGGAATAACCATATCACCGAGCCCCATCTCTCTGCTCTTAGGTTCTTCTTAGTTGGTTCCATTCTTCCCAGCTGCTGGGAGCTTTAGCCTCTTCTGGTTCCAAGACGGTTGTGGCTCCAGACTTCACGTCTCCCATCACGCCACTAATCCCGTAAGAGAAGAAGTTCACTTCTTTTTCTCAGAAGCCTCAGATTCTTGCCATGCCTCCTTAGTCTGAATGAATTATGTGTCCATCCCTGAAGCAGTCCCTACAACCAGGAGGTAAGGCATATTCTGATTATCTTAAATCAGTTAGTCCCCAAGTGCCCTCCCTACTCCCTCTGCCCCCCGCCCCCGCCAACCTCCAGGTAGTGGAAGTCCCCAAAGGAAAATCAGGAGTTCTATATCTCAGGAGTGAAATGTGTTAATAAGGTAATGTCTTCCCATCTCCAAAAACGGAAACTCCCGAAACAGGGCCCTTAGATTTTACCCAAGACGATTTTAAATTCTAAATGGTAGGATGTTTAGGGTCCCAGATCAGACAGCATGAGTTAGATCGCTTCCATTTGGGGCACCCAAGTAAATGAAGGCTGTTGACAGCCATCACTGCGAGTGCTGTTGCTTACCGAAGAAGTCCTGCAATAAATCCTCTTCGGAAATAAACAAAAAGCAGTTTTTGAGAACCCAGCTTTCACCAAAGACCAGAACCTGTCAGCCACGGGCAGAAGCCATTAGCAGGATTTATATGTGCCCGTATCCAGCACTGAGTCAAAGGGAGACATGCAGAGGGGATTTCTCTCTTCTGGAAACCCAGCAGAGGAATGAGGAAGACTTTCTGGGTAAAGTTTCAGGGAACCTAATGCATAAATCCCCTTAACAAACACTGGGATTTGGGTTTGTAACTCATCCCTCTCAGCTTGGGTCCTATGGAGACAGGCTGCCAGAGGGCCAACATAGCCAGAGCCAGGAAGAAAGGGGTAGAATTTATGGAGAAAGCAGGGACACTGCTTACAATGGTGACATGTCCACGGTGTGGCCCTGGGCACATTTTTGCTTTGAGGACACTTGGTGTAGTCCGGGAACTGTTGCCCGAGACCCCACAAAAGCAGCCAGTTGCTGGCTGCTCGGGGGTTGTCCCCTCCCTTGTGATCTGCAGCCTGACTGACCGTCCTTTCTTCTTTCATTTAGACTGTGCCAAAAATGGGTTCTCCCAAACTGTGTGACACGTTAGAACCGGAGAGTCTGGGTTCTCTCCTGTCTGCATCACAGAGGGTATCATTAATTGGCTAAGTTTCTACCTCACAGGGAAATTTAAAAAACAAACAGACAAACAGCACACATTCTTTTTCCTCCTCTGACCATTCAGATATCCTTCCCATGGGTACCTCTCTGGCTTTGAGTAATGAAGCCAGAGTCTATGTGCAGACAGCATGCCATGATCTCTCTTCACCTGTTTGTTGCGGTAGCTGTAAAGCCAGAGCAAACGGTGAGTCGCAAAAGGGAAAGATCCAGAATGCAGCCAGCTGAAACAGAGAACAGGAGTGATCTGGTATGATGATAAATGCTGTGCTCTATTTATGCTTGGGCCGTGGATTTGGCCACCACTCAACAGCCTCCGTGACCAGCTCTCCACTTTCTGCTTCTTTTCTCCCTCCTGTCCGCTTGCAAACTTATTTTGGCTGAGGATTTACTTGTCACCCCGTGTTGACATTTCAAGTTATTGCATTAAGAAAAACACAGGAGAAAGCAAACAAGCAAGTATATTCTAACAGGTCACCAGGCAGAGGAGTCCTACTCAGATTTCAGAGAAAAGGAGGGGGGGTTGGGGTAGAGAATGGAGGACAGATATATTTGTAAGGGGGGAAAAATCCTCCTAGCTTTTTGGGCCCAAGTCAGATCTTAGGTTGTGATTATTATTCTCAGCTACTGGTGATTCCTGGGGCTGCTAAGGGGGATTCTGACCCAACTACATTTGCTGTGTAATTCTACGGAACCATGCTAACATTCTGATTTCTCTGATTATAAGTGACTGCGACCACAAAGACCATAACTCCGCTTTAAGAACTGTTTCCACAGTGTCTCCAGGGGACAGGTTTGCTTTGGTCTCTAAATTCCCCAAAGGCGAGCTGAGACCTACGTAAATTAAAGAAACAGAGCCAGCGACAACCCAACCCTGTGGTTTTATTTGATTTTCCGCAACACATGTCCATCAGCATGTTGCAGACAGCACAATATGATTAAAGCACAGCAGTAGTCACTCATATATTGCATTTTAATTGCTGTAATGTGCGATGAATAGTGAAGCTGGAACCAGGTATACTTTGACCTCCGAGCGATCTTTCTTTGATTCAGCAGGATTTGTAACAACAGAAAACAGAAGGCAGTCAGCGGGTACCCTGGGCTGGGCTGGGCTGCTTATCAGCCTTGTGACCTTGGATGAGTCACTAAGTATCTTTGGATCCCATTTTACTCAACTCCGAAATGAGGGGTTTAAACCAGATACGATCTAAATAGCCTTCCACTTGTGGCATCGACCACCGCAAGGTGTTTTCTGGTCTCTGGAATTCGATTTCTGAACCCGGTGATCTTTCAGCCCTTTGGCAGTTGAATCCCTCCCTTTAGGATCCATGACAAAGATGACTTCTGTCTAAGCTTTGGGCTTCTGAAACTAATTCCAGTGAATTGCATCATACATATTTTTAACTAGCTTACATTAAATGAGAGAGAGAGAGAGAGAGAGAAATAGAGATAGCAATTCAAATAGTTCTTTCCTTGCTGTTCCCTTCCATGAGCATTTGCCCTGGAGTAGATGTGAGACAGAGTCAGGAAGCTGTGCCCACCTCTTCTGAGGGTGAATTTCTTCCTACTCTGAGTGTCATTCTATACCTCCAAGGCGCTTTGTTCGCAATATGGCCCTAGGCCATAAGGCGACTGTTTGGTGCTTAACTGATCATTTAGTGTTTCCCTGAAAAAAATAGATCTCTTCCAGTGACGGAAGAAAACCTAGCTGGGTTGGACTTACTCGAAAATGTGGGTGCCTGGGTGCTCAGTCAGCGGGGCGTTTGACTCTTGATTTTGGCTCGGGTCGTCACCCCCAGGTTGTGGGATTGAGCTCCCTGGCCAGCTCCGTGCTAAGTGTGGATCCTGCTTGAGATTCTGTCCTTCCCTCCTTCTGCCTTGCTCTCCCTCTCTGTCTCTAAACTAAATTTTTTTTTTTAATTTTTTTTTCAACGTTTATTTATTTTTGGGACAGAGAGAGACAGAACATGAACGGGAGAGGGGCAGAGAGAGAGGGAGACACAGAATCGGAAACAGGCTCCAGGCTCTGAGCCATCAGCCCAGAGCCTGACGCGGGGCTCGAACTCACAGACCACGAGATCGTGACCTGGCTGAAGTCGGACGCTTAACCAACTGCGCCACCCAGGCGCCCCTAAACTAAATTTTTTAAAGACTGCAGAATCTCAGGCCCTCAGAGTTTTTGAGCGTAGTTTTGACTCTGCATAATTTTTGCCTTCTCGGGCGACTTCAGGATTTGATTTGCCTGCCCCACAAGCGTAAGATAGGACTCAGGTGTGAAGTTCACTGGATTTCGTGCTCGTGCTCTGCTTCTCATGGGTCTGTGAAGCGATGAGGGTGGAGTTGGGCGAGCGTGTTAATCTGCCCGTTGTACTTTATGGCTTTAAGACCGCTGAACTGGTTGCCCAGGACTCACTCCTTCCCGGCACCCCTTGGGAACTTGCCTTTTGGCATGAGATCCCGGGGTTGTGCTCTCAGACAGCAGGCAAGCTGCCAGTGTCAAACTCAGCCTTCCTACCCCAGGAGGCTTTAGCACCAGAAAGGGCTTCCTTTGGGCCATGTGATGGGTAACATTGTGTTCCAAACACTGCAGGGGAAAGACAACACATTTCTACTCGAATGCTTGCTTTTTGCCACCTAAAAACCAACAAGTGGAAGGAGACTGGGAGAAAACTCTGACAGGAGTACGGTAGTCTCTTTATCTGGTTATGAAGCTAGGTGCCTTCTTAACAAATTCTAAGCAAAGATATGGAGTCTACTTCTAGCCTCTTCATCCTTATTTGTCGCATGGTGGCGGTTCTTGGAGAGAGATCTCTACTTCTCCTGAATGTCACATTACCCTTTAGAATTCCAGAAGCACTTCAGATCTTCAAAACTCTTAATAAGCAATGACTTTTATAGTTATTTTTAAAAGCAGTGATACTTAAATTCTTATCTTTTAAAAACATGCCCAGGGCACCTGCCTGGGTGGCTCAGTCGGTTGAGTGTCTGACTTCGGCTCAGGTCACGATCTCGCAGTTTGTGAGTTTGAGCCCCGCATCGGGCTCTGTGCTGACAGCTCGGAGCCTGAAGCCTGCTTCAGATTCTGTGTCTCCCTCTCTCTCTGCCCCTCCCCTGCTCACACTCTGTCTGTCTCTCTCTCTCTCTCTCTCTCTCTCTCTCTCTCTCTCAAAGATAAATAAACATTAAAAAAAATTTTTTAATAAAAATAAAAACGTGTTCATCATAAAGACAAGAGCAAGTGCTGATGATGATAGGGAAAAATTAGAGCCTTCGTACATTGTTGGTAGGGATGTAAAATGGTGTAAGCTCTTTGGGAAACAGTTTAGAAGTTCTTGAAAGGACTAGAATGATCCAGCAGTTCCACTCCTGGTTACCCAAGAGAAATGAGAACACGTATCTACACAGAACTTATATAGACATGTTCACAGCAGCGTTACTCCTAAAAGCCAGAAATGGAACCAACCCAGATGCCCATGAAATTGAGTGGATTATCAACATGTGGTATATCCATACAGTGGAATATTATTTGGCAGTAAAAAAATGAAGCATTGATACGTGCTACAATATGAATATTGAAAACACGGTAGGTGAAAGAAGCCAGTCACAAAGCACCACATACTATGATAACATTTACGTAAAATTCTCAGAATAGGCAAATTAGTTGAGACGGAAGTTACATTCGTGGGGGTCAGGCTGGAGTGGGCAGAAAGGAATATACTAAAAGTCACACAAGTATACTCTTTCCATGGGTAAATCATATAGAATTTGAGATCTATCTCAATAAAGCTGTTACCCAAAATCTGTTTAATTAAAAATGATGGATCACTAAATTCTACTCCTGAAATCGTTATTACACTATATGTTAACTAGCACGGATTTAAGTAAAAACAACAACAACAATACCTTACGTGAGATCATGTCATTTCCCTGCTTCTCTGTCACATCTAGAACAAAACCAGTCTCCTTACCAGCACGTGGTTCCTGCCCACCCCTCCTTCGTCTTGCTACAGTGGCCTCTGTTCTGTTCCTCCAGTTTGTAAACTGTGTGTTTGTCTCCAGGCCTCTGGGTTTGCTCCTCCCTTGGCCTGATGTGCTCTGCCCTTCTGACCTCCACATTTTTGTCATTCATATGTCACCTTAGGTCCTCCCTGACTACCTTCAGTAAAATTACTCTCCATCCTCTGCACAGATCGTTGCGACATCCTGTTGTTTTCTCTTCGGAGCACCCAGTTGTATCTGAAATTCCTATTCGTTTTTCTGTTGATTTATCCTACATACCCTGCTCTAAATGAAACCTTCCCTCCTGAGAGCAGGGGCACAGAGATCACCCAGGCCTGGCCCAGTGCCTGACGCATGGGCATCAGTACCTGCTTGATGGACAAATGAATGAGCATTATAGCATGCTCTGCTTGTCAACCGAGAGTGGACACCCCAGTTTGGTGACAGTGGCTCCCTGTGTGGGGAATTGCTCAAAGCCATTGACCTGGGCACCTCTCCGTCCTTTCTCTGTCATATCCTCAGATAGAGGGCAGGCTAAGATGTAGCATCCTTAATTGCCAGAGGGGACCCAGAGGCCTGGGAAAAAACTAATTGGCCTTGAAACTGTGATCTAACGGAGAGCTTGCAAAATATCGTTCATGATTCAGTCTACTCACTCCCATGCATTCAGTCTCTGAAATGCTCTTCTTCTTAGCACTTTTGTAATTATACGTTGTATTTATGTTGACTTAATTTTCTCTTTTTGTTTATGACATCGTATTGGAAGCTCCTTGAAGGTAGGAAACGTGATTATTCCTTATTCCATGCCTTCACACACATATGTCAGGTTTGTCTTAGGCACACCGTGTACCTTGACTGCCATTTCTAGCCTCAGCTAACTCAGACAATAAGATGCCGAATTAGACTTTAGGGAGTTTCGTTCTGGGAACCTGATACTTTTTTCCATGTTTATTGTAAGAGTAATTACACTTTCAGTTCTTCTCTAAGGTCTGTGAAGTGTTTGAAGAAGGTTACCTGCATAGCAACTGGTTTGGGGGCAAAGTAAACATAGGGTTGGGTTGACTTTGCTCAGGAAGCAAGTGGGCTCACCTTGGTGCATTCTCCCTTGGGCAGCTCTCATGTGGAAAGCCAGCCGTCCTACCATTTTACGCACAGCCTTGGCTGGACCCTGGAGGAAGGAAGAAATACCATGAGATACACAGGCCTGGGCTTTCCAGTGGTGACTCCTTATGGAATGCTAGGAAAAAACTAAAGGGAATGTGGTGTCTTTTCCTGCCTTTTATCAAATCTGGAGGAAGGCTTTGAGACCGACTTGGGACTGCCCACCCTGAAGAGTTGCTGGCCAACTACTGAAGCCAGCAGGCAGACATTGGTGAGAGAAGGCTCTTCCAAGAGCTGTTGGCTTGGTCCCCAGATAGGATCGTGAGGTCCTAGATGTGGATATATGGGAAGATAGGATCTAGCCAACATTGGTTACTATGCTTGAACAAAAATAAGGTCATTTATTGACATCAATTGCCATCTGTTTTCACCCACTTACATTCAATTAACCCTTAAGCCTACAGTAGAGAATTGAATTTTATGTTGATTTTCTTGGTGTTGCGTTTCCCTGGCCTTACATCTCCATGTAGAATTTTCTGTGGAGATACTGTCCTGGGAAATATGATAGAAATAGTTCAGATTTTTAAAAAGAGGACTCTCTGTCTTGTCTTCTCTCCCCCTTCCCCTGCCCTGTCCATCCTATGTTTGAGAGCCTTGCTATAAAAAAATTATCTGAAGTCATTTTACATTTTATATTCTGACATCTCTTTAGTGGGTGCCATGGTTAATGTTATTACTTCCTTAGAAAGAATATAATTTCTCAGAGAACATTAAGCGATATTACTCTGAAACAGAGAATGGCCTCTGTACCTTAATTCTTGATAGGATAAAATAAGGTCATCTTACATGACTCATATACTACCTTATATTTGTATAACACTTCATAGTTTTTAGAGACTCCCCTCCAGAGTTTTGTGTTGAAACACAAAAGACATCGTACCAAATCTGATTTTACTTTTGACTCCAAGTAATAGATCATTATTATTGTGTTGTAGCCTTTAAAATAATGATTAAGAAAAATAAATAAAAATAAAAGTGATAATCAACAAATAGGCTGAGAAAACACTTAATGAGCTTTACTTAGCACATTCCATCTTTAGGGAAAACACTCTTAAAATTTTCACAAGTAAGGCAGAATTTCCCATGTTGGGTTATTCTGTGGATATTACCGTCTCCTGAATCAGACTTAAGTTGATGTTGCTCATTATTACTCTGAGCTAAGGGACCCATGGGAGTAGGGTATAACTATCAAGATTATGAAACAACCGTGTTAGGCACCGCGTGCCATTTAATGAATCTACTTAACAAAAGAAGACAGATACAACACAGGATATGTCACACCTACAATGAGAAGGTCCCATCCCATAGGCCAGATGACCCCTCTTTTGGTTTTGATATTAGGTGCTGACTCTACCGTGATGAAGCTATGTAGTCTGATGACATGGAAATTCAGTGGAACACCATAGCATTATGGGGTATCTCCAGGCATCACCAGCTTCCTTGTCTTCACATCAAGGTCGATGTAAAAGGGAGGAGAACTTTCTTCCATCCCATTTTTCAATGGCCTTCTTAGGACTTGGCTTAGTATTTTATTGATATACAAACCGTGTATATAATTATTGCATTAGTTATATTATTAGCTATGTAATACAGCTGTGTCCTAAGTAGTATTACTTGTAGTATCGCATTTAATCCTCATGAGAGTTCTTGGAGGAAGATATTATTATCCTTTCACAGGTAAGAAAACCGGAAGGGAATAGAAGGTGAGGCACGTGCTATGCTTACCTTGCTAGCCCCCATTCGTTCACTCATGATTCATGAAGCATTTATCAAGCAACTACCGTGTATTAGCATTGATGATACAAGGAAGGATCAAACCCAATCCTTGCCTTCAAAGAGCTTAAAGAACTGGGTTGGAGCACAATTTAGTTGTCATTTCAAAGGTAAAGGATCTCAAATGGAGGAGTTTCCTGGCATCTGCCTTAGGACTGTGCGGCCAAGATAAATGTGATGGATAGATGTAAGCATCAGTGTGCGAGTGGGAGGAGACGTCCCAGAAAACATTTTTTCAGCTATGTCTGTGACTCTTGGGAACTCCTCATTCATTATGAAGTTCTTTGATGACACCAACCACTGCGCAGGAATCTCTTCCCAGAGCAATTTATAAATATCAAATAATTTTTATGATGGATAATTCCAGAAAGGGTTAAAGTTGGCTTCTCTGGGACACATAATGGGAAAGTAGCTGAACATGATTTCAAAGGGATTTTTTAGGAGAGAATTCCAATTACAGAGAAGTAATTTCCCTTTCTAGCTTACTAAGCTCTATTTCAGACTAATGCAGTTTCAAGATCCATATCCTTTCTTCCCTTATTTCAACAGATATTTTGAATATGAAAATCTTATGTCAAAACTTAGCTGAAGCCTTCATCAGGCTTTTGAAAGGCTAAGTAAGAATTCTGTTTCTAGGAATAAAAAGATGTGGATCAGAAAGATTCTTTGCTGGCTAGAGTCCCTGTTCGGATGGTAGTTCAAGCAGTCTTTAATCATATTTTTGTTGATTATTTATTAGTTTCCCTGGGAAATCAAAGACTCGGCAACGTAAAATGTGTTTTCCTGAAGATATTTTATGAATCAGAACCCGGAGTAAAGAAATAATGGAAAATACATTTCCTTTGCCGATATGGACTAATTGGGAATTAAAAGACCTTTCTCTCTAGTCAGTGCCCCACATGGAAATGCTAAGTGACCTAACTGGCCCAATTGTACCGACCGCAGTTTCTGCCCAGACAAAACTCTTATGCCCCAAGTAGATAAAGAGAGCGCTTTGTCAGTAAATCAAAAGTGTGGAACACTAGAACTAATTTAAGTGAACGGATAGGCTCCAAGCCAGCTGTTTGGGTAAACCCACATGGAACCAAAGGGGGAAACTGATGTAACTTAATACGTGTGTATTCCAGCCATCAGCCTAGGGTGTGTGTAACGCAAGCTTGTGGTGTTTGCCGTCGTGAGAGGCACGAAGGCAGACTCCCGTCCTCAACTGCGTGGGGCTGCCAGCTTGCGGCAGCTTTGGTTGATACTGGGCTTGCTCTTGGGGAGCCAGACTTTGGCTGGTTTCCTGATGAAGGGTAGGGGAGCTGCGTGAAATGTGTTTACTCATACACATCGTCCTGGTCAAGTGAAATCAAAAGGCATTTGAAAAAAACAATCGGCCAGAGCAAAACACAAAGAAAATACGAATGCATTTTGTGCTGTTGAGGCCAGTATAATTTGGGGGGATATACAGGATCAACACACACGACAGACTGGAACATGATTGGGAATAATGAAGTATGGCTGTGTAGCAGAAACAGCAGACTATGGTGGCGAAGAGCGTTAAGAGCCAGATGGTCTGAGGGGCGCCTGGGTGGCGCAGTCGGTTAAGCGTCCGACTTCAGCCAGGTCACGATCTCGCGGTCCGGGAGTTCGAGCCCCGCGTCGGGCTCTGGGCTGATGGCTCAGAGCCTGGAGCCTGTTTCCGATTCTGTGTCTCCCTGTCTCTCTGCCCCTCCCCCGTTCATGCTCTGTCTCTCTCTGTCCCAAAAATAAATAAACGTTGAAAAAAAAAATTAAAAAAAAAAAGAGCCAGATGGTCTGAGTTCGAAACCCACCCTGCTGCTTAGTAGGTACGAGAGCTGGGGCAAGTTAGTTAGTCCTTCTCCGCTTTGATCCTCGTCTATAGTAAGAACACCCACCTCAAGGTCACCCAGGTGTCATTTGGGACATACATAAGAACCACGTGACCTAGCGAATTAGGTCAGAAGGCCCTGAGGATTTTGCTTCTCTGTGTTTTGAAGCCCTTGGTAGAAATGTCTTCATGAAGTTGAACCAATATTCAAATATCTTTGACGCTATGAAAACATGCCGATTTCTTATAGTTCAGTCTACTAAAGAGGGGCTTGGTATGACAGCATGGATGGAGAAAGAGATTGTTCTGGTTTTCTGGAAAAAAAAAAAAAGAATACCCATCTCATAGGATTGTTACGGATTCATAGAGGTAAAGGTGTTTAAAATGGTATGTGGGGGCGCCTGGGTGGCACTGTCGGTTAAGCGTCCGACTTCGGCTCATGTCATGATCTCACAGTTTGTGGGTTCGAGCCCCGCGTTGGGCTCTGTGCTGACAGCTCAGAGCCTGGAGCCTGCTTCGGATTCTTTGTCTACCTCTCCCCTGCTCACACTCTGTCTCTCTCAAAAATAAATAAAATGTTAAAAAAAATAATAATAATAAAAAAATAAAATGGTATGTGGCCCATAGGAAGCATTCGATAAGTTGGTGATTGTTATCATAGATCAGAAGTCAGAAGCTCAGATGCCCAGGGGCGCCTGGGTGGCTCAGTCGGTTGAGCGTCCGACTTCGGCTCAGATTATGATCTCATGGTTCGTGAGTTCGAGGCCCGCGTCGGGCTCTGTGCTGACAGCTCAGAGCCCGAAGCCTGCTTTGGATTCTAGGGCTCCTCCTCTCCTTGCCCCTCCCCTGCTCATGCTCTGTCTCTCTCTGTCTCTCAAAAATAAATAAACGTTTGGGGCGCCTGGGTGGCGCAGTCAGTTAAGCGTCCGACTTCAGCCAGGTCACGT
>NW_024412421.1:7729614-7759716 GCF_014898765.1 Herpailurus yagouaroundi
AATAAATAAACGTTGAAAAAAAAAATTAAAAAAAAAAAAAAGAACTTCTTTTTAATCTATCGAACCATGTTCCTAAAATGTATGAATCATACCTCACCTTGAAAAACATTTTGGGGCGCCTGGGTAGCTCAGTCGGTTAAGTGTCCGACTTCAGCTCAGGTCATGATCTCGCGGTCCGTGGGTACGAGCCCCGCGTCGGGCTCTGTGCTGACAGCTCAGAGCCTGGAGCCTGCTTCGGATTCTCTCTCTCTGCCCCTCCCCTGCTCACGCTCTGTCTCTCTCTCTCTCTCTCTCTCTCTCTCTCTCAAAGATAAATAAACATTAAAAAAAACTTTTTTAAATATATTGCAAGGCTTGGCAAGCCTGAGAGATGAGAGCAAGAAGGAAAAAATGGAGGATGCTCGTAGATAGGTCAGGAAAAGGGAATGAAGAATTAAGTGAACGACGCAATCAGCAGGTTTGGGTTTTCCCAAAGACCAGTGGCTGATATCGGGTCTCTGATGGTGTCTCCTACGAGCCCAGTTCCCACGCTGCATTCCAGATTGGGTCTGCCCAGGCCTCCCACCGAGTCTTGCGGCCATGGCATTTGCCGGCACATTCTGCCGTCCCGGCGGCCGACTCCCCTACGACCACCCTGTCCCACCCGCCTCCTGTGTAGGTGGCACGTCGGGCCCCTTCGCTTTGGATCCAGGCCTGGGATCTCCTCCGCCATCATGTAGTTTTCCTGCAGGCCTCACCCCACCCAGCCACGCTGCTCAGCGTGGCACGGCAAGACTCAGCCTGACTCTTCTTCAGAGAAAGAGGAATTAGCTTCGGCGTTGGGGGTTCAGCTGTAAAGTGACGTTTCCCACACTCATAGACTTGCATACTGATGAGGAATTCAAGTTTATTTTAGACTGTTGCTGTGAGCAGGCCCCAAATGACAAGGGAGCACGGAGCTCATTAACCATCCTCGTAAGCCTCGGGAGCTCTCACGTGTCTTCTTGGTTGTGGCACAGTGCTAATTCTTTGGCTTTAATCAATTCCTTTCCAACCAGCCCCTCACATTTGTAAATCTTCAGTAAAACGTATGTGGGAAATCCATAGGACACGCTCCAACCCAGTTTTCAATAGTCAGAGGAAGCCCATCCTGGCCTTTAACATCGGTCCCGTTGACGCTAATGTTGCTACAGCACAGGGTCCCTGTGCCCTCAGCCCCACCCCCCGAGTTTTATGAAGGTGAGCAATTTAGGACAGTGAGAGTCACGGGATTTTGAATAACTTAGTTCCTAGGTGTGTTTGGAATGGAAACAAAGATAACCCTGTTCAACAGTGAATTTGTGCCTCTGGGTGAACGGCCAGGTGTTCTTCCAACTGAACTGTGAGACTAATTTCTTCCTGGCCTGTGGAAACCAGCTGAAGCAGTGGGCCAGCTGGTATATCTTCAATCTTGCATACCAACATCTTTCTCTGATTCACAGATTTCCTTTATCCCCAGCACTTCCTCTGGTATGTGCATCCCCGACAGTAAGCGATATCTCTTATTGGATTTGGGCATTTTTAAATCGTTGAGTCTTTTGGTGGGGAGGGTAGAGGAAGGAGGGTAGATGGTTACATTCGAATATTTCCAGTGGGAACCGTGCTTTAATCTCATCCACCTCTTGTTCTTTTTTTTTAAATTTTTTAAATGTTTATTTATTTTTGAGAGAGAGAGAGAGAGACAGAGAGACAGAGTGCGAGCAGGGGAGGGGCAGAGAGAGAGAGAGACACAGAATCCGAAGCAGTCTCCAGGCTCTGAGCTGTCAGCATAGAGCCCGACGCGGGGCTCAAACTCACAAACCGTGAGATCCTGACCTGAGCCAAAGTTGGATGCTTAACTGACTGGGCCACCCAGGTGCCCCTCACCCACCTCTGACTCCTGTGCATCAGATGGTCTCCACATTCATGAGAAGAGGACGCTAAAGTCATCGAGGGTGGCATTGTGAGCATTATTCTTTTTTTTTTTATGTTTACTTATTTTTGAGAGAGAGAGAGAGAGAGAGAGCTAAAGCAAGGGAGGGGCACAAAGAGAGGGAGACACTGAATCCAAAGCAGGCTCCAGGCTCCCAGCCATCAGCACAGAGCCCAACATGGGGCTCGATCCCACAAATGCAAGATCATGACCTGAGCCGAAGTCAAACACTTAACCGACTGAGCCACCCAGGCGCCCCTGAGCATTACTCTTTTTAACCTTTAAATGATCTCAGAGGAAACAAAGTTAATGTATATCCAGTTGTTCCAACACCTGCTATGACTAGAGTATAAAACAAGACGCTCTGGAGATTTTTATCTAGAGGAGAAATTTCCTTGGGAAACTGAAGACTTTCTTTTGCAAAGCACAGCTTTTTCCGTATTAATCGACACAGTTTTCCACGATCTGAGATTTGGAGGAGCCCAGGGATCCGCCTGGTGAGTCACAGGGTAGAACTTGACCTTTGGAAGCGGCAACCTATACCTGATGGTCTGGCGGTTCTCAGGATATATCAGATCATACCCATAATCGATTTCCCCAAATAGCTGTGACATACAAGATTCTCCGTGCACTAAAAAGGGTATTTGAAGGTCACAAGTAAGTGGCAGGGGACCTTTGGTGACTTGAACGTGCCCACTTTCGGCAGCCTGGTGCATGCTGGCGCCTTCTGGTATAATCTGGACCTACCTTACCCAGGCGTATTTAAAGGGAAACGAATGTTTCTTCACTAGTGTTACACACCCGCTTCAGTTTTCAGGAGGCTATGGCGCCTCGGTTGAAACTCTCCCTGTCTGTTTTTGAGATGAAAGTTCCGGGAGCGCCACCACCCCTCCAAGGTGAACTTGACCATGATGCAAACCATGAACCCCCTTTGGTCTGGTGTGTGTGCCTATTTTGGTGGACCAGACCAAGCCGTCACAGCGAGGGCTCAGCTGGCAAATGCTGTTCTCAGCCATTCACACAAACCTAGCCTATGCCTGAAGGGTGTGCATTAAAACACACGTGGCTTTTCAGGCACACTTTTAAACACACTGGATACTTCAGTTGCAGATTCCCTTGAACTGGATGCTAGTAGATCTTTACATATTGCAAAAACAATAATGTAATAATTAAGTAATAATCTGGCAAAGTACCGTAACAGCTTTCACCCCTAAGAACATATGTCACCTATACCGTTGACACACGGAGTTGTCTGTTGCAAGATTTTTCCGCACTTGGTAACAATTGTAACAGTTGAAGTTGCACCTGAAAAAGCAACATAGGTGAATTTTCAAAGGGGAATTTCTCATGGTTCATAACTAATAATAAAATAATAAAGCTATGCCCATGACAAAAATGCCCGCAGGAGATAGCACAGGACAAGAACGGGGAACCCGGACTAGCTTTTTAAAGAAGATATAACATTCTAAGACTTCGGAAAAATTCAGCTTAAGAAATAGCGTGAATAACACCTATTAATATTTGTTGCGTGTTACCCTGTGTCGAGCTGTGTGCCGCGTGCTTGGTGTCGATTTTTAAATTTCATCCTCACGAGTCTCTACGAAGCAGGTGTTTTATTATCCCTGTTTGTTAGACAAGAAAGCTGTGGCTCCAGAAAGCGTCTTGCAAGGTCATTCAGTCTCCAACAAGTGGGGAAAACTGGATTCCAGCTCACGCGGTCAGCCTTCAAGCCGTTATTCGTGGCCATGTCCCTTGCCTCGTACATCATTTCTTCCCACAGCAGAGGTCACAGCAGGCCAAACCCAGCGTTACGTAACAGCGGTCACTGCGGAGCCGTTACTCAGGATTATTTTACGTACCTTCGGGTAGTCTTTCATGTCATCCCCAAACCAGCTCCACGATGTAGGTGGCGGTGATCATCCCCATTTCACGTATGAGGACAACGGACATTCAGGTGGAGTAGTGTGTCCCAAATGCTGGCAGGGCTAACATCCCGCTCCGGGCAGTCTGGTCTCGGAAGCTACTCTCTCAACCTTTAGGCTAAGAAGTGCAGCTGTCCGCCGCCATTTTAAAACCGGGATGTTTCACACTACGAATAAAGATGTCTGACTCCTCTTAGAAGACAAAACAAGATGGGACGATGGGACAGTACTGGTTCCCTTCCACCTGGCAAGGGTCACTTGGCCACCATGGGTAGCTGCTCGCGGTAGACCCCTGTCTCCCTCCACTACCCCTCCCTTTCACTGCTTTCCTTCCTGCGCCCTCACTTTGGGGGGCATTTAATTTGCAGTCTGGGCATGGGGTCTCCCTGGTACCGGAGCTGCTTCCGCAGGGGTCTTCCTGTTGTATGTGTCGGTGCGAACGGCATTCCCCACAAAAGAACGACAAACTCCTCCTCGAGGGTCTTCCTCCGTCCCCTTGCCCCTGCATCTCTAGTGTTGGCACTCAACCAGGCAGGGAGCATGGGAGGCTTACAACCTTTTCTCTCTCTGCCTGGTTGGTAGCAGTCGGCCGGTGTTTGGTTGGCCATGACCAAGGAGGCAGCAGCATCTCCAGGCCTTGGCACACAGCTTGGTAGGCTGTTGTGTGACCCAGAAACCCCCAATCTCTGTACGCGTTAGAGCAAAATACAACTGTAACACCCGGAAGTGAAGAGAAATATTTTGGCAGGTCCATGCCTCCTCAGCAAACTAGAGCATTCTATCTTGAGGGAGGATTTTCTAAGAGCTCCGTCTTGATTATTTGTTCCACGTTGGGCCAAACCAGTGTATTATTGGTAAGATAATGAGTGGCATTCACCCAGGGGTAATCCTTGCAGGGATTTTGATGATGCAGTAAATCATGAGAGTAAAGCCTGAGTGGTTTATGCCATTAAAACCTTGGGATAGAATTAGACTTGTAATCACCACTTGCCCATGTTTTGTCATTTATGATAATTATAGTAGTAATAATCCGTGTATTGTTGAGAAGTAGCAGTCAGAAGCATCCATCAATTTTTTATCGACACCAAATCAAGTTGATACTTCATCTTTGCTGGAAAAATGTAGATTGCACCAATTAGTCTAAAGAAATTGGGCAGTCATTAGCAATGAAGTAAGCAGTTAATCTACAGAATATTTCTGGTTCCTCTGATGCCAACAATCCCTCTTAATTATGTGGAAGATTGCGAGCGTCTCTGGGACTCTGTCGATGGTGCCATTGTTGGCTTAGGTTAGAGGGAGCATCCGCGTCCCTGCTTTTATTTAAAAGAATGCACTGTTACCTCCCAGCCCCCTCTTGTGCCCTTCTGAGCTTCCAGGCAAATTTATTCTGAAGCAGAACACTCAAACCAAAGCAGTTGGCGTTTTCTTTTTCTTATTTAGAAATAGGGATTTTCCCCAGTGGGCTGCTTTCAGGGATGGTGTGTTAGCTCCCCATCCCATCCTTGTTACCTCTTCTTGTTCACCTTACCCAAATCATGGAACAATCATCTTGAAAAGAAAAGAAGGAAGGCAGGAAGGGAGAAAGGGAGGGAAGGAGAGAGGGACACACACAGAGAGAAGAAAGACCGAAAGAAAGAGTCAGAATTTGAAAGAAAATCCAACCAGTTGTGAAGAAATCCTGGTGCTAATGAGCTTTCTACGTCTGCCTCAAGTCTTTTCCCCAGGCTATCCTGATCTCCCTCTCTAGACATTTTCAATCGGCACTGCCCATAAATTGTACTAAGCAGCTGAATAATGTAGTGTGGAAATTTCAAATGTGTATATATATATATATATGTATATATATATATGTATATTTTTTTTTTTTTTTCTATTTAGGAAGTTTGGAAAAGCAAGACTAGGAAAGAAAGAACTCACCCCTAACCCCCCACCATGACACCAACCTCCATAACTCATAACGATCTTTTGGTAGATTTTATTGCGATCTCTTAAATGTACTCCTGTGTTGAGTTTTGTTGTTGTTGGTCTTTTGGTGTTATTACTAAGTTGACCCTTGAACCATGCAGGGTCAGGAACGCTGATCTTCTGCACAAAAATCCCCATATAACTTCTGACTCCCCCCAAAACTTAACTGATAGCCTCCTGTTGAAGGGAAGTATTACCAGTAACATAAATAGTCGATTAACACATATTTGTGTATGTTACATTTATTATATACTGTATGCTTACAATAAGGTAAGCTCTAGAAAAGAAAATATGAAGAAATCATACAGAACAGACTTAACAGTATAGTACTGCATTTACCAAAAAATGAACCGTGTATAAGTGGACCCGTGCAGTTCAAACCCATTTCTGTCCAAGAGTCAACTGTATTCTCTTTTTCAGTTGTCATACTAATTTTTTCACTTTGCTAACAATTGCAGTAACCATTTTCCATGTATGAATAGTACTCCATCAAATATGGAGTGTATATTTATCCAGGTTTTAGATCATTTCCCTGAGATACATTGCCCAAAGTGAAATACTGGATCAAAACTGATAAGCTTCTTTAAGACTCCCAATAGAAATGGACAAACTGCAGCCCAAAAGGACTGTACCAATTTCAAAAAGCCCACCAGTAATTTTATACACTTACCAGCTTCATTTTAGTGAATGAGATTTGAATTCAGATGTGTTGGCATGCTTGTAGCTAAGCTAAAAATATAAATTGTACCCCTCCATATATGGTGCTCTGACTCAGATTGGCTTAAACAGGGGCAATTATTATCTCATGTTACAGGAAGTTCAGAAGTAGGACAGCTGTAGGTGTGATATGATCAGAGGCCCAATGATGTCACTGATGGCCTAGATTCCTCTCTTTTAAGCTCACCATCGTAACCTTTACCCTCGTGCTGGCTTCCTTCATGTTTCAAATGGCTGCAGCTGCCCCAGGCATCACATCCAGATGTAGAAGCAACCGAGATGGAAAGAGATCAACTCTTCCAGTGCCTCCTTCTCAAGAGTGAGGAAATCCTTCCTAGAAACTCTCAGTTGACCTTCTTTCCGGTCTCATTGCCCAGATCTGGGTTAGACGTTCGCTGCTGAACTGAAGATTGCCAAGGGAAATGGAAACAGCATTATTGGCTTTATTAACCAAGATTTTCTCTTGAGCTGGCGGTGGCGTCCATTTTCTCGGAGTGTTGAATGCGTGAATAAAACAGGGGTTCTGTTAGCAACGAAGAAGAAGGGAATGGTTGTTGGGGAGAGAACCAGTAGTGTCTCCCTTATTTTTTTTTTTTTCTTCATTCTCTGGCACACTCTTAGAACCAGTTAAAATTCTGTAGTTCACGTGTTTAACAGATATGCGCAAACTATACGTTACGTCCTGGGCTTTGGCCTCCGTGTAGGGTCCTCATGTACTGTGATCATGCTTCGTGTTTCCTTTACGTTTTCCTAAAAACCTGCCTTGGTGCAACTCCCCAAAGATGGAAATCGGGACCTCCTCTATTTTTATAAACTTTTGGCATATAGGTCTCCTAGGGAGAGACTTAGCACTGGCTTTTCGGTTAGAGAATTCCTGTTTGGTAGAGATTTAACATCCGCTACTGACACTGTGAGGGCTTCTGCTGAGACCCAGGGTTTACAGCCTGATGCAACAAGCCTCGGTTGCAGTCTGAATTACTCAGGCTCAGGAAGTCTTATTCCACCGCACAGCCCAGCATTTTGAACGTTTCACTGCTCATTAGCCCCTCCAGCAAAAGACCAGGAGAGGGGAGGGTGGGGATCAAGGAATTCCTTTCAATCGAATACTCTTGTTTCACGTAGTTGGAGAAATGGCTGAAATTGCCTCCTCAAAGAGTCTTTTTGAAAATAATCTAGTTTATCTCTACACTCATTTTGCCACTAACTGTACAAATTATTAGTATTACGTTTTATTTAAAAAAAAAAAAAAAAGGCAGCAAGGTAAGAAAACACGTCCCTGGGTTGAAGAAACCAGCCTAGTTACTCCATGCCTGACAAATTCAGTACTATTTTGCAGTTCTTAGGTTGAGTCATAGGGTGCAGTTACCATCTTTTTATGAATGCCTGACTTGCAGGTATCTTTTGCCACCAGAGATATCAAGGTGATCTTGGATCAGACCTGCCCGTTCCTGGGGCACCTGGGTGGCTCAGTCGGTTGAGCGTCCGACTTCGGCTCGGGTCATGATCTCGCGGTTTGTGGGTTCAAGCCCCGCGTCGGGCTCTGTGCTGATGGCTCAGAGCCTGGAGCCTGCTTTGGATTCTGTGTCTCCCTCTCTCTCTGCCCCTCCCCTGCTCACGCTCTGTCTCTCTCTGTCTCAAAAACAAATAAAACATTAAAAAAAAACATTAAAAAAAAAAAAAACCTGCCCGTTCCTTCAGCCAAGTAGATGAAAGCCCAAAAAACCACCCATTTCCTACCTCACCATGATGGCGTCATGGCTTCTGTTGTTATTCTGGGTGGAGACAAACACAAAAAGCAAAAAAAAACTCCACCCACTGTACTTGTATACTTTTTGTTTTACAGTTTGTAAGAATTTTTACAACGTAATTACATGTTCTAATTATGAGATTACATACATTTCTACCACTTACATAATCAAGTGTAATTATACCGACTACTTGAACAGACAGTGATGAAAATTACTCGAAGCAAAAATTACACACAAAAAAATGCCGTTTCAGAAAGGCTTTTGGAGCATATACTCCACAGCCTCCCAGAAGGTGGGTCATGGTGAATACAATAAATAGCCTTCAGTAGCTTAGTTGTCCTCGGTAGGGCACGACGGATGACTCGTATCATTTTGGAAGCCTCGTCTTTTTAAAACTGTTTTTCAGACATAGCACCCGTGATACCTATCACCGCTACCCGTGCAGAAGCTGGTTGAATTCCGGGTTTGTCTCCTTCCCCTTACCTCCTGTGATTCTTTCCCTCTCTCCCTTCCGTTCTCTTTCCTCCTCCCTACCGCCTGCCTTTTATCTAGGGGCCTGGAGAAGGATTTGAAACAGTAGGCTAATGGGGACAAATGAACTTGGATTCCTGGGACGTTATTTCCCACTCGAGTAATCCTTGGATCAAAATGTTCGAAAGCAACTGGCTTGTAAGAGTTAACATTATGCTGAAAATTTTCTACCTTACTCCTCTGACCGTGGACGAGATCGGAAGTCAAGATCCATTGGGTTTCATGGCCCTTAGGAGCATCTGTAGCTTGGCGTCGTTGTGGAAGAGAAGCAAAGTAGAGAGAGGAAAGTAAACACAGACTACAGTGTAAGCAAAATGAGGAACCTTTAAAATGAAGTATGATGTTACAGACAGTTCCCTAGAAACAGCATGCTATTTCTTATAATTGTTTCTTTCATCACTGAAAACAAAGTGTATTGAAAGGGTCATTTTTCTGCGAGTCAAGTCCTTTCCCTCGGTGTTTTTTTTCAAGACATTTGTTTTAAGCAAAATGTTCTAAAATACGATTTTAAAACTTATCTATTTGCAACTACCGTTAACACCGCTAGGGTGTCTCCAGAACCTTTCCATCACTTCCCATGTTAAGTCATCTCTTGATTAAAAAAGAAAATAAAATCCCTAATCACCTGTCCCGAGTTTACAATTCAAAGCAGTTTTTGGACTAGCCAGTCATGTGCTCCTAAAGACAACATCTCTTAGGTGTGCCGTTCATCGTCCATATGGAGCAAATTAGAGAGAGAAGGAGGGGAGCTGCCACTGTTTCTGATTGGTTACGGTAGTATTAAAAAAAAAAAATTGACTCACCCTGCTCTGGAGAAGAAAGATGGATAAAATGCTCTTTGAACACACTAGTCTTTTTTTTTTTTTTTCTTCTAAATGTCGGTACAGAAGGGTTGCATTTATATTTGGCTTTCCAGACCTGTCTCTTGACCTTCTAATTACTTTATTTGAAACAGCACTGAGGGTATAATAAACCTGGAGGTTGCCTCTCCTTTGCTTTATCATAAATTAAAGCTGCCGGTTTGTTGAGGTGAAAGTGGAGGCAGAATGTTCATTACCGCTCAAGTGATGGCTTGTCAATAGCAGTGCTTTTTAGTTTGTTCTAGTCAGCACTTGCTGTGCATTTTGTTGGACCACTGGGAAATAAATACAACAAGATTATACGTTTGGAATACCACAAGAGTTCACAGAAAAAAAAAAAAACACAAATGATAAATTATACACTTGGTAGAAAGTGACATGCTATCTTGTGCTATTAACAACCAAAGATAATTGCAACGAATTGTAATTGCAGTTTGCAACTTACAGTACAGTGTGTCCAACATCAATCTTAATAGTGAACAAAGCAATTTATATTAAAACTTAATTCACTTGGTAACTTTCTGCTGTATACACGGGAGCTAACAGATGTAGCTTTTCAGAAAGTTCAAAGGCATTTGAAACGTGGCAAGAAATGCTAATGCAGTAAGCCTTGGAGAAATATTGCATTACTACTTGTAATGAAAACAAATGTATGTCATTATCTCCTACTTTGTGTTTATTTAATAAAATATGCAGTTTGCATGTTGGTGAATTCAGCGTTTCTGAATGGATATGGAATGATGTTCTATTTGGAATCAGAGGCCATACAGGACTAGCAATTATGCATCCAGTATAAATAGTCTGCTTTACGATTTTAGTAGCATGCCCCTTAACGCTTCACCGGGTTTTGTATGAGGTGTAACAGCAAACTGGAGTAACTTTATTCATGACTTTCCTTAGATTGGATGTCTTTGAAGCAAGAAAGGGAGATCTCCTGGAATTACTTAAGAGAACAAGCATATTTGTTTTGTGAGCTTGACTGATGGCCAGTAGAGCAGTTGAGTGAAATCTCTAAACTGATTAGGGCTTTAGTTCAAATAATCTTCTACCTTTTTCATTAATTTATTCCTTAATGCTATTTTGCTGCTCTTCTACCAAGGATAATAATCTCACACTCGCTGACCTCCATGAGTGGATGACCTAGAGCCCATAACTAATCTTATTTATCTCCTGACCAGCCGAACTTCATTTACCTTGACTGGATAAAGAGCCTTGCAAGTTCCTAAGCTTCCCCTCCTTCGTAGCTTTCTAGTTAATCTACAGTAAAGGGAAAGATGATAGGCTTTCCCAGTCAAGATCCAGAAGCATCCGGGGACAGTGGAAACTTCTGGCCATTTCTCTTTCTTTCTTGAGCCCTACTCTCCTAACGCAACGACTTTCATTTTGAAAGTCAATTTCCAGCCATGGGCCATATGCACACGTTGTCGAATTTAGTTTTAATTGTTGAGTACACGTACATAGCATTTGATATTCCGCTTTCTTTTGTTTAATACCAAAGTGTTGCCCGTGTTTCATAATTTAATAATTGTGCATTTTAGTGACAGTAATTCATTAAGTTTCTACACTGTGTTTTGCTTCAGCACTCCCCGTTATTCAAATTGTTGGGTTACTTCCACTCGGTTTCACTATTACAGATACTGCTGCAATAAAAATTTCTTTCACTGTTTTTTTTTTTTTTTTCATTTAGATTATTTCTCCGGAAAATATTATTAAAAGTGTAATTATTAAGCAAGCGATGTAAACATTTGTGTGGCTTTTTGCCTTATCACATTACTGAAATAGGTTCCCGGACTACTTTATAGTAGTTTATATTGCCTCCGGCAATGTTGGAGGACTACATAATTTTGTCACGGCAACACTGAGATTTATCCTGGTTCTTTCATTTATAAACTAAAGGATGTTGAGCAAGTTACTTAACCCCTCTGCCTCGTCTGAACCCTCGTTATTCCCCATCTGAATGAAGGTCACAATAATGGCGCTGAACTCATGGATCGTGAGGAGTATTACAGTACTGTGCGTATGTAAAATTTGGGGGACGGTGTCTGCCACATAGGAGCGCTCAGAAAACATTGGCTGTTATTATTCTTACCAAAATCTAATTTTTCTCCTTATTGAATATCACCTATGTAGGCTGCAATCTTTAAAGGAAATGCTGTAGTAGTCCATTGAAGCTTAGTGGTCAATAGACTCCATAAGCAACCTCCGTCTGTATTGAGTGAGCACTTTAACATTGCTTAGGCAACGAGCCACGAGGAAGAACTCTGCAGGAGTGAACATGCTGTCTGTAAAGGAGAGGCTTCTGGAAGCTCCTTCTCTTAATTTGTAATAACGAATAATAAATGGCTCTGATTCCAGAACAATCTAAATGGGCCTTGAAGCCCCAGGGTTCTGGGGTGCTGATCCTGTGATTCTTGCATTCCGTGAGAACCCAAGCCCCCCACCCCCCCCACCCCCACTTTAAGGAACTGGCCTCTGCATTAAATAATGGCACTTTTTATTTGTTGGTTTTTAAAGTAAGACAAAGAACTGGTCTCCTGGATTCCTTAATTCTGGAAAATTGACTTCAAATTTATAAATTTTCAAAGAAAAACTGTAACTAATTTTATTATTCCACGAGATGATATTGATGAAATGCATCTGCTACATCTCACTGAGATGAGAACGCCACCTTCCGAAGCAGAGAGTCAGAGCGGCGAGCCCTGGGTGACCCCCGAGCCCCCCACCAGCGCCCGGTCAGGCAGCATTCGCTGCCCACAGTAGAGGCTGGAGATTATTCGTTTCTCCAGACCTTCTTTTAAACCAAAAGAATGTGGATGCCTCACGTTCCCTTCTGATGAGAACTTCTGTGTTAGAATTCTGTGGTTGCGAGCAACAGAAAGAAATGCTGGCTAATTTAAGGAGAACAAAAAAAAAAAAAAAAAGCAAGAGGGTGGGAGGTTCTCTTTTGAGAAGGATACAGGGTTATTTATTTACAGTACCACGAAGAGTGCTCAGCAGGACAGGCGGCAGCCCCAAGCATCCAGGCAGGAAGAAAACACAGACACTCATCGGGGTCCTGCTGTTGGAAGGAGTAAGCTCTACTCCACTCAAGAATCAAAGTCTGACAGGGCCCAGCCTGGATCTTGTGCCTGCCGCCCAGCTAGGGGAGGCCACAGGACCTTGATGATAGTCCCACTAACACCGCACACTCCTGGGGGCTCCTGGGCGGCTCGGTCGGTGAAGGGTCTAACTCTTAATTTCGGCTCGGGTCATGATGAGATCATGATGAGATCATGGTTTGTGTGACGGAGCCCACATCGGGCTCCGCGCTGAGTGTGGAGCCTGCTTGGGATTCTCATTCCCTCTCTCCCTAGCCCTCCCCTACTCAAGCCCCCCTCCAAAGAAATAAATAAACATAAAAATATTATCAAAAAAGAAAAAAACAAAAGACTGCACACTACTGGAGGAAGAAATTTCCTAAAGCAAGATTGGAGTCCTATTGCTCGAAGAAGGGGAAATGGAGGCTGGGCCACTAAAAATGACAAAGGTACACTGAATTTCTTAAAAGACTGTATTGCTCTAGTAATTCCTCAGCAGTAACGATTAGGAAAACAACTAAATGGCTTACAAACACCAGGAAGTATTTGGACCGCTCAGTGGCCATTGTCCATGACTTTAGCCCTGGAGAAAACTAACAGATTTTTTATTACTTGGTATGGACACGGAAGGCTCACATCAAAAGGCATTTTGTGGGAGAAATGTCTCACATTTGGCTGCAAATATCACAGGCCTGAACAACAGAGGGATTTATATCCGCTTCACGCGAAAGAAATCCACAAAGAGTAGGACCATCATGGCAGCCGTACCACATCAGCAGTGTTCACGGCTCCTTCCGTGTTTCTTTCCGCTCTGTCTTTCTGGCATGGCTTCTGTCTTCAGGTCTCCTTCATGATCACAAGAGAACCACGGCAGCTCCTAATATGTCATGTACGTTACTGGGAAGGAAAAGGAAGAAAGGGAGGGAAGCCAAATGTGCCGGACCCTTGAGTCACCCCCATCCCCCTTTTAAGGAACTTTCTCAGAAGCCCTACCCAGCTGTCGCCACCTCCGTTCCATCAGCTGAAACGTGATCACCTGGTCACCCCTGTTGATAAAGGAAACGGGACTGTGTTTTAGCCAGGTACGTTGCTACTCCCAACAAGGTCAGGATTCTCTAAGGGAGGGAGAAGAGGAGCATGGGTGTCAGGAAGGCAAGCAGCAGTTTGTGGCTCAGACCCTTGCCAAAATGGACAGCCTTCAGCTCCGTGAACTCCCCTGCCAGTCCCGGTGTTACCAACAAGAAGCCAGGAAAGTAATAATGAAACATTTTCTAGAGGAGGGAGAGAAGTGAGCGGATTGAGTGATGAAAACGTTAGGTCATTAAATAAAGTTCCAACATTTTCTTCTTGCCCAAAACATTCACAACAAACTCTGCGGAACAGGAATTGAAGGGAAATGTACCACGCCATTTTTCTTTAGCCTTTTTGCAATGCAACAGGACAATCAATACAAATCTTTGCAGTAATCATATATTGATTTTCCTAGAATATAACTCCATTTAAAGCACTTTTATCCCCAAGAGTAGAAACATTGGAGGCTATCAAAGGAGGAAGTAGGTTTCCTTGACCCCATCTGCGGTGCACAATTGATTAACAGAGGATAGTTATGAGCGAGAGAGAGAGAGAGACAGAGAGAGACAGAGAGAGGGAAGAGAGAAGTCACCGCAAGGTTAATACTAGCTAAAGAGAAACACGATTGTAGGACATTAGGCTTTTGGTAAAATCGTAAGGTCGGGAAAAGATAATGATGCTCTCTAAAATTGCATGAGATTTTGAGCCCTTCGCATCCTCTTCCTGTGACCCCCACACCCCCAAGAGCCACCACAGCTGAATTTGGGGGGATTGGCAAAGCTGTGAATGATTGATATGTTTAGGTTCAGGGCTGGTAAGCTGGCTTGATGAGGGAATCAGTGACACTATTTCAGTTTTTCGTGAGTCAGTTATTAAGCACTAAACTCAAACTCTAACGTAGGCCAGATTGAATGTGTCTTTGCTTCAGACGAAGCTAAAAGAAAAAGAAGAAGAATTTATGTTTTAGAAAAATTGTTTTAAAACTCTCCTTTTCCTTCTGCTTTGTAAGAAAACAAAACCCCAAAAGAAATTTTTTTTAAATAAAAATAAAACAAACCTACCTTCGGCAAATCCCATGAGTTTAGGTCAGCTGACTATTTCTATTTTTTTCTAATTTTTTAAAGATATTTATTTATTTTTGAGAGAATGAGAGAGACAGAGTGGAGCAGGGGAGGGGAAGAGAGAAAGGGAGACACAGAATCCGAAGCAGGCTCCAGGCTCTGAGCTGTCACCAGAGTCTGATGTGCGGGGCTTGAACCCACGAACCCACCAGGATCGTGACCTGAGCCGAAGTCTGACGCTTAAACAGCTGAGCCACCCGGGCGCCCCTAGGTTGGCTGACTATTTCTGTGTGTAGATGTCATCCTCCCAGACACAGGAAAGTAATTGGATGGTAACGCTGGGAAAAGACACGCAGGTTCCACTCCGCCTCTGGCCCGAGAGGCTGGGATGTCGCCAAAACTGAGGACGACGCCTCCTGAAGCAATCCTGAGTCACCCTCTCTCCCACACTCCTTATGGAAAAGGCAAGAGGGTGGCCTGGCATGCCCTTGTTTCCAGTGTACTGTCCTCAGTGTATTTCTCTCCCTAAATCCCTCCTGTTTTTTGTGTCACGGCTGGGTTCGCACAGACTCTTTATTAAATTAGAAGGTGTGTGCGGCCTCATTCTCCTCCACAAAGTCTTGTGCTTGATACTGTTTATTTTACTAGCAACTTCTTCGGGAGTTTGTGTTTTGCTTTGGTGGTGTTTCCCCACCCCCTTTTTTTTTTTTGTCTTTTTTTGGTTTGGCTTCAGGCAAACCAACCAGCACACATTGTCAGATAAAGTATCTTATCTGTCAGCAGCACCCTTGTGAATTAATCATAATTCAATAGGCTTACTAATCAAGATTCGAGATGAATGTTTTGATAGAGCAATCAGATTTGTCTAATCTATCATTAGTTGACAGTCGCTGCAGGCAGGGTGTGAACTTGGCAATGGCAGCCCTGTTTCTGATCCCTTTGGCTGGGGCCACCGGTTGGGTAGCTGGTGGTAAGTGTGGTCCCAGGCCTTGCAACCAGTGAAGTTCCGTTTCTTACTCTCCCCGCCCACCGGTTTTCAGAATAACATGGGGTGGAGTCCTCTCGTGAACCCCCTCCCCAGGTGATCAACAGATTTGGGGACATGGCGTTCCCTTTGTCATTTTTACCGGTAAACGAAGGTGTGCCGAGCCCCGTGACCAGCCTCAAAGGTGATCGATTTATGGGGTCACTTGCAAATAGTGGCCAGAGAAAAAATAAACCTAACAGATTATTAAACGTGGTTGACTGCAGCCCTGTGTCACCTGCCTCTAAAACCTATACCCCATTTGACGGAGTTGCCTTCTTGGGGGAATTTACAGCATAGCTTATACATTTATTCCATAGGATTGCATAAGTAAAAGCTTTTGTTGTAGATCCATACTTCATTGTACCTAATGTTTCAAGTTCTGGGATAAAATTCTGAACTAATATACACTGTGTATATTACTTGGTAGTCACTAGTGTGAGAAAAGTAAGGATGGGGTTATTTTGTGGAGGAGTCTTTTACCAGTTTTCCTTCTCTTCCTGAGGTTGGTATTAGCATGAAGATTGTATTACTATAGAAAGCTTGGAAAGTTCCAGAAAAATCCAAATTCCTACAATCCCGTCAATATTAACAACATTTCACCCTATTAAAACTCGATAAATAATGGCATGGATACCTCAGTGGGTCATTGCCTGACCCTGTCATCCCCAAAATGTAACTCTGCCTGGCATGCTCTTCCGGAAGGAAGAACTCTTCCTGGCACGCGCGCCGGAAGAAAATCCAGAGGAATCCAGGAAGATGCTGCTGGTCTCAAGGTTTCAGTTTCTGCGAGAAAAGCACATGGGGAAACTCGCTTAGGCTGTTAGTGTGTCTAACGTGTTGGAAGTGACAGCTTTTCGATTTCACAGGCATGTCGCAAGCCTTACTAAATGAATGCTAGCCACACTTCGAGAGATTTGTAGCTTGGGTGATTCAGACAAGGGCCGGTGGAGAGTTACCTAATTAGACTCCAGGTGTAATTATGTAAGGCGTTCCAGGCAGCAGCGGGCTGTGTGTTAATTAACTTTCATGCTGAACATGCAGTAGCACCTAAACAAAGAATGCTTCACGGATGAAGAGAAGCTCCTTACTTTGCCCTAGCTGTATTCACCGTCTCCCAAAGCTTCCTTCCCTGTCCCCTCTTTTTAAATAACTTAAAAAAGAATTGTTTTTATTCTAGAGAGAGATAGAGCACAGGAGCAGGGGAGGGGACAGAGAGAGAGAGAAAATCTTAAGCGGTCTCCAGGCTCGGCGCCGAACGTGACGTGGGGCTCGATCCCACCCCCCTGGGATCATGACCTGAGCGAAATCAAGAGTGGGGATGCTCAACCGACTGAACTACCCAGGCAGCCCCACTTTTTTTTTTTTTTTTTTTTTTTTTAGTTGAGACATGAGGCATAAAGGCGTGTTGTCTCGTAAGAAGATCATCATCTGTCCCTACAACTCCCTTCCTACTTTCCTCCATAATTCCAGTACATTCTCTGGAATGATCTTTTACAGGGCTAACCGTGTCTGTATTTATCCACCTATTTCTCTGTCACTGGTTTGTAAAATCCGTATGATTTCCCATCATGATTTTTTTGGCTGTCCATGAAACTCCACAGGTCTCTTTTTGTGCTGAAGAAAGGAATGATACCCACTGACCCGCAGGATTAGCTCACCTCCCGTCAGCAGTCTAGTGCCATAGGAGTCCTCCTTGGCCACTCCCATTTCTGTCTCTAACGAACAACAGTGGGAAAGGCATCGGTTAAAGAATATTCTCTCTTCTATTGGGGCGCCTGGGTGGCTCAGTCGGTTGAGTGTCCAACTCTTGATTTTGGCTCAGGTCATGATCTCATGGTTTGTGAGATCGAGCCCCATGCCAGGCTCTATGTTGAAAGTGTGGGGCCTGCTTGGGATTCTCTCTCCCTCACTCTCTCTCTCGCTCTCAAAAATAAATAAGTAAACATTAAAAAAAAAAAAGAATATTCTTTCCTCTACTAAATTAATCCATGGCTTCATTTGTGCCATTTCTGCTGTCACTTGCTGCCCGAGTTCTTAACTAATGCATTAAAGTAAACTTTGCAAAGCCATATAAATCAACTCTCCGTGCTTGCATGAGGAGAGACTTGAGGTCATCAAATAAGCACTGTGTGTGGATAGTGACCAGGCAATTTTCCAGGCTTCTCCCTGTTCTCAAGTGGGAAAATCCCATTTTGAGTTTCCCTGTTCCTTCTAATCCCATCTCCTTGACATCTCCCTCTTCATTTTGCTACTAATGAAGTCTAGGACGACACACAGGACCACTCAGTTCATCCGGGAGATGAAGCTTCTAGAATTCTACTTCTACAATTCTGTCTATGAAAGCATGAAATTAACATAGACTAAGGAATTGCCAGAAACATTAAGAATAGATTGGATTCAACACCCTTTTTTATTCTGGTACCTCTTACCAGTTATGAGAAAGAAATGTTTCAATTTTACTGCCTAGTACTAATAAACAGGTGCAGGTGTTGGAAGAAAGGAATAATAAAAACCTTTGTTGGATGAAAAGCATTATTTCATGCAGCACTGTGACATTACAGGGAAGGCCTTCACATAATGCCACCTTAGGGATAATAAGGGACATTGGAACAATTTTAGTGCTACCTTTGCATAATTTTCAGTTGGGTGAAACTCAGTCTTCATTGTCTCCCTCTACCCACCGCCATCCAATGTGGATCAGATCAAGCCCTCATAGTCAAAACGAGAGCAACCAATTTTGACCAATCACTTGCTCTTTGCAAGATTATGTTTGCTGCATTGGGAGTAGGCTTAGACATCATTCCTGTCCCCAGAGAGTTTACCATCCGTTGGTGAAGATAAGACATAAAAAACCTGAGAAGTAAAACTCTAATAAAGAATCTAAAATACAAGTTCAAGACGACACTAGGGAAGATGGGTCACATGACAATACATGACTGTCAGATGCATTTACAGATTTCTTGTAGAAGAAAAATCTTCAACCCTTCTGATAGTAAGGGTTCATAGATACCAGTTGTGAATTCGGAGCTGAAGTATTATTCTGCAAAAATGCTTTTCAATTTTGAAGGGCCAGTGCAAAAGAGACACCTAGTCTTTGTAACTGGTAAAATAATTACTTGGATTATCATTGAAATAAAGGCATAAAATTTTAAAATTCTCATAAAACTCATGGGCTTCTGAGAAAATGCCAGTGGTACCTCACAGACCCAGGACAGGTGGTCATTTCATTAGTGAGTTCCAAGTTCAAATGGTAGGTTCATTTCAAGTTACATAGGTAATATTTTAGGGAAAAGATAGAGTTCAGATAGAGTTAAGATGGAGACAGATGTATGGGAAGAGGTCCTTTCAAATAGGTAAAATTTCTGACGAAGGTCAGAATAGGATTGTATAAACTAGGTTCCATGTGTTAAGACTTTCTGGCTGAAACAGAATGTTCAAGAAACGGAGACCAGATATTTGGGAAGTACCAAGAGATGGCTGAGTTTTTGGAGGCCTTCAAAAGTTTCCAAAGCTGAGAAGGGACATGATGCTGGAGATATTTTAGCGAAGATTAGTTTGGAGGCTGGGTGGGCAATGGATATGGGCTGTTCTCATTTAAAGGGTTGTATTTAGAGAAAAGCCGTGTTCCTGCAATGAGGTGACGTGGCCATGCATTCAGGCGGAGTAGTGGTAACAGAAGAGTATGAATTTCAAAGGACCTCTAATGGAAGAGAACTTCATAACCAATTGGTTATGGGGATGAAGAAGAGGAAAGAGTCAAGGGTGGTACTCTGATTTCAAACTTGGAAGGGAATGGACATTTGGGAGAGGGGGCCGTGTGCCCCAGCACTAGCACAGGGAGAAGGATACAGTCCCATAAATAGCTGTGGCTAAGACCCAAAATGCAAAGAAGGAAGCACAGCCTTGACGTTTTCCTGGTTGCGAAAATTACAAAATTACCCCGCGAGGGATTATTTGATCTTTGCGTCAGCTCAGTGACCTGAGGTACAGTAATACCTAAAGTAGAAAGCCGGCAATGGAAAGGAAGAGATTTCCAAATTTTTTAGGGATTCTGCTATTTTAGCGTGGGTTAGTAATTACCTTGACTTTCTTCCTACAGGGCTTTGTAGTTAAGGACCTGTTCACGCCCTCACCAATTGACAGCCAGATTCCCCCTTCGTTCTATTTAGGTTAAAAGATTTTTATATCACCTTGGTTTTCAGAAACTGACAAACTGCCAGTGGCCTGTCAATTCCGGACTGACTTTTTTTTTCACCTGCTCACAGAGATACTATTGTCTTCGGAGAACTAGTGCTTTTCTCCAGTGATGTGACTAAGCCCATGTAATCTTGGAAGAATTGGCCGCTTTATGTGTAACAGAGACACGAAGGTGAGGCTGTGATACTGGGAAATCTCAGGGTAACACCCTCAAGTTTGAAGAGTGAGGGGAACTGAAGCAGAAAAGCCCTGTACATTTTGTCAAACCCATTGTCCAGATGTAGATCTCTAGATCTGGGCAGAGGTTGAGTTGAGTACATTCAGTGTCCTAGTATACAACCGTCTTTAGAAAACGTGCACTCGGGGCGCCTGGGTGGCTCCGTCGGTTAAGCGTCTGATCCTTGATTTCAGCTCAGATCGTGATCTCACAGTTCGTGAGTTCGGCCCTGCACTGGGTGGGCTCTGTGCTGATGGCATGGAGCGTGCCTGGGATTCTGTCTCCCTCTCCTCTTTCTCTGCCTCTCCCCTGCTTGTTCTCTACCTCTCGCAAACAAAAGCAAAAACGTGCATTCATCCCATTCAAGAGAATTGGAAAAGCCCCGTGTTGGTTGGACACGACTGAGTCCTGTGAGTCCCAAGCAATGCGACTTTTTAACAGGCAAATCGCCTTTAAAGTCCTCACACCTCTTCGAGCGTCCGACTTGTGACGTGTGCAATATTTGTGTTGCCCTGCCCACGCGGTAGCTACCTCAGCATCCCTGCAGAGCGGGGAGGTATAAAAGGGTGCTTCTGGGACCCACTGCCGCTTCGCGAGGGCCTAATGGTCATGCTTGCCAAGTTTTGAAACCAGTTACAAATCAGAAAATAAAAAATTAAAGGCGTTCATCATTTCTCCTATTACCGAATGCTATACGTGAAATCTTGCACTCACCTTTTTAAATAGACTTTGCGATACATATCAACTTCTCTCTCTCTGGGAAGGCACGTATTTGTAGAACCAGGAAATAAAGCTGCTCTCAACAGCACTTTTCTAATAAAAGATCTCGTTGCTTTTCCATCTTAAAACCCAAGTTTAAGAGCTTTTATGATTCTGAAACGAAAGGAATTTCCTTACCATATGTATATGTATATGTATATGTATATGTATATGTATATGTATATGGTGTATTAGTAGGTATGTATTAAATGTATATAGTATATTAGCACATATATATAGTATATTTTATATATATACTATACTATACTATACTATAGAATATATATATTAAAAGAGTGATGGAAATTTTTTGCCAAAGAAGGTACCTTACCTTGCCATCTCAACATAGCCTATTGGCATGAATGCGGTGGAAGGAGGAGGCTTTTATTAGGAAATAATCATTTCCAGGGCTGCTACAGTCATCATCCAGAAACTTTCCCTCAAGGCTGAGGACAGTACTGTACCCTGGAACCTATTTAGCCACAGGTGGGGAATGTACTGAGCTGTTGAGACCAATAGGAAGGTAGGACCCTATGACCAGGTCAAAGAGTTGTTCTGGTAGTTTTAGGATCTTGAAAAGGGTCATTAACGCATCCAAGCCCCTAAAGTTTCTTTTTTTTTTTTTTTTAAATATTTTTTTTTCAACGTTTATTTATTTTTTGGGGGACAGAGAGAGACAGAGCATGAACGGGGGAGGGGCAGAGAGAGAGGGAGACACAGAATCGGAAACAGGCTCCAGGCTCTGAGCCATCAGCCCAGAGCCCGACGCGGGGCTCGAACTCCCGGACCGCGAGATCGTGACCTGGCTGAAGTCGGACGCTTAACCGACTGCGCCACCCAGGCGCCCCCTAAAGTTTCTTTAATTCTTCTGGCGCTATACTTTACAATCGTATAATCATATTTCCCATTTGCACATAAATTAGCTTGAATGCGTTTTTCATAATAAGCTGTTGGTCTGTAGCTCTGTATATTAGAGTCTCAGCCCCCATCAGCAGTGTGTGATTTCAGAATGAGGTACATTCAGGCACCAGCACCACATAAGTGGAAAAATAAATCCTTTCCAAAAAGTATATGGTCACCATTGTCAACGTGTAGAGTTTGGGATCAGCCATTTCAATAGCACGCTTTGTATTACTTTGTAACCACAGAGTTTAGAAAATAGAGTGGCTCCCAAGTTTTTCCTTGTCATTCAAAAGAATGCACACATCTCTCAAAGTGACTGATATTCAGCAGGAAGTGCCTTATTGACTGAAGGGGATAGGATCTGTCAGTTTTGTTATTTTCGCTCTAAAACAAGACACTGTCTTTGGTCGCGTCCTCTGCTTTTATTTAAAGGTATTTCTTAAACAAACTTGGAAGATAAGGAGCCATACCCATACTTTGTGGGTATAAAACTTAAAGCATCAGGAAGACAGATGTCATTTCCAAGACCACATAGTTCTTCAAGTCCGGAAATGAATGAAATGAGACCCCTAGGAGGCTTCTTCATTTTGGCGGGGCAGTGGGGGGCGGGGGGTGTCACTGTGGCTCTGCCCTTCAATCTGGCTTATGGCAACGTGAGGGGAGGTCTCTGCTGAATGCGGAGCCTTCATTAGACGTCCTGTAACTATGTCTAAATGTGAGTTAACAAAGACCTCTTAACCAGACACTGGCTAGAATGACTCTTCCCCTGGGAGCAAAGGGTCTTTAAGATATTTTGAGGGGAGGAGGAGGGTGAAGAGGTCTAATCCATAGCTCTAAATTCTCGTGCTTGGGGGAGCTCATTGACATGGTAGGTTTTAAGGGCTTCATTGGAGCCATTATGGTTTGTCATGCAGAGGCCCACTGGAGAACACTTAATTGGAGATTATTGTCCCAGTGTGTTACAAGGCCATCTCGAGCTCTTTAACAGAGCGGCTTGCTACCACTTATGGGAGACCTTGGGAAAGTTTTGATGCACCCAAACCTAAGAACATACATTAGGTTAGGCTTGTGCCTTTAAGTCTAATAACTGGATGTATCAGGTGTTTTTAAATCTTCCCCTCACCTCTTTCATCTGTAAATCAAACCTCAATTGTACATAGATTCCTGGGGGCTGGATATGTGTTGAATACATTTCTTTTCCTTTTTAATTTCTTGGTTTTGAGGTTGGGAGTTTTGGTGGTGGTGGTGGTAAAGGTGGTCTAATGAACAAACACGATTATCACATCCAAGGGCTGCAAAGCTTTGATTTAGAAATGCAATAGAGATCACCTTGTTTCATATGGAACCAATTCCTTCTTGTCTCTTTCCCCCCAAGGAGTGAAGGAAATATCTCTGGCATATGGTTAAAAACCTGATAGATTAGACCTTCAGATAGGTAGGTGGATTAAGGCAAAGCCCAAAAAAAAGGCTCATGTTTTCAGTTGTCTATCCTATTTTAATGTTCCTATTGCCTCTTAGTATTCTGAATTTACCAGATTAGTCCTAATCTAATATTTAGTTCTGTAATGTTTTAAACATTTTGGCTGGACTCAGTTCCTAGCCTCCATGTTGCCTATCTCCGTTAACATCTCTGCATGCATAAGAGGGCATTCATTAGGGCTGAGTTAAGGGAAAACCACCAAAAGACTAGACCCCATTTCTTAGGCCTTGGAAATGCAAGACCATAGCACTGAGAGCACATAGCATTGAATTGAGAGGATCCAAGGGTCAAAATTCAAAACCTTGAGACTTTTTTTGCCCAGAACTCCAAGTACTTTCAAAAGTGAGTTCCTTTCTGAAAACACTGAAGTTTGGAGATCTCTAGCTCCTTCTCGTGGTTTCCCACACTGTAAAGCAGAAATGAAGCTATAGGATCAGAAATAGTTAGCAAGTAGAGTGTTTGTGCCAGAGAATGAGGATTTCTATGTGATTTGAGTTTTTACGAGCTCAAAGCCTCAGTTCCTCTTCTATAGATAGAGCTAATATACTGCTTTGTTTCTTTCTTTACAAATTACCGAGGGATACAGATGTGTAGTAATGCAGGGGACATTTAATGAAGGCTGTTTAACTATGAGTGCTCTTTGCTATGCGAGATATACCAGTGAAATAAGGGACATGACTGTTTTGGTAGAACGGTTATGGATACAGGATATCTCAAACTTGATCTTAGGAATAGATTGGGTGGTCATCTTGACTTTGATTTCTCCATCTCCCTGCATGTCCGCTTGCTCTCCTCTCTCAGCACACCAACTTCTGTATCTTTGGTCCACACGGCTGAAAAATGGCTACCACTTCTGGGGCGGTCAGCCCTGGCCAGGGGGCAAGGCCCCACTGAACAAACATGGCTGCCTGCTACTGAAGCCATGACTGTTGGAGAGGTCAGTTCTCAAACCTGGGACACGAGGGACACAGCCCAGTAATTGTCCACTGTACCACTCCTTTAAGGAGTAAGTTAAATTACCTGTGGTTCTTTGTATCCTACAGAATAAAGTCACCTTAAGGAAGGAACGTAAGATGTTAGAGCAAGAAAGGATTTTGAAGATTAAAAAAAAAATTGTTTTTTATTTGGAGAGAGGAAAAGTTGTGAGCAAGGGAGGGGCAGAGAGAGATGGGAGGAGAGAGAATCCCAAGGCTCCATGCTGTCAGTACAGAGCTTGACGCGAGGCTTGAACTCATGAACAGTGAGATCGTGACCTTAGCCGAAATCAAGAGTCAGGCATTGAACCGACTGAGCCACCCGTGCGCCCCAGAGCAGGAAAGGATTTTAAAGTTCACCCAATCCTACCTTCTGTGTCTCGTTGAGGACACTAAGGCAAAGGGAAAGTGATTCATTTTCCAGAGGTCCTCACGGTAGTTAACAGCATCCCGTGCTCATGCTTTTGGGTAAGAGCTTCTAATACATCCTTTCTTCCATTTTCTTCTGCCATATCCCAGCTTGCACAGATTTCCGACATTCTTTTTCCCTATTGCCTAGAAGTTTTTGAATTACAAGGGATTTTTTATTTCCAGTCCCTCATCTAATAGACGGTTTTAAGTTTAGAGACTCTTCTACTCTAGAAAAATGCCGGTAATGTTTATGAAGACTGCCTAGAGATATGGGGAAATGCTTCTGATGCACCATCACATGAAAACAGCCAAACAATAGTTAGCCCTTACATTCAAAAAACATGGAAAAATTATGTATGCGTGTGGTTGCCAAGAAGATTTGTTAGATTGGCGGTTTTGTGTATAACTTTAAATTTTCCTTAATACTGCCATTGAATTACTTTTAGAGTTTTAGGGAACCTATTGAATACAAATACCTCCTACTTTCCTTCTGCTTATCCTCGAGCTACCTGAACCTGTGTGCCCGATGTTCTTGCTCGTGGAAATGAACTCTCACCAGTGTGAGGCGTATGTATTTTGGGCACACCTACAACATTCATTCCAGCCGTTAACACGCTGAAAATGAAATCCTCGTAGCTGTGGCTACAGCTGCCTTAAATTAGGGCCTGAGGGGCGCCTGGGTGGCTCAGTCGGTTAAGCATCCGACTTCGGCTCAGGTCACGATCTCGCGGTCTGTGAGTTCGAGCCCCGCGTCGGGCTCTGGGCTGATGGCTCAGAGCCTGGAGCCTGCTTCCGATTCTGTGTCTCCTTCTCTCTCTGCCCCTCCCCCATTCATGCTCTGTCTCTCTCTGTCTCAAAAATAAATAAAAACGTTAAAAAAGTTTTAAAATAAATAAATAAATAAAATAAAAATAAAAAATAAAAAATTAGGGCCTAAGCAGATGCTTGGCCCCAGAAAAAATGACCCACGGAGGCAACCCGAGGATAAGAAGTTCTCAAGCACAAACAGAAGCAGCTTCTAGGAGCTGGGAAGGACGTCACGTCATAGAACCTGGCCCCTGCGGGCTTCAGAACGGGCCATGGAAGCACAGAACTTTTCTGATCCGTAGAAGCACAGCTTGGCTAAAATCTGGGCAGAGGACTCTCAGCGAAGTTCTTGCTGCAACGACACCAGATGCACCAAGTCTGTGCTCAACTTGGAAAGGGCCTGTCCCACTCTCTAGACTCCCAAGTTTCCCTGTCTACTGCAGACTGCAAGACCAGGGGAGAAAATGCAGTCCCTTCGATGCCATCTGATTTCTAACCTGCCCTCACGGCAGTCCGTACAAAGAGCAGGAAGGGACAAGAGCAGCCAGCAGGGCTTGGGAGGCCAGGAGGACCCACTGTGAACAGGGGGGCCTTCTGGTTGCCCTGCTCCTTCTAGTTAAAAAAGGGCGAGCTGGGTCTTCTAGGAGGATGAGAAGCGGAGGGAAGGGATCCCAGCCGACCCTGCATGTGCCACACCTGTCCAGTGCCTCTAGACCGTGAGCGCCCGGCCCCCGGGAACCTGCCCTTTCCAGCTTCTTGTACAGCGCGGAGCAGAGCACCGTGCAGTTGTGGCTTAATTAAGGTAACGTTTAGTGAAGTTGACGAAGAGGACAGGTTGTCAGGAGCAACCTCCGAGGCGCCTCTGCTCCTCCAAAAGCGGGAGTCTTGGTTTCCAAGCTGATGCAGAAAAAAACACTGCCAAGATTGGGCCGGAAACTTGGGGGTGGAGGCGCGTAGCATTTTCACCTCTGCAGCATCATCAAGGGTTTATCCTACTCGTACCGCTCCAGAGATTTTGCTCCTGTCTTTAAGTCACTTAGTAGGCCTCTCCCTTCCTGTAAGAATTTGCTTTCTGTATTGAATTCAGATCTGCCCTTCTCATTTAAACTTCTTTCCTTTGGCCCTGGGCCAGTCCCCAGGGTGCAGGATTGTCACTGGCCGGCCCCCGGCTGTTCAATGCCCTAGCACTGGGAGCCGGTGATTCTTAGCTGCTCCTCTCTGAAGCTGCAGTTAGCAGGGATTTGGTGGGGCCTCTGCAAACCTCAGTTCAAAGCCGAGTGCAAACCCAGTGAGCGAACCGCTTTAATACTAACAGTGAAATAATGGGCTGTAAAATAATCCTGTTAGGGACACAAGATGTGGTGGCTTGACCTTTTATTAATATTCTCTTTCTTTCCAACAATAACGGTTCTAAGTCAACAACATGTCTTCAAAGTTGGTTAATTTCATTAGGCTCACTCCAAAGGAGAGGATTCCATCAGTGGCTTTGAAATCCAAATGGGATGAAGTAAACTCATTTACACGGTAAAAACGTCAGTTACCCTAACCAAATTAAAGACTTTCTACTGAATGAAAGAAAAATTTGACACAACGATCATTTGAAACTAATCGTAGATATGTTTAAACATACGGAGACATCTACCCTGAACTTGTAGTATTTCTCAGAACTTACATTCCAATGCAGGGGACCCCTATTAAATACGTAAGAAAGATCTATTTAGAAAGTGAATTAAGAAATGTGTAGAAGCGGAAATAGTGATTCGAGATGTCGGAGAAGGCGTTTCTGAGAGGTGACGTTTAAGCTGGGATCTGAAAAACAAGAGGGAGACAGCCCCGTGAAGACATTAGCATTCCAGGCAGACGGGACAAACAGCAAGTGCCAAGTCCCTGAGGTGGGAATGGGCTCTACCCCAGGGAGGAACAGGAAGAATGTGGGAGCAGCATTGGGTGGGGGGGGGGGGGGGGGTAGAGGAGGTGGGAGGATTCAGAATGGAAGGCAGGGCCATAAGAAGCCACTAAGATTGTATTTAAACGACAGAGAATACTTCAGAAAACGAAATGCTGACTTTTCTAAGCCCTCAGCAAAGGGAAAATGTGCCTGACGCGGGCATTTTATTTAAGACCGAAGAAGAAAGGGCTACAGTTACTTCCCTATTCTACTTCCACATTGAGTTACACAAATATTAGCAAAATGAAGTAATAGTTACAAAAGCACTTTAAAAATTTTAAGTCACTGTAATTTAAGGATATTGTTATTGAAGTATTTAACATAATCGAGGGCATTATTACTTTATTGTGGGAGAATCCCGCTAAACTTGAAATGAATTCTCTTGGCAATTCCCTGAGATCTACGTTGCTATGAGGGCCCTGTTGCCTTTTCCCATATCTTGTGAAGGTCTAAGGGCAGAGGATTCCCACTGTGTAGACCGCGGATCCTCTGGAGAGAATTGCTTTTTGGTGCCCTGGTCTCCTGTGAGTCCACGGGGTCATAGGTAAGGCTTTCCTGAGATTACGAATCCCAGGACGTCTCCACTTCTGGGGCCACAAAGCTGCACGGAAATTATGAAAATATCCAGGGCCAGACGCTAATAAATAGGAAGTGACAGGCATCACATATTAGGGGATTATCACATACACTGACTCTCCTGCAAGACGCACGATGAAGGTAGAGGGTGTCTAATGACCCCCCTCAAATGTGCTGCCCAGGGTGCTGGTGCTACAAAAGGAAATCTGCTTTTTTGCAAGAGCAAGCCAGAAGATTGAGGTCCTATGGATGACCGTTCTCTTTGACGTTTATCTGCTTTTTTGTGACCTTTGGTTTCTAAATGTAGCTCTTGGCTCTCACCTCCGGAAGAGCTAAAGGAATAAGTTCCAGGTTTGTTCAGTGGTACCAGGAATGACTAAGATTTTGAGTTTCTCCGCTGGTGGGGGTACAGGATGGCCATCACCACTCATGTTAGCCGTTGCCTGGGCACGGCGGCCCCCGTGAAGGGCCCGGCAGGGATGCTGGAATCAGGCGCTCAATGAAAGCAAAAGCCACTTGGATATCTTTTTATGACATAACCCCTACCAGCGCCGCCCAAGCCATGGAAGCGTAGCTCAAGTTAACTGAGCAAAAAAAGTGACTTACATGCAGTTAGCACTTCTGCTCTTATTACGATCGGAGAGAACAATTGGACGGAGATCATTTCAGGAAGAAGAAAAAGGCGTATGTTCCTTATTGTTTGGGGTGAACGTTTTTACGAGGAAAGGGGATGCCGCGCCATTAATAACTGTGGCACGGCGCACCAATTCTAGTCGGCCTGATAGATTAAACATTAGCCCTCTCTCATTATGCCAGCAGCATTGGCTTTGCCCCCAGCCTGATATGTATTCCATGCACAGTCAAGCCTCTGAGTTGACATCTTCTTCTAAAATTGTTTGGCTGTAATAAATATAAAACTTTCACCGCTGATGTAAAGCATTGCTGGCTGGCATCATTTCCTACCCCCTTTTAATTATTCCTGACACTGTGGAGAAACATCTAATATAAATCTGTAATGTGCACTGATGACAAACTACACGGTTGGAGGACCATGTAATTTCTCCACAATTAATTAAAGTGCATGGAGATTTTTTTTTCCTCCCCCTCTTTCTTTCTTTCTTTTCTTTCTTCTTTTTTTTTTTTTTTTTTTTTTCCCTTTCCAGCAGCCAGATGCCACTGACTGGCTCAAATAACACTGCTGTCAACTGTAAAAAATTAAGATCCAAACCGTAAGAAAGGTACTCAGATAAAGAAACCAGATGCCGGGTTATTTGCGATCCCCCGCGTACATCTCGCTGTAAGCCCCCATTGTTCGTCTGCGGCTCCGCGGCCCCCATCACGCGCCGGACTCCGCCGGTCCGTCAGCGGCCTCTTTCCACAAGTATCGTCGCTTGTGTAACTCTTTTATTAAAAATTGAACACTGCCGATCAGCGCGGGGCGGGGACACGAGACACCGGAGGGGCTTTGCGCCGGAAGAGACCGCGGCCTGCTTCCACCGGTGCCGCCTGTTGGTGTTTATGGGCACGTGCGTGTGGTCAGTCGGAGAGCGAAGGCTCTGCTGCCGTTGCAGGCGGATCTACCACCTGGAATTGATCAAAAGCAAATTAATTTTCATTTTCAATTAGGAATACAATTAAATCCAAAGTGTGGTGAAGGGGGGGGGGGTGCAGTGTTTACACACAGCCCGTGCAGCGGGAGGGCTGGCGGTGCCACCAGATGAAATGAAATACATGCCTTTGTGTCTTTGCATTTAATTCATTAAAGTGTTAAGGTGGTGGCCGGGGCAGCTGCTGCTACCGCGTTTTACCTCCCCAGGAGCTGCCCCTCTGTTTCCTCAGACAGAATTTTAGGAAAAGGGGAGAGGGGGGGCCACTCGGAGGGGGAGGAGGGGTAGAAACTGCAAGCTGTCCTGGGGGCGGG
>NW_024412421.1:7759816-7767316 GCF_014898765.1 Herpailurus yagouaroundi
CCCCCCAGGCTTTTCCCAGGGTTCTGCTGCGCATCAAGGAGGTGGGTGTTTTAATGGAGAGCCTGAGTTAGGAAACAGGAATTTGGTTTTGCCTTCTGCCTCCAGCTTGCTGGCTCTCAGCGTCCAAGCGATACCTGGCAAGCGGATCCCCCTTCCAAGTCTGGCCATCATCAGAGATATTGAGTGATTGTGTGAAAACAATCTGGCTGGTGAATGCCCCATGTCACAGGATCCTCACTCTTTTCACTTGACTTTTTCTCTACATTCAACTGCTGCCTTTTGTTGGAGTAACTGAGCGGGGGCCTGTGGGGCAGACAGGATTCCTCCCGGCTGCCTGGGGAACAGTTGGCCCAGTGTGTTCATCACCAAGGGTGGTAATTTGGGGAGCTTTGACCCCGATTTTAAGGAAAGTCCATTATTTGTCAATTATGAGACCTAGAAATCCAGATAGAGGACTCGGATGTTAAATGCCCCGCTCTCTCTGATTTGGAAGGGACAACAGCGTACTGGTGGATATGAATATGAACACAAGTTTCCTCTCCGTACCTACCTGTCTCCCTCCCAGAGCAGCCACATTTGGCTTGCCGTAAGCACGTTGCTATGCTGATGGGAATCTTCTGACTATCCATCTCTGGGATGAGCTTCTTTGAAAAAACAGTGGGTGATAAATATTTTGCCATATGAATAACAATGAAGGTAGCCTCCGATAATAGCTTACATCCTTCTGCAATCCTTTAGGTGATGGATTAAGAGAAAGAGAAGGTTCTGGGTCATGGAAACAGCTGCTTTTGGTGAAAGATTATCCAAAGTAGTGTGGTTACCGCAAATCCTCTATGTTCCAGCCCATATTTTACTCCATACCACTCCCCCCCACCTTCCTTGTCCCAATGCAAGGGTTTACGTTTCCTCCCTGCGTGGTATTTGTGCTTTAAAAGAAGATTTTATTACTTCTGCTACAGTGGAATTTCTCTTTTTACTAGACAGTTGGCATCACCACAGCCCGAAACCGCGATGGAGTTGTTAACACGCTGGGATCAGTATTTCCCCCCTCTAAAGCTATTCTTTTCTTCTCTTTATTTTTTTTAGAGGAAGGGGGTGGGGGAAAGGCTCCAACAAATCAACATAACTATTAACTTTCTGATTTATTTGCTACAGAGAGCAAAAAAAAGTCAATGTGAAGTGACAGAAACACCAGAACCGACAGTAGGAAAACATTCTCCGTGAAAGTTTCCAACTGAAATCCTACCACAGCCAGTTGGTTATCTGGAGATAGGCATCTTCAATTTCCTGATTGCATAATAGAAGTGGGATTTCTTTTTCCTCTTTAAAAAAAAAAAAAAAAAAGCATTATCCATAACATCAACATAAAGTTGTCTGTGCCTTGGGTTGCAGAAAGCCCCTGTCTCAGGAAGAGGCCTGTAATCTCCTCAGTTGCCAACAGTTTCCACCCTCTCCCTTCCTTCGAGGGGAAAGGCAAGTGTTCGTAACATGGTGATGGCCAGGAGAGGTCTCCAGGAGCCTGCCCGATTACCCCTGCCCACCCAGCAGACACCATGGCCCTTAGTAAGTGGCCCCATTCCTCCACCATAGAGCGAAATCGCGCCGAGAAAATTCATCGGGATGTGGATTGGCGCTCTCGTAGCTGCACAGCCGGTACCCCGTTATTGCTTTACGGGTTGCTCAGGGGTAGAAGTTTGTAAGGATTTGAGACTGTGCTTTGGACAGTTGTCCTGGTCTGGGGTCGGGCCACGCTTTACTGTTGACCTGCCCCCCTCACGAATGGCACCAGCGATGTGTGGCCTTCACACTTGCGGGTCTTCTCAGTGCAGCTGGTGACAACGCGCTACGCTTTCCTCACTCCCGAGCTCCTGATGACCCATTTCGGAGATGGGAAATTCTTGGCTCTGGCCTGCAGCTTACGTCACTTTTTGCGCTTAAAAACGCCCATGATCTCAAAAGCAGCCCTCGTTTTTAAATCACTTTGTATATCAACACTTCATTTTATTTAACACGGTGTTTTAAAATTATATTTAAAAGGCAGCCTCTTTTGTCTCCTGTGCCCTTGGCTGGGAAACAAAGGAAGTCGCTTTTAAGAGGTGTTTTACACTTTATGACTACTGAGAGAGAACATAGTCCTTTAATAGGTGTATATGTAAGAGAGTTCCACGTTATAGGTTTTCAGAGATTAAAAGTTCTGGAACAGAGTTGTTTGATAACATCTTTGAAGGGCAGAGGAGCAAATGGAAGCCTCAGAGATTCGGATGCCGAAACAGAACACTCCCTAAGCTTGCGGGCATCAGGAACTTTTCTGAGATCGTATTATTCTCACCGATAATGGCATTCTGCCTTGAGTGCGGGTGAGGGCTGTGCCGTCTTATACTTCATGGTTATGGGCATGTAATATGTTCTTCATTGAGCCAGGCAATTGACGGAGACGCCAGTGCATTTAAGACTTGAGTCTACTGGAAATGAGACTTGCATTCTTGCCAGAAATGGATGCTTTTCCGTGTCCACCACTATCACACATCTTGACTTTTTTTTTTTTAATCCTGACTCTGAAAACAATAATATCAAACAACTCCAGGGGAAAAAAGTTAAATATTTCCATATGAAGAGCTGATTAAATTTGTATGGTTTTCTTTTCAGTAAAAATTGATATGTGATGAAACACAGTGCAGCTGGATGGCGGGTTTGGGCCGATACGCCGCCCGCGTCCTCTGATCTGTGTACCCAGCTCCGAGAGCCAGTGCCCGTGATCCAGTCATCCTCCGCACTGTGGCCCAGGTTCAGAAATGCCCATTCCCGGGCGGTCTGGGCTGCAGGATATAGGCCCTAACCACCATCAACGGTCACCTGGCTTAGGTCGTTTCCTCTCAAGTCACTTGGCCTTTCAGGGGCAGGCTGAGTCCATGTGAAGCATGGTGGTCGAGAGGGGACGTGGGATGCTCCATCAGTTAGGTTTCCTTCAGTTGAGATGGGGGGAAGAGCCCGGCTGGGATGTGGGGCAAAGTGGTGGAGAAAATGACTCCTTGGCCCATGTGTTAGAAAAGGGCAAGACGATCTGGCACAGTGTGATCTGGGGTTCAAATGAGGTGGCTGTGACCTGTGTCTTTTTGCTCCACATGCTGATGCCACCGCCTTCGTGAGTCCCCCGTAGACTCTCCTCACTGGGTCACAAGATGGCTGCCAGCAACTCTCAAGGCTCTGTCCTTCTGCGCTCACATCACGTGGGGAGAAGCGAGCAGCCCTGTCCTGGCGTTCCCAGCACAGGGGCTCACCTGCCTTGATGGTAGCCCGGGGAGTGGGGTACTACCAGGGCTAGCGTGGATCGTGCCAGAACCCTCTACGCTTTGTCTGGGAAGGAGGGGTTTCCCGGCGGGAAACTAGGACAAGGTTTCAGACTGAGTTGGTGACAGAACAAGAATGTCCCTCACTTATGCCAAAGGCCATTCCCCCGACTCTTTGACCAGGAAACTTGAGTGTTGGGGATGGGGGAGAATCACATTTAGTGCTTCTGTTTTCATTCCCTTTAAATATGAGGAGTAAGAGGAAAGTTATTCGTGTGGAGGTACAGGCTTGACTTTTGCTTTACCCAGTGTTGAGGGTCGGGGGGCCTCTCCTGCTGCCGCCGTCAGAGGTCAGAGGTCAAAGGTAGCAGCAGCATATTTTTGTTCGGCCCACTCGAGAGAGATGAAACCGTCCCGCCACTCCCATGCTTAAAAACGGTGCCCATCCTTCCTCTCTGCAGAGAGGAGTTGCCAGCCAGTCAGGACTCCTCCAGGCCCGCTTTCGGCCGGCTTTGGCCCTTGCTTGTCACGACTTCTCGGGGCTCCCCTGAGCTCTACGGTAGGATGGCATCTCCTGCCTTTCAGCATTTATTCTGTTGCGTCTCACCTCTGCCCACCCTCCATTTTTCTCTCCCAGAAGCCTGATCTCTCTCCTCACGGTTAACCGTGATCAGGTGTGCCCTTCTCCTGGTCTCCAGAGATGGCCTCCTGGTGGGTCTCACCTCAGAGCCATCTTGGTTCTTCCTGTGGGCTACCAGAAGCGGAAGTGCCCAGCACTGCCTCTGTGGGTAGCGACTTCTCCTGAGTGAGGTCAGGCAGGGAAGAACTGAGAGGGGACATTCACTGTGGGGCTTCTCATGTATATTCCTCAGTCGGGGATGGTGGAGGTTCCCCCCCGCCCCCCACCACCTCAGGGACTTCCATTCTGAGATAGACGAAAAAGACAAATTTGACTCTCAACATTTGTTAGGCTCCAGGGAAGTCCTACGTGTCACCGAGCTATTATAGATCTCTATTTGTCAAACCCAGTGTTTACCCTGGGCTCCCTTACAACACCCCTACCCCTCCCCGCCCGCACCAAGAACCAGTCTACAAACAAAGCATCTACCCTCTGAGGATTCCTTTCTAATTAAAATTTTACATATACTAAATAAACAAGGGCACTTTTGAAATGTAAATGTGTCATTTTCTTGAGCGACTTAAATCAGCTCCACCTACCTGGAGACTGGGCTTCTCCTTCCGCACAAAGCCTCACGTTCTTAGTTCGCCTTGACTCTTGAGCGGCTCACATTCCCTGTATACTTAGATCCTGGTGTGGGTTGTTGTGTTTTTTTTTTTTTTTTTTCCCTTGAACACTTTCTACAGTTTAGTTATTTGTTGTAATTATCAAGTTCATTTTTCTCTAATAGATGTGATTAAGTATATTTAGCACTGTGTAATGAGTTTTCTGCCTGGTTGCATCTTAGCTAATAAAGAATTCCTTAGCGGCATCTTTGACAGCTGCTGCGGATCCCAGGCCTGTGCTACCACAAGAGACCTTTTCCATGAACTGCTAGCATTAGAGAAATTAACTCCATTACACTCACCATAAAATTGAGGCTGAAATTTGATTACTAATAGATCCTCCATTCAACCAGAGACGATAGAAATGGGGTGGCCAGCGGGGAGGAAGGTGAATGTATGTGAAATGTCGGCATCCACATTTTCATCAGTGCGTGTGTTCAGATATTTCCAGCCTCACCTCCAGTTTCATTTCCTGAGCACGACCGGAGAACGGTGCCCGGCTGATGGGTTTACAACGGTGCGGTTCGGGAGGCATCGGACCGGAGGTCTTGGTGACTGCTGTGACGGCGGTACCTGGTCATTGGTGCCTCTGTCCATACTGGGCTCAGAAACCTCTGGGTGTGTTTTTGGCCACGGAAACTCCTGGCCATTGTTGCAGGCTGTCCGGATTTGTAAGGCTAAAGTGCTGAGGACAATTAGTGATCGGCGAGTGGCTGCTATGATGTATAGTTGCTTAGCAACAGTCTCTGAATTAAGTCCCTGGAAGGGGGCTACAGGAAGAGACCAGACAGGAAGATGAAATAGGTAACCATTTCAATGTGGAGGTGAGTCGGTAATGAAAAAAGGAGTAAAAGATATTTGTAATCATAGAGACGGCTGAGTGGAAAATTGGGGATAAGGGAAAGAGAAGACAGAATTGTACCTTCTCTCTCGCTAAATAAAGTAAGTGGCAATTGAACCAACCCCGCTGATAGAAGAGCTCGTTCTCTTTCTTTGACGCCTGACTATGATTCCCACGCAGGCAAAACTCAGGGAACATTACCCGAAACGCGGCATGAACGTTCAGGGAAGGAAAAGATGGAGAACAGAGTTGGGTCTGATGGTTGAAATCGTGTAGAACAAGCCTAATTTAGTGTTAGTCAGTTCATACCAGTGAACCAGGATTAATTGGAGGACAGGGCCCAGTTTTCATGAAGCCCTGCTTGCGGAACCGAGTAGAATGGGCGCTCTTATATATACTGATGTTCAGCCCTGCTCCATTTCAAGTAAGGAAGCATCTTGAACAAGCCGGGAACAGCATATCCATTTCAATAGATTCAGCTGAGTTTAGACTCTCCGCTGACTAAGATATCACCCTGAACTCCATGATTTAGTGAGCTGGGTTAGCCTCTGGAAGCCCAGATGAGCAAAAGAAAGTGGAAAAGCAGTAAAAGACCTTGATCCAGATACTGAGCCTTGTTAAGGGGCTGCCTTATCTATGCACCGAGCTCTGTCTGGAGGTCTGCAAAGGTCCAGGGACTCATTACCGTTAGTGAGGGCTGTTTTGCAATTAGTGTTGAAACACTGAGATAAAGAAAGGATATATAGGAATTAAAAACAGATAACGTAAACACTAACAAAGAGTCTTAATCCCCTTGGCTGAGTGTTTTGCATGTTTACCTCTGATCAGAATTCTTAATAATATCGAGTGTGTTGCAATTCAATAAAGATCCCCTAGGAAGAGAAGAGTCGATTCTTGGGATTAAAAAACAAAACAAAACAAGAAACACAGAAGCAGAAAAACTGATGCTCCCATCTTCCACTACTTTAAAAACAAAACTTAGGAAAATACAAAATAGCAAATAAATTACTCCGGAAGGTTCTGTTTTGGGTTAGTTTGGCTCAGGTCATTTATGGGCATAATTCAGGTTCCCAGTATTTAGTGATTAGAAGGGTATCTTCAGGGCCCAGAAAACAGATTTTCTGTCTCCACCTCTGACTTGTTTTCTGCCCGAAGAATGAAGGTGGCAGTCAAGAAAGTCTTTGCCCTCCTGGCCCAAAGTTCCTCGTTGGAGAAAGGAAGCTGATAACCACCCCTGATTCTTGCCTTGTACCTATAAAGGGCTCACCGTCACAACAGAGCACTGTATTTTCAGGACAATGTATAATTATTTGGGGAGAAGCCAAAAATGGTGGCTGGTGCATAATAATGGCACGTATAATAACAATTCTGTCTAATGGCCTACGGTTCCAGTTTAGGTATCTTAAGCTAGGAGTGCTCTGTGTTCCTGCGTTCCCGCCCCGAGCCCTCATACTCTAGTCGTGTAGCCCCCACCTTCAGGGGCCACATACCTTGCTTTCCACAGACCATTGCATCCCTGGTACTCAGCGCAGGTTCTGTTCCATGGCGGGAACTCAGTCATTGTTGGTTGAATTTGTTCCCTTAGAACTAGCTGTGGCAACTAGCCTCCGGGATGGTCCCCAGTGATCCCTACCCCCCTGAAATTCACAGCCTCCCTTTCAATATGGGCTAGACTTGGTGACTTGCTTCTGATGGACATACCAAGGTGGGGGGGGGGGGTGGGAATTAGTTCGTGAAAGGTAGTGTGGCTACTTGCAATCTCTTTCTTTCTGGACCACTTACTCCGAGGGAAGCCAGTTGCCATGTTGTGAGCAGTTCTGTGCCAAAAGCCTCATGGTAAGCCACTGAGGCCTTCAGCCAACAGCCACACCAGTGACCTTAGAAGTATATCTTCCAGCCTCAGATGACTGCAGCACCAACTGATAGGTTACTTGTGTCCTTCCAAGAGCCACCCAACTCCCAAATTCCTGAGCCCCAGAAACTGCTGGATAATAACGCTCATGATTTTAAGTCCTTAATTTGGAGGGTAACTCATGGCGCAGCAATAAATGACGAGTGTAATGGCTGATTACCATAAGCATCACTTTA
>NW_024412421.1:7772316-7917791 GCF_014898765.1 Herpailurus yagouaroundi
CCCCCTTTTTCTTCTTCATTTTTAGAGACCCTGCAAGGCTGCTCTTCCCGAACCCATCAGGAGCCAGCTCTCCGCGCAGGGGGAGGTGCTGAACCAGGGCTGGGGGCCGGAGAAGGATGAGGGAGGCGAGGCAGTGTCACTGTCTCCCCTGCTAGCAGCCAGAAGGAGAGAGAATCATTTGTGGCACTCTGGGGACAGTTTTGTCACCCTGACAGTAATGCTGTTATGCGCTGGCTTGACACACAGGATGAATCCATAAAGACAGATAAGTAACTGTGAAAGTGGCTGGGGATCAGGCTGAGTGCCACCACTCACCTGCAGTGACAAATAGATAGTCATGAAGGATTGGAAACCCTGCCCAACACGGAGATGTGTCAGCAGAGAGATGGACTACAGCCCCGGTGACACCGGCGGCTGGAGGAGAGCGGCCGTGTGCACGTGCGCGCCCCCGCGGGGTGCGCGAGGGGGGGATCTTCAGAGCCTGGCTTCCGGGGAGGGGGGGCACTCAGGCTTTCCTGGGCCTGGCCCGCGGGCCGGGCGTTGGTGAACGCGGGGGGAAAGGATTTCAACTCGGTTTTTCCTTGTGAAATGGAATGGTGGGTGTTTATTGGTAAGATCAAGGGTGTTTGGCTCGGAAGGCTGCGTTCAGTTTTCATTTTCCCTGGGATTTTTTTCATACCAATAGGGGTCCCCATCTGCAAATGAAATGAATCCAAGTTTTGATAGTTAGCAAAATATTACTCCTAAGTGTCAGAGGCACCAGGCAAAGGGCAGACGGAAGCAGGGGGCCTCGTATTTATCTTTTCTGTTGGAAAGGTTTGTTATTTCTGGTTGGGAATCTGCTTTTCTTCAAGGAAAGAAATTCAGAGGGACATCGTTTGAAGAAACAAGCCATGTGCCAGGCGGATCTGCCCGTGGGAAGCAGCAAGGCGCCGCCGGGCCGGAGATCCAAACAGCACCGTGTTCTACACTCGTGAATCTCCTTGTTGATGTCATGCAGAGTACGCTTTGTTTTAATGACTCTTGAGGTCATGAATGCCTGGCTGTGCTCTCGGAGATTCCTGGAAAGTTATGGAACAGATACGAGGTGAAAATAAGCATCACGGCGAAGAGTAAAGCCTCCTCCGGTCCCTGTCAGGGATTGGGACAGAAGCCTTGAGATGTTGTACAGCCACTTAGAACTCTCTGCTTTCTTTAACCTACAAAGAATATTTTGGCCCCCGGGATAAGCCTAAATGTATCAAGGACCCAGACGTTTCTGCACGATGGGTCCTATGTCTGAAGCGGGTGGTGGGAATGGAAGCGAACCGATATTAAAGTATGTTTTCTAGAACAGTGACCACGATTGTTAGCATTAATAAGCTGGCTCCATGCAGGGTGTGGAGAATCATCTACCAAGTCCTTGTTCGGTTTTTAATGTAATAATTAAAAAAAAAAAATAACAGTGCTAAGCTTTTTTTTTTTTTCCTCGAATGAGTCCTCTTGTCGTGTTCCTTTGCTACCTGCCTTTGTCATAGGTAGATGTGTACGTAATCCCCCTCCACTATACTTAGCTGCTTATTTTTCTTCTGGGATCTTAACGCAGGGCACTTGTGTTTGAGAAACTCTGTTTCCCGCAAAGGGTTTTGTGTAGCTCAGACTCTTACAACTCCTGTTCCTCTCATGACTTCTGTTTGCGGGCTGTGTACTTTAGCATGTGTTTCCCTGCCTAGGCAGGTCCTCACAACTTTGTGTCTCTTGAGAAAATCCTGGGGCCTGTTTGTTGGTTTTAGGATACCGTATTTTAGTTTCGAATTTTTGGAGGCTAAGAATGTTTTAGAGTAATTCAGCGATAATGAAAACCTTTTTTTTTTTTTTTCCTGACCCTGGGTTCTGGGTTTGACATGTTCTGTCTGACCCTATCGTTCTAACCATGATTTAAATTCCGAATTTCCAGAAGCCTTATTAAATATGTCAATTTGTGCACCAGCAAGGTAAATGTTCCTGTGAACTTTGACTCCTAAAGGAAACTCTATTTGAAAAGAATAAAAGATTTCCCTGATAAATATGTTCCTCATTTCGGGCTAATACTCTCAGTCGGAACGCTGGAATGGGGAAGGGCCAACCCATTGCCTGACCCCACTTGCTACCCCATTCTGGATCCAGCCCTATTTTACAACCCACAGCATTAGATTTTTATTTTGCCAAGATCACTTTCTCCAGGGGATATAAATCTCTCGAGTGCACACCTGATTAAATAGGCCTGCGTGGGGATAAAACAAAAAGGCGGGGGGCGAGCCACTTGCCACCACGGGGCTATAGGTAAGCGTGCCAGAGACTGGCGCTCAGGTGGCTGACCGGAGCCCTGTGGCCGTTTTTATTAACTTGGGAGCTGAGGTCACACCGCTTCCCAGGGCCTTTGCGACAAAATGCGAGCCAGGGGCCTCGCTCGGCTGCACATGTCCTCACTTTGATCCGCACAGGCTGTCCCGGAAGTTGCCCGGCTCCTGCCCACCTACCCCATGGCTTGGCCGCGATGTGAGGGGGGCACCGCAGGCAAGGGGCACCGACGCCAGGGAGAGCTGAGATGTGCTAACACTTGTCACAGTTACTCTTTCCGTCGTCCTTGGCTGCTCATTTGCTGCCATTCCGCGAGCACTGACCAACTTTGTGGTCGGTTCCCTGCGCACCAGCCCTTGTCCATGAAACAAGTGTCCCATGATGCCGCTTCCCTCCGTCTCGGCACCAAACCCACCTTCTCAACGAGAGTGCCTTGGGAGAGAAATGTCTTCTGTAGCGTTTCACTGATCCTTGTCACCGGCTCTCCCTTTGTTCACCGGGTCACACTATTCAGAGAGAAAACTGAGCTGCCTTTAATACTCCCCCAGGGATGGAAAAATTATTTTGGTAATAAGATAACAATTTTTAAAAATTCATGTTCCCAGCTCATTTGGCATCGTGCCCATCAATGCATGGCGTTCCTTCAGCACCTCTCCCCCCACCCCGCCCCACCAGTCCTCCTCACCATCCGCCTCTGGTCTGTGGGGTTGTGAGGACCTTTGGTGTATTTGGAACCCATCCCGTGGGCCAGCAACAAGCAGCGCTTGAAACTCCCAGGAGGACACCTGGCTCAGGTGACTTACCCAGTAGTGCCCTTTCGAGTGGACTTTTGCACACGTTATTTCTCTTTATCTTCTTCACTGGCAGATAGCAGTGGCCCCATTTCACAGTGGGGGATCTCGGGGGTGGAGAACCCCCCCCCCCGACCCCCGCCAAGTGGCTGGGCTAGAATTCACCATGGCATTTTTGCTGTCCCAGGAGACTTTGTGGGCACCGTGTCCCTGAGTCCTCAGAGCAGTCCGTGTGCACTAGATGGGACAGGGGATGGTGTCCCACTTTGTAAGCGAGGAGGCTGAAGCTTAGGGAGGCTGACTCGTTCTCTTGGGGTCACAGCAGAGGTTGAGTGACACAGCTGGGAAATGTAGCCCAGACCTTCCGACTCTTAGACCAACACCCTTTCCATTACACCAGGATTAACTCCACAGTCCAGAAAATCTCAAGAACAAAGCTACTCTTAAGTCTCTGCATAGCCTCTCCCTTTATGTGACTCCAAATCCCCATGACAGCCAGCTGTAGCTTTCTGGGGGAGATCTCCAGAAGGGAAGGTCTCCCTCGGCTGGCTCTTCGGACCAGGCCAGGGAGGGCTTAGCAGAGGGCCCCACACGTAGGGCATGCTCACCACCCAGCCGGCATCGGAGATGCTGACGATCTAGACCCACCTTCTGGGACGCCTTGCCTTTTGCTGACTCATGGCCTGAGTGTGTGCCAGGTGCACAGGCTGTATCCAAAGATGGAGTGGATGTACGGAAGAAGAGTGTCAGGTGTTGCTAAGGACCAACAGGCAAGGTGTCCCTGTCAGTGGGGACAGAGAGCAGACACTGAAGGCAGGCGACTGCGCTCTGAAAACCTCCCGTCCCTGAAGCCCGTGCTTGGATCACAGGGGAAGCTGCCACCCGTCAGCGTGTGGTGCATTTGCAAAGGTCAGCCTTTAATTACATGCACAGTTAAATGGAAATACTGTAGAGAGGTCACACTCGTATTTCTTTGGCCTTCATTAATGGTATTGCTCTGTCACATTCTCTCTCCTTGGGTTTGTAAATGAAAGTTCCTTTAATACATTTAAAAGGATTATTTATTTTTAATTGTTTTACCTCTGGAGGGAGAGGTTACTTTCTTTTTCTTTTTCTTTTTTTTCTTTTTTTTTGTGGGGGAGGGGGGTAGTTGAAAAAAAAAGACTTTGCCTATGCATTTCTTGCTAATTTATTTCAAACCCGGTGCTTTTTATAGTCTTATCTACTAATGCTTTTGATTAAAACACAAGCAAACACCAGCCAACACGAACAGGTTGAATGCCACATCTGTGCAGAAGATAGCAGCTCACTTATTTATGGCTCCAAGAAATGGAGCCTAAATTAAGCTAGCTATTGCTGGAGAGTGGATAAGCGGCCATTATGAATTATCCTTAATTATAGCGATTTCCTAAACTAATAAACCTGCTAAATCTTTATTGCAAAGGTTAGTTTACGCAGTGCATATAAAATCCGCATGTGCTCTGCATCAGCCACCAGCTGTCTGACAGTGTGTTGCTATTTCAGTGAGTGCTCACATAAATTTTATGTTGGTTATATTAACAGTCAGTCCATATCACTACCCACAGATGCCAGCAGACATAAAAATTGCTCTCTAGTGAGCCTAAATATCCCTAGAAGCTAGTTGTGTCTAATGTTCCATGTAGTATTTGTACGTGAAAGTACCAGATTGGAGGGTTATTTACAGATGAATATTTCAATCCAGTTAGTTCATATAGGCCTACTTAGCCTTCTTTGCTGGTTTATTTGTATGCTAAATAATTCACCAAAGGTCCTTGTTTACTTTCTATAGTAGTTTCTATGAAATGCAAACAAGGGAGCCAACTTTAGGTGTTCAAAAGGCTAAGCAGCTCTGTGTTTAAATGCAGGTCAGAGCAGCAAATGCAGTCTTGCCCATGGGCTGTCACTCAGTTTTACACATCCTTCTTTTTTTTTTCCTTCCTCCTCCAGATATAACTGGAGCTTGCTGCTTTCATAGGAATTTTTGGCTGGACTATCTTTATTCTAAATTTATCTTTTTCAATACCTGCTATATGCTACCTTCTGCTTGCACAATTAACCACCCAACGCCAGCAGCAAAGAACGCGTTCTTGGCTCTGAGAAGCCTCCCCACAGTCCTCTGGGCTGACAAGAATAGGTCAGTTCTCTGGTATTGAAATGCCCTTGTTTTCTTCCTTCTTTTTTTTTTTTTCCTTTTCTTTTTCTTTCTTTTCTCTCCCGTGATTCCCCCCCCCACCCCCCCCGGTGCATTTCCAAATCTCAGGATTGGAAAGGACAGCAAATAGGACCTTTTCTCTTTTCCTGGAAAGCCCTGAGCCAGCCCAACCTCTGTCCCCCTGAAGGACAGAGGGGCAAAGTCCAGCTCTAAATGATGTAGTCTTTGGCAGCCCTCAAAATATCTGTTCACCTGGGTGGGAAAGATCATTGTTTTCTAGCGAGGTGACAGTTACCTGGCCCCATTGTTCACACACCCCCGCAGCTCCGCTTCTACGTGAGAAAGATCTATCTGCCCCTACATTTTGCAAATGTTTATGATCCTAAACATTTGCCCCTAAAGAGATTGGAAAATAGCCTCCTTCATTTTCAGCCAGGCGCTGCTAAGATCATGAGAGAGTTCAATAGCAGTGCTAACTTTTTATTTAATAATATTGATTTTATCATTTTTACTACTTACAATGGGGATTGGTCGGCTGATAGTTATTTGACCTCCCTTTGTGCATGGCCGTGGAGCGCTTCGTGAAAGCTATTGACATATATCTCTCTTCTCCCACTCCTCTTCCAGTGGCCCATCTCGGCAAATAATATTGAGATGCAGTAACTGTTCCCTGATATTGATTTCAGATTGTGTTCATCACACCCTTCCCGGGGCCCGGCAAAGAGCAGCAGCCCTAGTTCTGTAAACCCTTGACTGCTGCGGGCTGAGGTATCATTTCCATCTTCCGAGCAAGAATGTCCACCAAACGTGTTTCAAAAAAAAAAAAAAATTACCCGAGAAAATGAAAGCATGTTTTGATCTTGATTATTTCTTACGCATACATAATTAAACTGATCTCTTCGGTTTTATGTTGGGCTTTTTTTTTTTTTTTTTTTTTTTTTTTAAGGAATACTAGAAGATCCGTGGGTCCCTGAGCTGGTAGGAGGAACTCTGATTACATTTTAAGCTTCTGGGATTCAGAGTTTGACACACTCAGCCAGACCCAGGGCCTCTTTGACCTCCTGTTCTCAGCACCTGGGCCTTAAAAAAAGTTCCATGTTTTGCCTCCATGGAGTCAGTTGAGACAACAGCACATTTAAAAGAACCCGAGGGGGGTGCCTGGGTGGCTTGGTCGGTTAAGCGTCCGACTTCGGCTCAGGTCATGATCTCACGGTCTGTGGGTTCGAGCCCCGCGTCGGGCTCTGGGCTGACAGCTCAGAGCCTGGAGCCTGTTTCAGATTCTGTGTCTCCCTCTCTCTCTGCTCCTCCCCTGTTCATGCTCTGTCTCTCTCTGTCTCAAAAATAAATAAATGTTAAAAAATTTAAAAAAAAATAAAATAAAAAAAAAATAAAAGAACCCGAGGTTTAACATTCAGGGAGCAGCCAACCTAATCCAGTGATCATAATCACATTTATCCATAGGAAGGACACAACACGTAGTCTAGGTGGATTTGCATACTCATTGAGAAAAACACCAAGCTCAGAGCAAATAATACTGGAAATCCTAAGTTTTATAGGCCAAAAAAAAAAAAAAAAAAAGGCAATAGAGAATCTGCACCAACAATGATTATATATGGGCAGTGGGGTCGTGGGTTATTTATTTTGTCTTCTTTGGGCATTTCCACAATTCTCTAAATTTTCTTTTGTAATTAGGAAAAAAAAAAAAACAACCCTATTCACAAGCGTTATTTTCGAAAATGGAAAAGTTAGTAGACGGATTGGAATTCTCCAGAAGATCCCTGACCTCCAAAGTGAATGCATTAGCCGAGGTGGAGATGGACTCACTGCTGTGCTAATCTCCACTCGGAGAGAAGCGGGACAGACATCGCCCCTGTCGCGGTGCGCCTGCCAGTTTTTTTTTTTGTGAAGCCCCCGGGGACTGCACTAGCCTTCGCCACCGAAACCTGAGTGCAAATGGTTAGGAAGAAGGGCTTTGGAATCAGACAGGCCCGGGTTCGATTCTCAGTTCTTTCTTTCACCAGCCATGACTTTACAAGCAAGTGACTTAACTTTCTCAGTACCTCAGTCTGCTTGTCTGGAAAATGGGTTATCAAGAGGATTAAATGGCACAGTGTATGTAAGCTCATAATATCCTGCCTGGCATCTCGTAAACAGTAAGTAAATGGTAATTGACATTGCTGGCATCTGTATAGCAATTTCCTCATCAAACCGGAGCCATAATGGGAATTAGCATAGTCACAGTCCACAGAATGGTGATTTTTTTCTTTCTCCGTAAGCCCAACTGGGACTCAATTAAGATCTATCCAGTGTCTAATCCATGTCAGATTTCCAGGACCAACCTGATTTCATATAGCACTCTTCGATTAAAGGAAATTCATTTTTAAGTGTACACCTACTTTCGTTATGGTTCTGAAAATAGGATCACCGTACTGATAATTCTTTAGCATAGGACGTACCCCTCCCCCGAACACAGGCACATGCACAGACACGCACACACACCCTTCCTTCCTCCAGCAAGACTTCTTCCAGAGCAACACCAGACAAAGTAACAAGAGCCTTTTAGAACATTACCTTATTTCTGTTGTAGAGTCAGTTTTGCTATTCTTGAGCCTTTTCCATTTGCGTGGTCAGAAACGCTTTCCGATATCTCGGGTCGCGTTAGGATTCTTCCCTGCAGGCAGCCATCTTCAGGGCTGAAAGCAGAGTATAAAAAGCAGCTAAATTAGAGCCTTTACACAGTTGCCGGGACTGGCTTTAATGAGAGACAGCGAACATTTTGCAGGCTACTGAACTTCTGAAATGTGACAATCCAAGCAAATGAAATCATGGTACCTTTCATTGTAGTTTAATTGGACTCAAACTTGGCACGAGGGGCCGCTGAAAGCCGTATTCAATGAGATAGACAGGAATTGTACAACAGCTAATTCAGCCCACACAACACGTCTTACAACTGTCCGAGCCCCACACCGCTCCCAGGACTGACTCTGGCGGTCAAGAGAGATAGAACCACCGTGAATGAAAGCAGAGATTAGAAGGCAGACCCAATACGGGCATAGTGAATGGCATACCTGTCACCCTGAGTTATGCACTTGAAATAACTCAGCCTCATGGCAGCCAGTACAGGCCAATTTATTTTAAAGAGGCAAAAAGAAGTGAGACAAACTTAGGCCCTCTCTTCTGCCTGTGAGGGTGTCAAGATATCAGTGTCAAGGAGCCCTCTTACCAGAAGGGTGAGGATGAGTTGAGCATAAACACTAACAAGGAGAGAACTAAGCATGGGCCTCCTGTTGAGTGGAGCTAAATGGGAATCCCAGTCGAGTAACCCAAAAAGCAGGAAATTACCATAGCTGTCAGGAAGGCGACCAAAATCCTGTCAGGCAACTACGCGAGGGCAAGATACGTTTTGAGGGGGGAGTGATGTTGAAGAAGCAGATCGTTTTCGGATGGGCATGTCTGGAGCTGGGAGGCCCCTTGAAAGTTCAGGAGGGTATCTTGGCTTCCTTGTTTCGTCCCTGTATCGCGTCCGAGTGGCCCTGGCCTACCCATCCCACCTGGCCACTTGAGTCCACGTCTGCTGTTATTATATGGCCGTAGGTTGAGCCAGTAAGGCTAGGAGAGTGGACAAATTGGGTGCCTGCATGTAACAGGCCATCCTGGACATTGATTTTTGAAGGTTCATTAGATAAATGCTGACATCACAGATTGATGTCTCTTTAAACCAGTACCTAGTGCAGGACCATCGAGGGAATCAAAAATATTGATGTAACATGTTTGAGCAGAAGGCTCGCTGGAGAATTCCCCTGCCTAAATGGGATCCATCAATTTAGGCTTTCTTTAATTATTCTAATTTCTGTGCATCGCATCAGAAGGGGCGTTTGCCTCCAGAACTGGTGTTTGTGTGGAACACTGCTCCCACTTGAGGGGCAAAGGACGGCCAGACAGGGGGCGCAACGGTCTATTTCTCATTGTTGTTTGAGCTGCCGTTGCGTAATGAAAATTTCGGATCATAGCCTAATTTTCCCATACAGTGTGGCCATGGAATTGACAAGGGACTGATTAATGGGCCGACCCCGGGGCCAGGAGGCTGCTAGGTTGTTCTCTTGTGGAAGGCATGCTGGCAAAATAAAGTTGATGGTTTTGTTTGTGTTTAACCCTTCACCTTGGCACTATCAATACATTGAAGACATCATTTGTATCTGCAAGTGTTTCTTTAATTAAGACCTTCTAAAAATCTTTCCTATCGATTCATTCCATTATCCTATTGATTAGCTGCAGTGGATCATGTACTTGGTCGTCAGTGGAAGGCAACAGTCTCCGCCATCTGTCATGACTACAGATGCAGACCACAGGCAGCTAGCATGCGGCGCCCAGGGCTGGCAGGAGTGTCTTGCGTTCTAATGAGGCATCGGCGGTGGCTCGGTGGGGTTTGCTGAACACCAACGAGAAAGCCCGTTGTCTCCTGCTGGAGGGGTGGCCAAGCATAAAGCATCCCCTCCAGTAATTTAGACCGCAGCCGCTTAGTGAACAGTATGCAGAGATGGGGTGGCTCGCGTCGGCACGGGGCGGGGGGGGGGGGGGGGGGCCAGGATTCTGCTCTGCATCTGAATTTGGAAATCTTGAGCCTTGAGACAAAAGCAGACTCAGAAATCTAGATGCAAGGCTTGGTTCCGAGACAGGCTGTCCATTTTCCTTTGCCCAGGCTACAGTTTTGTGCCCCCTCCCTCATGGGAATCAGCCTGCTCACGAGACCGGCGACAGGTGCCATAATGGGCTTCCTGTCTTAGGAGGGAAGAGCTGGCCACCTTTGTACGTGCTGCCATTGGTCATGGATCTAAATCACCCCCTCGTTTTCAAACTGAAGAAGCCTGTGGCGAAGGTAGCTCTGAAATCTGGTGTTTTGAAATATTCCTTAATATCGACAGTCACCAAGAGTCACCCTGGCTGGGGTTTGAGGATAGAAGGACTTTGGTGTTCTAGGATACTCAAAGTCAGAGGCGGTAAGGCACTCACAAACGAGTTAAAGCACCCAGCACAGGGGAGCTGCTCCCTCAGGACATCAGTAATTGCTGACCTGCCGAAAATTCCTTTTTCTCCTTCTTGTATGTGTACTGTTGCACCCCCCCATGCCTTCATCCTTCAAATACGCCAGAGCAGATGGCTTTCTTAAGCGCCCGGATGCCTTTCTGCCCAAGTGGAATCCAGTAGAAAAGGAAAACTGTAGAAGCAGGGAGGTTAGACCCGCGGCAGGTCAAGTTAGAGAACATGATGTCTCTGCTCCGACTCTCGCGGAAGCAGATGAGTTCATTTTTTACTCTCAGAGTGAGAATTCCCAAGACTTAGAAGCATCTCACCTCAGCAAGCTCATAGCGGTCTTCGGCTTCCTGGTCAGACTTGGCCTGGGTTTGCAGTAATGTGTGTGGTCCCCGAGCTCATGCCAGTGGCTCCTTTGTCCTCAAGAAAGGAAGCAGAAAGTCCCCCAGTGTGGGTGTTGGGGATGAGAAGGTGGGAGTAGGAAAGCTGGCGGTGGCTGGCAGGAACTCTTTTTTTGAAAATGAGTATTGAAAAGAAGAATTTCCGCATTTATAAAACGTTTAAATCAAAGTTGAGTGCAAATGCATGGCTGATTTGGGTGTCTCCTACCCGCTGTTATTAATAGCCAGTTGTCCCTGCCAACCCAAATGTTCAGTTTCCCTTGGCACCAAATGTCCTGTTTTGGGTGTCCTACATTCGGTGGGTTAACATCGTAGAACGAACGAACTGTTTTCTCAGGCCAGGGACCCGACCATCCAAACTGCCAGCTCTATCCTTGTAAACTTTTGTAAATGTCTTCTTTCCACATTTCTGTAAAATCTGTCATTATGTAGCTATCTCCCAGACTCTTCTCCAAAAGAAGAAGAAACTTATTTAGATCCACGTGTACTTTCCATAAGGTGAATTGTTTAGAAAAGATAGTAGGAAACATTTGTAAGGCTCCGTACGTCTGAGTTTGCTTCTCCAATGGAGTATGTTTTAAGTTAAGCTGCAGTCTGTGGTCATTAAAATCATTTTTTGAAAATTCAGAGCGGTGGGGCGCCTGGGTGGCGCAGTCGGTTAAGCATCCGACTTCAGCCAGGTCACTATCTCGCGGCCCGTGGGTTCGAGCCCCGCATCAGGCTCTGGGCTGATGGCTCAGAGCCTGGAGCCTGTTTCCGATTCTGTGTCTCCCTCTCTCTCTGCCCCTCCCCCGTCATGCTCTGTCTCTCTCTGTCCCAAAAATAAATAAACGTTGAAAAAAAAAATTTTTTTTTAAATAAAAAAAAAAAAGCAGAGCGGTATCGAACAGAAAAGAGAAGGCTCCTATAATCCCACCCCCTTAAGATAACCACTAAGAATATTCTAGTGTACTAAGTTTTTTCAGTGCACACATATGTTCACATATACTTTTTTTTTTTTAACGTTTATTTATTTTTGGGACAGAGAGAGACAGAGCATGAACGGGGGAGGGGCAGAGAGAGAGGGAGACACAGAATCGGAAACAGGCTCCAGGCTCTGAGCCATCAGCCCAGAGCCCGACGCGGGGCTCGACCTCACGGACCGCCAGATCGTGACCTGGCTGAAGTCAGACGCTTAACCGACTGCGCCACCCAGGCGCCCCTCACATATGCTTTTTAAAGCAAAATTAGAATCATAGTATTTTATAACCTGCCTCTTTTCACTTACTATATCATGAGCAGTTTTTCATATCTTTACACATTCCCTGGGAACATGATTGTTAATAGACACTTGTATAAATATGCCATCTTCGTTTAATTTTTCTCCTCTTGTTGGACACTTAGGCTGTCTGTTTTTCCCCACATCGTATAAAATGCTGGGATGAGTCCCCTTGTCTGAAAATTTCGTGAGAATATTTATCACCTTAGGATAAATTCCTAGAAATTGAATTACCGGGTCAAAGGATATGCACATTTTTAAGGCCTCTCACACGTATTGCCAAAATGTTCTTCCAAAAGGTTGAACCAATTATAGTCTCCCCCAGCAGTCCATGAGCAAAACCCGTTTGCCCGTACCTTTGCCGGCATTGGAAACTGTATGTGTGTGTGTGTGTGTGTGCGTGCGTGCGTGCGTGTGTGTGCGAACTGGTGTGAACTGCTTCATTTTCACAGATTAGGAGAACAGTGTCTCCTTGATTTTATTGACATCATTTTGGTCACTGTTGAGGTAGCGGTATTTTCTCATATTTAAATATCTATTTCTGTTTCTTGTGAAATATTTGCCTGTGGCTTGGCCCATTTTTATTGGAATGTTTGGCTTTTTTCTAATGGATTTGAAGAATTTTTTCTTTTTAATTAAGAACTGTCGACCCTTTTCACAGATAATCAGATTAGATTCTTATAACCAGATTGAACGTTTCATGTGGACGTTAAGTTATACTTGGAATATCTTTGAAAATGGCAACGTTATTAAGGTACTTTTTACTTTTTAAGCAATAGCTAGTTTTTCGCTGATAAAAAAGATATTGAAAAAGAATATGACGGTGTCAATCCAGCTTGAGTTAACTATCCCAGGACACTACTGGCATTTTATTACAGTTGTCAAAAAATAAAAAAAGAAAAGAAACCAACAATTTTATTGTTTTGATTATTGAGATCCAGCCACAGATCAACTGAGCAATTAAAATCTCTAAATAACACTCTCTGAATTGTCAAACAAAGGATTGGCTCCCAGTGGAAAGGACTTTTTTTTTAAAGAAGATAGTTTTCTCTGTAATGTCTGTGCCAGTAGATGGTTGCACTAATTGGAATATACAGAAATATTTTACCAGTTTAACAATGCATGACATCGTAATAAGATTGTGCTGACAAGCATTTCTTTTTATGAAAGGTGATGTTACTGAATGCCTCTAATACACATGGCTCCTGTGTCTTTTTATGACATGTTAGAAATGAAATTTTTCGCAGAAATTAATCTGCTTTCCTAAATCTATTCTGTATATGAAATGATTTTTTAAAAGCAGGACAACAGAACCTCGGTTTCTGTTGTTTTTATTTAAGTACTCGGAATAATATATTTTAGAAGGAATCCTAGAGGTGAACAGAAAGGGATCACTCTTAAATGCATATGAAACTGCTCATTCCAAATCCCACTAATCTGTCACGAGAATGTGTGAAGCCAGGTTCCCTGACTTCCCCTAGCTCAGGTGGCTGGCTGAGTGCAGGCTTGGGACAGTTAATGACAATCTTCCAAGATAAGCAGACTTAACATCAATATCCCTCTCCCTGATAATCTATATACTCTGGAGGTGGTGAGCTCTGGCAGGGTTTTGATGATTTTATGATGGCTTGTGCGTATTTACAGTGTGTTTAAAATACTCTTTTTAATTATCATTTGAGTGACAAAGCTTAATCTTTCGATCTTTATCTGCACCTCCTGCTGATGTATGTTTGTTAGGTAACTAAAAAGCGGAAATTTAGCAAAGCCAGAGCTTTCGCCAGTAATAAGGCTGAGGAGTCAATAGATGATTAACCCGCCTTTCTCCTCTTCATGAGAAGAAAGGAGTCACTTTATAAAATCTTTGAAGGTGGCCCAGATTTTTCAAAGCAGCATCCTAGAAACATGTAATAGCTATACAGAAATGAGCAACATCGGAACTGCACAAAGCAAGCATGTATGGAAAAGAGTATCAGAACATCATTTGAATACCGTCCTTCAAACACACGGATATAACTGTTGATGTCCCATTACACAGACCTTGAAACTGGCCATGTCCTATGTATTTTGCATACACATATATGTTTGTTTCATATATATATATATATATATATATACACACATATATATACATATATACATATACATATGTATATATATATGACATATGCAGTGTATATATTATATACATATAAATTACCATGTGGAATTAAGCAGCCTATGTCATTAGATACTGATATTTTGTTAGATTTTAGAGGGTAAAAAGGACACAATCGTTATTTAGCCTATCATAGCCACACCTTAAGATGCCTCATTGGTATTATTTCATTTGAAAGAGGATAAAAGGCTAAGATTATTATTCCTTGCTGCAAATAAGCAAAGGTGTGTGTGTTAATAATGGATGCTTGGGATTTAGAATTAAATATTGAAACTCTGTCTTGATTTTTCCAGAATGATGAGGCACAACTACTACCCTTTTTGAAAGCCCTGGTTTCTTACAACAATAGGTCAAAATCGTAAGCAAAAGCAGAGGAAAACAATCCCAGTTAACTAGCTTATGTGGTTATTGACATGTGTGATTATTGGCATATGTGATTAACTGATACGAGTTACGGGCATCATCATCGTTATGTATAAAGGAACTCCAGGCTGCCTAAGACTCCTCTCAAGGAAATCTTAAAAATCAGGGATTGATTTGCAGATTTAGGAGGATATTAAAAGCTGATGTTGTGCCTGAATAAGATAAGCATTCTGTATTAGACTGTACTGGAGAAGGCCCTCACGTGGCCAGGTGATTTTATTGACGTCTCAGAACTAAAGACCATAAATTCTGCTATCAGGCAACATATTGTCCTGAGAAATGGACATTACAAATGGTGAAGGGCAAGGGCTCCTGGGTGGCTCAGTAGGTTGGGCATCTGATTTCAGCTCAGGTCACGATCTCGTAGTTCGTGAGTTTGAGCTCCGCGTCAGGCTCTGTGCTGACAGCTCAGAGCCTGGAGCCTGCTTCTCTTGTCTCCCTCTCTCTCTGCCCCTCCCCTACTCGCACTCTGTCTCTCTCTCTCTCTCTCTCTCTCTCTCTCTCTCAAAAATAAATAAAAACATTAAAAAAATTTTTTTTAAACAAATGGCGAAGGGCAGCCCGATAGACACGACATGGAGTCAAATAAAGCATTAAACCCCAGACCAAGCCCAACACCTACAGACGTTGTTACCTATTTTAGCTTTGATATCGGTAAGCTTGGCTGCCATTAGTAAATCACCCATTCACTTGAGCAGTTTTTCTCTGGTATCACCTAAGACCAAGGATGCAAGCCTAGCCACCTTCCCCAGCAAGCCACTAGCATCAAAACCGATGCTTTTCATGGGATTGCCGCTTTGAAATTAGGTAACAGTAGGACAGTGTGGAGTTTGTGCCAGGAGTTCGGCTAGACAGGAGAGAAAGCTTACCGAGTTCCCGTAAGGCAGGCAGGCGGGTTTTCATGATCGGAGAAACTATCAAAGGCAAAGGATGGCGAGCTGTAAAAAAGCAATAGCAAAGGGCACAGGTAGGTGAAGGGTTTGGGGTAGGGAGCTGAGTCAGAAGGAGGAGGCAAGCACGGTCTGGAGGCCAGAATGGCAGGTGGTTGGATCAAGAATCCAGATTAGTGGACTTGGGAAGAGAAGATCAAAGACCCAGACCAAAGTTCTGGGCCAAAGGGGGGGGGGGGGTCAGGAAACCAAAATGTCTTAACAATAAAAAGCAGAAAGCAAATTAAGAGATGGGCAGTGATGGGGCGCCTGGGTGGCGCAGTCGGTTAAGCGTCCGACTTCAGCCAGGTCACGATCTCGCGGTCCGTGAGTTCGAGCCCCGCGTCGGGCTCTGGGCTGATGGCTCGGAGCCTGGAGCCTGTTTCCGATTCTGTGTCTCCCTCTCTCTCTGCCCCTCCCCCGTTCATGCTCTGTCTCTCTCTGTCCCAAAAATAAATAAATGTTGAAAAAAAAAATTAAAAAAAAAAAAAAAGATGGGCAGTGACGTATCAAGAGTGGGCAGTGGGAACGGTCCACCCAGCTCTCCCTCTCCCCACTCCGTGCCGGCAGTAAAGGCTGCATGGTCTACAGAAGATCTAAAAACAACAATAAAACTGACAAGAGTCAGTCTACTTTTCGTTGCTGCCATTTTCCGTGAATTCCCAACAACGTCAGGGATAGAGTACTCCTCTCTACGAAAATCTTCCATTGGTCTAATTTCTACACCCTTTCTGAATTACTCATGAAGTTTTCTGATACAAACATAAATAAATAATGTCTACGCGGGGGGGGGGGGGGCCTTCAAATTAGCACATTTTAGTAACGTATCCTTTAATTAACATAGCATTCTGCATGGACATTGATTCAGAGAATTCTCAGTTATATTATCAGCAACCGACGCACAAAGACTCAGCTACACCTGTCCATTTCAGAGTAAGTCCATTGCCATTTGGGATTGTAGGAGCTCGCCTCATGTGTAGTTTATGTCTCCAACCACCATGGCACCACATACTCCTGCATCTAAACAGAACGTGAAAATAAACTGTGCTTGGCCGTGATTAAGGCAAAGGAGCCACAGTTGGGGCACTTCAACTCTGCCAGACTATGTGACCCCTGAAGTTTGTATTTTTGTTTAAAACAGTGAACTACCCTTCCCCGCTCATACTCTCTCTTTCTCTCAAAGATAAGTTTAAAAAAAAGCCATTAAAACAATTTCTTTTTAAAAAAAGGGGGCGCCTGGGTGACTCAGTCAGTTAAATGTCTGACTTCGGCTCAGGTCATGATCTCACGGTTTGTGGGTTCAAGCCCCGCATCGGGCTCTGTGCTGACAGCTCAGAGCCTGGAGCCTGCTTTGGAATCTGTGTCTCCCTCTTTCTGCCCCTCCCCTGCTTGCTCGCTCGCTCGCTCTCTCTCTCTCTCTCTCTCTCTCTCAAAAATAAATAAATAAATTCAAAAAAAAATCAAAACAGTGAACCAGTTTACAAACTACTCTGGGTAATAATTTTCTATTTAGTGAATGAAAATTTAATTCTCTGCACAAACGATTTGACTGAATTTGAATAATACTTTTCAGTTGGAATTTCTTCTTTCGTTGTTAATTAAACTAGAGAATAATCAAGACCATAATTATTACTGATTATTATCGGATTGTTCCTGAGAATAATTCTGTTATATAGAGGAGAGGGGTGTAATAAATGGCCTGCTTCAGCTGTCAGATATGCTAAGTATGTCCCTGGAGATGGGGGAGTGTTAACGAGTGAATTCAGTGTCTGCTGACACAATCGATGAAAATAGAGAGATATAGGAAGAAGATGGCCAAACCGAGAATGAAGCTGGATTCCAAGCTTTGTGATCTGATACTTTCCCACGTTCTCTAGATCTGAGCGGGCCTCAGAGCGAAGCCAGGGCTGACGTCACAGAAGGAGACGTGCAAGCAAATGTGCCAAGAGTGAGGAGCGAAATGACATGATGGTCACCCTGGGGAAAGCGTTCAGGTGCCACCCAAGGAACTACTGTGGAGTGGGGTCAACATGAGACAGTACTAAACCAACTCCAACGCCCTTCCGAACTACAAATTCAGACAGCAAAATGGCAGAATCGTGGAAGTAGCCAAATAGACAACCAGCGGGTGGCTAATGGTGACAAAAGTGGGCTGACTCTTCTACAGGGGAAGGAGGTGGATGAAGCAGGCCAAGCGTGGGGAGGTGGGATTTGTTTCAGACTGGAGCATGTGCATCCCATCTAAAGGGTGCAACCATTACTCCACTCCGGCCAGTAATACTGGCCCCAATAGGCAGATCTTCCCATTCTGAAGCAAAGACCGAAATCTTGATTTTTTTTTTTTTGACCCAAATCTCTGCATTTCTCTTTTCTTTTCTTTTCTCTAAATAACTAATTCACCTTTTAAAAAAAAATTATAAGAGCCATCCCATTTGGGTCAAAATAAAAACGAGCTAACGGTGGCCTCTGAGGCACCATTTTGTCACCTCTGTGCCAGAGCCTGAAACTGTTTCGGGTGGCTGTCACTACCAACCATAGGATGGTTTTCATGCTTTGAAATACTAGAGAGGGCTAATCATAATGCTCATAAGAATAGTAGAAGCATTCCTGACTGCTAAAGACAGTGATGGAATGACTGTCACGAAAGAGTCACAGCTTGTAGTCCCCAAGTGCCAGGGAAGATATTACACTAATAATAAAGGCTGTCGTTGATTGAGCCAGTTACTATGTGCCAGACTTTGGACTGTGTGCTTTATATCCATGATCTCACAGTCCTCCCAGCAGCTCTGTGAAATAGATATGTGTAACCCCATTTAGAGATAAGGAAACTTAGCATGATTTTGTCCTTTTCCCAAGGTCAGTCACACAGTCAAGGCTCTAACCCGAGCCTCTCTTACACTTCAAAGCTCAGGACCTCAACCAGTGAGGCTAAGCTGCCAGTGGGTAAGGGCTTATGACCCCCCCACCAAGAAGCTTCTTGAACACCTTGAAGCTGGGTTGCCTTGAATATCAGTCTGAAGGGCCCAACGCCCAAGAACCTTGGCGACCTCCCAGCAACACAAAGATGATAGACACCTTAGGTGGCTTTTATGGTTTTTACGACCTGCTCAGTAATTGTTGTCTGAACACCAAAGTTTGCCATCGCCCTGGTCCTGTTAGGGAGCATTCTCTTCAACGAACCCATGGGAGAAAGGACCGACTTCTGTGCAGTTTGGCCTGAAGCACTTGCACCTGTGTTCTCCTGGAAGCGTGTACTTTGACTTAGGCATTGCTTGCTTAATAAACCACAAAAGTCAACATCCCGCTGGAGGAACAGCTCGTGCTTAGAGGCGTCACAGGCTCCAAAAGATCCTGTTGAGGCAGGATGTTGTGCGAAACCCACAAGCAGAGCAAAAACCTCCTGTCTCCTAATTGTAATGGTAACATTTGAAAAAGCTTCTGAGACTGCCTCTGTGCTTTATACCCAAAAAGGGATTGAGATGTCTCTTTTTGCCCTTTTGGCTTTTTGGAGCTAGGAGCACATCAGTGTGTGTGTGTGTGTGTGTGTGTGTGTGTGTGTGTGTGTGTGTCTGTGTATTTCCAACAGAAGAATGTGTCTCTTGTCCCTGGGAATGGCAAGGCTACAAAACAGGTGAAGCCAGTTTGGGGAGGGGAGAGGGGAAGTGACTGACAAGTTAGTGGCACACTGGGAAGAGAAAACCACAAGGCTAGTGGGGCAGCCTCGCCCCCTCTCCCCGCTCTGCCGAAAGGGGGCAATTAGATACTGTTTCAGATAGTTTTCTTAGCACGTCCTCCTTCCGTTTATCAGGAACCCTGTGGCAGGCCCCCAATTTCGCTTATAGTCCAGCCCCGTCTGGGGTTGAACTTGTGTGAGTGGCTATGTCAGCCATGTGGGTATTGGCATGACAGACACAGAAAGGAAATCCAATCTGACACCCAATCGGGACACATTCTTGAGTGGCCGCGTGGCCCCGGAGTGGCTGATAAATTCCCACTGGCTACCTGGACAATATATCTCAGTGAGCACTGGCCATGTCCAGTCTGTGCCGAGCCCTTGTGTCAGTAGCCAAAGAGGAATTCGATTTGAACCAAAAATAACCAGCGCTATAAATCATGAAATGCCCCCCAAACAGTGTGGCATTGTTTGGAGATTACGGCATGCATAGGATAGTAGGAGGCATCTAATCAGAAACTCAAAATGAACAGCCTCGTGGAACAGATGGGCAAACTCCGTGGATTTCCTTCCTTCCGAGAGGAGGGGCCATTATTTAAATTTATATACAGTGGAAGCCACTGGAACCCCATCCTGATGATTAAATCGGGACGATCACAACATCCAGATGCATTCAACAGTGACCTTCTCAAGTCAGACATGAGTGGGGATGCCACATGGCCCTGGCCAAGGACACAGAGTTCATTCAATAGGCATTTTAGTTTTGGTGCTAGGTCAGGAGAGACACAACAGGAAAACAGATTTCCACCAGTTTTTCACGTGCCCCTTCGGACCAGGGATGTTAACTCCTTCTGCCTCAGTTAAGTCTCACCCCTACTGTTTATCTGATTCTTCTACCTAAATAGTCGTGGGAGAGCTATGGAATATTGATGAAAGGGACATGGCCAATAGGAAATACAATCTGAACTGGTGAGCCTGGGGTGATGCCACTCCCTCCATGCTGTTCACTCTCTTCCAATAGACCCGTGAAAAGCAGACCACCCAATGTGTCAAGCAGTTTGGATCTCAGGTCCATTTAATTCTTGTTCCAGAGGCTGGAAACTTATGAGCAACTTCGCATGGAAACCAACATTCCCACCAATACCGAAGTACAAATGTAGGAAGCATGACCTCTAAGAATTGGCCATATTGAGTGGACCCTGGGGCTCAGGATGTCCAGTCTACAATTCTGCCTTTGGTCAAGATATTAGAGATTAGGAGTATATACACAAAATGGCCTTAACCTCACTTTCAGATGTGCTAGGGGTCACTAATGCTCTGTTAACTTGTTCTACTCTTTTGGATTTAGGCAGGAGAGAGCCTTGTCTTCACTTTTGAGCTTGCAGATAGTCTAGAACAGAAAAATAATGGCTCGATTTAGCAAAGGTCGGGAACCATATTGTTTCTCATACAATTTCGGGAATCCGTAAAAGTCAGTGTCTCATGATAAGCGAATTTTAGTTGAAAATCTTTATGAGGTGAGTGGGATCATCCTCCGTGCCTTCATTCAGGTTCAAGGAACCATTTTGGTTGCAAATGACAAAAGAAAACTTTGTTTTTTGAAAACAAACTTTATGTGATAGGAGAAAAGGGTTGCAGTGTGAGGCTGGTAGGTTTGTTTTTTTTACTGGATTTACTTTCTTGGCCCTTGAGTGAAAAACAGAACCTGTCACATATATATTTTTTCTTCACTGTAAAACGTAAATACTCTAAAATGTATTTTTTAAATTGTGATTATATTACAGTGGTTTCTATGTACCATAGATTAGATTTTTATTAAGGGTTTTATTAAATAACTGGTGTTTCACCAACATGTAATTAAATCTTCTATCTAAATTGAACAGAAAATTATGGGCGAAAAGAAAGCATTTGTAGCCGACTTTATTACAGATAAGACTATTATTTGTTCATCTTAAGAATTTGAGATCAAATTTACAAGCAGCATCCTCATCAAATTTCTTTTCTGGGCTGCTGAGCCGGGCCCCTTGAAAGCAGCCCATTATCTGCACACACACCCCCCCCTTTTTATTATAGTGCCCTGGTTGTTGGCAACACGCCCGCTGTTTAAGGTTACTTTCATTAATTAACCGAAAGTTAATTTCTTTGCAAGCAAAATCTCTGATCTCATTATGTTGTCTTTAAAGCTGAAAGATTCAGGTTTTCTGGTCTCCTTTGATGGCACAATAAAAAGCATGCTCTTTATCTTAAGGGAGACTGTCTCCAGGGTTTAATTTAATAGTCCTTGAAATAGTTACAGCAGAGCCAGGAGGACTACAATAATATGCCAGTTTCAGAAAACCTTGGCTTTGTCCTAGCGGGAGCGCCCAGTGACTGGTGCGCGTGCGGACCATGAAGCATCCGCGTCCAAATAAGTTCTGCATTTTACCCCCTTGATTCTCTTGTTTGCGCGGCCCCCCCCCCCCCCGCATTACATAGCCCGTCTGAGAATAGGACAAACACCAGCACCAGTGTTCCTTCCAAAGGGTGCCACCGTCCGGCCATCTGATGCTCTGGGATTTCAGAAGTTTTGTGGGGTTGACATTTCGACTGTGAGCCTTTACTGCATTTGGGAAGCGGCCTTTTGTTTCTCTGGTTGAAACCAGGCAAGCTAGGTGCTACGAAGAGTTGTGGGTTGTGGTTTGGAGCCTGGCACGCCTGGATTTGAATCCCTATCTTTCCTCGGACTGGCTCTTCCTTGGATAAGTTATTTCAACTCTCTCTCTCGACACACCTCAGTTTTCTTATTGGCAAACTTTGAACTAATTCTGGAGAGTTAGGGAAATTAAATAGGTTAGCCGGTCAATACCAGGTACTGAACAAATGTGGGCCCCCTTCCCTTGAGAGCCTCGTCTTGTTCTTGTCTCTACCAACTACAAATGCGTTTCTAGATTCGGGGTCCTTTCTGGTATTTGGAGGCTGGCCCCCAGATTGCTACACCAGAAGGAAGCCTCTGGGGAGATGGCCGGACTCCACAGAGCATGCTTGGTGTGGGTTGGGCCAGTTGGGTGCTGTGTTGTCCCAAGTGCTCTTTTATAGACCCGGGGACACGAAAAGCGAATTCTCTTTGTCTCTCTGAGTTAGCTTCATCCTCACTGATGAAATCTGGTTGCTTTCTGGAGCATTAAATTCACTGAGTTGAGAGTGGCCAAAAGCTGCCAGGTGTAGGTCACACAGAGGGGACAGAACTCTTCAGGTAGCTCAAGCCTCAAGAGCCATCCAGATACACGGAGAAGCTATTTGTATCCCACTGAGTCCGCCGCTGTTGCACACACACAGCTGAGATTTACAGAGTCTGGCGGGGAGGGCCGCCGAAAGCGGGTAATAGCATGACCCGACATGCTGCTTCAGATGCCTGGGAGACTGGGTCTGTGCCATTTGGATATGTCACCTGTACCAATTCCTAATGAAGGATGCAATTGACTGAACTCAAGCAGGTCAAAGTTACTTAGGCAGAAAATCCCAGGTCTTGGGAAGAAAAGTCATGTGCCTCTGGGGCCCGTGGCAGGAGTCAAAGGTCCAAGGTAATGTATTGGCAAAGATCGTGTCTGCTTTGGTACCTTACTTTACTGCTCCCCCATGCTTTTAGGCAGAAATATTGTCAATGCTATTGATTAGTTGATCTGATAATCCAGCAGGCTCCCTGATGTGTTAAATTTCCTACTTCGGGATGACCGTAAGTGTGGGCAGAATGTACGCTTCAGTTAGGGGGGCCTCTCAGTGGACCTTGCTTAGACACTGCTCCTACAGTGAGATTGCTCCAGGCATGACAATTCCAATTATGCTTGTGGCTGTCACAGTTAACCCTTCCCAAGACAGCTTTCCCCCAGTTATCCAGATTTTCTAGCGTTGCTTGAGATTTGGAAGAATATTTTGTCTTCTGCATTGGGCCTGTAGGGTCTCTTGGTTGATTAGCATATATTACACTGATGTGTTTCGATTTGTATTTTTTCGTTTCCTTTTTTCTGCTGCGGGTACACTCCACCGTCTACGTCTTCCCTCTGTCGCAGGCCTCTTCCGTGGCCGAAGTCGTGTTTCTCTCTATCCTGCCTGGATCTTTACACATTCCACCAGCCGTATCCCTCCTTTGAAAAACATGTAGCAACCCTGTGAAAGGTGTGTAATTCGCAATAGGTAGGCGTCCAAAGAAAGGATGACCTCAGGTGAGGGCAATGGAGTTTTCTAGAAGGAGCATCATGAAGCCAAGTAAGCTGGCTCCCTGCTGTGGACATGTGTTTCTACTTACCGAGAGCGTGGTCTGGAATAGCTAGAAACTTAAATGCCCTCTGATTTGTCTTCCTTTAGTTGTTGGGTATTCATCCCACCCTCCCTCTGGCTTCAGTCTTCGAGCTCTTCAGCGTGGTTGGAAAGGGCATAGAGTTACCCCTGGAAATCCAAACTACCCTTTGGGTAAATTATGCCTTTCGCTGTTTGGGTCTACCGTGCCATTTGTCCTACATCCCAGCTTACCGGCCTTGACATCAATTACACTCTCTGCCTCGGTACAAAGAACGTGGGCTGACTACTTTAATCCCCTTTGCAAAATAATAATAATAACAGCACCAACAGTTAGGCCCTCTGAGCAGAGAATGGTAAGCCTAATTCAGAATTTGTGAGAGTGGAAAATGAATCATAAATACCTGAGCAACGAGGTTTATAATGGAAGCCCCAAGAAGCCCTTTAACCTGGGCAAAATCCTATAACACAATTATAAACAATTTCACACTTGATTGGAGCCGTTATTTGAGCAAAACGAACCATTTTTCTGCGTGCACTAAATGAGCCACGGGATCCGTGTATCCAGCTGCAGGATCACCCGCTCGGTCTGCATGTAATCAGCGCGCTTGATGGCAAGGGCATCGTAGGATCAAAAGAGTTAATAATTGGATCCTGCCCACAGCAACCACACAATTAAGGGCAAGATTAGCAGAGATGAAAAATTTATTGTGAAAATGCAATGCGAGTCTGAAACACAAAATGATTTCACTGCGCATTTGTTCTGTTGCCATAATCCTACTGATCAACTCTATTACACTAATAATAGGAGAAAAACTAATTGCAGTGAGGACAGGACAAATCTTTTTTAATCTGCGTTGTCATCCCAACTAAGTCCCAACCCATTTGTATTAACCTTTGCTGACAGAGTCACATGATGGACATAATTTCTTATAATTTACCAGCTATGGATCTAACCTTTCTTCATCAAATATTCATAAAGGCAGGATTCTCAATGATTTTCTGTCTCTCTTCATATTTACAGCTTGTTGTCTTCCTCCTTTTTGCAGTAATTTGGACACAATTGAAGTCAAATGGAATTAAAGTTAAATGCCTTTAGCAACTAAGGTGCCTAAAAGCAAAGCCTTAGGGGAGGGGGTCGTGAACTGAAAGGAGAGAGCGTGTGTTCCCAAGACCCTTCCCATCGGGCCGCCCTTCTCCAGAAGGGAAAGATGAACTCAGCCGGAGAATAAAATGCCATCACCCTCTGTTGGCTTGCTAAGCGTGGCTCTCAGGCCCGTTTTGGGGGGCTTGGGGGGGGGGGGCTGGTGGCTCCGAAGCCGAGTTGAGACTGAGAGCCCCAGGCCTTCCTCTGTCTTCAGGGCTTGCTGGAAAGCTAGGCTGCGGGGGCCAGGCCCTGTTTGAGCCTGTGTACCCGGAGGGGCCCAAGAAGCATGCCGGGGGCTGTGGTGGTGGACAAGAAAGTCAGCTGGTACAGTTACTTAGAAAACAAACACGAATATCTGAAGCCATTCCCGAGAGCACTTTGGGCAGAAAAAACATCTGTTTCCACTTTGCATCTTTGTTACTTTGACAGTTTTTCCTTAGGAGACCTGTAGTTGAAAGAAGTTTTAGAAAGCTGAGGTGTTTAAAGTGAGTGTAGTCGCAGGCCCTTCATTTTCACTCTGCAAGGCCTCAGTTTTCGGTGGGATGGCAGAGTTTGGAGGAGGTGAGACAGACAGTCATTAAAAAACCCACTTTTTCGACAGCAATCCTCAGATGACCCTACCTTTACTAAAGCAGCTAGGAACGTTGTAGGCAAATCCTCCCTTAAGATACAAAGGAATTGTTTTACCTGGTTGACTTCAAAGTCCTATAATGACCACGCCAAGAATTTCCTCCTTGCTGAGTTCCCAGAATTCTGACTGGTAGAAAGGAAATTAGAGCTGAAGGCGCTTATATGCTTTAACAACTGATTCACATCCCTAGCTCTGAGGGATTTTGTTTGCTTGGCCATCAGTTAGCATCTTTCTGTTTTTACTGCACAGGTAATAGACAAATACAGTCACTTGATTCAAAAATTAAAACTTTAGGGGCGCCTGGGTGGCTCAGTCGGTTGAGCGTCCAACTTTGGCTCAGGTCACGATCTCGCGGTCCGTGAGTTCGAGCCCCGCGTCGGGCTCTGTGCTGACTGCTCAGAGCCTGGAGCCTGTTTCACATTCTGTGTCTCCCTCTCTCTCTGACCCTCCCCCATTCATGCTCTGTCTCTCTCTGTCTCAAAAATAAATAAATGTTAAAAAAAAATTTTTTTAATTAAAACTTTATAAAGTGCTCTTAGACCGCTACCCCCAGTCTCTGACCTTCTTGACCTCCTAGGTGTTTTGCTGTGCATTTACGGATATATAGATGTACTGTGGACAAATACGTGCTTTCTTTTTTCGTCTCCGTGAATGGCTATTATGCTAATACAAATCAGTACCAAACTTGGTTGTGTTACTTAATACGTCTCATGTTTGGAAATCTTCCCATGTTAGAACATATAATATAAATCCATTGTATCTATCTTACTTAATTGTCGCAGAGAAGTCCATAGTATGGCTATACCGTAGATAAGAGTAGTATCATTCCCGATGGACATTTAGGTTGTTTCCAGTTTTATTTTATAAGCAGTTCTGCAGAACATCATTATCTGTTTGGAACTGAAATAGTTCAAACAATTATTTGAACAGTGTGCTAGTTTTGAGAATATTTATATTGATAGGGGAAAAAGTGGCAATCAGCTGTCAGAAATGCCCAAGTAAAGCTGGTTATTATGGTAAGTTTTTTGTCACACGGATTCAGGTGTACGGAAGGTCAGACTACATATTGGAGGGAAGCCTTATGGTGATAGCATTCTTTTGCATGATACGGTGTTTTCCATTTCCCTTATTGGCTAATGCTCACGTTATAAAGAGGTATCACTGATTATGTAAAGGATGGCTTGCTGATTCGGATATGCACACATGCGTATAATAACCATTCCTCAGCCTCTCACAAATCCCATAGAAGGTGTCAGGAAGTTCTTTCAATGGATCAGATAATTTTGCCAGAAGGTTGGGTGGGGGCGGGGACGGCTCATGAGAAGTTCTACCTACTAGGGATCGCAGATGCCGTCCTTCCTCTGGACTGGAATTGGTAGCTGCTGAGATGTCCACCAGTTCCCTCCGGGTTGGTGGAAGAAATGAGGCATATACGTGCAGTCTGATGCATTCGTAGAAGTGCAAAATGAAAACTTCCAATCTGAGTAAGTGTCTATTAAGGATTCTAGACGACGATTTTTTAAATAGCTCCCATTAATTACTGTCAGGTTTGGGGAATAACTCAAAGTTCAGTTACAGTGCTGTCGAGTAGAGGTTTGCTTTGGTGAAAACCAGCAACTGACCTGAGACTAGCACGCCTCTGGAAATTATCCTTCCAGAGTACGTGAAACACTGGGTATTTCACATTCCTTCAACTTCGTTTCATTGGATTTCTCCAAAGCTAAAAATGTTTGTGCATCAAAGAACATTATTAACAAAGTGAGGAGACAACCTTGGGAATAAGGACAAAATATTGCAAATCGTGTATCTGTTAAAGGTTTAATGTGCAGAATATGTAAAGAGCTCCTGAAACCGAACAACAAAAAGACCGTCTAACTTAAAAATGGGCAAAGGACTTGATTAGACGTTTCTCCAAAGAAGATCTACAAATGGCAAATAAGTACATGAAAAGATGTTTAGCATCATTAGTTATTTAAAAAAAAAAAGTGGAATCAGATATAGAATGTAAGCATATCATCGACAGTTACAGAGGGATCCAGGTAAGGAACTAAAAATACAGAAAACACTATTTTCGGTTATTCGTTGCGTAACAAATCACCCCAGGACTAAGTGGCTTAAAACAGCCACAGCTTGGGGCGCCTGGGTGGCGCAGTCGGTTAAGCGTCCGACTTCAGCCAGGTCACGATCTCGCGGTTCGTGAGTTCGAGCCCCGCGTCAGGCTCTGGGCTGATGGCTCGGAGCCTGGAGCCTGTTTCGGATTCTGTGTCTCTCTCTCTCTCTCTCTGCCCCTCCCCCGTTCATGCTCTGTCTCTCTCTGCCCCAAAAATAAATAAAACAGCCACAGCTGTTATTTTCTCACAGAAGGCTTTCTGTGTGTTGACTGGGGCCCAAGGATAGAAGCTTCTTCTGCTGACCTCACTGGGGGTGTTCCCTCACTCCAGTCAGGTCTGTAGCATCTGGGGCAGAAAGGCCGGATTCAGTGAGACTCTATGTTTTAAGGCCTCTCTGTCTCCAAGTGGCCTTTCCATGTGGTCTCTGTGGCCAAGATACAGCCTTCTTGCATTGAGGCTTAACTCCAAAAAGCACGAGGGTCATGTCTGGAGACTGGTTTCCACGGTCACCACTCACACATACGCAGAATTAGGACAAGCCAGATCCTCCTGTACCATCGCAGGAAGCCAACAGATAGTATCTGAAGTTGACAAATCACGAAATAGCAGCATTAGAAACAAGTCCAAGGGTGAGGTGGACTAAATGGGAGACTTTTTTTTCCCCCCAGTAATTTCTACACTCGGCATCGGACTCGAACTTATGACCCCAAGATCAAGAGTCACAGGCTCTCCCGGCGGAGCCAGCTGGGCGGCCCTAGATGGGAGACTCGTGCTTTTTCATTATATAAACGCTTCTGTGTCATTAGGTGTCAGACTGGAAGGGTACATTGTTTCATTAATGTCAGAGGGTAGTGGTTTTGGAACATGGCTCTGAGGCCAGAGTGCTGGGGTTCATATCTTGGCCACATCACTCACAACCTCTGACCTTGGGCAAATTACAAAAGCACCCAGTGCCTCGCTGTTCCCATCCGTAAGATGGGGATAATAATCGTGCCAGCCTCAGAGGGTGATTAGGATTATGTGAGAAAGACACGGAGAACCCCATCTGGCATAAAGTAGATCCTTAAAAACTGTTCGCTACTAACAGTTACGACATTAAAAAAGAAAAAGCAAGCAAGCCCACAGTGAACTAAGGTTCCCAAGACCTGGATTCGAGTCTCCTGACTCTGGCACCGAAGTGTTGAGCTCATGTCTGTTTAACCTGAGGCAATATGAGGTAAGGATTAGCTCCTAAGAACAGAGGTTTGTCAAATATGAAGTCTCCGAGAGCTAGCCAGGGCTGTCAAAAATTACCTTGGCAAAAAGAGAACTCCCTCCCTTCTTGGAGAGAGTTTCAGGTTCTTTACGGTTGAACTTGCTCCTTCCTCCTCCAACTATAACCACTGCGGAGAAATAATTCACAGACTCACTCACTGCCTGTCCAGAGACCTTTCTCCTGGGAAAGAACTTTATAAATCATGTTCAGTTAGTGGCCATAACTCCCAGGTGCTTACACAAGACCCAACTGGAAAAGGACATTAACTTGGAACCAATTAAAATGGCTTCTAGTCTGCATTCGCCGGCCTCCCAAACGAATCTCTCCCAGAAGGCTGTTCACGTGGTCCACCCTAGGTGAAACCGTAAAGAAGCTAAAAATGGGCTTTGGAGACCCCCACCTCTCCCGCTCGCCCTGGGGAACGCAGAGCTCACGTGCACCAAGAAACAGCGTGATCTGAGAGGCGACTCCGAATACTCTCCTCCTTAGAAATAGCTGCGCTGCGAAGCGCCTTCCCCGCTTTTGTCCCCTTTCACCTGCGAGAAGTGAATTAATGGTACGCTTCCTGGCACTGGTCGGGAACCAGAGTAAGCCCACTGTGGCGTCCTGGTGCCCCTCCCTCACACCACACAGGCAGGCCGCTTGCGGATGGCACCTGTCCATAGGACCCCAGACTCGTAACTTACCAGTGGCTGCCTTTGGGCACCAGAACCTTCATGAGTCAGTCTCCAGCTAGGAAGTGCAGTTTAAATGAGGGACAGCGGGTCTCCCAGGTCCCGTGGTCTCACTCGAGCTAACCTACCAGCTGGTGCTGCAGAGAAAGCATGATGGACCCTCAGTCAGGTATTCTGTGCCGACTCCCAGGTGGCCCCGACTGCAGAACCATTCTTCCAAAAAGTGTAAATTCTAGCTTAGCAGTCCGCCGAGAAGCGGGGCTCCCTGGCAGGCCAGGCACGGGGGCAGGAAGTTACAACAGCTAATCAAGTCCTTGCTGTGCTGTCCTGACTCACTGGTGAGCCCTGGCCCGGTCCCAGCTGACCCCACTCCTGTAATGCTCAGCGAGGAGCCGGACTTCTCCATTAATCGGCCTGCCTTCAGGAACTTGTAACAGGCCTCTCGTTCCCAGACTCCTCTATGATGACATTCTGCACAAGCAGATGTCGTTCTTTGATTCCTTCTGACCTTCTGAATTTTGGCAAATGAGAAAGCGCCCGGGATCCACAGTGAGGGCCTTACGGGTGTCTTTCCTGCGCAAAGACTCTCTCGTCTCTCCACGCCACCCCCGTCCCTAGCTGGCACGTGGCAAGGACGTGGCCCCGCTCCTCTTCCCCACTGGTAAAAAGCCTTCTTCCCCGGAGCCAGAGGGGGCTGTGAGATGAGGTGGCCGGCACTGGTCCACGCGTGAGTATTTACCAGATGTGACTCCGGGGCCCTGGGGCTGTCTCCGCTCGACAGATGAGCAAATACTGCCTGAGTGCCCTTCCCAAGGTCACCCCCCAAGCGAACACTGGTGCTGGGAGAATGAGATCACCCAGACAGCGAAGGAACCGCAGCCCCAGCTTTCAAAGCCCTGAAGTGTGAGATTTTTCGACCTCCCATTCAGGTCGCGGGAGTACAAGACCGTTAAGTAATGAATAGATCGCGGCTCATCTCCCCACTTGCTTTCTCTGCAGAGATGCCCAGGCGGGACAGTTATGGTTGTGATGATTAATTAATAAGCCCACCCAGTTAACCTGCAGTTTGGAGGCCACACTACAACCCTAAGGCAGTCTCCCTGGCAGCTCAGCCTTCCTTCCCGAGGCTCCTAGAGCACTGGCGGTGTCTCGGGCGGTGCAGCAAAACCGGGCTGGGGGACTTCAGAATGTGGTCTGCCTTCTATTGAAGTGCGAGTTTTAAAAACCCCTTTCAAACCAAGTCACTTTAGAAGCAGACCCAGCGCTGACTCAGAGGCCCGTTCAGTGTTCCGTGGCTCCCAGCGTATAGGATTACCCTGCTTCCTCAGCCTGAATCCACAGCCCCCAGAGAAAAAGAGGGGCATAAAATGGTTGTGAGTTGAGTTCCGAAGATACACATCGGGTGAACTTGGGAATACGGGAGGTTTCGGCGCTCCTTCGTCTTTTCTGTTCCACGGCAAGGGGAACAAGGCATCAAAACCATTAGGACAGTCAGGTTCAGGGCCCTCCTCCCTCCCAGCCCTGGCGTGGGGAGTGGGGAGTAGCCTGTCAGCCTGGAAAGGGTCTTAAGGAGGAGATTTTGCTTCATCAAGCCAACGCTGCGTGTGGGTCAAGCAGAGGGGTTTACTCATGAGACGACCCGATTCCTAAAGAGGTTCTAGAGCTTTCTGCAGAGTGCGGGGCCAGAGATCCTATCACTCCCCCGCATGAAACCCTCCCGTACTTTCCCGTCTCGCTTACAGTAAAATCAGTCTTGACGGTGGCTTCCCAGACCCTGGACTCCTCTGATCCCCTCCCCTCCTTCCCTTCATCACCCTCCCTCAGCCACAGCAGCCTCCTTGCTGTCCCCTAGAACATGCCCAACTTGTCCCCTAAAATACTCCTCCCCACCCCCCCCCCGGAGAGATACCTAGCACAACCCCTGTGGCCAGCACCCTTCCCCCACCTTTCCAGAGCAATTGTCTCCAGCGGAAACCGTCTTGGGATCTGTCTGCTTCCGTTGTGTGGCAGAGAACCGTTCTCGTCTTGCCCCCGTTCTTTCCTTCTTCCTTCGTGTAGAATCTTGGTTTTGACAGAGGAGAGAAGAACACAGGGCATCCAGCTAAAAACCTACACTCCCAGCCCCTCCTGGCTTCTAGTCAGTGAGATAGAGGCAGGGGTGGCTTCCTGTCCTCCCTTAAAAGGAGGCGGTAAGCGCACATTTTACCCCTCTGCCCCTTCTCCTGCTCCCTGGGACTGGAGATACGGTGGCCGGAGTGCCCTGGACCATGAGGTGAGCTCAAGTGAGGTGAGCTCAGGTGATGGTAGCCGTCAGCTAAGAATGACAGAGCAGAAAAGTGGAGGGAATGGCCTGGGTCCTGGATGTCTCTGGACTGCTGTCCCATGACCTCCCCAAACTCCTTTAACGTGAAAGACTTCCATCTTCTGTAGGCACTGCGGTTTCTTTTTTTTTTTTAATTTTTTTTTCAACGTTTTATTTATTTTTGGGACAGAGAGAGACAGAGCATGAACGGGGGAGGGGCAGAGAGAGAGGGAGACACAGAATCGGAAGCAGGCTCCAGGCTCCGAGCCATCAGCCCAGAGCCGGACGCGGGGCTCGAACTCACGAACCGCGAGATCGTGACCTGGCTGAAGTCGGACGCTCAACCGACTGCGCCACCCAGGCGCCCCGGCACTGCGGTTTCTAGTCCCTCTTGCTGGCAGCTAAATGCAAAGTCTATAAGCAGTACACGTGTTTGTCATCTGTCTTCCCCCACCGGAACGTCACCTCCGTGACACTTGGGATTTTGTCCTAGTTCACTGCTATCTGTAGATCCTGGTACCTCATAAGTATTTGTTGAATAATGAATGAAGGAACGAATGAATGAATGCACAGAGAAACAACAATAGTCTCTCTGCCCCAATCTGGGCTTCATCAGTAGGGCAGGCACATAGTAAGCTACGCTGTCATCCTTCATCACTGGAGCCAGAAGCATAGATATTTATACGGGCAAGATGATTTTTACTATCTAAAGGTTAGCTGCAGAAACAGTGCCATTCAGTTCCTGGGGCTGTGAAATGGGGATTTGCTTTGGGTTTAAGACTAGAATGTCTCCAACATCTCTGGAGTCCAGACGCCTCGTTAGCACAGCCGCGCTGAGGCCACAGTTGCACGGACGTCTTGCCCTTCGACGGGAGAGCTGCAAGGAAGTGTGATTCTCTTCCCGTCACAAAACCTCCCTAAGCAAATAGAGCGGTGTCTTACCTCCGATCTTCCCTTTGATCCTGGAATGGCATGGCAGCTCGGAGAATCCGTGGATTCTTTGGCTAGAGCAGGAGAGAGCCCGGTGGAATCTCTGACCCACGTGGATATTACCTCTGAGGGGATTAGGACTTGCCTGAAAAATTGGTTTATGCGTCAGAGTAAGAGTGACTGGTAAAACTTTCGATTCTACCAGTAGAGGAAGTGCGGTTCAAAGGAAAGATGCTGGACTACCAAATGACCTCCATTCTGGGCCCAGCATCGTGACTTACGGAGCAAGCATGACCTCGGCTTCCTCTGTCTCCCCAAAAGGGAGACTTGCCTACCCTCATCGTGAGGGTCTTGCCTACCCTCATCGTGAGGGTCACGTGAGATAAGGTGTCTGGAGGTTAACCATGCTGGTATGTAAAATCCCCGTTTTCTAGAGATGGGAGAAACCTTAAGGACTGTCTCACGCAACCCTTCACTTTACAGACCTGAGCACCGATGAGCCGAAGGTCACGGTTTTGCTTCAGGCCACAGGGTAAGGTGGTGGCAGGGCTGGGGTTCTTGAATTCCCCGACCGGTGTTCTTCCACGAGCAGTGGCCCCTGGTGGTATTAGGCCTCCTTTGATTGTGCCTTGTGCTTTTACTGTTGTTACTGTAACATTGGTTATGTAGCGGGGAAATTCTAAAGAAGTAAGGTTCCGATGCAAGTTGTTTTCAATCGTGTGCTTTCCACTGTGTTTACTGTGGCTCTAACAACGTGCCAAAGTCTGCCGTAGGCTTGGAGGGGACAGCAGTGGGCAAAGCAGACAAAACTCCCTGTCTTCAGGGAGCTTATTTTACACACACACACACACACACACACACACACACACACACACACACCCCAAACGGTATTCAGTGTTGTGTAGAAAAACAGGGCAGGGAAAGAAGATCGGGAGCACTAGGGTAGGAGTTGGAGGGAAGGGGAGATGTTTCTGTCATAAGTGGGGCAGTCAAGATAGGCCTCACTGATTGGATTATGTTTGAGCAGTGACCTGAAGGCTGAGAGAGCAAGCCAACATGGATGTCTTTAGGGGAAGAATTTTCAAGGTAGAAGAAACAGCAGCTACTGAGACCCTGAGAGTGTTCTTTGCCTGTTCCAGGGAGAGCAGACGAGCCAGTACAGACGGGCACAAAGAAAGCAGTGGGAGAAGGTGGAAGGCGTTGAGGGTCAGAGAGCCCCACGGGGAAGGGGTAGGTCACAAAGGGACTTGCGGACCGTTGTAAGAATTTCGACTTTGACTCAGCTTTGAAACCAGCGCAGAGCAGAAACTCATCGGAAGGCTGGTATGCCCTTGATGAATCGGCATTTCGCTTTGGCCCACCGTTTTCTACTTCTGAGTTTGCCCCTCCCTGTTGGTGTTGGGCTGCCCCGAGTTTTCTACTGTGAGTGCTCTTGATCTGTTCATGAATGTTCTTTAAGGAAGAGAAGAGAAACAAAGGCCCAGTAGCCTCATGTCCGGAATAAGGTTAAAATAAATTTCGGAGATGTTTCTCGGCCTCCCAAAACCAATTAAGCGGGTTACACGGAAGTATTTCTAAAAACAGCAGTACAGTGGAGATAGACTGACAGGTGAGCAGATGGGGGAACCATCAACTCAAATTTATTTCACAGCTTACAACTCAAATGAGCATTCCAAAGTCAGAACAGCTGGCCCTTTATTCTGTAAGCCATTGTCCTTTGCTTGGCTCATCTCTCAGGAGTATGAGTGGATTATGCTCCAGTGGCTGTCTGTCTGTCGGTCTTTGACTTTGCAGGGAAAAATCCTTTGTGGAAACCAGGCTTTTGACGTAAATCAGATTTCTCTGTAATGCCTGGTTCTTGCATGGGTTATGAAGTTTCTAGATTCTGCAAATCAGTGACATTGGCCTGTCAGCTTTCATTTTCAGAAGTGTATCCATAACCTACGTGACTGTTATTGTCAGATTCTGAGTAAATGGAATTTAATCAAATAGTCAAAAAGCAAAATCTTCAGATTTGTTAGAAGAAACATATATATATGTACATATATATATACACACACACATATGTATATATATACCTATGTATGTACATACATATTATGTGTGTGTGTATATATGTGTGTGTGTGTGTGTGTGTATATATATATATATAATGGTATGTCTAAAAATCACAGCCGCCTTGAATTGATGGTCATAAGTTATTCTGGAACCTCTCTGAAGTTTGAGACTGTCCCATGCAAACTTGACTTAAATTTCAAGCGGCGAGGAAGTCCTGAAATTTGGAAAGGGTTATCTTTTGTCGATCACGGTCCTTTGTGGGATACTGTGCTGACAGGACAGCAGAGAAACCGTATTCTCTGGCAGAAAAGAGGGCTTGATGCTAGCCGGTGGGGATTTTGTTCCAGTAATTCCATCAAATTGGACCTTCTGCCATGCTGCAGGGATAGCATTAATATCACTCATTAAGTCATACGCCCTGTATGCTTCCCTCCCAATGGCAGAGTCGCTGGCAGAATATATTTTCTTCCAAAGTGTTTGTTTTCATTGTTGCCCTTTAAAAATAATGAGTTCATTCTATTCCCTTGCAAGGAAAGTTACTCTAGACTGCTTTGAAATTGTATATCTTTTGTTGGGCACATTTCTGCAATGATTCCATAGCTTTGTGTGCTGGGGAACCCAACCCGGCCTCTCTTAAAGCTCCTGACCAAGCTGCCTCAGACTTGATACATATAATCGTCCAGCCTATTTGACCTTTATATTGTTACCCTTGGCCAGGTAGAAGTCATGCAAGTTTCAGGTGACCCTATCATGTGACCAGAGACCAAAGGTCAGCAGCTCCTAAATGTTGAGCTGTCAAGGTAGCCCATTCATCACTATCATTATATAACTGACAAGCCGACAAACGAACCTCGGGCTGAAATTGTTCTCAATGCTCTGCCCCCTGGGTTTACACCCCAGCGGTAGGCCAAGCAGTCTCGCATGTTAAATGGTTCCACGGGCCTATCGGAGTCCCCGGAGTAAGGGAAGGACTCCAACAGACCTGTCCTATGTGCCAGACCCTGCAAAGTCACCGGTTGTTTGCTCAGGGAGCCATGCTGCAAGGCTCTAAGAGCCAAGCCTGAGTCCCGTGTCCTCTGAAACGGACGCGACTCTAATGTGAGCTCTTCATGGGCCCAGACACACCCTCATGGCCCCCCTCCCACGTTCCACCTGAGCATCTTTGTGGTCTTTTGTGACAGGTTAACGTGGTACGCTGTTCTCACAAACTGGCCCGATCTGAAGAGTCCCTTGTGAAACTTGCCGACGGACCAGACCCTCCTCTGGAGGGTCTGACCTGGGGCTAGATGCCTTTGGAAAACTGTATTTTCGACAAGGACCCAAAGTGATTCTTCTGATGTTGGTATTTTGGAATCATACAAAGAGCTTGAGATTTGGAGTCAGGTGGTTTTGCCAAGTCCTGTCTCTATCCTTTGTTTGGCTGTGGAATCGAGGACAAGTCCACTAATCTTCTGGGCCTCAGTTTCCATTTTGAAGACAACTCTTTATTTGAAGAGACGTATGACGTGCCAGGCACTCGGTATTTATTATGGGCTCTTTGTAATGTTTTTATTAGCATTATTACTCCCCCTTTGGTCTGAGGGGAGATGTCACTGGAGGGCCACTGGCGTAAGATACAATTTCTTTATAGTTCTCTCCCCTAGCAACAAGAATGTCTGAGGTTTTTAAACAAGCAGTCTCAGAGGAGCAAGGAGATGTGAGGGTAGCACAGTATGGTCACGGGCTGGGAAGAAGCCCCGGGTCCGTGCGCCAGGGGGGCCGGGAAACCCTTTTCAAAAGCACTCCCCCCTTGGAGTCCCAAGTTGGAACTCTGGATGGTTTTTTTCCTTCACTTCACAAAATAAAACCCCAAACCCTAATGTTCATGGTTATTGGGCTCTATAGCGTATGCGTGTTACATTTCAGAGAAATCGTAGGCAGTAGAAGAATTGCGAACTGTGAAAAACACTGTTTACCTGGAGAAGGCCTTTGGAGTCCCAAACAGATGTGGGGAACACAAGTCCTTGCCAACAGCTGGGCCTTGCCAGTACTGTTCCCTTCGCTTCCCAGTGGGTAGACGGACCCCGCGAGTACGCTGACTGATTGCGGGTAGACAGCAGCCTTATCCGTGCTTGAAAAACGGCTTGGTTCGCCACGTGGCGTTAGGCACAGGCATTCCAAGGCATCGTGGTGACATTTGGTTTTTAACGCACCTAAGCAGACTCTTTCTTCTGTCAGGCTTTTCACGTCTTCCCTGAAGTGTGAACCCCCCCGAGTAGACTCTTATACGACCAGAAGTGAAGCCAAGCCTACTTTCTCAAGTGGTTGTGGTTGAAAAATACCACCAACAAAAAAAGGGTATATTGATCTGAAAAAAAGAAAAGAGGGAAAAAAAAAAAAAAAAAAAAGCTGACCCATGGGCCAAAGTTTGGCTTTCTCACTCTGATGTGTGTTGACTTTACTGATCTGGAAACATTAACATGTGGTACAGAGGCAAGAGGTTAAAAGCCTTTCAAAGAGCGGGTGAACATGCCCTTTGTTGAAGCTCATTTAGCAATTGGATTTGCTTGGTGGTTCTGCAGTAGGTAAACTGAGTTATACAGATTTAAGAAGCTGATTTTATAAAACCAGCTTTGTCAAAGTAGACCACTATGGTAGCTATGACAGGGCAGCTCTTTATTTTCAGAGTTGTCCACGGTGCTGTGATGGCAGTGACGGAAAGTCCGAGAAGACAAATCCTGAATTGGTTAGCTCACTCGCTCTTCTTTCAAAAAGCGTCACTTATGATAAACTGGACTGTGTGTTCTTCTCATGACTAAGACAGATTATTTGGAGCAAAGCCTAGTGAGCCCAGCAAAACCAGTGCAGTGGACTGGTCGCTTACTCGAGGTTAGATTTGAAATGTGGTGTTTAAGGTAGACATCACGGAGAGTGAGAATTATGTGTGAAAATCCCTGAACTTGTACATAACGTACTGTCCAGGATTTAGATTGTATGGTATAGGAAAAATACTTCTGTTTAGACACTGGAATCACCCTGGGTGGCAAGATGCTGTAGCACTCTTGGTCCCGTCGAGAAGGGAAGAATGGAGAACTTTCGGATCCTCCAAAGCATAAGAGGCCATAGAGGAGATTGTTGCCCAATTATATCTTTACTTCCCGCTATTTTCATGCTGATCCAGGCCACTGGGTTTTGCAAGTTAAATGTAGATTTGATGGGAAGCCTCGCATGCTGGCTTATATCCTTTGAGGGAGTGCATTCTGATGTGGCTGATATCCTAAAACAGACTCCTGTTTAACATCAGCCAGAATGACTGTCAACTCCTCGTTGTAAATTATAATTCTGGAAAAAACTCTGACTTGAAGAGAAGTGTACTCTTTTCGTCACGGGGTATTTCCTGGTGAAGTTGTTAGTTTAAAAATTTTTTAATGTTTATTTTTTAGGGAGAGAGAGAGAGACAGACAGAGCATGAGCGGGGGAGGGGCAGAGAGAGAGGGAGACACAGAATCGGAAGCAGGCTCCAGGCTCTGAGCTGTCAGCCCAGAGCCTGACGTGGGACTCGAACTCACGAACCATGAGATCATGTCCTGAACCAAAGTCGGACGCTTAACGGAATGAGCCACCCAGGCACCCCTGAAGTTGGTAGTTTAAATCACTCTCACCTTTAGGAATGTGATCTCTTTCATTTTTATTTATAAGCGTTACAAGCGCCTCTGGCCAACATTGAATAATGAGTTGTATTTTTTAAATAGGACCTGTATTTTGGGGCTCCTGGGTGGCTCACTGAGTTAAATGTCTGACTCTTGATTTTGGCTCAGGTTATGATCTCATGGTTGTGAGATCGAGCCCCATGTCGGGCCCTGCGCTGGGTGGGGAACCTGCTTAAGATTCTCTCTCTCCCTCTGCCCCTCTCCCCAGCTCACACTCTCGGGCACACGCTCTCTCTCTCTCTCTCTCTCTCTCTCTCTCTCAAAAATTAAAATAAAATAGGACCTGTATCTCTACATAGAGGAAAAGGAGGTCGATGCATAATTATACATCTGTGTGACATTTTACCTATTTTAAAGGGCTTTTGTATACATATTTGGTTTTATCTTCACATAATCCAGTGAAGCAGAGAAGCACTAGTTTCCTGTAACATCTAAGGAAACTAACAGGTTGAGAGATTTTTCCCAGGAGCACAATCAGAAGTAGTTTATGCTCTTAGAAGATGAACACGTGTCTTTCATTTCTGCAGACTTTATAGATGCTTATGGCGAAACTCAAAGTCATCAGAACGAGAAGGAAGTTTTGTCAGTCATTTGCTATAATAATAGTCCTTCTAGAACTTGAAGGGGAAAAAAAGCTTTGTTCCTCCTTCCCCTCCTTGAAATGGTTTGGAATCTCCTGAATATGTAAGTTTGTCAAGAACGGCTAAGTAGTCAGGGGACAGGGCCCCTTTCGTCCACATGGAAACGCATGACAACAGTGGAATGTGGCGGAAGGGGCAGCCAGCCAGATGCCCAGGTCTGGCCCAGGCCTGGCTCTCCCACTTCCCGTCAGTTAACTGTGGGTGAGGCAGCCCTCACAATGGGGATCAAATACCCACCTCCCCCATCTCCCTTAGTTTGTAAAACTCGAACTAACACAGTGCTGGGTACTAAGAGTCTTTTGGACATTGAAACAATATACAGAATGTAATTCTTGTAATCAGGAGTTGCTCTGTCCTTTCCCACTAAAAGATTCCCTCTTACGAGTTTATTTTTCTTGTCCGCTCTGCAGTGTGTGGCTAGTAATATTTCCCCATCAAGTTCTGGGTTTTTCTGTGTTTTTTTTTTTTTTTTTTGAAGCTGGCTTATCTTGCCGAATCTTCTAGCAGAAACCATTTCTCCTGAAATCTTTATCATGTCACCAAGAGTTATGTAAATGCTACCTGTCCTTCATTATTTGTTGCAAAATTTAGGGACAAGGAGGAAGACCGTATATGTTTTCTTAAAATCAATGGCCAGCACATTACTGTAAAACCTATTGATTAAAAACACAAAGTATAATGTTAGTCATTTAGTCTGTGAAGTGATGCAATAAGGGAAGAAATTTATCCTTTGACTTTTGCATTAACCTTTTATTGACTGCTTGCATACCCATAATTAACACACACTTTAGCTAAAGTGGTTAATTTTAGCACGGTGACCAGTGCTCGCTAATGTAGCTGAAATCCGGATCACCCAGATGTAAGTGTGGCCCTGGGGGAAATCAGCGGGGCTGAGGCCCTGTGTGAGTTACACCTGTGGGGAGAGAGTCTGCTCCCATCGGCCAGCCAACACTTTTCCGTTTGTCACCAGGTCCTTCGGAATGAATCATTCCTAGTATCGAGGGGTTTTGGGGGTGGCTCATAGCATCCTTGGAATCAAAATAAAGTGCATTCGAGAGGGAGAGAGATGCCATATATGTGATTTTCCTTTGCTCTCTTGGTAATGCTTCACACAAGGGGCTGGGGGGCTTCTGGGTAGCTTCAAGTTCATTTGCTCACCAAGAAGCATTAAAAACAGGATTTGCTTGGGGCGCCTGGATGGCTCAGTCAGTTGAGCATCCAACTCTTGGTGTCAGCTCCGGTCATGATCTCACACTTTGTGGGATCAAGCCCCGCCTCGGGCTCCACGTTGACAGCGTGGAGCCTGCTTGAGATTCTCTTCTCTCTCTCTCTCTCTCTCTCTCTCTCTCTCTCTCTCTCTCTCTCCTCAAAATAAATAAATAAACACTTAAAATTTAACTAAATGAATAAAATAGGATTTTAGGATGCGAATAGAGAGAACAAGGTTGAAAGGGGAAAAGATCATTTTCTTACTGTTTGAGTGGGTCCAGAATGATCTACTGTCCTTGGGAGCGTGGAGTTTAAGGAGATTTTTTTTTTCAACCTTCTTGAGAAAAGCCATCCAGCTGTGGTCATTAAAACCAGCTTATCTGCGTGCAGAGACCTATTTGGATGACAGCAGCACCCCCCCTTGTTTTCTGGGTAGAAGTTTGTCTCAAGTAGAAATACCATTTGAACCAAAAACAAAAGCCAGCATTTTCATGCCGTCATACCCGGATGGTCCCTGCACGCACTACACTGTGTCGTCAGCCGCATCTCAGTTTGGAGGCAAGACCGTCCACGTCCCCTTGGCAGGCAGGCCCATGGCACACGGATGTTGTAGTAAAAGGGGGGGCGGGGGTGGGGGAGAGTAACTCACAGGTGGGGAGCATGGCCAGCATATCAGCCAGGACTCTTTGGTCGCAAGTGACAGGAAACCCTAACTCAATAACGAATTGTGAAACTGAAAAAAGTCTAAGCATACCCGGCTTCAAGTGAGGCTTGATCCAGCTGTGAACAGTATCACCCAGGAGCCAGCCCCTTGCCGCGTGTAGCAAAATGACCGTGGCGGTCCCAGAGGGTGTGCCCTGATGGTTCACAGGAGATGAGAGAGGCTTCTGCCGCAGCCCCGACACCAGGCCTCTGGTTTAGTGTCTCACTCCGGCCCTGGATTGGGTCACGTGCTTCCCTGTAAGCCTCTTCCCGTGGCTGGGTGAGTGTGGTGTGCTCCTTGGGTGGAGCCAGTCAAGGCTGTCCCCTGCTGTAGAGATGAAGCCGATCCCACCAGACCACGTGGCCAAGCATGGGGAAGGGACAGGTTGCCTGCAGGAAAAGTCCCGTCTTCTTGGTGCGGGAAGGTAGGGATAGACACAGGCTGCAAATGTTCACCGGGGTCAGCATTCCTAAAACACGCCCTGAGAGAACTTAGGGCCCCTTTATTTTGCATACCGTAGAGCGTATGTGCTAAGCAACAATCCGACTTTCTCTCCCGCAAATGCCAAGTCAGTCTGGAAGAGCCGCCGCTCAGAAAGTCGGACGACGGTGCCTTTTGTTAATTCTAGGTCTTCGGGAACAACTGTTGGGTCTTTCCGAATCTGAGCGTTTTCGCCCGTCACTGGAAAGCTGTTGCAGCTTGGATACGTACACCTCAGCATCCTGGAGTATCACATTGCGATAGGATTCAGCCACGGGCTCCATTTGGCTCGAGCCAGAAAGAACTGCTTCCGAATCTCCAGAGCTTCTAGAGAGAGCCGGTCCGGAGGCCCCCCACTCAGCTGGTATGAAGGAAGGGCACTGTCACAGGGACCACAGGCAGCTCTCTCTATGCTTGACTTTACCATCTGTCCTTCGCTTGTGCTCATAGTAGACGTAACGGCAGTGGTAATAATATGTAATATCTGCTGAGTGCTTCCTGCATGCCCGGCAGTGTCCTGAGCACTCCGCATGTATTAATCGATTTAACCTTTGCAACAGCCCCGTAAGTAAGTGTTAGCATCATCATCATCATCCCCACTCGCTCACCGTTAACCACGACGCTTCGACCTCCCTCCTGCCCCGTCTTAGGAGATGAGCCAAGAAGAGGCAGAATGAGTGATCTGAGCAAGAGAAGTTAAAACTGAAAAGGGGCTGTGCCTTCAAGCAATTCTCAGTCCCCTCTTTCTCAGAAAGTTCCGCGGTCTGGCACGGTGTCGAATCAGACAGTTCGATCTGAGGTGTCCGTGACCGTCCTCTCCTGTGGGTCAAAGCATCACCCGAAACAGCGAGCCCTCTGCTGGGCCCCATCGCCACCTTCTGGAAATTGGCCAGGAGCACTGGTATGAAAGGGAGTTTCAAAGCGACCTGAAAAATCTGAATTAAGACCCTAAAGAAACCCAACCAAGGGCTCTACCTTTAGCCCAGAGGGAGGCAGCGAATGTACACAGCTCCTAGGCTCTCAGGGCCTGGATGGAAAGGAGCTGGTGCCCGCACCAGCCAGGCTTTGGGTTGCAGAACATCGCAGAACCAGAAGAAAACCTTTACCCAGAAGAAAGGCTGGTGGGAAGCTTCTAGAACGCGGCCGAAGCCAACCTCTGCAGCAGAGGATTGAATATTTGTCACGCTTTCTCAAAGTGAGGGGGCAAACCCGCTTGACAGGTGAAAAAGCATCTCTATTGACTTTTTACAAACCTTATGATATTCTAGGTGGATCGACACTTATCATAGCCCTTTAATCTGCCAGCCAGGATAATGTGCGCGCAGATAATTTATCCGCTGAGAGGTTGAAATGCTCAATTTGGAATAACTTTCCCCACCTAGTAAATTGAGCATCACTCTGTGATTCTGAAGCAGAGAGAAAGCGCAATTTGCAAAGCTGTGCCGAGTTCCTTTGTAATTAGTCGCAGCTTCCCCTGAATATTAATTCCCTCCCATGCCTTTCATGTGATTTAGAGACTGTCTCTAGAACTACAGAGATGCACCCTCAGAACCACGACAGCAAGCGACAGAGTGTCAAACACCTATTATTAAGTAGCCTGCAGAATGCACCCTCTGTTCTTTAGTGCTGTGTGGGGCTTATCAGTGCAAACAGTTTAATATTTATGCTAAGAGGATTGTCAAAAGCAGCTTCTGTTGCTTTAATTCTTGTTTTAAATAAATAATGAGAACATTTAAACACATTACTCTTCTTGGGGCCCTGAGGTCAGCTAATCTTATTATTTATGAAGTGATGTGCTACATAATAGTACTTAGCGCATGTTAACAGACGCTATTATCAGGGTCTGATGCGGAGAGCCGAAGATATATTGGAATGTTATGTGTAATGTACGACGGATTGAGTGCATAGGATGCCGGTATAGCAATTAACCACGCGAGAAAATAGGTATAAAGTTGAAGTATGTTTTCCCGCGGGGATCCCCTCACCATTAATAATTCCCCAGAGAAGACGATGTCTTTTCGTCCCAAACCTTCTCCACCACCGCGCCTGGAACGAGGGCCAAGGAGATTCCGTTCTTTGATCTCTTCATAGCTAGCCCCACACGGAAGGCAAACCGTGGGCAGGACCACTTTTTAACGGATTTAGAGAACAATGCAGAGGCGGTGGGGGCGGGGAGGAACTCTTCCTGCTCTTTCAAGGGGACTCACGGTACTTCTTTTGAGCGTATACCCTTCCACCGCCCTGCGCTCCCAGACAGGAGGGAAACTGTTCATTTCGCATTGCAATTTGTTGCATTCTCTTATTACATGCTCTCTGATCCTCGTTTCGCAGACAAATAAAGCCAAAGCCACTGAGCTTTCCCAGACCAATTTTAAATAAGCCGGTCTCTCTGAGAGGTAGATGCCTGCCAGGGGGTGACGGTGTCGCCCCAACTTTTTTTTTTTTCTTACAAGGCTATAATTTAGTTGCATATGATAATTAATTTCTCTACTATTGATGAATAATCCATTTAATAAAAACCGTGATTTAAGTGTTTTCCTTAGGGAGTAACTCTTGCTAGCCTTTTAATTTAATTTTGTGGAAGTTTTCCCCACCTATTCATCAGTGGAAATGATTATTAACCTCTATTTGCATATATCCTTATAAATCGGTCTCTCCTTGGAGTGCCTTTTTCTGAGCACAGCAAGCTGGGACACTTGTAAATCTCTAGAATCTCCAAAGTCAATCCCAGCCTGTAATATTGTTTAATCTATTCTTGGACGTTTTAATGCAGTAAATTCAATTTAATCTTTCCCAGTAATCTAGTAATACATCGAAATCCCACAAACATTTAAATCTGATAATGGCTTAATCACACACTTTAAATAACAGTTGAGATAATGAAAAAATAATTCACCATTTTAAAGGCAGAGTAACTGAATTTCCCTGGTGATTGGCTTCTGTGGAGGCCACTGGAGATAATACAAAGCAGGGAATTGAAAAAAGAAAAAGCGGTTCCGGCACCATGAAGAACAATTCTTCTGTCTTAGAAGCACCTGCTTTCTGCCTGGTGAACTCATGATTCTTTCGTCTCATCACCACCACCACCGTGGAGGATTGTCTTTGGAATGTTTGGCAATGTCGTTCCAAACTGCACACGGGTTTGAGTCTTCTAGGAATTTCTTCCCGTGGATTAATTACCTCTTCCTATTCTTCCAGGTGCCAGTCCCGAATTGCCCGAACTTTACCTGTGGATCAGAAGCCAGAATGTCGGCCATATTGGGAAAAGGATGATCCTTCGATGCCTCTGCCGTTTGATCTCACAGACGTCGTTTCAGAACTCAGAGGTCTGCTTCTGGAAGCCAAACCCTAGAAGGAGCACAAGTCTTAGGTGGAGGAGGAAAAGATATTTTTGGCTTCCTTCCTCCAACCATGTCATGGGCTTGGACAAGGGTAGACTTGGCCTTTAGATTGTAGAACCTGGGTCCCAGATGGAAAGAGTAGGGAATGGAGCCCATGAATATTAAAACGTTTAAAAAATGACGCAGTGTTATAATCTGATTCGGTATGAAACAAGAACCTGCCCCCAAAATACTGTTCCCCTCTTGGATTTTTAAGGTGAGGCCTTCATCTCCCAAGGGCCATGGTGACAGAGCCCATCCTCCTTTCCACCTTCCCAAACCTGTTCAGAGACTCTAGAGTAGAAGACTCTGAAGTCATCCAGGGGAAGATGGACTCTAGATCCGTTCTGCCCAGTTTCTCATGACATCATCTAGAGGCTGTGCTGTCCAGTAGGTAGCCGCTAACTGGGTGTGGCTTCTTAAATTCCGTTTCAGTTGTAATCAAAACTTCAGTTCCTCGACTGCCCCAGCCACATGTCAAGTGCTTAATAGCCACATGTGGCTGGTGACTAGCGTATTGGGCAGCACAGATGCGGGACCTTTTCATCATTGTAGAAGGTTCCGTTGGATCACACTTCCGTAAAAAGTTTGAGAGCAGGAGAGTCTCTTCTCCACGGTCTGTAGTCCCTACCCCCATGGGCGGAACGAGTCATTAAAGAGTTGCCACTTGCCCTTCTGTGAGACAGACCTCCATAAAAGCCCGAGTTACGAGCTCTCTATCTGCCCCCAGGAATGAAGAGGTGTCAGAAATTAAAATGCACTCGACATCTGTCGTGAGGAAGTTTCCCTGACCTAATGAAAGAGACCCAGCCCTGTTTGCATTGCTTCACGGATGTAGCCTGCACATGCATTTTTCTAGAATCACCCCCATTCATAGGTGGTAGGTCGAGGCCTGAGGAGCCCCGGGGCCCCGTCCTGATGACATCGGTGCATCAGAAGGGCAATGGATAGTAGAGGTTAAAACCTGGGCTCTGGTTTTAGAGTGCCTGGGTCAAAACACACACCGGCTTTGTGACCTTCGGCACGTCACCGTGCCTCAGTTTCCTCACCTGTATGATGGAGACACGAAAGGCACCGACTCACGAGGGGAAGATGAAGTGGAGTAACCTGGCTACAGGCGTAGAACGAATTCTGACAGGTAGTTAGATACCCAGTGCATATTAGTATTATTATGTGTCAGTAAAGCTGACCTGATGTAGACGTTGTCCGTCCTTCCCATGCCCATGTACCAGTTTTGTCCCTTTTTGGCTTGGCTCCTGCCCTTCGGTGACCCCGGAAATCGTGAGAGTAGTTAGCCCCTCTCCCCAGCCCATTGCCTTCTCTTGTAGTGGTTCACAGCAGTAGGTTGGAAGCTGAGCAGCTGTTCGGCCCATTGAGAGGCGCGCGGAGAACCAAACTCCGTCCCGCCATTAGACCCTCCCTGCTTCAAGGTAGCGCCCACTTCTGCGGAGATAACCCCCGCGAGGCCGCGTGACCCAAAGAAGCCAGGGCTTCATCGTCTGGAGACTCCGTTCTCTCAGTCCTCAGTCTCTTCATCAGCAGACGAGAGACAGGGTGCCGCCTCCCCGGACGCTTGTCGAGATTAAATGAGATCGCGGAGGTATGGAGCATGTGGCGCATAGAAATCGCAGCCCGGGGAACCCAGGCCGCGTAGCCTCCTGTTTTATTTAATCCCAGCGCTTGTTCTGTGTTAAAGTTCCTTAGGTGCCAGTATTTAAAAATTGGGAGATTTCGTATAAAGTAAAAGCGTGCGTATTCTCTTCAGAAATTCCAAACATCTGGCAGTCCTAGGCCTCCATCCTGGCCTGGCAATGAGCTAAGTAGTGTCTTCTCGCTCTTAGGCGGGATGTGAGCCCTCCATGGCCCCTGTTGCTCCCTATTACCATTGATCCTAAACCCGACCCCTGGTGTCAGCACTCTCCAAACCCGCTTGCTTGCACCCCTGCCTTAGAAATAGATAATCATGCTTAGTGCTTAACCCCAATATGTGTGATGACTGTTGAGCTATATTTGTGAACTACTTGTAGTAATATGTCTTGTACCTCATAAAACATTCATAAACAATAAAACTATTAAAAGGATAAGATAAGAACCCGAGAGAGGCGCTCTGCTCTGCTGGGCCTGCTTCCTTGGCTTGGGTGGGGCTAGTCGGTGGAGATAGTTCAAGTCCTCCAGGTGGGGCCTGTGACGCACAACCGGGGTTGGAGGAACCACTCCCTGGAGCGAATCCAGAAGGGGAGATCTCGTTTTCCTGGAGGAAATGATGGCTTTCGGCAAGCAGGAGCTCAGCGCGTTGGAGGCTGACGTAGTCTCTACTGGGAGGTTTCGGGTGGGCAGAAGGAGGGACGGCCAGAGACGATAAAAAGTGGGTTGCGGCGGGCACTGGCCATCAGTTCCGTTCCCATAGGGCCAAGGGAAGGCCTGTTTCTCCCCCGAGAGCCAGGGAAGGACTTACCTGGGAACAGGGGCCGTGTGTGTGGTTGAGGGAGTAGGAAGCCTGGCCCTGGGACCACCTTGAGTGAGCTGTCCCCCCCCCCCCCACCATGCTTCCTGCTGGCTTCCCCACCCCCTGGGCCCAGCCGTCCTGAGAAAAGTGATCTGACGAGATCCCTGTGCGCTGAGGTCCTCCTGACTCCCTCTCCCTTCAAACCTTTCCCTCGCTCCCACAAACCTTTCCTGACTGACCACCTCGGTGGCAGCGGTGAGCCCCGAGCATCCAAGGCACGTCCCTGCCTTCCAAGGGCTCCTCTGTGCCAGCCCCCGTGCCGACTGCCAGGGATACGCAGTGACCCAAATAGGAGCCTGTCAGGGGGGGACGGACGGTAAACCGGCAAATGAAGAGCAAGATGGTCGTACGTTCCAGGAAGGGAACCCACTGGCTGCTGGGGATTGATGACAGCTGGCTTCGATTAGGTCAAGGAAAGAAGGTGACAGGTGATGGGGAAGAGCTTTCCAGGAAAGGGAACCGTGGTCACGAAGGCCCTGAGGCAGAAAAGCGCAGGAGCAGGAGAGAGGCAGCTCCGGAGCTTGTAGGTTTGGTCCCAAGTGCCCAAGAAATACCCAAGGGGTTCCACACAGGGAGGGGGCGGGGCAGCCTACCGTGATATTCTTGTGCTTTGAGATGATGGCCCTGGCACTCCACAGTGTCTCTGAGAGAGCCAAGGGACCGCCCGAAGGCACCGCTTTCTAACTGGGACCCCACACCCGAGGCGCAGATCTCAACAAGGGGCAGGTGTCCTGCAGATGCCTCCAAGTGCATGAAGGGGCGCCTCGCCCTGCTGCCTCACTGCAAACAGCTCCCCCCCCTCCGCCCCCCGCGGCCTCCTCAGCAGCCTCCCACCCAGGGGAGCTCGCTAGACAGAAAAGAGCGGGGTCATGGCATCGCTTGTGACACAATTTTAGTAATAAGCTTCTAAATCCATCACCAACTGAATCGAGGGATGCTGGAAATGAGATTCCATAGGCCCTAGTTAATGGACACCCCACATGCAGCAGCAGGTCTGCGTGTTTCGGGGGAAGGTAATTTCGAATGCGACTGTTGTTTTTTGGTGGTTTTTTTGCCCTTCTCCTGCTCTAGTTAAGGCTGATTTTACCACTGGGCAAATTGCATACATTTGGATCCATGCCACGCTAAATACTGTTTATTTTGGAGATCTGTCAGAGGCAAGTGCATGGAAGACGGGGGGGGGGGGGGATTCTTATTTGAAAAGGCAATTCTCATCCACACAGATTGAGAAGGAGAGGAGAGAGCGGATCTGGATGTGCTGAAGTGGTAATGCCATTTATTCAGTTTGCCTTTGTTACTTTGTGATTAAATGGTATTTTTAATTAAGTCTCATTGAGAGCCATGGGTGCCGCGGTGGTGAAATCAATTTGACAACCATAAAGGGGGAGGAAAGGCCCAGGAGTGTTGTAACGATGACGATGGGGGCTGCCGGAAAGCCGGGCGGCTTTAGAAGCTGGAGTGGGGAAGGGGAAAGGCACTAGTAATGACTTCCTGCAGGATGGGGCCACCTGCGACTGCTGGGTCCCGGAGGCCGAGGCCGGCTTCAGAGGTTGTCAGGAAAAGGATCCCCCCCAGCCCGGCCCCCGTCCACACAGGACAGTCCCAACTCCTATGCTGTCCGTACCGTTTGGAGGCAAGACGTCCTTCCAGATAACCTGCCCAGCCCCTTCCCCCGTGATTGAAAACTGGTCCCCTCTGCACCCCTGTTGTATTTAGCCCGTGACCATCAACCAGATTTCCTTCTGATTCCTGGGCAGCCATGGAGGCTTCTGGCTGTGGACCTCCCCACCCAGTTTGAATCCTGGCCCTGGGTCTGACTCTAAGGCTGCCATCCGTTCAAACCTCTGTTTTCTTGTCCACAAAATGGGAATAATGGTAATGTATCTCCACCCCTGAGATCGCTGGCAAGATCGAGGAGTGGCACAGAAAAGGCCTTCACGGTACTGCCGTCTGTAGATCTTCAGTGAGGTGTGAGCTACAACGGTCATCCTCTCAGTTTCCCCTGATGGCAGTTGTCGCTTCGTGACGCAGGCAAATCCCTCGACCTCTCTGTGCCCCAGTCGTCGTTTATATAACAGGGATGCTGGTAACACCCCGCTCGCTGGATTGCTCTGTCCCCGCGACCGTGCATGTTAAGCGATTTACATCAGGTCTCCTACCTCGTGCCGGAATCATCCGTTACGATTTATATTCTCCCGTTTGCACCTCACGGCTCCTGGTTTTGTTTTTGTTTGGTCTTGTTTTGTGTTCCTGGGCAGATGGCATGGAAGTTTTTATAAATGAGATAACTGTGAAAAATGATTCTTCAGTGTTCCCATTTCTCCAGCGGGATGAGATCACCCGTTGCGATTTTAGATTTGCGTAAAAAAAAAAAAAAATTCTTGCCGCCACCTTCTAATGGATGATCTGTGTACAACAATTGTTTATCGACTCTGAATGTCTAAGCACCAGGGTCAGTCTGTTTCGAGGGGAGGGAAGCATTAATTAACTTCCAGCATTAGATTCAGTGATTCTTTTCCAATGATGCAGCGCGTGACTTTGCCCGCGTTTAATTTTCATCAGTCGTGAAAGAATCGAGGGAAAATAGTTCCTCTGCACATGGGTGTCAAGCTAAATGGATAACAGCAGATACAGATCTGTTTGCCTGTCTGCACTTGCCTTTAGACAAAATTCATCAATTTTACAAAAGCCACTCACTAAACATGGCACCAATACAAATGAAGTGCTTCTAGCACGAAGGTTTTCCTGTCGCTTTTTAATCCGGTAAGTGCGGGCGCTTCCTGCTGAGGGATGGGAAGTGCTGGCCTAGGACAGCACTGTGCCCCCACGGATGGGGACACAAAGGTCAAGGCCATTCTCCCGGAAGTTCGGGAAAAGCCCCGTGGCTCCGGACCCTGTGTGCTCAGAGCAAGTCTGACCCGCTTCGTTAGTGTTAGTGATTGGCCGCAGGAAGTCTCTCCGCAGCCTTGCTAGCTATTAACGATGAAATAAAGACCACAGATTAGCATGCCCTGAGTGGTGCCCGTTTCAAAGGCCTCCTACTTGCCCTTCCCAGCTTCTGAGCCAGGGAGAGGGTCTGCGAGCTGAACGGGACCCCACAGGAGAAAGTCCTCACCGCACCCCCAATGGAGACCCCAGTGGAAACGCTTGTAAAACGCGGGAGCCCCGTGCAAATGCAAGGAAGCAAGATTGTGATTATTTGTTTTGTGGGACCGGTCGGATTTGGGTGGGAGACGGAAGGATCGGCGTGCATTTTGCTCACTTCCCATCAGGCGAGGCCAGTGTAAGGCGGGAGCTGTACACGGCTCACGGGCGAGGCCCCAACAAGCGGCTGGAACACCGGGGGAGTGTGAAACGACTTCTGCCCAAGAGTCGTGTCGGGGCCCCTTTTAAACGTTTTCGCGCCCCCTGCGAAAATGCCTGTACCTGAGGAGAGGCAGGTGCCGCACTGGGGGGACACACCCGCACAGAGGGAGCATTCTTTCCTTGGTTTCTGTGCAAAACTGTCGTCGCCAGCTGAATAACCCTGCTCGTCCTTCCAAAGAGGGAATCCTGTTTTTCACTTGGGAGCACCCACCGTTAACCCAGCAGCCCCAGGGCCCCGGCAGGGCTGAGTCAGTTTCTCAGAGCAGCTACAGCTACCCCCCCGTAACTCATCCCATACAGAACACTGGACCTCCGGTCACCCTCCTGCCCCCCGCCCCCCAACGCTTCAGACGGAGATTTCCAGTTGATTATGCCTTGATTAGGGTCGGGGAAAAGCAAGCCAGGTATATAGGATTCCCATTGTCCCCTCCGCTGCTCCCTACCAGGGTCAGGCTGAGCGGCCCCTCGGTGAACATGTGAACAATCAAGGCCTGTTTACCATGGACGTTTAGGGGTTTGTTTTTCTCTCTTTTTTTTTTTTCTCAAAATCAAAACAGAGTTTCGTAGGCAGTGTATTTCATACATGCCTCTTGATCAATGGAATGATCTGTCAGAAGCCATTAAAGCCCCCATTAGCTTGAATGCATTCAAAGCTAAACTATTGGATCACTGAAGGGCCGTGGTGATTGTTTTTAATATACTGTACATTGATTTCTCCCTGTGAGCAGTAACATAAGTTTGAAACTAACTGTGTATGACTAAGGCTTCATTTGCTGTCTCCAGTCCTCTGCGAGAAGCATGGTTTCACTTCGACCAGAAATGTCTGTGTATAGTTTTTAAAGAGATACAGGCCTTGTTAGATTTCCCAAGGTTTAGGCTGGGTCGGGTTGGTTTTTTTGTTTGGTTTGGGGTTTTTTTTTTCCCCGAGCTTTCTCCCGTTTCTTTGTGCCCATTAAGTGAGTTGTGCGTGCAGAATGAGACAGGCATCCCTGCCAAGGACCTCAAGTGAAGGGCGGTGGGGGAAATTTTTCTGAAAGCATGAAGCCCCAGCTGAGGCCAAAGTCGAAGTGAATTTGACAGCCTCGGGCCAGCAAAACTCTGCCCACACAAAACAACAGAAGTGTGGCCGCGTCAGGGGCCTCCTGGCTGCGGCACCGTGAGGAGGGTGTGAAGTGGAAGGTGGAAAAGCCAGGTGGGGAAGCTGGCCGAGGCCCCCCACCCCCCCGCCCCGCCTGCCTGTGGCTGCCATATTGCCAACCCTTGGGAGTGTTGGTTCATCTTCTCGGCCTTAGCCAAAATGGATTCTTCTAACACTCATGGATTCCTCCCCAAATACCAGACGCTGTGCTAGGATCACCAGGTCCCTCTCTTCAGAGCCCTGCTCCTACTTAGCATTTCTGCTCTCAGCCCTTGCCCATTTTAATACAGAGCCTGATAATAGGAGAGCAGTTTGGCCAAAGAAGCAAGAGTTATCACATTTGCAAAGGCCTGTCTCCCAAAGAGGAGTTTTTATACATCGTACCCATTTTACAGATGGAACAGTTAAAGCCCAGATGGGAGAAATCAAGTTATTTAAGATGAATTATAGAAACTGGGTTTCAAGTTGCTGGTATGTATTAAGGTGCGGGAAGAATATAAACATTCTCGGACCCAGCTCGCAAATACACCTAATGTATGTGGAAGAAGAAGAAAGTTCCAGATTGCTCCCAAGAACAAGAGCAGCCTACCCCTCCGATTCCAGCCCAGAAAAGAAGAAATTCTGTTAGTCTAGAAAATAGTTTGTGTGCCATTAAGTCTTTTTCCCTTGGGCCGCAAGTTCCACAAAACGTTGGGGATTTTTAACTACCCAAACAGGCCATCGGAATTTATGGTGCAGGATATTAAAATCAGGCCAGGATTCATCACCCCAAACACACGGGTCAAGCAAAAGTCACAATAGTAAAATCTAGAGCAGGAGTCAGCAAATTACAGCCTACAGCCAAATCTGGCCCATCGCTTGTTTTTATAAAATAAAGTTGTATGGGAACGCAGCCACACGTCTGTTTCTGTATCATCCACGGCTGCTTTCTCACTCCCATGACAGAGGGGAATGACTACAGCAGAGACCACAGGACCCACAAAGCCTAAAGTATTCACTACCTGGCCCTTTACGGAAAAGGCGTGCTGACCCCAAGCCCAATGCCGAGGAGGGGCTGTATCATCAGCAGTCGAGCATGTTAGGTGATTAACATCTTGTCTAGTACTTACTAATTACTCAACACGTATTAATGACGATGATGAATCTTATTATGGTATCCCAATCAAAACACTCAGGCCTGGGGCGCCTGGGCGGCTCAGTCGGTTAAGCCTCTGACTCTTGATTTCGTCTCGGGTCCTGCTCTCACGGGTTCGCAGGTTCCAGCCCCTGGCCGCGCTCTGTGCACTGACCTCGAGGATCCTGCTCGGGATTCTCCCTCTCTCCCTGTCTCGCTGCCCTTCCCCAGCTCAAGCTCTCTGTGTCTCTCTCGAAATAAATAAACTTAACACACACACACACACACACACACACACACACACTCATGCCAAGACGCCTCTCTGTACAGCAACATGGAAAAAAAAAACATTCGAGGGCAACACTATTACGGGACAAAATAGAATCAACAGCCAGACCTAAGGCTCTCCCCGAGTTACAGAAGCCTGAGCGATGTAGACAGGAGAAGCCATCCCGAGGCGGATGGTCCAGGCATCTTGTCTCGCGGTGGCCAGGTCTGCAGGGAAGCAAGCCTGATCTTCTGAGTCCAAGTGCTGAACAGACAGGCAAGGGATCTTTCCTGAGCCCTTCTGCTCCTGTAGCAAGACTGAGAATATTCTAATGCCTCATTAGGAGAGGTGGGGATCTGGTCCATGATTTTTTTTTCCCCCAAGGCAGGCGGTGGGAGGGCGCATCTATGCTCTCTAACTCCTACAGCTGACTAACCTGTCATTAAAAAGGGTCAGTAGAACACGGCTGCTGCTGCTGCTGTGGTTAACTTCCTACCCAGGAGCCTCTGGTTCTTAGAGTTTCTGTTAAGGAATTCCAAAGGGCTCATTTATGTTCAGTTCAGGCCGTGTAGTTGTAATGAAGTTGCAAAGCGTCCGTTGATTTTTTTTTTTTTTTCCTCCATCCCTTGACGTGCTGTTCGGTTCATTTTGCCTCCCAGAAGCCTCTGAGCTGTGCCTCTGCTGTCCAGACTCGCCCAGAGTGCCTCGGGTCTACACTGCCTCTCTCGCCACCTGAACCCTTGAGTCGCTTATAAGTCACTCTGTGTGGATCATTTTTGCTTGTCCCGTCACCAGAGTGTTTATGAACATAACTTCACCTGTCAGATTTGGCTTCCATATTGGACTCTCAAATCCTAGAGGGCACAGAGCTCACAGCATCTAACCTTTGCTTCCATTTTAGTACATCCCCTAAAACCCAGAATGACACCCCCAAGTCAGTTAATATTTATTAGCTATCAATCCAGCGAACTTTTATGTGACACGGAAGAGGTACTCGAGAAGTGTTTGTTGGCTGGCTGTTAGGGTGAAATTAACCTGATAACACATCGGATCTCCGCTGGCAGGATCTCCACTAAGATTTTCTGGCCACGGCTTACAAAGCTGCTTGGAACCTACCCCTGATTTCTCTCTCCTACTTCACCTCCTAACACTTGCTTCTCTTCTTCGTTCCGGCCCCACCCGATGTTGCACAGCATCCGGACCCCTTTCGTGGCTCTGGCGCTGCGTGCTATGGGCGCTGGCCAGGAGCACAGCGGAACTTAGCGGCAGGCCGGAAGACGGAACTGAGAACGGGTCGGGCCAGGGAGGCCTTGCCCGACGAGGTTAGTGTCCCCAAGAGGCGTTTGATCAAGGAGGCGCCGGTATGAGAGCCAAGGCATCTGAGCCAGTGGCTGGGGCTTGGCGGCAGGGGTCGGCAAGAGGTCTCGGTTCTGTCTGGGATTCAAGGGTGGCAGAGAAGCAGCCCAAGAAAGGAGCAGACGAGGCCTTCTCCAAGCAGCGGGGCCTTCAGCAGAGGGATCCAGGTTCAGCACGGTGCCGGAGAGCAAGCTCGCAAGCAACCAAACTGCCTTGGCCAGTGGAGGTTGAGGGAAGGCGGAAGACCTCGGTGGACGTGAACTTGGTCAGTGGGCTTGGACTGGCAAGACAACGTCAGATCCCCCTGCCCGTGATCACACGTCTACTAAGCCCCCGCTGTCACATCACAAACATTTAAGTCAATTATGTGTGCTCAGCAGACACATACACACACATAAGGGCAAAACAGCCTAATGATTCCATCCCCAAATTCTATGCAGTGAGTACACAGCCTGGAGTATGGGGGATGGGACCAGACTCTGAGTTCCCTTCTTCCAGAAGTTACCGCATGGCTTGAATCACAAGCCGGCTGTTACACCCGGTGCTCGGCTCTAAAACCACAGTGTGTCTTAGCAATGGAGGGAAAACTGTGCAAAGAGGACATACAGGTGGCAAATAAGCCCATGAAAAGATGGCCAGTGTCATTTGCCATTAGAGAAAGGCAGATGAAGGCCACAAGAGGTAGCCCTAGGCATCTATGACGCGGCTGTCATTTTTTTTTAATGTTTATTCATTTTTGAGAGAGAGAAAGAGGGGGGTGGGCACAGGGCAGAGACAGAGGGAGACAGAGGATCCAAAGTGGTCTCCATGCTGTCAGCACAGAGCCCGACGCGGGGCTCAAACCCACGTACTGCGAGATCATGACCTGAGCCAAAGTTGGACGCTTAACCGACTGAGCCACCCAGGCGCCCCGACGGCTGTCATTTTGAAGGTAGTGGTAACAACACCTCGTGCTGGCAAGGGTGTGGAAGAACTGGGGTCACTTACCGATTGACGAAAAAAGGCACAGCCGCTCTGAAAACTACTTGGGCAGTTTCTTGTGAAACTAAACGTACAATTAGCACGTGACGCAGCAATTGTGCTCTTGCCCATTTGTCCCCGAGAAAGGAAATCTCTGTTCACGCAAAACCTATGCACACGTGTTCATAGTAGCTTGGTTCATAATAGCCCCCAAATGTAAACAGACTTGGGTGAGCGAATAAACATCAGTGCATCGGTCGTGGAATACTATGAAGCAATGAAAAAGCAATAGACTGTCGATACGTACGACAGCTTGGATGGATCGCTCAAGGGACTTACACGGAGCAAAAACGTCCAATCTCACTTATATGCTGGAAACGTGTATAAAATGAATAATCCCCTTTATCATATAACCTTCTTGAACTAACTGGAGTATACAGCTGGAGAGCAGATTGGCGGGGCCCAGGGGTGAGGGGTGGAAGGAACTGGCTTCTCAGCAGCAGCATGAGAGAGCCTCGTGGTATCTTGATTGTGGGGGGGGGAGGTGTCACATGAATCCACACGTATGACACAGCTGTAGAGAACTGTCTACACACATGCACGCACACACATATACACCCACACACACACACGCACACACGCACGCACGCACGCACCTGTGAATTTGGAATCAGCTCAATGGATTGAGTCCTGTCCGAGTCTTGGTTTTGATGTTGTGTATCAGTTCTACAAGATGTTGCAATCTGGGAAAACTGGCTGGAGCTTCCTGTACATTTTTTTTTTTTTTGCAACTTCCTCTGAATCTGTAATTCTAACAAAATAAAAAGTTAAACAGGGGTTAAACTGAGGGCTGACTCAGTGGGTTAAGCGTCCGACTTCGGCTCAGGTCATGATCTCACGGTTTGTGGGTTCAAGCCCCGTGTTGGGCTCTGTGCTGACAGCTCAGAGCCTGGAGCCTGCTTCAGATTCTGTGTCTCCTTCTCTCTCTGCCCCTCCCCGGCTTGCTCTATTTCTCTCTCTCTCTCTCTCTCTCTCTCTCTCTCTCTCTCTCAAAAATAAATAAACACCAAAAAAAAATTTTTTTTTAATTTAAACAGGGGTGCCTGGCTGGCTCAGTTGGTAGAGCATGGGACTCTTGATCTCAGGGTTGTGAGTTCAGTCCTCCTGCTGAGCCTAGAGCTTCCTTAGAAAGAAAAAAGTTAAGCAAAAAGACACAATCAAAGAGAGTGTGCCATTTTCCAGCATGGCACCTTCCTAGGGGGCCCTTAGGAGTAACTGGACATGATTTTATGCAGAGACACCCTCGTAAGAAGGGGCTCAACTCCTGACACCCAACGCTCACTCATTACACCTCAGGACAAAGCCCGCCTTGCGGGAACCAACTCCCCCGGGCATGGCTGCCATATCCTTGTGAATCCTGCCGGAAGGAGACCCATCTCCCCATTCGTTGGCATGAGACGTTGACCTTCGGTAGTCTGAAATGGCTTACCTTGCCTAGACTGCTCCCAAGTGCCCTCCGAACCCTGTGGATGGGAACCGTCTCACGGCATTATCATAGCAACCCCATGCGATAGTTATATTCCATTTTCCAGGTAAGGACATTTAGGCCCAGAGGGGCCAAATAACTTGCCCGGGATGACAGCGCTAGGAGCTGGCAGAGACGGGATTCAAACCCAGGCAGTCTGGCTCCAGAGCTAGAGCCCTTCACCTCTGTCCCTCCCAGCTTGACCTTAGCACCGTTTTCAATTCTGCCCAGGTGCTTGGTTCCACCAGACATAAAAGGTTCCAGACCTGGCAAAGGCAGGAGACAGGGTTACTTCCAGCCGCTGCCATTTGAAGTGAGTGGTTAGAAACCTGAGCTTTGGGGTAAATCTGACCCGGGTTCCAGTCCCAGCTGACCTTCCCTACACACACACACACACACACACCACACACACACCAGTGTGACCATGGGTAAATGGCTTAACCTCTCTGGGCCCCAATCTCTCTTCTTTTAAATGGGACTTCCAGTAGCTCCTATGACGTAGGGTTGTTTGAGGGTTAAAAAGGAGAGAAGCTGGGGCGCCTGGGTGGCTCAGTCGGTTGGGCGTCCGACTTCGGCTCAGGTCATGATCTCGCAGTTCGTGGGTCCCAGCCCCGCGCCGGGCTCTGTGCTGACGGCTCAGAGCCTGGAGCCTGCTTCGGATTCTGTGTCTCCCTCTCTCTCTGACCCTCCCCCATTCATGCTCTGTCTCAAAAATAAATAAACATTAAAAAAAATTTTTTTAAAAGAGAAGCTACACAAAGCTTTTAGCATAGTGCAAGACTCCTAGCAATTGCTCAAAAGAGAGAAAATCTAGCTTTTCAAATGAGAAACTTCGCTCTTTGGTGCCGGGTGGTAACTTGGGTGTAGGGGCAGCTACTTTGTGAGCACTGTTGTATAAAAAAGGGCAATTTCTGATCTCCGATGAGAAACCAAGGCACCGTCTCATGAATCCCGCAGTTCGAAAGCAGCCCTTGCCCTTCATGGCTTGGAGGCAGTCGAATGAACACGTCCCCTCCGAATGAACTGGACAAGTGAACAGCTTTCAAGCATCACGTCTTCATGGGAAGGGGGATCTTGGAGGAGGATCACCTGTAAAGATAGCAGGGATGCTAAGGCACATCGATTCTTAAACGATTCTAGAAGCTACTCCGGTAGGGTTCGGGAGTAAAATTGATGGGTAACAAACACTACCACCACCCCCCAAAGTTTTTTAAAGAATATTTTAAAATTTGTGTTCGACTTCACAGAAAACTGGAGGAAACCTTCAGATGCGTTCTCACCTTTCTGATCTCGTCTCCTATGACCCTGTCCACCCCCATTCTCAGCCCCTGCCATCTCTCTCTGCACCATTCACTCTGGCTTCCCCACACCAAGGACTGACCCACCTCAGGACCTTTGCACTCGCTCTTTGCTCTGCTGGAACTCTCTTCGTCCAACTATCTATGCAGCACCCTCACTTTCTTGGGTTCTTCCTCAACTATCACCTTCAAGCGAGGCATTTCTTGACCACCTTCTACATAATTATGTTTTTGGATTTTCAACCGTAAGTCCAGAATAACATTTTTGCATAAGAGTTTCGTTCAGATGTAACTCATATACCATAACCAAGATAACAGTTTTGAGACTGTTAATATTTACCTCATCTACTATTATAGACTGTATAGTCAGGATTCTAATATGCATTTTTTTTTCGGTTTTACTGTCCCTGACATCGGGATGCATCTATCTTACAGTGGTGAATGCATGTCACAGTTTCACTGACAGTGTTTTGTTTTTTCTTTCTTCGTGATACATAAAATAACGGTGTACCTTATAATCGCGGGCATCTTTGAACTGATGACATCGGGTGTTTAAGACTTCCACCACCATTTATCCTAAAGCACAGGTTTCAGCAGCGCCGTTGGTAAAGATACAATGTACACTCTTTTTTTTTTTTCAACGTTTATTTATTTTTGGGACAGAGAGAGACAGAGCATGAACGGGGGAGGGACAGAGGGAGACACAGAATCAGAAACAGGCTCCAGGCTCTGAGCCATCAGCCCAGAGCCTGACGCGGGGCTCGAACTCACGGACCGCGAGATCGTGACCTGGCTGAAGTCGGACGCTTAACCGACTGCGCCACCCAGGCACCCCTACAATGTACACTCTTGAACTAGGGTAGAAGGGTTCCATCTGGGGCCAGAGAAAACTGGGGTGGGGGGTGGCGGGCATCGGGTCAGCAGGTGGTGCTAGGTTCATCCGTGCTGGAAGGAAGGAACTGTTTTCATTTATTTACGATTCTCGCTATCCTCTTTAGAATCTTCTCCTGGTCTTCTCTCCGGTTTCTCTTTCCCTAACGCTTGCTGCGGGGCTATTCCTTTTCTTTCGCGGATGTTAAAAACAACAATAATGCAAAACTTCACAGTGACTCGGTCTTTGAAAACGGACATCAAGGTGCATGTCTAGAGGAAATTTGGGGCTTGCCGGGCTGCCACGGGCAGTTTGCATTTAAATAGGTTGTGACTTTGATTTAAGAACTTGACCTGATGGGTAATATATCCAAAGCAGGAGATGCCGTATATACACTGTTTCCATCAGAAATATCAGGGTTCCGTGTGTGATGTGTTTACTTCTCTGAGTGGTTATGTGTTTAATAAATAATGTGTTTCAGTGGGTATTATTTTCATTTCAGTGTTTAATACCTCCACAATATGTCTCAGATTCGGGGTTGAATGGCACCTCATAAATTATGAGCTGTTATTAGCTGCTTTCTCTTTGCATCTTAATTATCAGGCTGAAAAGAGAGGGCAGACTTTTATAAGCATTCATATTTTCTGTTTACAAGGCTTTTACTGGCGTCTAATAAATTTAATTACCTCTAATAAGAAGAGGAAATGAAGTTCTATTTAGCAAATTCATAGCTTTGAAATGCATCTCGTAGCTTTATGAGCATGGCAAGTTCCAGGAAGGTGAAAGCCATTTAAGGAGCAGTTGCGGGGTTAAACTAACTGCAAAACTGGTAAATTATTTTTTGTTTCCATTTTATTGCTTAACCTCCAGGGTAAACTTCAGGCTACCTGATAAAGCAGCCTCTCAGGAACCTAAACTTCACAGGCTTTACCCCCACGGGGCTGAGGCAGATCCCTGTATTAAAGGTGCATTTTTCAAACATAATGTTAAATTTGGGGAATTGATCGTGTAGCTGACCTACTTCTTTCCAAGAGCGGTTCATTCCCAGCCCCTTTGTGTTGCTCGTATTATAAATCCCTTGTTCTTTTAGGAGGGCTCCCCGCTGGTGAGGGGGTGGAGGGAGGAATCAGCGCCAGGACCACTATCATCTGAATGAAAGCCACCATTAACTGCATTCAGGCTGCAGAAAAGACAGGTGACTCGGATAAACACTTGCGACAGAGGGTGGGAACATGGAGGAGGCTGCGGCTCATAGGGATCCTGTTTGGGGGGAAGAGGGATCCTGTGAAATACTGAAGGGCTTACTTGCAGTGGGGCATCAGATGGTCCATTTGGATTTTTTGGGTCAGATGTCTTCCCAAGCGGCCCTGCCAGGCATCTTGATTTTCATTTATTGTAGCGTACGGGCAAGGCAGACCCTTGGAAAAACCGTTCTCCTTAGCGCGAACTCATGCTTTCTTGGCCTTTCTTCAAAGACCCCCAAACAGTCCTGGCCTTAATAGGAAGACCCTGTAAATGAGTGAGGGTCTCTGAGAAGTGTCCCCGGGCCTGGAGCCCCTGCCCGGCTGTGACTCGGCCGCACTGCTCAGAAGCAGCCTCGCCGTTCACACTCCTGCTCTCGTCTAGAGTCCGCGGCCTCATCGCTACCCCAGTGTCCTGTCCTTTCTCTGTCACCTCCCTCTTCCCGCTCCTGTTATTTCCACCGGGACAATGACAACAGCTGTCCCATGGGTCCTTCCGTTTCCAGTTGGGCCCTCCTAGACTGTCACCCATGGCAGTGGCCACGGCTAGCTTCCTCTAAAAGAATAAACAGGGGCGCCTGGGTGGCGCAGTCGGTTAAGCGTCCGACTTCAGCCAGGTCACGATCTCGCGGTCCGGGAGTTCGAGCCCCGCGTCGGGCTCTGGGCTGATGGCTCAGAGCCTGGAGCCTGTTTCCGATTCTGTGTCTCCCTCTCTCTCTCTCTGCCCCTCCCCCGTTCATGCTGTGTCTCTCTCTGTCCCAAAAATAAATAAACGTTGAAAAAATAAATAAATAAATAAATAAATAAATAAAAGAATAAACATCGGTGCACAGCCCTCGGGTCCCAGAGAACCTGTCTCACTCCCATCCCCACACCCCACTCCTCTTCGTCCTCAGTCCCACCAACCCTCTGCTCCCAGCAGAGGACACTCACTAGTTTCCAAATAACACCCAGCCTTTCCGGGGAGCTTAAATAGCTTCCATCGGTGCCTTTGCCAGAGAGGCTTTAGTGATTTTGGAGTCAAGGCTGGATTGCGATGGATTAAAGAGTGAAGACGAGGCCTCCTGGGTGGCTCAGCCAGTTAGGCGTCTGACTCTTGCTTCGGCTCAGGTCATGACCTCACGGGTTGCGAGTTCAAGCCCAGCTTCAGGCTCTGCGCTGACACTTCGGGACCTGCTTGGGATTCTCCGTCTCCCTCTCGCTCTCCGCCCCTCCCGCACTCTCGCTCTTTCTCAAAATAAGCATTAAAAATTTTAAAAAAATTTAAAAAAAAGGGTGAAGACAAAATGGCCACGATAGGTAGACCACTTCCCTGTCTCAATAACCTGTATTAGGAAGAAAAGAAGGGGCCGTATCTCTAAGCTTAATTTATATGCATACTGGCCATGTCTAATTTATTCTGTCCTATGTATTGCCTATTCCTAACCTTTGTCATTAAAAAAAATTCAGTCCTTTTTTTTTTTTATTGATTTGTGAGAGCTCTTTGTATATTTTGGACATTATCCCTGTCTTGTATGAGTCACCAATATGGTTTTCCAGCTTATAATTTCTTTTTACATGTTGTTTATGGCTTCTCTTGTCATACATGGTCTATTTCATCATAAATAAACATTTGGATTCTTAACATAGTCAAATCCGTCAATATTCTCCATTCTTGTTTCTTGTTTCTGTCTGTAAGCTCCCCCTATTCTACTCAGGCTTTTTTGTCGTGTTTTATGTTTGTACCTTCAAGTCTATAATTCATCTTGCATCTGTCTTGGTGAATGATGTGAGAGAAGGTTCTGACTCTTCCTCCCCTCCCCACAGTGTGTCCAAGTGCCTAATCACCGGCCAGGGGACAAACGGTGCTTCCCAAACTGATGTGACAGTCCACCTTCTTAATATTCTACATTCTAATTTTTGAAGGAGAAGCATCTTGAACATGTTTACAGAGATGAAGGGAGGGAGGATACACTAGACAGCATGAGATTGAAGAATTCAGGAAAGCTCGAAGTTGCTGGAAGAAGTCTTGGTCCTGGAAGGGAGGGAGCGGGCTGAACAACAGAGGTTCCCCTTCAGTGGAGACTGGAGTGTCCCCAAGGGTCACGTGAAGGCGGCACAGGAGGAGCCGGGAACGTGTACGTCGGAAGGCCTCCATTTTCTCCGCGAGGGAGCGGGCAGCCATTTGCCGAGAGCAGCAATAGAGTAGGACATTTGTCGGAAGCGACTCATTATGCAGAAGGTTTTGATTAAGGCAACGTGGAGGGGACACCTGGGGGGTTCCGTGGGTCAAGCATCCAACTCTTGACTTCGGCTCGGGTCACGATCTCACGGTTTGGGAGTTCGAGCCCCGCGTCCGGCTCCCTCCTTGGGATTCTCTCCCTCTCTCCTCTCTCTGGCCCCCCACCCCCGCTCCCAAAATAAATAAACTTAAAAAAATAAATAAAAGAAGGTGGAGGAGCATCCAGAAGAATGGTGGAGTTTGTCCGATGCCTCCATAGTCTAGGCACTTCCCATCATCCCCACCGCTGCACCCCAGGGCAAGCCCATCTTCCCACGTGGATTATGGCAGTAGTTCCACAGAGGCAAGGACGTCTGTCTGTTTTGTTCGCTACTTTATCTCTGGCACCTAGAACGGTGCCTGGCACGGAGGAGACATTTACAGAATAAGCGAATGGATGTTGGGGGGCTCGTTTGCAATACAAAGAAGCCCCCCCAGCCCCGAAGGCGCAGGAGAAGGAGCTGAGGGGAAGGAAATGCAAGACGTGAGAGACCAGACGGGGAAAAATGAGGATGAAATGCCTGCTGGGACCTGCTGGTCTCAGTGTACCAGGCAGAGGCAAGACAAGAGCCCAGGTGCTACCACCGTCCTGGGGAGCGAGAGATGTGTTGCCCCGGCTCAGCGTTCGCCCAAGAGTCCAACCAGAAGTCTGCTGGACGGGGTTCTTATACCCTGTCCAGTGGGGGCAGAGGCTCGTCAGGGCCGGTGCAAAGTTTCACCCTCCCTGGGTGACCAGTGCACCCTCAGAGCTCGGCTGCCTCAGTCATCACAGGAAATAGCTGGAGATGATCTTAGGTGGCAAGAAGTGACTAGAGCCCTGAAGAAACCCTCGCCCGGGTGACTGAGGGGAGAGGATTGACCACCAAAGACCGTGCACCCCTCTGTGGAATTAGGCCTTGATGACCAGGCGACTGAGCCTCTCCTTGGAACCAGAAACCATCTGCGATGGTAAGAAGTGATCAGGCCCACAGAGAAGGTCCTGTCCATATAGCAGACTCTCAGAAAAGATTTGTGGAGCAGACAAGAGATCAGATGAGTGATATGGCCAGGTGGACGGTTGCATATCAGAAGGACATTTTCATTTTTTTTATTTAAAAAAAATTTTTTTAACGTTTATTTATTTTTGAGACAGAGAGAGACAGAGCATGAACGAGGGAGGGTCAGAGAGAGAGAGAGACAGAATCTGAAACGGGCTCCAGGCTCCAAGCTGTCAGCACAGAGCCCGACGCAGGGCTCGAACTCATGGACCGCGAGATGGTGACCTGAGCCGAAGTCGGATGCTCAACCGACTAAGCCACCCAGGTGCCCCAGGAAGTTTTCAATTTTAAGAGCAATGGGGGGCGTTATTTCCCCTGGACTAGTCTGTTTTATTTTATTTTATTTTATTTTTTGAGAGAGAGAGAAAGCAGGAGAGGGGGGCAGAGAGAGAGAGAGAGAGAGAGAGAGAATCTTAAGCAGGCTCCACACTCAGCACAGAGCCCAATGCAGGGCTCGATCCCATGACCCTGGGATCATGACCTGAGCTGAAATCAAGAGCCAGGCACTCAACCGAATGAACCACCCAGACACCCCTGGTCTGTGTACTTTTAAAGAAATCGTTGGTATTGTTTGCCTAAGACTTCAGACCCTCCACTTCGAAAGAGCATGGTCATTGGACTTCCCAGCCTTAGGTAGAAGCAGGTGATGAATTCTGGCCAAAGGGTTTTGAGTGGAAATGTCACATGTAATGTTCAAGCCAAAGCATTTACTTATTTGTGCAAGACCCATTGGACATCTTTTTCCTTCTGGCATGTGCTACTGCATCAGCTAGAGTCCCCGAATGAGTAGGATAAGCAGAATCCCCCCTGACACCCCCCCTTGAATGCATAGCATGAGTGAGCTGGGGGGATGCTTGTTACCTAGCAATAACCTATTCTAACTGACACACTTTCAGCTCTAATCTGAACCCTGATTATAACTGTACCTCTAGAAGAAAGGGAAGGGAAGCCTACTTCTCAGCTACTGAATTTTTTTCTTTCCTTAAAAAAAAAAAATGCATACGTAGTAAAACATACATGACATAAAATGTACCATCTTAACCCTTCGAAGTGTGCAGCTCAGTGACACGAAGCACATTCACACTGCTGTGCAACCATCACGAGTGTCCATCGCCAGAACTTTTTACCTTCTCATACTGAAATTTTGTCCCCATCAAACAGTAAGTCCCTATTCTCCCCTCCTCCCTGGTAACCACTCTTCTATTTTCTGTCCCCATGAAATCAACTATTGGAAGACCTCATACAAGTGGAATCACACAATATTTGTCCTTTTGCGTCTGGCTTATTTCCCTTAATATAGTGTCTTCGAGGGTTCGTCCGTGTCGTAGCCCGCGTCCGAGCTTCCTTCCTTTTTCAGCTGACTAACGTGCCATTGCACGTGCGTGCCACATTTCGTTTAGCCATTTGTTTGTTCAACAGTGGACACTTGAGTTGCGCACACCTTTCGGCTGGAGCGTGAATGATGCTGTGATGAACGTGGAGATACGCAAATCCGTTCAAGTTCCTGCCTTCAGTTCCTTTGGGCGTATGCCCCGGGGTGGAATTGCTTGCTGGATCATATATGGCAATTCTATTTTTTTTTTCAACGTTTTTTATTTATTTTTGGGACAGAGAGAGACAGAGCATGAACGAGGGAGGGGCAGAGAGAGAGGGAGACACAGAATTAGAAGCAGGCTCCAGGCTCTGAGCCATCAGCCCAGAGCCTGACGCGGGCTCGAACTCCCGGACCGCGAGATCGTGACCTGGCTGAAGTCGGATGCTTAACTGACTGCGCCACCCAGGCGCCCCAGCAATTCTATTTTTAACTATCTGAGGAACCGCCATGCAGTTTTCCATGGCAGCCATCTTGTGTTCTCACCAGCAGGGCACAAGCGTTCTGAGTCTCCAGGTCCATAGGTGCACATACCATTCTTTTTTTTTTTTTTAATGTTTATTTGAGAGAGAGACACACACACACACACACACACAGAGGGGGAGGGGCAGAGAGAGGGAGACAGAGGATCCAAAGTGGACTCTGTGTTGACAGCAGAGAGCCTGACGCGGGGCTCGAACTCACGAGCCCTGAGGTCATGGCCCGAGCTGAAGTCGGACGCTTACCTGACGGAGCCCCCCAGGCGCCGTTATATATGTACCATTCGAATGGGCATGACCTGGTATTTCACTGCGGTCCATATTCCTTCTCGAGCCGTTCTTCGTCAGGTGGGAATGAAACCATGGCTGTCACTGTCCCTACAAATCGGAGAAATGCATTCAGTTTGCCTCCAGGTCTGAAAGCAGCCCTTAGCAAAATTACGACAGGGATGAATTCTGTCTTGTCTACCTTTTCTTCCTGCGGCTTAGGCCCCTTTGCAAATGTCCCCTACTTACAGCCCCTCTTGCCCACTGAAGCACACATTTACATCAGCAAGAGAGTGAGACCTCCCAGGAGTATTTCCTGTTCCAACAGAGGGAGGGTTTCACCCAGAGGAAAATGTTGCCGATGGCACAAGCTCGAAATTCAGTGAGGAGACTGTGCTGGGGTGGGGGCACCCCTGAGACGAAACCACACAGACAAGAGTGCCTCATAGAGAGGATGTCCCATTCCCACAAGCCAAATGTTTACTGCATTTGGAACTAGGCTCTCTTGGATGTTAGACGACAGTAGGATTACATGACTTTTTCCAGAAGTTTCCCTGAGAACACAGAAAGCACAAGTGTAAAACTCAGCATCTTTATTGGAACTAAGCCTTTCACAGGACTGAAATGGAACCGTCACGTTCTGGGATGTTCTTAAAGCCCTGCCAAGCGACGGGTCTGTACAGACTGATGTGGGCACTGCGGGCAAGGTTCCTCGATGGGGACCCGGGCTGGGCGGGTCTGGCCTGCCGGGCCTTCAGATTCCATCTTCGAATGTGATACCCAGTGGCTCTGGCAGTGCTCCAGAGCGACAACCAGGGTGGCAGGGTGCCTTTGGCCCTGGACACTGGGGCTGCTGCTTACGGCCACCGCTGGGAGGTCGAGGGCTTGGAACTGGAGGAAGTTTAGGCTCCCCAGCTCCAGCACGTAGCTCCTGAGTAGCTCTAAATGCCATTGCTTTCTGTTGAAAAGCCAGTTACAGGGGGTGACCCTGCGGGAGCTGTGGATCTAAGGAGTCAACGCCATGGGGCTGCCTCCATAGCACCGTCTGTCACCAGGATAGACAGGCTCCTTACCTCCCTTTTCCTCTAGAGTATGCCTCCACGCCACTCCAGATACGTCTTGCTTTGCTTCTAGGCACCTCCTGGGGTCCGAGGGCTAGATCTCCTCTTGCTGCAGGAGGCATCATGGGCAAGCACACTTTCTTTTAAGTCCCTGCCCAAAAAGGAAGCAAGGCTCCATCTCACGGGTCCTCATAAGAAAGCCAAGACCACACAGCCATGGTGCACAAGGGTTGCGTCAACGTTGATATTGACTACGAGACATACACTAAAGAGGAAGACCTAGCACTGAAATGTAGGCTCTGTCCGCCTAGAAACCAGGAGTCCATCCACTTAACAAGGGAGGCTCCACCTGCCCCCCACCCCCCGCCCCTTCCACACACACCTTGTTGCCATATTGCAAGAGCTAGATTTTCTTCCCAGGCAAGAAGCTCCTTCCTAAGGTTCTTTCTTGCCTGACTTCTGGTCCAAAGGCCTCACTGCATACCCCTTTTAAGACAAAGTTGGGTTTTTAAAATCAGTTAATATCATAATTTCCTGCAAAGAGAAGCCCTGTACTCCATGACATTAGCCTTCAACATGAAGAAGCAGACATCTTAGCATCTTGTCTAAAGCATGTGTTGCCAGGTGACCCCATCCCCCTGGCACAGCAAGGAGGGTCTTACCTAATCTCTGCATTATAAACTCTCCCAAAGAACAATCCTGATGTCCACCTCTGGAACTACCAAGGGTTCAAAAATGTTGGGGTCCAGTCTCAGACCAACAATGCTTCCTGATTCTCAACCTACAGGGTGGCCAGTCTTTCCATAACTGCACAGAGACATGAACCAGATCATCAGCTTGGATCCCAAAGATAATTACAACCCATTATCTAATAAATATTCATCAAACACCTACCACAAGCTTCCCCTCCTTCTAGGTCCTGTGGGGAGTCAAGACTCTAGCCGGGCAAATCTCCAGCCCAAGTTGAGTAGGAAAGAGGAATACGATGGAAATCCCGTGATATGATTCATGTCAAGCCTGATTTCAAAAACAAGACTTCATTAAGCAGGAGAAGCATCACTTGCTCTGGGAATTTTGTTACAGAATCCTGGGATTCTAAGGCTAGAAGGATCTTGGAAATCAATTGTTCCTCATTTGACGAAGGAAGTTGAGATCCAAAACAGTTATATGACTTGAGTTATATGACAGCTAGTAAAGTCAAAACTGGATCCATCACCCAGTGTTCCTGACTTCCAGACCTTAGCGTGTGTCATGGACGAAACTAATGCTCTCAGAGGGCCCTCAGTGCCTGAGCCTTTAAAGGACACAGAAACATTTGTTCATCTTCCTTGAGCTCACTGGGACTTATTTTAGTTGGAAGCAGAAGGAGCTTCCTTTGCCTTTAAAGACAACAGGCCGGACTCATTTATGGTTGGACCACTTGTGTGGGAAGACAGCAGCATCCTGGTCAACCCCCACCTCCCCTCAATCCACCAGCCTTTCCCTCGCCAGCTCCAATCACCACCACACCCGCTCAGGGAGACAGTGGCTCCCTTCGCCTTCTCTGGATTAGCTAAAGTTAGTGGGTGCACCCTTCTCGAGGTTAAGTCTTCCTTTGATCCCTGTAATCACTGCCAAAAGAGTTTGTTTTCTTAATTTGAGACAGAATTTACGTGCCATAAAATTTCACCCTCCTGAAGCCAACAGTTCAGTGATTTTTAGTGATTACATTCTCGAAGTTATGCAACAACCACCACTGTCTAGCTTCAGTACATTGTCATCACCCCAGAAAGAAACCTCATATCCATTAGAAGCCACTCCCAATCTCCGCTCTTCCCAGTCCCTGGCAACCACTAATCTATTTTCTGTCTCTATGGATTCACCTATTCTGGACAATTCATATAAATGCAATCCTACCATCTGTGGCCTTTGGGCCTGGCTGCTTTCACTTAGCATACTGTTTTCAAGGTTCACCCATGCCATAGTGTGTAACATGTTTCGTTCCTTCTTATGCTGAATAATATTCCATTGTGTGGACGGACCACATTTTGTTTACTTACTCACTAATTCACGAATATTTTGGTTGTTGCCACTCTTGGGCTCTTATGAATAATGATGCCATGAATATTTGGGTATGAGTTTTTGTGTGGATGTGTTTCAAGTTCTCCTGGGTATATACCTACAGGTGGAATCGTGGGGTCATACATACATACATACGTACATAAACTATATGTTTAACTTTGTGAGGACCTGCCGGGCTATTTTCCAAGGCAACTGTACCATCTTACATTCCTGTCAACAGTTTATGAGCAGTTTATTCCTCCACACCTTTACCAACACTTAGCACTAGCCATCTTTTTGATAATAGCTGTGCTAACGGGTGTGAAGTGATATCTCATTGTGGTTTGGATTTACTCTTCCCTAATGACTAATGGTGTTGAGCATGTTTTCACGTATTTATTCACCATTTGTAGTTTTTCTTTGGAAAAAAATGCCTATTCAAATCCTCTGCTCATCTTTTACTTGAATTCTTTCTGTTCTTCACTGTGGAATTGTAAGAGTTCTTTATATATTCTGAATACTAGTCCTTCACCAGATGTTAATTCACAAATAGTCTCCACATTCTGTGGGTTGTCTTTTCACCTTCTTGCTGGTGTATTTGGAAGCACCAAAGTGTTTCATTTTGATGAAGTCTAGTGTATTTCTCTTTTCCCTCTCCTTCTGTTGCCTGTGGTTTTGGTGTCATGTCTGTCCAAATGTTATTAATGAGCCCCCTTTAATTTCACGTCCAAGACAACACTGAGCAACATTCACATGGTAACTGTACCTCTCTGTTTTAAAGAGTGGTCTTTTTCTGTTTGAGTTGACCAGGGCTCTCAAAGTGTTCTTGATGGAGAACATGTTCTTGATGGAGAACACAGCTGGGAAAATGTTTCCAGGGGGCAGAGTGGAAGATGTTTGAGGACTAAATTGTGGGTTAGGGTGATGATATCCAATTATTAACGTCTTGGTCCTCATTTGAGAGGAGCAAGGAGTTCATATTTGCTTTAAAACTCTTGAAAAGTTACAGACAGATATTAAGCTCTCCTCTGCAATTTTTCAAGTCCTCTGCTGGCCTCTTGGCTTTTGGCCAAGGTTTGACCAAGTGACCATATTCTTCTCCATGAAGCAGACTTTGCATGGCAGAGAGCCCACCCAATTTGGCTGTCAATCCAGTTCTATGGTAGACTCTACTACTCTTTTGGGTTGTTTTTTTTTTTTTTAAGTAAACTCTACCCAAGTGTGGGACTCGAACTCACGACCCCAAGATCAAGAGTTACATGCTCCACTGACTAAACCGGCCAGGCACCCCAATTCTGCTACTGTTGATGGCTCATCAACAGTCCTGCTCTCTGCAGGACAGATGGTCTGAGCCATAGCAGTTCTCACCTCTTGGAAGGACCAATTATGGTTTTTGCCCTCTGAAAAGCTTGTGATTCTGACAAAGCCCTGACTCTGGGCTCTGATGGAATTCACTTGTTGAGCTACTTGGAGTCCCCAAAGGATCCTTCAGGGACCTACTCTGTCCCAGAGCAGGAGGGACCATCAAGAGTCCTGGGCAGATCATGGCACTGTGGAATCTGGGAGATGCCTATGGTCTGCTTGGGGAGGTCACCTTGCTCTCCTTATTTGACAAAGAGCCCTGAAGCCTGATGGGTGGAGTCTGAAGTCAGATTGTTGCTTTCCTTCATCTCTGCCTTCATTCTCTCCTACTTGGCCCCTTCCTTCTGCCAGCTTCCAACCAGCAGCCTGGGCACAGTCAGAGTTCCAGATCTGTAATGGAAATAAATGAAGGAAGGCCTTCAAGCAGGGACCTTCAAGCAAGTGAGGCCTTTGAATCCACTACCCCCGGGCTTGGCCAGCTGACTTGCCACTGAGTAGATGGTAGTAACAGAGAGGCAAGGCAGGGGTGGCTGAGAAGGCACTTAGAATAGAGATGGGAAGTTGATGAATTTGCCCCCTAATGAGAGGGATCCATCATGCTCCCAGCCTCACGGCCGCATCCCCAGGATGAATCACACAGCAGATAAGCAGGAGATGAGACTCCCTGCCTTCCTTTCATTTATTAGGATTTAGAGAAAATGAATCTGATTTGGAGCTCTCCGGGGTCGGCGATGGGCTGGATTCCCTTTTAGCTGGGAGGTGGAGGGTCTGGAAAGGTTAGCATCTTGTCCAGCTCAGAGGCCGGGGAAGGGGTGGGGCGGGGGGAGGGTGTGTGACACCACAACATTAGGGAATGAAGTTCGCTGTCTGACCCCAGTGGCCATGAAGGTTAAGGAGCTGGTGACAGCTGATGATTTCTCAAGGGCGTTTTGTTTGCAGATGGCTTTCTAGTGATTTAGGCGGGTCGTTAGCAGATCAATACTTTTCTCAGGAGTCTCTGAAATCCCCGGCTGCTTGATAGTTGAGGCTAGGCAGTTATTTCTAATGAGCAATGGTGCCCAACGGCAAGGGACACCCCCCCTTGCTATTTGTTGCCACTATCTGACGGCCTATCGGTGCCGCTCGGTGCTCTGGGTGTTTGGCGAGTTTGTGTTATTTGTTTGTTATCACTGTGTAGGTGAGTCACCTGAGACTCAGGGGATTAAGTGTCTTGACCACAGCCATACGGTCAAACTGTCCGAGCTGGAATATTCTCTCTCTCTTTCTCTCTCTGCTTGTGAGCTTACACAATGTACTCAACCTTCCTAAGCCTCGGTGTCCTTATCTGTTACATGAAATCACACGGGCTAAGTCGTCGGCCCTCTGACTGGCACATAGTTAGTCCTTGATGAATGACAGCTGAGGAGCAGACCCGGGCATGTCTGGCTTCGAAGTTCATGTGCCTTTCATAATATCACAGGAGCCTTGCAACGGGGTGCAAGAAGGTGGAAGAAGGTGGAAGAAGGGTGGCCGCGTTTTGACAATGTGTATAATTTTCTCGGGACATGTGCCAACTGATGGTGTCATTTCTGGTTGAGCGTCACTTGGCCAAGTCCCGCCAAGCCATTGATCTGGTCAGGATAACACTGTAGTTAAGTGTCCAGGCTCTAGAGGTAGGCTGCCTGGGCTCAAATCCCAGGGCCACCACTCATGAGCCGGGGGGACCTTGACCAAGTGAGATAACCATTCTGTGCCTCAGATTCGGAGCCTTCTCCTATTAAATGGAGAGAATAATCGTCCCTCCCTCATGGGTCTCTGAGAAGATTAAATGAGTTAATACGCGCATGCACTCAATGAATGTTAGTTGTTCCCTACTCAGCAAATTCTATCAAGCACCCACATGCTGGGTATTGGGGAGGTGTCAGAGGAAAAGACAATTGTCTCCTCTTTCATGGGGATTATATTCTAGCTTGGGGTGTAGGGGTAGACAGAGAGCAAAAAAGTTACAAACGAGATAATTATAAATGCACTCAAATTGACCGGGGGTCAGGGAGCCGGGTCAGGGAAGAAGTCTCTGAGGAGGCTGCATATGTGCTGCTTCCTGGAGAGGTGGCTAGATCTGGGGACAACAGTCCAGGCAGGGAATCGGGGGACAAGAAAAGAATTGGCACGTTTGCGGAAGGCAGAGGATGCCCAGGAGGCGGATGCCCAGCGAACCTGGCAGAGAGAAGGATGAGCTGCCATGGAAAACTGGGAAGAGCTTGGTCACACGGGGCACGCGCGTGGGTCAGGAGTCGGACTTTTCTTGGAAAAAGCTTCGAGAAGTCTTGGAAGGTGGTTGAGGCATGGGCGTGGCCTCGTCTAATTGCTGCTGCTTGACATCCCGTCTAGCCGCGGGGCCCGGGGGCCTCGGCTGGAGCCGGTGGCGGCAGGGATGGCCTGGCTTGGGGTATCCTGACGTGGAAGCTGAGGGAAGGAAGGAGGTCAGGGGTGGCCCCCGAGTTTGGGGCCTGAGTTCTCCCGATCTTCCTGAGCTATGCCGCAGCTCCAAACAGCCCCAGAATCTCAGCAGCTCCTAAAACAAAGTTAGGTCCCGCGTTGGCTGCGGGCCGCTGTGGGCTGCTGGTGGGATCCACTCCAGAGACGGAGGGATCGGAAACAGGGAAGAGAACTGGCAGGGACACCCGACGGTTCTTCATGCCATTGGCTGAAGCAAGCCACGTGGCCAAGCCTGATGTCAGGGGCAAGGGTCAGAACACGCTGCAGGTGTCAGGCCGCGAGAAGGACAGCAGAATCCTCCCACGGCAGGGGAGACACAGTCTGAGAGCAGGACAATATTTGCCACAGGGGCCTGGGCTACCCGGCGAGTGCCATTTATCGAGACCAGGCTGGGGAGGCTGGAAGTTTGGGGAGACACCATCAATAACCGTCCCCTTCACCTCTGGACATCTGAGTTCCCAGCAGGGGCTTTGAGCCAATGTTAATTGAATGAGTCGGACGCGGGCCAGCCTGGAGAGGGCCTCCGAGGGGAGGCAGACTGGATGTTCTAGGGACCAGAGGGCATCCAGGTTAACTTCCCTCAAGAAAAAGGCGGTAACCCAAGCCTTTCTTCTTTGTTCAGCCACTCGCTTCAGTCTGGCCACCGAGTTCTCGGGAGTGAGCCAGGCCCCCCTTCTTTGTTCTCTCTCCTCTACTCCAGGCCCGGGGTCTCGAGGGCCTCTGGGGAGGTCAAGCGCTGGTTCCCTGCCCTCCTTTTCAGAGATCAAAACATGGTTCTCCGGTTGAACAATGGCCCGAGCATCTGCGATATGTTAACTGTATAATGGAATGTAAGTCGAAGGGCTTTTAAAAACACGAAGAGAGATTTTATTGTAACTAATCGTGATGGATGGTGAGTGTGGTCACAGTAGGAACATAAATCTTTGTGCCAAGCCTCGAACTAAAAAGCCAACCAAGTCCGGAGTTCAGAGAGCCCTGTCCTCGGCCACGGGCAAGTCACATGGGAGGGGGGCCGAGGCCTCACCTGCATGAGGAAGGCAGCCGCCCTCCCTCCCTCCCTGGGGCCCCTGCCCACCCCGGGGCCCGGACCGATGCGGGGAGGTCACTCTGGCCGCCGCGGCCTCAGGGACGGGCTGTCCCGCTGCCACCGCCTGGTCTGCCATCAGCGGACAAGCAGGCAGGATCACCGCAAAGGGACAAGACAGGGCCCGCGGAAGCCCCGATCACTTTCCCGTTTCATTAAAGAGAAGAATGAGGCAAAGAGCAGGGTGAGAGCTCAACAGAAGAGTTCATGTGTAATAGCTGTTCCTGTTAGCTACGCTCACCCTTTTAGAACCATCTCCGCTCCCTCGAGTGTGGCTTTTATTTACTCGTGAGACAGGTTGAGGCCCTGCGGTTGTTGGTAAAGGACCCTGGGCTTAGAGTCGGGAGTTCCGGACTCAGGAATCGGCTCCGCCCCTCCGTGACTCCGGGCCAACCAGTTAACTTCTCTGTGGGTCTCAGTGTTCTCATCCATCCTCTGTCAAATGGGCACAGTACTACCCAGGCCACCGAATTAAAGGGTTAGTAGGAGGAGCTACAGGAACGATGTATGTCTCAAAGCACTTGGAAAACCTTAGAATGTATCATTTTTACTCCATTTAAATCTGGAAAACAACTCAAAAGGTTTGCATATATATATATATATATATATATATATATATATATGCATGGAATTTTTTTTCCTGGAAGAAACAAACAAAAGGGCGAGGAAAATGAGAAAACCAGGTGGGCTTCACCTCCAGCATGGAGATGTGGCTCGGCTCCTATTCCCACCCCCACCCCCACCTCTCTTTTATCTCTCAACTCCGCATTTTGGAATCAGGGCCTCCGCTAGAGTCCCCGTGCCGTCCTCACGCTGAGCCCTGCCCCTTCTAATAGGAGGGGTTCTCCCCGGCCTTCTCGACTCTCCAGATTCTTCTCGGGGTTTCTCCATGCCCGCCATTAAATACAGGCGCTTTGTCACTTGTTGGATTATTTTTCACTTCCTTTTTTTTTTTTTTAATGTGCATTTTTGAGAGACACAGAGAGCACTAGTGGGGGAAGAGCAGAGAGAGAGGGAGACACAGAATCCGAAGCAGGCTCCAGGCTCTGAGCTGTCAGCACAGCTCGAACTCACAAATCGTGAGATCATGACCTGAGTTGAAGTCGGACGCTCAACCAACTAAGCCAGCCAGGCACCCCTTCCCTTTCTGCAGCTCTTAGAAGAACTATAAAATGTGGGTCCCTTGCTTGCTTTCCTGTCAGTTTTCTGGAATAGCTGCAGTTTGTTTTGTACCATCAAATTCCTTGCAACATTTCTATGGGATTGGGGAAATGAAGGAGAGAAGAATGGACTGAATTTTCAATCTTAAAAACCACTTGTCAGGAGCAATGGAATTCTTTTTGAATTTATTAAGGTCATCCTTGGAAGCGAAAGATAATTTTTGTAAAGATCCTATGGAAAATGTATTTATTTATTTATTTGTTTGTTTAATGTTTATTTATTTTTGAGAGAGAGAGAGACAGAGACAGACAGACAGAGCATGAGCCCGGGAGGGGCAGAGAGAGAGAGAGAGAGAGAGAGAGAGAGAGACATAGAATCCGAAGCGGGCTCCAGGCTGAGCTGTCAGCACAGAGCCCCATTCTGGGCTCGAACCCACGTGCTGTGACATCATGACCTGAGCCGAAGTCGAACGCTTAACTGACTGAGCCACCCAGGCGCCCCGATCCTATGGAAAATTGAAAAGAATTTGGTCTTCTCTGTGGGGAACATGGCTTGATATGTGTATATTAAATCAGCCTTATTATATTATTTAATTTTTTATATCCTTATTTAATACTTTTGAGCCCTTCTCTTTTAAGATTATCCAACTAGGGGCGCCTGGGTGGCTCAGTCGGTTAAGCGGCTGACTTCGACTCAGGTCGTGATCTCGCGGTCCGTGAGTTCGAGCCCCGCGTCGGGCTCTGTGCTGACAGCTCAGAGCCTGGAGTCTATTTCAGATTCTGTGTCTCCCTCTCTCTGACCCTCCCCCATTCATGCTCTGTCTCTCTCTGTCTCAAAAATAATAAATAAACATTAAAAAAACAGATTATCCAACTAAATAGCAACTTTTTTTACTCTATCTGAAAACTTCTAAACTTAATAGTGTTAACTCATTTATGTGGCTTTATATTTAATAGTTAATCTGATTATGGACTCTGATAGTAATATTTGCTTTCTACTATTTTGTTTTCTTTTTTAAGCTTGTTTGATTTTTCCCTCCTTCCTTTAAAAAGCAACCATACAGATTAAATTTACTTTCTTCCTATTATTAAACAAATAATCTAGAAGGACATACTCCATTTTTGTTCAGTTAGTGGCAACCTTTAAGTTTTTGAAATGCGTCTTTGGTCATTTTTCTCTGTCACCGTAAATCGGTATCTATCAAACGTCCCCATGTGTATAATGGAAGATGTCTTGAATTTGTCTCTTACCTCATTAAATTGATTTTCTGCAGTATCCAACCTGCTGTTCAGATGATGGTTTTTAATTAATCAATTGTGTTTTCTCGCCATTCACTCTTCCCTTATCTCAGATTGTTTCTTTCCCGGCCTGCTTGCTCTCATTTCTGGCTTCAGTGTCCTCTTGAATATTGTTGAAAAGGCAAATCAGGAATGTCCTAAAGCTGTCTACTTCTCACAGTAAGTCTCTGTGGCAAACGCAGGGCTTCTTTTTTAATTTTTTTTTTAAATTTTTATTTATTTTTGGGGGAGAGAGAAAGCATGAGCAGGGGAGAGGCGGGGGGGGGGGTGGACAGAGGATTTGAAGGAGGCTCTGTGCTGACAGCTGTGAACCCGATGCAGGGCTGGAACTCACCAACCATGAGATCGTGACGTGAGCTGAAGTCGGAAGCTTAATGGACTGAGCCATCCAGGTGCCCCCCAAAGAGGGGCTTCTTTTGCCCTTCAGATGGCCTCTTTCCTCAGGCCTGTAGGAGCTCCTATGTGCACAGAGCCCTCCCTGCCCACTCTTCCTGCCATCTCCCAGGTGGGAAGCGCCCATGGGCTTCTGTGAAGGTCTCTCCTACTTCCTTCCCAGGCAGACTGCCCTGAAATGCGAAGAGGGACGGGGGACTGGTCTCCTGGGCCCCTTCTTCCATGTTTAGGGTTCACCCTTACGAAGAACGGTGGTATTTGACAGACAAAACTGATAGCAACCAACTCTTCATTGGCTCTTCATTGCAAAAATAAAACAAAATAAAGCAAATGAAAATTACCGACGAAATAGACCACATAACGCCACTCAATCAACGTTGGGCCTGTCCCTAGGCCACGGGTTTCTCTCATCTTACACAAAGATGATAATAACGGGTTTCTTTCAGTGACAAGTTTGATCTTAAAAACAAAAATACATTAGTAGATAGCTCAGTTCCCGTCCTTGCAATTGATTCATCAGCAACAGTTACGGCTGTGTACAAAGATTCGGTCCATGATGAATACACAGTTGTCTTACATTAACAGACAACTGGAAACAGCCTGGAGGTCAGAAATACAGGACTGATTGATTAAAGCTTGGTGATGCAGCCCTTAAAATAATGCAGGAATATTTAACTATATTTAATGACATGGTAGCATTTTCATTGGTGAACAACACTCACAAAACCGTGTTTGATCTCATTTTTGCAGAAGTGTGCGTGCGCGCGCGCGCGTGTGTGTGTGTGTGTAAGGGAGAAAGAGAGAGAGAGAGGAGGGAGAAATAATGGAATCAGCAGTTCCCCAACATGTTAATCCCTGGGTGAGGTAATTATAGGGATTTAAACATTTTTATTCTTTTTGCTTTCCTGAATTTCCCTGCATTCTTTTCCTCGCCTGTGTAGTACTTTCGTACTAAGGGAGAAAAGATACTTTTTAAAAATTGGTTCAGTCGAGGATTTCTGGGAACCCGCATAAGAGGTTATCTCCCCGTTAGAGGATTTTGTTATTGTCTACCTTCGTCTTCCCCCCTAAAAGAACACAATGAGAAAAGCTGGATGTTTTGGACATGCTAGTAATGCGAAATCATATTAATATTCATCGCTGTGGTCCTAGAGCTGGTCGGAGGGGGCTGGAGGCATCTCTCTCAAGGAACGGGGGCTGGAAGAAGTTCAGTGATGCGCCCGAGATCACATGACCGCCTGAGGACAGAGCTGACCCCACAGGGGAGGACTCCTGACTCCCCCCGGGTTCTGGCCGTCCCACTAGGGCTCTGCTACAAACAGCCCAACTCAAGTTTTTTGTTTTTTTTTTCAATTTTTTAAAAAGCTCATTTGTTTATTTTGAGAGAGAGAGGGCAGGAGAGGGGCAGAGAGACAGAGAATTCCAAGCAGGCTCCGCACCGTCAGCACAGAGCCCAACGTGGGGCTTGAACCCACGAGCCCTGAGATCATGATCTGAGCTGAAACCAAGAGCCAGACGCCCAACCGACGGAGCCACCCAGGCGCCCCAGCATTAACTCCGGGTTTTGCCAGTGCTGAAGAGGAGAGTGTGCTCTTTTCGTTGAGGCGCAGGGAAAACCTCACTTCTAGAGTCTAAAGAAAAATGAACAAGGTGCCCACGACCATTATTTTGCTTTATGTGGATTCACAGAGACGGAGAGTGATAACTAAAGACAATTTATCTACGCGTGAAACTAAGCATTTATCAGATAATTGAAAAAAAAAAAAAAGAGCTCAAATCCCTGCATTAGACAACACAGTATTCTTACCATTTGTGCAATGATTTGTTAATTAAATTGCTGCTAAAACAATATTTATTTTTCACCTTAAAATCAGCTGACTATCAATCTACAATCAATACAGTATTGCCTGGAGGCACCTCCTGCTTCAAATTTGCTTCACAAATCTGCTGCAGGTAATTTATACCCAGTCAATAAGACATGTTTCAAAAGCCACTTTTCGCTCCCAACAGGCAACCCTGGTCTAATTTACAATTGGATAAGAACTGGCAAACTATACACACGTGAGTTAAATGTAATTTGTAATAGGATTTTTTTTTTTTTTAAGCAGGAGTGAAAGATTTGATTTCGTCTGTTCGGTATGCAAGTAATCATTGGCTATTTCTGGGACGATAACTGGAAAACATAAATTGCTTTTGTTTCCCCTTTCAGGCATAATTTTTTGCTGTTGTTATTTGGGTGGGGAGGGAGGGGCCTTCGGGGACCCCGAACACCGCATCACGTTTCCAGCACATGTTTGCAGAATCCACGGGTAAGTGACTTGAGAGGCAATCATTTATTGTGTGGATTTATTTCTTTTAGAGGAACTCTTTATTCCAAGACACATCTCTCCCTTGTTCCCTTAATATTTTGGAGGAGGCCAGGGCAAGACAAGAGCTGTCAAATGTTGGCTGCACCTAAGACTTACAAATTAATCCCAGGGCTTGAAATCTCAGCAAAGGTTGAAATCTGCAATTAGCGTCAGAAACTGCAATTAACATATCAGGAAGGCGCGCGCAGGTTGGACGCATGCCCCCCCCCCGCAACCGGCCCCCCAACCGGCCCCCCAGCACTCCCCCCCCCAGAAAAAGCCTCCAGGAAGAGTGTCTCTGCCCTCGCCCTGCCCGTGTGTGCGCCAGCTGCCAATTTGATTGGCTACGTAGTTTGGGCTGCACAATCCTCTCTTTTTCTTTTGGATTGATGTGTTTATTACTTTTTGTGACAGTGGCTCCCAAGGCAGATGTTCAATAAAGAAAAAAAAAATCTGATACAGACCCAAGTCGAGGGAGACGCGGTGGAGATTTGCAGAAAATTGGGAAAGTTTATAAGCACGGCGCGGTTATTGGAGATTTTGCTCCCAGGGTTTGTAGCACTGGTGTTATTTACTCTTCCGCAGACGGAAGCCTTGCAGGGAATTATTGAAAGCCGGGATTCCTGAGTTTTAAATTGCCCTCGTTTTGCGCACATCATGCCAGCCGCCCATCAGAGGGTGGGTGAGATTGAAGCGTTGAGGAATAGGAACTGTTCTCTGTCTCTATCTCTCTTTTTTCTAGAATGAGAAGAGCCTACTTAGCTTCTTAATGAGGGGGTGGTGTTTATTTGGTGGCATCAGGGAGCAGGGTCAGGCTTGGACACACCTGAATTATGTAACATTTGTCTTCAGGGCCCTTTGGGGTCCCAACTCCACACCCCCACCCACTTCGATGGCTGTGCCAGGCCCCAAGTCTCTGCTCTACTGGCTTGTCTCCTTCCTCGTCCTTCTGCACCCCTGCTCGTTCCCCCGTCCCTCCCAAGAAGACTCCCCTGCTCTAGACATGTGCCGCTCTGCTGGGGACTGGGTGACAAATGCCAGCAAACTGACGTCGTCCCCAAACCCTCTATTGTTCTCTCCCAGCCCTGGTGTCACCAAAACACGTTGACTCGGGCACATTCTGGAGACAGCGCCTTCCGTCAGGCTTTCCCTCAAATGGGCCTTGAGGACCTCCGGGATTCCTGTCTACACAGCTGCTTCTCAAGTCCCCCCAAAGGCCACTTTTTATCAGGCTTACACCCCTCCACATCCCCTTCTGTGTCCTCCTGGAGCAGGTGAAGCTCTCAATCCATAAAATGACTGCACCACGGGACGCAGGTGGCTTGGTCAGGTGGTCACCTGCACTTGGAAATTATTAACCCCAAATAAATATTTGCAGAGAAGCTCCCTCGCTTGGCGTGTCCCAAGCTCACCAAAGCTCTGAGGAGGCCCGAAGGAAGAAAGCTCCCTTCATTTGGCTTTTGGTGCTTCCCAGACATCTTTGACCGTCTAACCACCACCCTCCGTAGATTCATAGAATATGCCATGTGGCAGTCCTCACGCCAGGATCTGGGAAAACAGTGTGTAAAAGAGAATGTAGTGTCCCTCCCTTCCCTTAAAGAACTCCTCCTTGCCCTCCCCCCCCCCCCAGTACTGCCTTATATGAACTTGGGGTTTCACAGAGCCCACTTTGAGCAATATTTCTTTAATTCAAAGGAGTGGCTTTAATGGTGGAATTTGGAGGCCCACGGTCTTTCAGTGCCCTTAAAATCATACCATTCAGAGAACGGCTTAGTTGGCTCGCATAAAGCCCTGTCCGTGAGAGCGAACGAAGCTTGCGATGGTAAGAATTTAAAGCACTGGCCGATGGGGCGCCCGGGCGGCTTGGTCGGTCGAGCGTCCGACTCTTGGTTTTGGCTCAGGTCACGATCTCACGGCTCATGGGATGGAGTCCCGCGTCGGGCTCTGCACTGAGCGTGGAGCCTGCTTGGGATTCTCTCTCTTCCTGTCTCTCTCCGCCCCTCCCCTGCTCACGGTCTCTCTCAAAATAAATAAAATGAACTTTAAAAAAATGTAACGGACTGGCTGATGGATAAACGCCATTTAACGTTTATTGTAAAACACCAGAACTGACCCTCCTCTCGGCCTCCTGGCCTAATGGGTTTGCCCGGGTGTCTCCCTTGCATCCTTCAGAAAGGGTAGGGGAGGGGTGGGGGTGGGAGAGGCAAGAGCTAGGGCTGGCAGGCCAGACAGTCATGTGATGATTATTGCTCACATGCTCTCCAAGGGGAGCTGGGACACGTAAGCCCAGCAGGATCAATCTGGCTAGCTTTGGGTATTTATCACAGGCTGGAAAGAGGCCTTGGAAATTTACAGCAGAAACGGATGGCTTTTCTCCTGAGAACACCGGATAATTCGAAACTTCAGTTTCAAGAAAGAGGTTGAGACACAGCAAACCATGGGGGCTACCCACGTTCCCACCATTCATAATTGGCCGATTAAACAGTTAATCCCGTTAACTTCTTTTTCTATCCGAAGGGGTTCTGTAGTTAGAGAAAAGTGATCTGAGAGAAGGGAATGTCTGAGGGCACATGCACATAAATGAGATATTTCACAGCTGGGAAGTACCAGGAATGAGGGTAACGTGACAGTCTAAAAGATGATTCGCACATCATTGTGTCTCTTACTGTGGAGGTTTGATGCCCCTGGCATTGGCCAAGCCCCTTCTGCCCCACCGTCTGAGCAAAGACCCTCCTTGCCAGTGGAACCCTTGGCGTCTAGCTGGGAGGGCATCCTGGGCTGAATTTTGGCTCCCCAAGTTCAAATGGTGAAGCCCTAAGTCCTCATACTTCAGAACATCACTGTAGGAGGTAGGATCTTTAAAAGGGAAATTAAGGGAAAAGAAAGTCTTTAGACTGGACTCTAATCGGACTGGAGTCCTTCTGAAGGGGGAATTTAGAGACTAGACACGGGCACACACCCGGACAAAGACCACACGAGGACACAGCAAGCAGGTGGCCGTCTGCAAGCCAAGGAGAGAGGCCTCAGGAGAGACCAGGCTTACCCACACCTTGATCTTGGACTTCCAGCCTGTGGAACGGTGAGCAAATACATTTCTGTGGCTTAGCTACCCCATCTGTGTCACTTTGTTATGACAGCCGGAGCAAGCTAACGCAGGAGGGGAGCCAGACTTGGGGGCAGAAAACAATTACAATTAAATTCCAAACTGTTGCAGAGAAAGTCAACGTACGGACAGTGAGGAAGGAGAGGAAGGGGAGGGGGCTTGAGCAGATATCCAGGAGGGAGGGCGGACTTTCGCTGACCATCCCCGAAAACCTGAGAGATGCCAGCTGAGGGAGAACCAGCCGGGCAGCGGGAGAGAGGACCGTGTGGGCGATGCAGTGTGTTTCCTGAGTGATGGCAGCGGGTCTATTCACTGCTTCTACTGCTTTATTTTTTCAGATGAAAAGTGAGGTTTTTTTTAATAAGTTTTTAAAAGTTTGTTTTTATTTATTTTGAGGGAGAGATAGGAGAGCAAGTGAGGGGCGGTGGGCAGAGAGAGAGAGGTGGACACGGTATCCCAAGCAGGCTCCACACTGTCAGCACAGAGCCCAGTGCGGGGCTCGAACTCACAAACTGTGACGTCATGACAGGAGCCAAAGTCGGACGCTTACCTGGCACCCCAAAAAGTGAATGTTTGCACCTGCCCATAGCCTTAGCCAACAAACATATTCCATTATTTCCAACCTTTGTGTTTGGCTACTTCAGGCTCAGAAATATTGGTGCTGGTTTCTGTGGAGAGGAAATGTTGGAAGGGAGATGGAGACTCTCAGGTGTTCGTTTCAAAAAAGTTTCCATTTTAAAAATCGAGGGATTGCCACGCAGCCGGAGAACCTAGAGATGGAATGGGTATTTGGTTGAGGCAAGGAAAAAAAATCTTCTAAATAGTGCTGGGAAATGACGATTTTTTTTTTTTAAACAAACCTCCCTTGGATGTCTGCATCATATAAATCTAATAAGACAGAGTAAAAAATATTGGATTTATTTTTACAAGTTAGCTATGACCTCCCGACCTTCTGAATGGATTCACTTCGCCCGGTTTCTCTTAAGGGCCTTAGGGTGATGACTAACTCATAAAAATAAATCCAATATTTTCCCCTTAGCCATGTCATAGCCAATGTAGGAATTCAGATGATGGGGCAAGGGAGGTGGGTTTTCATTTCTTTTGACCTCCCATTATGAGAGGAGCTGAACCCTCAGCCCTGGTGGGGCCTCCGGCTCACCAGCACTCCCCGCAACCCGTGTACAAAGGAAGGAAAACAAGGCCCCGCGTTGGGGCCAAGCCCAGGGCAGGGCCTTGTAGAAATGTGGTGACCAGTCAAGGGGCATGGCCTACCTGGGGAGAGACACATGCTTCTGGGCCTGGGGTAACGGGCAACGGGGAGGTGGATTGGTAAAATGGCCCACTGTGCTCCAGTGAGAACAGAAGTCCCGCCCTTGGAGGAAGGTCTTCACAGGGGAAGGAATTTGGTCTCAGAGGAGTAATCTATTAGGCTAGAGTCCTTCAGAAGCCATTCATGGCGGGACCCTGATGCTGGTGGCGGGGAGGGACGGTCCCACGGGTCTTCCCTGAGGAAGCCATGTTTGGGCTGAGAGAGGACAGGGAGGTCACTGGTAGTGAGAGGTGTGGACCCCCACCGCCCCCCCCTCCCGCCGCCGGCCCCCCCCCCCCCCCCCCCCCCTGTCTCTGTGTGAGTGCCGCTGAGCCCGAGGACCCGGCTAGGCCGAGCCAGGATACCCGACCTGGGATAACAAACGTTTGCTGTTTCAAATGCTAGGCTTGGGGGTACGACAACACCCTTGTTCCTTGAACTGATGTGACGTAGAGGATCCCGTGTGCTCGGGCCCCATCTTACTAGTGCCGCGTGACCTCCGATAACCCGGAGTGTTTGCCAAGGACAGGGTCTGACTCCTTCCCCCGAGCCCAACTTCGCAGGGCGGGCGGAGCCCAGATTCACTCGCCGCCCTCATGCCTCTGATGCTTGGACTCATGCCCACGGCCCCCCGTGCCCACTTATTATGTTTTTTTTTTTGCCAACACCACTCTGGACTCAGGGAGCCCTGGAGGCGTATTTGCTACCTTGTGAGGGGAAGGAGTGTTTGTTTTCCTCCTTGGGACTGATTCTTCCTCATGCGCCACTGCCCTCCTCAGAGAACTGAGTCTGGTATGCTCTCCTGGGCGAGACCGGTTGCCTTCTCCTCATTGTGCTCTTTCCTGGGTGTGGCAGCAGCTGTCTGTCTGCAAGAGGGCTCAGGGAAGCCGGCTTGGGGGTGGGAGTGAGGTGACAGGAGGTGAAGCTGGGTCTGCCAACACTCGATTGCAGCCTGAGGAAGTGTCAGCTGCACAAGCCATAGAATGGGGGGCCGCTGAGTTGGGGGGGTCTCTGGGGCCACCGCCAGTCTGGGCCCCGTCCGTGGGCAGAGGCCCCACCAGCCTGCCTAGTAGGGAAGCAAGACCCGCCATCTTGTCGTTCCCAGGTACCTCTCTGGAGTTCTCCTCATGACCACGGCTCCGTTTAAAGTCTCCCCCCGACCCTTTACGGTGTAGGAGAGACACATAGTTTGCGGGGGAGGGTGTGGAAAGACTACCCAGCACGGTCTTATGTGGGTAACGCCCCACATAGCCCCTTCCCAGCCTCGGGGGAGCCCCTCCTGTGGTCCTGGGGAGTGGGTTACTTGGTATTCGCCCAGCCACACATCTTTGGATGTTTCCTCCTTTGACCCTGTCCCGATGACACCTACTTTGGGGTCTTTTCATCCAACAGAAACCCCTTGGCTTCTGGGCCTTCCCTGCCTCCTCACCTGTTGGGCTGGATTTTGTTGTTGTTGTTGTTAAGGTCTATCCTTTTTTTAATTCTAAAAATGAACCACTTTTTTTTTTTTTTTTTGCTTTGTTTCAGTAAGTCTTGAGATAGTTCAGGAGTGTATAAACCACAAAAAAAGAAAAGTGATGCCTGTCCTAGAGTAGACGGTGAGAATCACACATAATATCCATCCGGGGCGGAGAGGGATTAGGGTTTCCCGCAAGGCAGGGCTGCTGAGAGGCAGCGTGGCCCAGCGGTGAGCATCACAGCCCTTGGTGTCTGAGAGGCCTGTCGTCAAATCCCGGCCACCCGACTTCTCCAGCTGGGCAAGCTCGGGCAAGTTACAAACCCTCTGAGCTCCACTTGGAAGGTTTGGTGAGGACTAAATACAATCACGGAGGGGCACCTCGGTGGCTCAGTCTATTGAGCGTCTCGGACTTCGGCTCAGGTCACGAGCTCACGGTTCGTGAGTTCGAGCCCGGCGTGAGGCTCTCTGCTGTCAGTGAGGTGCCTGCTTCGGATCCTCTGTCCCCCTCTCTCTCTGTTCCTCCCCCACTTGTGCTCTCTCTCTCAAAGAAGAAGAAGAAGAAGAAGAAGAAGAAGAAGAAGAAGAAGAAGAGGAAGATTTAAATAGTCATGGAGGCAAGCCTTGGGGAACAGTGGAACCGGGTGAGCACTCTGAAAATATTAATATGTCCCAAACTGAACTCACGGTCCCCTTTGGTAGGTCCACCTCTGCCAATGGTACTACCCACACCCCCCACACTCCCGAACCCCAAGCAGAGTCCTTGACACCTCTTCTTCTGCTCCCCAAGTCAGTCAGCAGCCAGCCACGCTGGCTTCACTGTCTGCTCTGTAGGTTCTGCACGTGTCCCTTTAGACCCCTCTCCCTCCGGCCGCCCTGACAGGTGGTTGGTGGGAATGTTTAATGGGTTACTGTTTGGGAAGATGAAAAAAATCTGGAACTAGAACGTGATGGTGGCACAAGAATGCCACTAAATTATATATATACTTCAAAGTGGTTAAAATGGTAACGTTTACGTTTCTTGTATTTTACCATAATAAAAAAAAATTACGTGGCCTTTGATCAATACCTCCTCATTTTCCGGTTCCTGGCAACCGCCATTTGCCTCTCTGAGTCTATGAGTTTCACTATTTAAAAAAAATTTTTTTAAATGTTTATTTACTTTTGAGAGAGAGACAGACCATGGGTTGAGGAGGGGTAGAGAGAGAGAGGGAGACACAGGATCCGAAGCAGGCTCCAGGCTCTGTGCTGACAGCTCAGCGGAGCTCGAACTCCCGAACCGTGAGATCATGACCTGAGCGGAAGTCGGATGCTTAACCGACTGAGCCACCCAGGCGCCCCCATAGATTATAACTTAATCTCAAGACACGCACACCAATGGTAACTTTGTAGAGGTGATAGCTTGATTTCTACATCTACATCTTAAGATACATCTCTGGGGGCTCCTGGGTTAGCTTAGCTGGTCAAGCTTCTGACTCTTGACTTCAGCTCAGGTCATGATCTTGCGGGTCATGGGTTCGAGCCCCACGTCGGGTTCTGCGCTGACAGTGTGGATCGAAGATAAATAAATATTTTTTCAAAAGGCACATCTCTACATCTTAAATATGTACACTTTTTATATTCAAAGACGTCTCGATTAAGTTGTTCAGGAAACAAGGTGTTATTTCCCTGAAATCCAAATCTCACTGGGCCTCCAGTATTTTATTGGGCCGCTCTGTTTCCAGCACACTATACTTCCTATGGCTGCCTTCAGAAGTTCTAGTATCTTCTTCCTGGAAGTCCCTCTCCACCAAGGCAGCCTCTCTCCTCCTTCTGCTCCACCCTGGCCTTCAGCCGCAGCCTGGATAGGATGGAGTATTGCCTGAGACTCTGCCCGGCCTCTTCCTCTCCTGTTCTTGCCTCTCGGTCCACAGTGACCATCTTGCCCAGCCTCCTGGGCTTTGCCTGCAGGGAGAACCCCAACGTCGCTGAGAACCTTCCACGATACCTTTTGGACCAGTTAAGTGGCTCATCCGGGAGGTGGGGTGGCGGGATTTGAACTGTCAGAAGCCACAGACTCTCCCTCAACATCCTTCCATCCGCTTCTGCAGATCAGAGCTGGTTTCCCACTCTGTCCTCGTCTTTAATATAACCAATATCCTCCAAGGCTCCGAGGTCAGCAGTTTGCCTTTGGGAGCACAAATTAAAGTGACACCACCAGGGGCATTATTGGTCTTAGCAGAGTCAACATGGAGAGCATCCCCTATGTGATATTAAGAGTGACTAAGCAGAGGCACTGCCCTTCCAGCCAGGCCTGGGCTGAGTCCGGGAGGCTCCTCTGGGAGCTGGCAGGGAGAAGGAAGAGGGGAGGAGCTCTGAGCTGTCAGTCACCTGCCGGGACAGCTCACATCACGGCCCTGGGGGGCCGTGGGACAGAAGGTAAAGGTCAGAAACTCTCAGCAAATATTTGGAGGTCTGTTCCCACACTCGGTGGGTTTGGACATAAGGTAATCCTCTTCTGGAAAGGGCCCAGTAATCCCTGAGCAAATGCCTGGCCTAACTGGTAACTCCAGGGCTGAGCCAGCCCCTCCCCCAAGGGGATAGTCAGGAAGGGAGAAGGTGAGTGCCACACCCCAGGTCGAGGCTTGAATGGGAACACGCCTGTTGCTGAATGCGTTAGCGTGGGACCTGTGGCATTAGCCCGTACCATATTTTGTTATCTATAAAAACACGGGGCATGCATCGTACACTGGGGTATGAGCCGGGGATGGGGCTTCAGAGATGAAAGACGTGGTCCGTGTCAGGAACCCAGACTCCGTTGGGAGAGTAGGTCTGTAGGCTCCCTGAGGACACACAGCATTTCTCGTTTTGCTCCCTGTTGGATCCTCAGGAACTAATGCAATGAAGTGATTAAAGGAACAAATGAATGAATGAATGAATGACTTCTAACACAGTGGGGCTTCTCACCCCATCCCATGGGACTCAGGATGACTTTCCGGAGAGAGACTTTGAAGTCAGCGAAAGCTGGACAGAGAGGGCATGGAAGGGTAGACCCAGGCAGAAGGACCAGCATGTGCAAACTTTGGGCTAGAGTCCCCCTCAGGATCCAGGTCTGGAAGGACCTTGCAGGCCATGGGGAGGAGCTTGAGTTCCTTCTTGAAGCTCCGGAAGGATTTTAAGTAACAGAGCAACAAACTCTGATTTGTCTCTTACTTCATGTACGTGGAGGATGGGATCACTCTATTAATGTATATTAAAAACAACCCCCCCCCCCAGGGGGGCCTGGGTGGTTTGGTCGGTTAAGCGTCCGACTTCGGCTCAGGTCATGATCTCGCAGTCCATGAGTTCGAGCCCCGCGTCGGGCTCTGGGCTGATGGCTCAGAGCCTGGAGCCTGTTTCCGATTCTGTGTCTCCCTCTCTCTCTGCCCTTCCCCCATTCATGCTCTCTCTCTCTCTGTCCCAAAAAAATAAAAAAAAAAAAACACAAAAAAACAACCCCCGGTGCATACCAGACATCCCACTGAGTCTAGACGAATACTGTCCAGCAGAAATATAATGTGGGCCACGTGATAATTTTCAATTTTCTAGTAGCCACATCTTAAAAAGTAAACAGAGGGGTGCCTGGGTGGCTCAGTCGGTTAAGCGTCCGACTTCGGCTCAGGTCATGATCTCGCGGTCCGTGAGTTCGAGCCCCACACCGGGCTCTGTGCTGACAGCTCGGAGCCCGGAGCCTGCTTCGGATTCTGTGTCTCCCTCTCTCTCTGACCCTCCCCCGTTCATGCTCTGTCTCGTCTCAAAAATACACGTTGAAAGAAAATTAAAAAGTAAACAGAAACAGGTGCTATACTTAATAATTTATTTAACCCAATATCACTGAAATATCCGGGTACATTTTACATTATTCCACTGTTGTTCTACGTCTTGGAAATCCAGTGTTTATTCTTATCTCAATTAGCACCTTCTCAATAGCCACCGTGGCCACTGTGGGCACAGGTGTAGACAGTGTGTAGGAGGCGATCATAGTCTCTGTCCTCCCAGAGCGTCGCACCTGGAGGAGGAGATCCACAATTCCATGAGCAAAGAAAATAGTACAAGGACAGTGACAGTGACGGTGAGGGGTGGAAGGGAGGATCCTGACACCCAGGGAGCATGGCAGAGGGACCTAAATCAGGGTAAATTAGGTGGAGTCCTTAAGGATGAATGGGGGTCAGTTAAGGGAGGGGGGAGGGGGGAGGGGTGGCCTTCAGCTATGGGCTCCTGGCTGGTGGCTACATTTGCTTAACTGTCCTAAGCCCCAGGACAGTGGCTTGAGGTGAGTCTGATGCTGGGTCTCTGGGCTTCCTTCTAAGAGCAATGGGAACCACCTGAGGGTCATAAGGAAGTAGAGGAGTGACCACGACCAGAGCATTTACAAATAGTCACTGTAGTGGATGGAGGGGCAGAGCCGAGAAGGACAGCCTGTTGCCTAGTGCAGTTGTTGTAGCAACCAGGGGTCCCCCTTGAGAGTACCCCCAAGCCTTGGTTTCTTCCTCCGGAAAATGGGTGCACGATGGTGATGGGGTGAGGAAATAATAAACTGGCACATAGTAAGTGCTCCAATTAGTGGTAGTTACTGTACTTCCTTTCATTTATCATCTCGTGGCCGGCTTGCCTATAAGCCACTCTTTTGTATCCAGTCCACTCCGCCGAAATCCTACTGAAAACAGGGCAGGTGTTTGGGTGGGGTCTCTGGCTGCTCCCTTACCTTGCAGATAAAGGCCAGCTAGGTGTTTTCCAGGCTGTCGATGTGAAAAGCACCCTATTTGTGAAGCACATCCTTCCTCTTCTCTCACCCCCTCCCTCCCCACCCCTGCTTCCCCCAGGTTTCTCTTCCAACTCATGCGGGTCCTTTGTATTAAAGATTACTACTCCATTGGTAAGGACCAGGTCCTCTGGCTCATTTTTTTTTTTTTTTTTTTTTATCAGACCAGGAAGCAGGAAAAAAGGCACCAGATTGGAATCTCTTTGAGGACCAAGGCATACCAGACCCTTTCAAACCCTCTCACTGAGATTACCCAGCAAAGGAGGATAGACTTGGATTACCCTTCACTCAGCCTCTCAGCGTCCGGGGTGTGGTGAGAGCATGGGCTAGGCATTCTACTCCAGGGAAACATTTTCTTTTAAGTGTCTCCTGTTTCATCTTTAAAAATTAATAAATTTAAATTCTCATCCGTAATTTATCACTGTTCGTTTTAATATAATCATAAAATTTTACATTCTTTTCTAGCTGAGTTACATGATCTCTCTCTACCCCATTAGTTTTCCCAAGACTCTGAGATGCATGCACCACCATATAACCCCGGGAGGTTTGGAGCGCCTCAGCTCGAGATCAAGTCGCACTCGATCCCCATAAACACACGCCTGCATTCCTTGGGTACCATGTACCTCCCGGACGTTTGACAGATTCCTAAAGATGCAGGGTATGCTGAGCGGATGAAGGTGAACGGCCACGGAGCACAAACTTCTGGAATAAAGTAATCCCCCGGGGAAGGCGAAGGTTCCCTGAATTCTCCACAGCTCCAGAGAGAAGATGGTTTTATTTTTCCAGCTTGTGGAATTTTGCTAACTGGAGCTTTGGTGGCTAGCGAAAAAAAAAAAAAAAAATGTTTCCAACTTACTGGAGGGACCTATTATTGAAGGTGTTTGATGTAATTTCTGTTTGGCAACGGCTGGGCCTCACAGGTATTGAAATTGGAAGTGTTTTTTGCATTTTGCAAAGCCATCCATTATAGACACCCTCTATGTGAGCGGACATGGCCATGCAAACTGGCTGTCAGAGCCTCCCAAGAATGATGCCAGGAGAAATGTCAAAGACAATGTCCTATTCTTTGTCTCTTGAGAAAGAAGTCATCGCCAGGTTGCTCAGGCATGGATGGAGTTGACTCTTCTCTGACACATCACTCACATCACAGTGAAGCTTTCAGAGATTCCAAACAGGGATTACAGTTCCCTCGAAGAAAAACACTGTCTGCTTATTTTTTGCTCATATGAACAAGATGGCTTCAAATTTACATAATTAAAATTCTGTCTTTCAGATCATAACAATGGGTAATTAACATTGTTACTTGTCAGCTGGGAGATACCTCGGGAGGAGGCTATCAGAGCCCAGGCGTTTTATTTTGGGCCGCATCTCATGGACAATCAGGGCTAATTGAATCACCCCCATCTCATCGGCAATGAATGAGAGAACACTGAACATTGCTAGCCCAGCTCACGATCAACTCAGAAAGGCTGCTTGCTCAAACAAGCCTTGCGCGAGATCAGAACCTCAACCCCGCGTCGAAGACAGCAGCCTGACAGTCTAATTTAGAAGCGTTGCTTAAAATCTTAATCAGCGCGTTGAAATTAACAGAGGCGAGTTTCGACACCATGTTTGTTGTTTATGGTTATCGCTTTTAATAAACGTTAAAATGTTTTTACAGGTGTGGAAAAAAGGCACATCCTGTGGCCACCGCTCTCCTACGTTCGTACTCTCTACCAAGAGAGAGAGAAAAAACAAAACATATGTCATCGTCAAGAATGAAGACGTAACATATTCATCAGAGCTTGCCTTGCTTTTATTTTGTGGTTCCCTGAAAGCTATCTGCAGCCCTAAGCCCGGGCCCGTCTTCCCTGCCCAAGTGATATCTTGATTGACACATCTCCAAATAAGCTTGCGAATAGCTTTCGTATTAGCCTCAGAATAATTCAGATGTCAAATTACGGCACGCAGACTCCCTGACTCCTCTCGAGCCCCAGAATGATTTTTTTTTTTAAATATTTGGGAGAAAATATTAAATTTTATTTGGGTTGGGTCAAAGTTCATATCATTTGGTAATAAAGAGCCGCAGAGGGTGTTTGCACAGTGTGGGCCGCGCTGATTTTATTTTGTGCCACAGCTGCAGGTCAGGCTGACCCTTGGCCGGCAGTTTGGAGCGTGCAAGCCTGCAGACTCCCGGTACCTTTGCAGTTGGCCGTGGCTTTCCTCCGGACAGAAAAGGGAATGAGAAAAGAAGGAAGGGAAGGAGAGGCAATGCATTTCCCTCTCTGCACAGGGATCCTGGCTGGTGTCATCTCTAAATATGCAGCTTTAATTGCTCCTCTCTAGAGCAAGAAGGGAAGCGGAGATCTTAGTTACTTGTCTTCATCACAGATGAAACCAGCACAGCCGACCCAGCCCGGATTGTCGTCCCGCAGACCATACAGAAGCGTTTCTGGCAAGCAGGAAGGCAAAGCAGTGCGTGCCGGGCTGATAATGACCACTTTTCATAATATTTGTTGGATGCTCTGTAACGTGTGGCTGAGAAAACTCTCATTATTACTGGCTGTTGACGCAGCTGTAAATATTTAACCAAGGACGCTACCTGCTTTGTGGAAAGACTTGCTAATTACACCTGCTTCTCTCTATAATTACATATTGTTGTAAAATTCCATGGTAATGACACAACTGTGTCTTCCTCATGCAAGAGGTAAATTTATGCCAAGTACGGCACCTGAATTTCCATAAGCAATTAGCCTACACATTTATATCCCTGTGTTTTCCTGTGATTTTATTGAAATGAAAGATAATGAATTAAATCCAATTACAGCAAGAAGACAGCTCGGAACTTGATGTTCATTTCGAACCGCAGTTGTACTTCATAAGCAGGGTGAAGGAGAGAACTATATTGCCGGCGCATACCTTTGAAGCATCCCGATAAATTCAAAGTATCAGCCTGGTAAGCACGGACCCTGATAAACAGCCCGCATCGGAGGCTGGGGTTCTCTTGACAAAATGCTGCTCAAAAAAGGTGCACGTTGCTAGTTTGAAGGAATGTGAGGTGCTGCTCTTGGCTTGTAGCCTGATTATTGATGGAACAAGTCTATAAAAAATAAGTTTTCCCAGATGCCGTAATAAAGCTCAAGACAGTAATCCGGAGTTCACAGGGTTTGTCGAGGAGCGTGAGAGACAGAGCCCTGGAATTCAGGAAATAGACAAATAATACCCTTATCTTATTACTTTAAAACATGGGCATTCCTATTTTTTTGGAAATCTTGCCTCACCAGGAGACTGAGAGAGACGTAGGGAGACACAACCCCTATCTACGCTACAAAAAAAACAAAAAAACAAAAAAAACAAGGTTACCTGCATTAATCAGGAGGATGTTCAAAGGTGCAGAGCCCGAGAAACAAAATGAATGGCATCATACAGACACTTTCAAAATGATTACGTCTCGACATCTTTATTCTTTTCTTTTTTTTTTTCCCCTTCCCTATCTTTTTTTCTCCACCCCTCTTCTCCCTCTGTATAAATGCAAACATCTCAAAATGTCACAAGCAGAGAAGTGACCCATCCTTTCACGGCACAGGGGACGATTATGCTCTGAGCTCTGCGTCATTTCAGACACAAATATAATTCCCAGGGTTATAGACTCTCCAGAAGAGTTTTAAACCTGATGATGAATTCACTTATTTATTTAGTGGTCACGACTATTCCTATGAGCACTTTAGTAAATAGGAAGGTGATGGCGTAATTACAGCAGGCAGGGAGGGCATGATCAGTGACAGCCTGGTCGGCCGGGCCCCGGAGCTGATAGGTTGTCCTGCCCAGCCCAGCCAGGGAACTGTTCTCTTCGATTTCCTCTCCGTGGCGAGGCTGGAGTGTGCTTGCCTAATGGTCTGCTGTCGATACAGTAAAAATGCTAACCCGTCTTTACATCTAATCCATTCTGAGAGGGCTCTTTACATAAATGGCCTCTTCCATTTCTTCATTTTCAGAAAAGCCAATCAAGTAAGATTGAACCACATAGGCCATTGGTACAGTGTTTTTGTAAGTGTGTGTGTGCGTGTGTGTGTGTTTTAAAAGGCACAATGATTAATTCTGAGACACAGCGTTTTGTGTTAAGTTGTCTTTGACTATTTTTTCCCTTGCCTTTTTTTTTAAGGGCTCTGAAAATCAATGCTATGCTCCACTACCATCCATCTTTATATAGTAATAAATTAAGTGGGAGGTATTGATATTTTTGACTGCGCTTTTAAAATTTACATACTAATGACAATTATACCCTTGTGACTGTTGATTTCTGCTGGTGTTTACTGTTTGTGATTCGGGAAAGAGGCAGCTGAGTTTCGCCTGTTTGCTCTGATGTTCCTGAGTGTCTCAAAGCCCCGCTCCGGGTCTCAGATGGAGATTGAGGTCAGCTGGACACTGGGTCCCAAGGAGAGGAGAGCTCAGGAAAGCCTCGCCCTCCAGAAGTTCTGTAAAAACTCAACCAAGCGCAAGGTTGCAGGACCTCAGGCTTGGCAAAAAATGCTGTGGAACTGAGTAGAGTTCTATCAAAATACCATACAATGGTGAGCAATGGCCCTCACCAATCAGCACTGGACAGGGATGTCCTGGGGGTCCTTTTGCCTTGCCAGATGTTAACCCCTTAGGCGCTGAATTATGGGAAGGGTGGAAGCTCTGGGGAAAGGCCAGGGCAATGAGCGACCAGGGGTTGAGGGTAATGGCTGTTTAGCAACTGGTAGAGAATATCTCGATACTTAATACTGATGCAGACTGGGTGCATTTTAGCTCTGGATGTGAACCGGGCCCCCCCCCCCCACATACACACCACCACGGCCACACGCATGGTTAGAAATCTTGAGGTCACAGAAGTATTGTATGCCCTTTCCATTCCTTAAGAAAAAAAAAATAATAAATGAGAATTTTGAAACCCTGACATGGAGTGCCTTGCTTACCTGGTACTTACAAACTATTTCTGGTAAATTCTGGGTTTGGACAGAAATGTAGACAACCACTGCCTGTCCCCCCCCCTCTTGCCTTCTCCCTCTTTCAAGATAGGCTAAGGGCATCTTCTCAGCATCTGGCAAGTGTTTGTTGTGAAACAGAGACAAAGGCCTAGTGGAGAGAGAATTAAAGGAGCAAGGTCAGGGCCACTGTATGATTTTATCTGATGAGGCCAAATCCCTCGGGCCAATCGGAGCACTACCCACAGGGAGAGATGGCCAGGAAAAATACCAACAAACTGGCATAAAGGCCCCAACTTCATTTAAACAATTATGTCGGGCACCGGGACAGCCTTGAAGCTAACAAGTTTATTCGCAGAGATTAATTTGTCAGTAATATTGATTGTTGGAGGCCTGTTTCATTCTATTTAAGATGCCACGAGGCACAGAAAGCAGCCACTCGTGCATGGTTTTTCCCTCTAGAATTTCCAGGATGTTGGGGAGGCAACTCCGGGAGATGCCAGCCGAGCAGCAAGTTCTGTCAAACTCGCTAGGCCAAGCCGATCCCCAGGGCAAGGTGGGTGGGTTTTGTTTACATTTCTCGGAGGCAGCAATAAATTGTTTGTTTACACACGGGGGTCCTTTTCTCCCCCCCCCCTCCCCTCCCTTACTCGGGTCACCCAGCGGGCCAGGCGCCTAGCATGGAGAGGAGCCAGTGGAGTTTTCCAGATGCAACCCTGAAGTCATTATGCAGGATTATCCAAATATTAAGGCTGCTGAAAGTTCGCCTTCTCTGGTTTCCTGCTGCATGGAGATTGCTCTGTCACATCCAACTGTCCAGGAAGTGCCTTTGCAGGAGTGTCTGCAAAGAAAGGACAGAACACACGAGAGGTGTGGAGGAGAACTCACTTTCATCAGAGGATCGGCTTTCAGGCTGGTTTGGGAGCCCAGAGCATTATTGTATTACACGCTGCACTGAAATGCGCCTTGTTCCGCTTCCTTCTTCCCCCCTCGCCTTTCTTTCCTTTGAGTGTTTTCGAAAGAAAAGGGGTTTTTTTTGTTGTTGTTGTTTTTTTTTTTTTTCCTTCCAAATTGCGCTGGGAGGCAAATTCTTGAACGGTGTAATAGAAAATGTTAGACAATATTCCTTACCGGAGCTATTGACATTTTGGATAGTTGTGACGCTTTGATTTTTCTCAAAACATATGGCTCAAGCCTGGCTGCATTATTGGACAGGAAGTCCTGATGAAAGGCCTTCCTTTATCTTTCTTTGTATTTCCCCCCCTCTGTTTGTTCATGGCTTTCTCTCTGAATATAATCGTGGTTTTCTTAAGCTGTCCGGGGAGTCGTTATTGCGTTACTAAATATTTTATGGTTCACAGCACACCATACCTGCCAACTGCCTCTTATTTGCTGTCAAAAATAAAGGGTTCATCCTTCGGAGTGGGGAAGAAAGAGAGCCGGTTTATTCTATTGTCTTTATTTTAAAGTTTCTCCTATGCACCAAATGCATGGAGACACTGGAAATCCAGGAGTGGTGCCTTTCATTTGCCGGGGACACGGCTGGCCATTTATTTATTTATTTGCGGCTTATTTATTTATTTGCCGCGCACTCTTTTCTATGATTCCCAGCCCTTGTTTCTTTGCAGTTTCCCGTCCTATTTGTTCAAAAGGGAAAAGTTCAAAGCGACTCTGTCAGCTGAGGGAGAAGCCTGCTGAATACTAACCCTCCAGCGCCCGCCTGCGCTGACCTTGAGAGAGGAGCAGTAAACGGTCCCATTGCAAACCCGCATGTGTGTTTTGTTAGACCAGGTCGGGAGGGGTCAGGGCTCACCTGAGGCCAGCCGAGCCGCCGACCTGCCCGAGCAGCGGGGTAATGCATTTTTAAAAGGGACATTCTCGACTCTGAATGGGCCTAATATGGTCTCTGTTTAAAACCCTGTCAGAATCCCAAGCACACACTCCATAAAATATAAATAAGTACTTACTGTTTGCAGATGTTGCTTGTTTTTCATAATGTTTGTATTTGAAGTCTCGGATCCTCACTTCCTGTCAGGTTCCCCCATGCCTCTCTCCTCCTGTTTCTGAAGGAACAAGGGAGAACTTCAGATCGCAATTTCTCAATGAAGACACTTTCTGCCAAGTCTGTCAGCGTCCCTGGTACAATTAGCATCCTCTCTCTCTCCCTCTTTCTCTCTGTCTGTCTGTCTCTCTCTCTCTCTCTCAACGCTGAGATTTATTTCTCGCCAATTTTACATGGGCCACGGAGAGCCGCGTCTCTTGCGGGTGCCTTTGCAAGGGGCTCCAGGCTCAGGAAGGTGTGATTTTTTATTTTTATTTTTTTTTTGAGGCCCAGAAACGCGAGGCTGTTAAGTCAACCGGCCTGTAACTACACACTTGGATTAATTGGAGAGAATTAGGGAAAAGACTATGGGGAAACGCCATCATCGTTCCTGGGGAAATTCGGAGATGGGGCCTCATATGTCTTTGCCATGTTCATCCCGAGAGCGCCGGTGATAAATTCAGTGCAGGTGTCTGATTAATTTATATGTGCGTTTGGCAGCGTCTGCGCCGCCCGGCCCCTGAACCTGACCCCTCGATTTTTACCAGGGTCCTTCTCAGGCCTTTCCGGAGCTGCCCCGAGCTTACCCCTGCTTCCACCCCGCTCTGAAGGGCCCGGATGAGAGCCCGAGGGAGGTTCCATCTCTGTCTCTGTGCCCGTGGACCCCTTCTGGGCCTCCTGTCTCCCTTCTCGTTTCCTGCCTGCTGCCCCAGTGGGGGTGGTGGGTGACAGGTGGGACTGGCCACATCTTTTTGCATGACAAAGCCAGCTGGCCGTTTATTCCAGAGTCCCCGGTGGACAATGCGTGGAGAGGGCTGTGGAAGTCGCTTTTTGTTGCGTAGCCCTCCCACGATCCAGCTGAACATTTCAATAACCCACTCTCTGCACCACCACCCCCCGCCCCCCACTATGAGAACTTGGAAAGCTACGTGTGAGCCCTCCCCGCAAAGCCACGGACTTGCAGAAATCAGCATTTAGGCATATGTTTATTTACTTTTTTTTTTTTTTTCCACCGTGTAGGGAGTCCTCTGGTTAAAAAGGCGAGCACAGCCCTTCCTCTCCAACCCCGTCCGTTCTTTGCTTACAAAGCAGTAGTGTAGAAGGGCCCCTCTGTGAGGTCCCCGCTCTGCCTTATTTCTCAGGTCCCCAGTTTTGAAGCCAGTGGTCATCAGTGTCGTCAAGGACAGAGCCCAAATCCCTGTGAAGGATCAGAGACTCCCCTTCGCCCACCTGGCCTGGAGATTGAGCACTATGCTGTTCACCTGCAATTTGCTGTAGTGTCTAGTATTTTAAGAAAAGAAAAAAAGAAAGGAAGAGAAGAAGAGACACACACCAAGCCTTCCCTAGCCTCTCCGCGCTTTCGGGAGGATCCGATTATAAACACGTGCCCGGGACGGCGCGCCCCCCGGGGGCTTGAATCAGGTCAGTGGGGCTTCTTCATCTCTAAAGCACAGAACCCATAAATCAAGATGAAAATCCTTCAGCCCCAAAGCCTTACCAATTGATACAATTTGAAAATGGGCAGCGGAGAGGCTGGGGAGAAGGCTGACACGATGACTTTTATAATAGCACAACGTTTAAGGTTCTAGAAATAAAAGGAAGAGGAGGAAATCAGGCACGTTGGTCTCTGCCTGCAGGCTCTCTCAGCTCGCTGGAAGCTCCCGCAATTATTTCTGCTCCGGCTTTCCCCTCCTTTTTTTTTTTTTTTTTTTTTTTTTTTTTTTTTTCCAGCAGTCTGTTTGAAATGAAGCAGAACCGGGCATGGCAAGCTTATCAGTGTCATTAGCTGACAGGGCGCCCCGCACACCTGCTTTTACTTGCTGCCACTCCAGGCTCTAATGCCACAGAGAATGTTGCTTGGGTCCTTATAATGTGTAAAGATTCATTTATTTCACCTTTTGAACCTGCCTGACCCCCTGGGCTTGTGCTGGGGAGGGGGAGGAGGGCTGGAGAAGGTTTTTTTCCTGGCACTTAGAAGAAGCTGACAATTAGGGGTCTGGCCCTGGGGCTGTACTTATGATAGAAGCTTAAGAGAGAGGTGGAAACTTAGCCGGGGAGGCGCTGGGAGCCGGGCAGGGCTTGGGCCACCGGACCAGGGACTGGGGGATGGTGTGGAACAGCATTCCCCTGGCAGCTGCGTCCCTGGGTCTGCCTTGGTGCTCCCCCCCCCCCCCCCCCCAGTTTAGGGCTGCTATGACACATAGGCACCCTTTCCTTCGGAGACCCCGCCCCGCCTCACAGCACACCTATCAGAATGCCCCCGCCGCTCGCTTTCCCAATGATTGTCGAAAAGGGTTTTTCGACATCATTTTGCCTTTGAAATGATTTGGCTACGAGTACCTCATTTCGTTTGCGATGGTTGAGGTTTCTTGGCAATCGTGCGCACCTAAGAATTCCTGCGAAGGGAGAAATATCTACCCTTCAAACTGTTTTTCAGCATAATGGAATTTTTATGAATACTAAACTTGGCCATTCATGAAGTTGCTATAATATTAACTTTTGCAGACATTTTAATTAAACCCCTATGATTTTAATGTTATGGTTTTCTTTGCATATTTTGGAATATAAAAACATGTCCAACATGTTAATAGCTCCTGAAAAGGAAAGACCGGTAGCCCCAAACCTGATACCCTAGGTGTCTAATTACACTTCCCCAACCCCCCGCCCCCCCGGGTACCCTGTTTTCTTCTTTTTTTTTTTCTTGCTTTCCTTTGGTATGGGTTTGATTTATACATTTGTCCCTTTGGAAGTATTAGCATAAGGTCTTAATTTTCTAGGAATAAAAAAGTAGTTCTTGTGGGTTGACATTCTTTTAGGACTTTGATTCTGGTTCCTCCTATTTTGCATCTCCTGACTAGTATGAGACAGAGTCGGGTATATACAACCTCTGCCTGGAAACCTGGGGCTTCCTTCACTTCTGGATTTCTCCTTCTTTTCAAGAGGTTGGCTGTGTACGTCTGGTATTTCTGCCATATTAGTATTAAGATGAGCTCTTTCTTAGGAAACCCCAGGCCCAGGGAAGATCATCCCCCCCCTTGCTCTCTTGAACCCAAGTTGAGTTTTCTAACCGAGGACATCACTGCTCTAGGTCCTGGGCTCTCTTGAAACTTGAAAGAGTCTGTGCTGGAAAAACATCTGCCTTCACATATAAAATAGACTCCTTTGGGAATGCAAGCTGGTGCAGCCACTCTGGAAAACAGTATGGAGGGGCCTCAAAAAACTAAAAATAGAAATACTCTCTGACCCAGCAATTGCACTGCTAGGCATTTATCCGCGGGATACAGGTGGGCTGTTTTGAAGGGACACATGCACCCCCATGTTTATAGCAGCACTATCGACAATAGCCAAAGTATGGAAAGAGCCCAAATGTCCATCGACGGATGAATGGATAAAGAAGATGTGGTATCTATATACAATGGAGTATTACTCGGCAATCAAAAAGAATGAAATCTTGCCATTTGCAACTACGTGGATGGAACTGGAGGATATTATGCCGAGTGAAATTAGTCAGTCAGAGAAAGACAAAAATCATACGACTTCACTCATATGAGGACTTGAAGAGACAAAACAGATGAACATAAAGGAAGGGAAACAAAAATAATATAAAAACAGGGAGGGGGACAAAACAGAAGAGACCCCCTAAATATGGAGAACAAACTGAGGGTTACTGGAGGGGTTGTGGGAGGGGGGATGGGCTCAATGGGGAAGGGGCACTAAGGAATCTACTCCTGAAATCATTGTTGCACTATATGCTAATTTGGATGTAAATTTTTTAAAATAAAAAATAAAATAAAAATAAAATAAAATAAAATAAAATAAAATAAAAAGACTTCTTTGTTATTCCCTGGGTTAATGATTTCAGGGGTTTAGCATCTTTTGGGAGTGCATGACTTTCCAGTGGTTCTGTTTTCTACTCTTGGTGGCAAAGTAGTCCTGGATTTGTGACAAAATTTATTTTATTTTTAAAAGCTGCAAATTCCAAGCGAAGCCATCCGTCAGTTGACTTCTGTCTGAATCCGTTTCCTGGTGGGAATTTGATTCTTGCAGACACCGCATAGTTCAAAGTTCATATGCTTGAATTCTAAAGATTCTTTGGGATGAAAACATCTTAGCCCCCAGTACTGGGAAGTGAGTATAGCATCATATAATCTGGGCATGTATATGACTGCATGGTGAATTAATACTTGTCAGACCTTGTTACTGTGAAATAGCTGTGGCAAGGTAATGACCATCATTCATTTTATTTTATTACTTTTTTTATTTGATTTCATTTAGGCTTTGGCAAAGGTGAGGGGACAGACTCGTATGTCCTGTTTATGTCTGATATCCAAAGCCCCTGGGGCGGGGGGAAGTGATGCTAGCGGAAATTATGTAAATTAAAGAGGAAATTTGCGAAGACACCTTGACAAACTCAGAAATGAAAATATCTTGCTTTAAACTGTTTGGTCATCCCGATTCTTGGCTCTCGCACTCACAATTAGTGGAGGAGGTCTGGAGAGGGCCTGGGGGAGGTATGACTCTCATCGTGAGTGGCTTTCTTATTTGCAGATGAAATGGTGGCTGAGAGTTAGCATTCAAAAAAAGGAAAAAAAAAAAGCTAAATCTGTCTTAGCTAATTTAGAAGAGGAAGCCAAATGAATGCTGAAACTTCTGGTTTTCTCAGCCTACAAATCCTCCCTAGGCCTATTAAAGTACTTTTAATTATGAAGGGAGCCCATCGTGGTGGGGGCATCCCCTGGGAAAGAGAGCATTCTAAGTGAAGGGAAACTCTAGCAGGCAGTTGATGCTGGACGGAAGGCAGCATGGTGTACTGGGAAACAATATAAATTCAAATCCCACTTCTGACACTTCTTAGGTATGGGACTAACTTTAATACAGGCTGTTTTCTCTGATTACAAATCCAAAAAGTTTTAAAAAGTACTCACCACAATTAGTGTAGTCACCACACAACATTACTACGGTGTTACTGACTAGATTCCCTACGTTGTACTTTTCATGTTAGTGACTTATTTATTTTATAACTGGAAGTTTGTACCTCTTAATCCCCTTTATCTGTTTCACCCATCCCACCACCTCCCCTCAGGAAACCACCAGTTTGTTCTCTGTATTGAAGAGTCTAGTTGGGGTTTTTCTGTTTGTTTGTCCATTTGTTTTGTTTTTTAGAGTCCACATATAAGGAAAATCATGTGGTATTTGTCTTTCTCTGTCTGACTTCTTTCACTTAGCGTAATGCCCTCTAGATCCATCCATGCTGTTACAAATGGCATTCTTTTTGATGGCTGAGTAATATTCCATCACACACACACACACACACACACACACCCCATATCTTCTTTATCCATCCATCTACCAATGGACACTTGGGTTGCTTCTATATCTTGGTTATTATAAATAATGCTGCAGTAACATAGGGATGCATGTATCTTTTTGAATTAGTGTTTTTCTTTGGGCAAATACCCAGCAGTGGAATTACTGAATGATAAGGTATTTCTATGTTTGATTTTTTGTGGAATCTCCACACTGTTTTCCACAATGGCTGCACCAATTTACATCCCCACCAACGGTGTACGAGGGTTCCCTTTTCGTCACATTTATGCCAACGCTTGTTATTTCTTATCTTCAAGATACTAGCTATGCGCACAGTTTTTTATTCTTAATAGAAGCAAAAAGAAGAAACCAAAAACACATCCTCAACCTGATGCATTCAGAAAAAAACCTACTCTTCATTCTTTCATGGCTATCTTTCCAAATCATGTTTCAAGTATAGACGTACATACTTAGAGTACAAAAATAAGATTGCACATGGCATTTTATAAACCCTCTTTTCTCTTCATGTTCAGTTCCAGACAGACATCGTTGTTAACCTTCTGTAATGACTGCACCACGTCCCATCGTACAGATATATTTTATTTACCCAAACCTCTATTGTTGAACATGTAGGCTGTTCCCAACTATTTATAATTATAAAATGGCTCTGAGAAGTCCTTGCAGCTAACTGTCCACCCGGGTTCAAGATTACAGTATTTCCTTAAGGAAAAAATTTCTCAGAAGTCAGATTTTTGGATAAATGGGCATGCATATTTTTCCTTGAACAAACTTGAAGGTTGTTGGATGGGTACAGTTATGTATTTTCTAAAATTTGGGACTCTGGGCCATTATTTCTTCAAATCTCTATTCCTTTCTCACCCCCTTCTCCTTCTGGGACTGCCTTGAATGTATAGATTAGCCTGCTTAATGGCCTCTCATAGGTCCCTTTGTCTCTTATTACTTTCCTTCGTTTGTTTTGCTCCTCAGACTTAATAATTTCAAAGGACTCCTCTTCCAGTTTGCTGATTGTTTGTTCGAATCTGCTCTTACCCACTCTAGTGAATTTTTCAGTTCAGTTCTTCTATTTTCCAGCCTCAGAATTTCCTTTTGGTTCTTTTAAAATAATGTCAATCTCTTTGTTGGTATGTTAATTTGGTTCATATATTGTTTTGCTGGTTTCTTTTCGTTCTCTGTGTTTTCTTTTAGCTGTTAGAGCATATTTAAGATTGGTGCGTTTGTTTGTTTTTTCATGTCAGATGGGTAATGCACCAAGGTCGTAACAAAGTTTGAGGGAGACCCACATCACACGACAGCATAAACACCCAATCATCATGCTTATGAGCTACAAAGGGATGTTTAAGATAGTTATTCATTTTTATTTTTATTTTTTAATTTTTTTTAATGTTTACTTATTTTTGAGAGAAAGAGAGAAAGAGACAGAGCACGAGTGGAGGAGCGGCAGAGAGAGAGGGAGACACCAAATCCGAAGCAGGTTCCAGGCTCTGAGCTGTCCACACGGAGCCCCACGTGGAGCTCGAACTCACAAACCGTGAGATCGTGACCCCCGCTGAAGTCAGCCGCTTAACCACCTGAGGCCCCCAGGTGCCCCTTGAGATAGTTATTATTTTTTTTAATATTTTTTTTAACGTTTATTGATTTTTGAGACAGAGAGAGAGCATGAACAGGGGTGGGTCAGAGAGAGAGAGAGGGAGACACAGAATATGAAACAGGCTCCAGGCTCTGAGCGGTCAGCACAGAGCCTGATGCGGGGCTCGAACCCACTAACTGTGAGATCATAACCCGAGCCGAAGTCAAACGCTGAACCGACTGAGCCACCCAGGCACCCCGAGATCGTTATTTTAAGGTTTTGCCTGTTAAGTCCAATGCCTGTGTATTCTCAGGGAAAATCTTCTGTTCCTTTGCGTGGGCCATGTTTTCCTGTTTCTTTGTGTGCTTTGGGATCTGTCGTTTAAAATGGGGCATTAAAAAAATCAACCACGTCTCCCAGTCTTTGCAGACTGGAGGTTAAGACCTTCACCAATTAGCAGGGCATCTTCTGAACCTTGGGATGAGCTTCATGAAGGTTTAGGTTCTTCCTGGGCCTTTTCTAGACATAGGTTTCCCCTGGGCCTGTGTACTGCTCCATTATTCCTGGCTGCTTTTAAGTGTCTTCATTTTCCTGAGTTTAACCCCTGTTTCTTCTCGGGCTTTAGCTGCTCTATTACGTTCCCCAATCAGTAATCAGTTGCCTCAGGAGTCCGCAGGTCTATAGTCCCCTTGAATTTTCATGAGCCATGACGACTGCCTCCTGCCTGAGATCCAGGCTGTGGTGCTTTTGGCCACGTGAGCTCCAGGTCAGATGCCACAGGAAGGGAGTGGGTAATTCGGCCACCGCTTCCCCCAAACTGTGCCATGTTGCGCCAGGGAGGGGCAAAGGAAGGACCAGTAAAAAGACCAACTGTCCCACCAACCGATCGCGACTTTTCCTTGGTTGGGCGTTTGCTTGGTTGCTGTAGATCTGTGGCTGATTTCCAGAGTTCCTATAATGTCATTTTAGCATGAAAGTGTTTATGCTAAAGGGAAGGTGTCACAATTTTTTAATCTTATTTAATTTTATTTTTATTTTAGAGAGAGAGAGAGAGAGTGCACGAGTAGGGGGAGAGGGCAGAGGGAGAGAGCGAGAATGTTAAGCAGGCTCCATGCTCCCCGCTGAGCCGGTGGCAGGGCTCCATGCCACAATCCTGGGGTCGTGACCTGAGCCCAAGTCAACAGTCGGACACTTAACCCACGGAGCCACCCTGCAATTCCAAAGAAAATCTTGGGAAGCCCCTCCTCCCTCCTTCAGTCTGCAGCACCAAAGTGAGTCATTCCCGAAATTCTACGGAAAGCTGCTGCAAACCTCCCGTCACCCTAAGCACTTGGCTGCAGCGGCCTCCAGAGAAAGAGGACTTCTTATCCTCCTTGCAAATCCCACATCCGGGCTTCTCGCCTTTCTAACCACCACCACCCCCCCCCCACGAGGAAGGGGATTCTGGGAAATGTAGTCTCCGGCTTCTCTGGGCTGCACAGGAACCCTGGGAAGGAGATTGCGATGGTGGGTGCTGAGTCGGCAGCTGACAGCAAAGGCACAGCCGGAACCACTCTATACAGTCGCTGGCACTCATTCCTTGATGGAAACAGACGTGTAGAAGTAAAGGCACTGTTTGTAATCATACGTGGCCTGTTGGATCCCTCTCTCCAAACATCCCTGCCTTGATGGCCATCTGCACACCTTTGAATGCTATGTAATTATTTCCTTAATCCTTTCCACCCAAGGGATTACTCTTTTATTTAAATAAATAGTGTCAGAGGAAATGACATGAATTCCACAATGGGAAAAGCAGGATGATTTGCAGTATATAAAAAATACCCATTGAAGAAGCCAGGGGTGTCTGGCTGGCTCCGTGGGTGGGGCGCGGGACTCTTGACCTCCGGGTGGTGAGTTCGAGCCCCCTGTTGGGGGTAGAGATTACTTAAAAAAAAAAAAAGAAAGAAGTGGAAACAAAACCCTGTCGCCGTGTCTAGCTCCACACGGCTCCCCTCACCCAATCACCACCCTCTTTGACCATGACCCGCCGCCAAATTCCCCTCTCAACTGAAGCCGGTCCTCTTTTGTCTAACTTATGTCCTTGGGATCCCTCCTCAGCTGAAAATGCTGCTGCCACTATTGACAATGACTAGAAACATCTGAGCCCCAGTCACTTTGGTCCATTTGGAGATGCTCCACTGGAGTCGCAAGAAGGAAAGTCGCTCCTGGCTAGAGCTGGAAGGCAATGCTTTCAGGTGAACCAGATGAAGAAAGTGGCTCCGTGCTGTCCTTAAAAGAAGAGGACACTGCCTTGCGTAGCACCTGCTCTAAACAGGTGTTGGGATCTTGGCAGGGAGAGATTCCATGAAGAAAATCCCAACCTGTCCGTGGGACTTTCCCCTCCAGATGAAACCATAGCTGTGACAGCGTTTCAGGGTGGCAAGTGTGGCCACATCTTCACAGTCGTCGGGGTCCGTGGGTGGGAAGGAAGGGCGTGGCATGGAATTTCCTCACCCTTCCACCTTCGCATACACTCAGGTGAGGTAATTCATCCAGCTGGCAGAGCTAGGAAGGGACAGAGCTGAGATGGGAACCTAGGCTTATCTAACCACCGCACGGGGTGGCCCCTTTGTTGGAGAGCTTCTGGAAACAGTGAGCGTTCCCCATAGGGTCAGCTCAACTGGAGGGAAGAATGCCAAAAGAGAGCACCTCGGCGGTTCTTTGACAAGCTTTAGGGCAACCAGGCAAAGCGGAGCGACTATGACCTGAACTCCCCAGCTTCTGAAAGTGGGCTTCACAAACTGGTCTCGGGAGAGACCCTTTGCTTCCTCGTGGAAAGTTGAGCCCCGAGCTTGAGGCAGCAACTTGTCTCGGAGAGTTCTGGCCGGGGAACCCTTGATTCCTAGGTACCTCCTGTCTCTGCATTTGAAGTGGTCACTTCTCCTCAAGGGGAGAGAGGAGACCAAGGCCACAAATGGAGACAAGTGTGTGATATGTGAGTTACCTGGAAAAGAGGAGAAGGGACAGATGACTGAGCAAGTGCTTTGACCCTTTGGAATCCATCTTTGGGTGCCAAATGGAGTCTTTGACTCTTGAGCCCATGACTGGCCTTCAGTGTCCTTCCCTCCCAGTGACAGTCGCTTGAGTCAGAGCTTTACATAATGAAAGTTACCAGCATTCATGGAGTAGCTACTATGTTCCGGGCACCCATAACTATTTCCTTGGCCAATAATGACAAGAGCCATAAGAGGATGAGACTTACACATTCCTTATCCATTAAGTTGGCTATTATTTTTTTTTAATTTTTTTTCAACGTTTTTTATTTATTTTTGGGGACAGAGAGAGACAGAGTGCAAACAGGGGAGGGGCAGAGAGAGAGGGAGACACAGAATCAGAAACAGGCTCCAGGCTCCGAGCCATCAGCCCAGAGCCCGACGCGGGGCTCGAACTCACGGACCGCGAGATCGTGACCTGGCTGAAGTCGGACGCTTAACCGACTGCGCCACCCAGGCGCCCCTAAGTTGGCTATTATTAAAAACCAAACGAGGGGCACTGGGGTGGCTCAATCGATTAAATGTCTGACTCTTGATTTCAGCTCAGGTCATGATCTCGCGGTTCATGATTTTGACCCCCGTGTCAGGCTCTGTGCTGACAGTGTGGAACCTGCTGGGGATTCTCTCTCTGCGTCTCTTTCTCTGCTCCTCTCTTGCTTGTACTCTGTCTCTCTCAGAATAAATAAATAAACTTAACAAAATAAAGACTAAGGTAAATTTATATGCACTAGCCTGGAAAACTAAAATGATTAGTATTCTCTTAAGTTAAAAAAAACCTCACAAGTTATAGACAAAAAGGTAGACTACAGTTCCATCTATGTTTTCAAAAAGTATATGTGAGTATATGTAGGGAAAAGTTCAGCATGAAATGTACAACACAACTAATAGGTGATGACTTCAGGGCAAGGTGATGGTAGAGGGAGGGAAGTTTAGAAGAGTGAAGGTTGTTATACACACACACACACACACACACACACACATTATGGATCATTTATTTTGTGTTAGTACATATTTTGTAGTTTTTAAAGTTTATTTATTTTTAGAGAGATAAAGACAACATGAGTGAGGGAGAGGCAGAGAGAGAGAGAGAGGGAGAGAGAGAATCCCAAGCAGTCTCCATGCTGCCAATGCAGAGCTCGATGTGGGTCTTGAACTCACAAAACCACAAGACCATGACGTGAGCCCAGATTAAGAGTCGGGCCCTTAACCAGCTGAACCACCCAGGTGCCCCTGTGTGAATATTAAAAAAAAAATTCTCTGAGAAACTAGAAGCTTTCCTACTCAGATTCAGCACAAGGCAAGGATGTCCCCCACTCATCCCTCCTTTTCAGCATTATAGTGGATATCATAGCTAATGCAATAAGACAAGAAAAGTAAATAAAAGGGAAGAAAGAAATAAAACTGTCTCTATTTGTAGATGACATGATTATCTATGTAGAAAATCTGAGGGGCACCTGGGTGGCTCAGAAGTGGTAGCACTTCAGATGTGCAGGGAAGTGAGGATGGTGAAGAGGTTCAGGGGGGCTTTATGGTAAGGAGCATTAGGATGCTGATAAGTAGAGTTGGAGAGGGGATTCCGGGAGGAGGATATGATGTTAACAGAGTGACAATACTGAGGATATTAATAGCACTTCCTCCACTCCAGGTACTGTTCTAAGTACCTGCCATGTGTTATTTCATTTTGTCCTCAAGACATCTCAGAGAGGCAGGTACTTTTAGTAACCTCATTTTATAGATGAGGAAAGAGAAGCCCAGAGAGGTTAAGAAACCTGTCACCCAGCCATTTTTAACAAACATGCAGCCTGCAGGGAGTGGATGCAACCATCCACATTTAGGGATCTTTAGGTCATAGAAGTTGGCAGGAACGTAGGGTGCTGAAAGGAAAGTGGTAGACACAAGATAGGAGAGGGTATCAGCGCCCTAAATACAGAACGATAGGATGGGCACTGTTTCCATAAATGAATGAATCAGTTTACAATCTCTTCTGTTCCAAAAGGAACTTGGGACAGGATAGCAAGTGGGAATCTTTGTAGGGCAGATGAGGAGGGGACTGGAGGCCAGTGGTGAGCTGGGGCAGGTTACGGGTGGTGCTCAGTGTGGCTGAATATGAATATTAATTACTGGGCTAGCCAACCTCCAAGATGGCCCCCAGTGCTCCCCGCCTCCTGACATTCATGCCCTTGAGTAGTCCCCTTGCATGCTGAATAGAAATGACTTGTGTAACCAATAGGATGATGTGCAAATGGTGGCGTGCTACCGCCAAGGTCAGGGCATACAAGACATTGTGGCTTTCACCTTACTGGAGTCACTTGCTCTGGAGACAGCGGCTGCCATCTTATGAGGATGCTCAAGCAGCTCGGTGATCTCCGATGAAGAGGAACCGGGGCCTCCTGTCCACAGCCGCATCCATGTACCGCCTGGGATTTGGAGTTTCCAACCCCAGTCAAGCCTTCTGATGACCACAGTCATGGCTGACTGTCCCCACTGTGACCTGATGAGGAAAAAGTACCACTCTGAATCCCTGCTCTCAAATCCCCGACCTAGAGAAACTGTGTGAGATGACAAATGTTTATTGTTTATTTAAGCCATGATGTTTTGGGCCTAAAACTTAGCCTGAGGTTAATTATATATATATATATATATATATATATATATATATATAATACATAGTGAATGTAATAGCCAAAATGACTCCTTCTGTCCTTCTGTGGCCCTGGTCTAGGCTTTGATGTTTCCTTCCAAAGGGAAGCACGTAATGGTAGCTGAATGTTTAGCCTAAGGAACGCTTCGATTCAGCAAGGCGTAAAGGAAGCTGGCAGAATAATTCTCACATGTGGATACTGTGTTCTTCTTAACTGGGGACACTTCCCACAGTTGCACCTACTTGGCTGCCAATTGCCCCACGTGGCTGTGGTTGTGCCTTCTGGGTGAGGGGAAAGACCAGGGGCCAGAAGGCGGCGTCAACAGAGAAAGCCTACCACACACAGCTGGAGAGAGCCGGGGCAAAGGAAGGAAGCACCTTCCCTTTCCAGAACTGCGGACATGTTGCTCTCAGTCTTGCTTAGCCTACCAACATGGCTGCCCTCCTCCCTGGCCTGTGAGCAACCTGGGGGTAAGGGCCGAGTCTCACTGTCTCTGTGGCCCCGCCCCATGCTTAGTTGTCATCTCTGGGCTGCATGAACTTGCACTCTGCCAGGCCCTGGCAATGGACAATAAGGTTGTTTGTTTCTAGCTGCTTGGCGGTTATAAGTAATGCCGCAAGGAATATGGAAAATGGCACATCTATAGGTTAAATTCCTAGTAGTGGGTATCTACATCGGATGCTCCGGCTCTGAATTTTCTAAATCCGGGACATCGCCCTATGGCAGGAGACCCAGGAGTTGTAAAGGGAGGGTGAGCAGGTAGTTCCGTTAGTTAGAGGGATGCCCTGAGGCAGGATGATGTAGGAGGAGCTTTCTGGGGTCCCTTTCCTATCCCGGACTCCCAAATTTGGGTCACACTGTAAGTAAACAAAGACTATTGGGAGGGGGGGATGTGGCCAGAAAGAGGGGTCCATGCTACCTTGGCAAGCTTGTCGGCCACACTCTATTGCCCTTGGGTCTGTGTGTGTGCTTGTGTGTGTATGCACTCGTGCACCCCTGTGTGTGCGTGTGTGCGCCTATGTCGTGTGCGCGTGCATGGGTGTTTGTGTGCATGCCTGTGTGCACATGTGGGTGCCTGTGTGCGTGTAGCTGCGTGTGTGTGTGTCCTTCACATGCTGTGTGCCAGTTTAGAGCCCTCCCCCTAGCCCAGTTCTGGGCTTTCCCTCTGCAGTGCCCCTGCCTGCCTTGTGGTGTCACCAGAGTGCACCCCGCCCTGGTGGGAAGGCCCACGGATGATGCTGACAGAGAAGGAGGCCTTGAGTCAGGCAGGCTGGCCTTCCAGGGGCCTGGCGGTGGGCTCCCGAAGGGATCCTTGGATCTTTCTCGAGGGCAGCTAGTGAAGGCCTGGGTGGGCCCGGCTTCCTCTATCACCTGGAAAGGGCTGTGGGACGAGCACCCTGCGTCCATGCTGCTGTGCCTTGGAGGGTGCGAGAAGAAATTCAGGCTCAAGGTCATGAGCTGTTACCTCTTCTCCGTTGGACTGAGCTTGGAGGAGTCACTTGTTGTCAGGAGCGAATAAGGGGAGACAAACTGGGCTGCGGGTCACAACGTTTCCGACACGGAGGCCAACTGCCTGAGCTTTTGGGGTATTGCATTTTCCCTTGCCCTCCCCCTCCCCCTCCCCCACCCATCTGTGTCACTCCAGCTTTCCAAATGTGCCTTCAGCCCCCAGCAGACGGCTCTCCGCCTTCCCGTCTGATTCTGGTTGCTGGTGGGCACATTGCTCTAGGAATGGGAACCAGACTTGGGCAACCACCGTGCCCAATGCCGTTTGCACAACCGGGAGCCTCTAATGCACACAGCATGGTCCCCAGGCGCCCCAGACGGGTGTGGTTAGCCCAGCCAGCCACAGGGGCATGTCGAGGAACGGCCGCCCCTCCCTAACCAGCAATTAAGCCCGGGCTGTGACAGCAACAAGGGAGCCGTGGGTGGGGTGGGTGGGGGCTTTCTTCCTGGGTGGTGCGTGGGCCTGGGGCTCTGGGGCAATCTGGGATAAGGCGCTGGGGGTGCCGCCATGGGAAGGGCTGGGGCCCGCGGAACTGTTTCCCGAAACAGTTTCTTCCCGAAACCATCCCAGGCAGGAGGTCCCGCCCCTCGCTCAGCCCTGTCGTGGTTGCCTGTGGGACCCACTCCCTCCTGTAGACCTGCAGGTGAGCCCAGCCGCTGACCACAGATCAGGGAGCTTGAGGCCTCTGTGGGGCAGGGGGAGGGCGAGGGAGCCGAAGGCCAGGCAGGGCCCATCTCTGTCCTCCGCACGGCCTCTGAGGCTTCGGTTTGGCTCCTGTGGGGGAAAGGGCATCGTGGGGGAGCTGTGAGGGTGTTTCCAGAACAGAGTGACGAGGAGGGGGAAGAAGAAGAAGAGGAGGAGGAGGAGGGAGGGCAAACGAAAAGGAGGAGGGGGGAGTTCGGGCAATGTGGGCTCAGTGGGGGGAAGCGTACCTCCACGCAAGGCGGTGGCCTAATGTGAGGGACGCCTCGGTGGCTCATTTGGTTGAATGTCCGCCTCTTGGTGTCCACTCAGGTCATGATCTCGAGGCTCCTCGGATCGAACCCGCATTGGGCTCTGGGCTGGCAGCACGGAGCCTGCTTGGGATTCTCTGTCTCCCTCTCTCTCTGTGCCTCCCCCGTGTGCATTTTCTCTCTCTCTCAAAATAAATAAATAAATAAATAAAATTTAAAACTATGTGAAAACTCTTTTTTTTTTTTTTTTTTTTTTTTTTGCAAGGTGCCCATAGTTGGGTCCCCAGAGCTGCTCCTCCTGTGGGCTGAGATCCGTCTTTGGCCCAGAGTGGCTCAGGCCGGAGCCCTGGTGGCGGCAGCCCGGGGGGGGGGGGTGCAGTGGCGGGGAGCCTGAATGAGAAGCCTGGCCTGCCCTCTGGAGGGACCCCCCCCCCCGCTGCCCCAGGGGAAGAGGGGGATGAAAGCCGGCGGGGCCCGTGGCAGGTGGGGGGTAGATATTGGCAGCGAGGACGTCCCAGGGGCTTGCCGTCCACGTTTGTGTCTGTGCGTCCGCCCCGTGTGCCCGGCCTCCCCACCCACCCAGGCCGTGCCCAGAGATGGGAGATGGCCCATCTGGCAGCCGGCCCCAGAGGCCCTTTTGTGCTCTTCGGCTGGAAAGGTCTCTCGTGCCGCTCAGAGAAGGGGATTTGTTCCTTTAATTGACAATGAACATCAGAAAGGTCATATTTACATGAGGAGCTGGGTGGGGGTCGTGTGCGCCAACAGGGAAAGAAACCCGCAAAAAGGAATGGCATCCAGCTCTTCTGCGAGAGGTGCCCAGAAGGTGGGGGGGCGGGGGGGGGGGGGGGAAGGCCAGGGAGGCTGAGGAAGGATAAGAGGCAGAAATGAAGAGTCTTGGGAAGGGGGAGAAGGAGAGAAGATGGGGAGGACGGAGAGAGGGCACAAGGAGGGGACGGGGGGCACAGAGACGCAGAAGAAGGAGACCCGACACCTGCCCGCACACGCCGGTCCCGGGCAGGAACGCCGGCCGCTGGCGATCGCAGGGGCCGAACCATCTTCCTCCCCTGGGCTCGTTCCTTAAATTCCACACGTGGCCAAAGTGAAGGGCGAGTCAGATCACAGCACTGCTGTGGTCACAGCTACTGGATGGCTCCCCCACGGACCTCAGGAGCCACTCCTTTTTGCGGCCCCCCCCACCCCCCCCCCCCAGCCCTGGCCCATGTGCCTTGCCTACCCTCTGCCCTTGCATTTCCCCGCCAAGCCCCGCCTCTTCCCCAAAGCCTCACCTGATTCCTAAAAGCTCCATGTCCGCACCCCTGGCCTGCCCCGAAGCCGGACTTCCCAGGCCGCGGCATAACCGCGTGCTGCCGAGTCGGGTCCCCACAGGGCTCTGTGCTCGCTGAGCGGGGAATCCTGCCTTGGCCACCATTGCACGTGCGCGACATACTCCCATCTGGGGCATTATGTGTCGAATCGTGTGGCACGTTTTAGTCTCTTCTAGTAGAGTCCCCAGGAAAGGGTCGTCCTCCTTATTCTCCTATGTGGGGGCTTTGCGATCTCTTGGGGCAAAGGCCTGGTGAAAGGGCGCATCTAGTTTCTGTTGGAGGCTCTGTGGGGGAAGGGGGTAGGCCAGTTAAGCCTCAGTTTCCCTCTAGCTGCATTCTGATGGGAAGAGCATCCACAGAAGTATCTTGGTCCCCCAGAAGAGCCCCCCCACACAAAACACACACCTTTTCTCCTGCTGGCATCACTCATGACACTGGGCAGGATGGAAGGACAGGAAGCTGCCCCAGGGATAAGCCTCTTGGTGGACCGTTTACAGAAAGCCCCGCCCCCCCCCAACCAGGGCTAAACCAGAGCCCCGCCCCCTGCCCCCCTTCTGGGCTTGATGTGCTGCTTCATGTCCACACAGTTGGATGCCTCCTGAGGTCACTGACAAGGAAAGGTTAGAGTCAGCGATTTGGGGACACAGCTTGCAGCTGGTCCCCTGGCTGGGGAGTCCATCCACCAGGGCATCAGTGGGGGTGTGATGGATAGCAGGGGAAACCCAGTGTCCATCCACACAAGAAGGTGGGAGATTATCAGTGCAGGAAGAGCCGTGAGTGTGTGTGTGTGTGTGTGTGTGTGTGTGAGAGAGAGAGAGAGAGAGAGAAAGAAATGGGGACCTGGGGTTGGCAGTAGAGGGATATATGAGGGCCAGGGGCCTTATCATTTTCCAGACAGAAGAGGGGAGTTATTTTTATTTTTACAAATAATGTTATCATGTTTTTTTGTTTTCGAGAATATAAAATCTGAGAACTGTTCTTGTGGGTATCCTTTTCCAGAAATGATATCATCCGGGAGTCATTTGTTCCTGTCGAAAGTCGAAAGGAATTTAGTAGCAGGAGAGAGGGGAACCCTCTGCCACTCTGGGCTTGCCCGGCGAGTGGGCCCTTTGGGGGACACTTCTGCAGGACAGCGTGGGGGCCGAAGGCCCAGCGAGGCACGGCGGGGTGACAGAGGGGCGAGGGAGGTTTGAGTGTCATGTAAGTGACCATGTTTCTTTCTTCTTTCCATCAGAAGGCAGTCAGGGAAGGAACGGCATTTACGTGTGCTCCTGTGAGCCGTTCCCTCTGCCTGTAAGAATTCATTCTCTGAACTGTGAAATACGTCCTGTGGGATACAGTGATTAAGGAGACTGACTGCTTATTATATTTTACAATAACTTTCTAAAATTATAAAAACGGGGGCACCTGGGGGGCTCAGTCGGTTAAGTGCCCACCTCTTGATTTCGGATCAGGTCGTGATCTCACGGTTCCCAAGATCAAGCCCCACGTTGGGCTCTGCTTGGGATTCTCTCCCCCCTCTCTCTCCGTTCCTCCCCTGCTCACGCTCTCTCTCTCAAAATAAATAAATAAGCATTAAAAAAGTATAAGTGTGTAGTCACAGAGTGTATATAAATAGGATATAACCTATGAAAAAACATCTGCTTTACTGTTACATGTTATAATTAATGTCATAATGAAATGCTAATACCCACTCTCATTAACTGACTTCTCCCATGATCCAGGCTTGACGTGTTTCACTTGATTTATTTTTCACAGCAGCCTTTTACGTGGATGGTTCATGTTTCCATTTTTAGATGCAGGAAAACTGAGGCTCCGAGAAATTAAGTGGCCAGCATTGAGGCTGGAACACAGGACCAGTCTTTGGCTCTAAAGCCCACAGTCTGAGCCTTGCATTTATAATGTGTCAAGGGAACTCAGGGTGCAAACAGCAGGCTCCCCTGGACGGTGCTGGAATTTCCCAGGGTTGGGGCTTCGGACGGCATGGGCCCCGGGAAAGGACAGAGTGCATAACAGGGAAGCCCGATTCCACGTGAGATGCCCCACAATTAGTTCCTGCTTTTTTTGATTTAATTCTTCCCCTAATGTGTGTTCATCATGTAACTCGGGAAAGATTGGTATTCAGGGAAGAGGCATCAAAGGCGGTAATTAAACTGTCTCCACTGACGCGCTCAGTCTCTAAGAACAGACCTGTTTGATTCCGCAAAGGAAATCATTGGTATTTTAACGGGAGGCAGGAAACTTTTGATTAGCAAGTGATAGATAAACAGATCGATGCCTTTTCTGGCGACGTTTTCAGCTCCATTATTGTCACTGGAAAAGAGAAGGGGGTTGGGGAGGGGCGGGGGGCGGGTAAGATGAGAGGAGATGGCGGTGAGTCCTTGGGGGCTCGCATCAGTGGGGTGCTGGGGAAGGGGCGGAGCTGGGGCCCCAGGACGAGGAGGCTGCCCCCCCCTCGGGCCCCAGGAGCTTTGTCCCCCCCTGGGGATGGCAGGCGAAGCCCCCGCCCCTCCCCTGCAGTGACAGGGCGTTGTGATGCCAGCCGGGCCTGATGAGATTCCCCTGGCAGCAGGCCTTCCCCCCAGGCCCTGCAGCCCCTGCGCTTTATTGCCGCTCTCTCAAGGTCAGAGGGAGTTAAGACCAGAGATTATACTGTGTCAGTTGTGCCTTTTTGAAATATGACTCGGTGTAAGCTCTTTCCACACCAGAGGAGAGATGCCAACATCGCACTTCAATCTCTAGCTCGCAATGGGCTTATTGGGATTTTAGCAGGGCTCTGGTGAGATAAGACTGTTTCTTCTCTCAGGGTGCCCTTTCACAAACTTTGGTTAAGCGAGGCCCTAACTTCGCGAGGGCAGGCTTCCAGATGGATCCAGCGCCCCGGCAGACGAAGCAGGGCCGCCCAGCGCCACTGGCCCTGGTGCCCTCCCCGGACAGAAACGCGGGCTCCGTGGCGGCCACCTTGGCGCCTCCACCCACGTGCCTTCCAGCTGGGATTTGGGTATTAGCTACTCCAGGGCTCAAATCACAGCTCCTCTTCCTCAGCCTCAGTCTTCTCATCTCTAAAATGGAGACAGCATGACATCCATCTCTCGAGGTTCTCCTGAGACTGAGGGATAATGTAGGAAAAGCAACCTGGCCCTTAGTAGGTGCTCAATAAAAATGGAAAAGCCATTCCGCTTTCCCTGACTTTGGGCTCTTGTGTTCTAAGATACCCGGTGGAGGATGGCCGAAGAGTAAAAGGCAGCCGGAAAACTCCAAGATATCATCTGGGACATACACAGCTGTGAATTTGCCAACCCCTTCCTTCCCCAGGCTCATTAGAGACGTTGGCCACCGGTGCCACGGCCCCCGATGATCTTGGATCTTTGTGGTTCACTCCCTAAATGTGAGACAAGCCTGCTGTGTGGGTACCAAGATCCCGTGCCCTTCTTCAACCCCATGGTTCCTTGAGTTTTCCTCCGCCCCATCTCCTCTTGCCTTTCTTCCTCCTCCTTGTCATTTTCCCCCAATTTCCACCCCCCACCCCCCCACCGATGGTCCCCTTCTGCCTCTGAGGATCTGCGGGGCATCGCCATCTAACCCATGGGCTTTGTGCTGACAGTTCTCCATCAGGTCCTGGCTCTGGGAGCCGTGAGTGTGGGCGAGTGCCTTGGTTGAGCACCGTGGCTGGGCGTCGGGTTCCTCATCTGCAAAGTCCATCGCCTGGTGTGGCTGTGAGGATGTGAGAAGAGATCAGGGGTGCAAAACACTCAGCCGCTGCTTGGTCCAAGGTGAGGACTCCATAAACGTAGCCCCAGCAGGGGCTGTTCCTCCTGACAACCCCCCCCCCACACCCCGCCCCCCTTCTGGGTCAGCGCTTGGAGAGATGCTTTCTTTTCTAACCACCTGATGGAGCATACATAGATTCCGAGCATCTCTGGAGAAATAACCTCTCCTGAGCCTGAGCTTCACCGACCCTTGCAATGGCCATTTGATGTTTTCTTTGTCGTCGCTCCCATCCATTTCCGGTAAGACCTCCAGGTTTACTTCCGGTGAATGACCGCTGGCCACTGGGGTTGCTCTTGGCCTATCTGTCAATCAAGGTGCTCGGGCAATGGGTGGGGCAGTGACTCAATTTCAGCCAATGAGATTCTCCTATTGTTTGATACCGCCCCTCTCTCCTGGCCAATGGGTGGGCATGTGTCCGGGGCTCAGCCATTCACGTTTACTCTCTCACGACATACAATGGCCGGAGCTGGATTCGAGTCTTAGGGGACTTTGTACAGGCCCCTGCCCCTCCAGGTCCCTCTTCCCTGCCTTTTTGAGCCCAGTTCTTTGTCTTTTCCTTTGATTCTGAGAGCCACCCGACACCTTTCCAGACAGCTCCCCTCCGTGTTTACACCAGCCAGGGTTGGCCTCTGTTGCTTGTCACTGAAGAACCCTGACAGGTCTAAGCTGTCTCCCTCGGGAATTAAAGGAGCCAGGTGGAACCAAGAGCGAACATCCTTCAGTTATCCGTGACAGAAGAAGGGAGGACAGCCCGCCATCCCATCCCCAGTCTCCCCCATCCTGCGGAGCCGGACTGATCCAGCATGAGCAGGGGTGAAGAAACACCGTACGAGCAGCGTCAGCCTGACCTCCCTGACCCCGGGGGCGCTCTTCGAAGAGGGGGTCCTTGGCTTTGCCCTCTTACGGAATCCCCTCATTCTCTGCGGCCCAATCCATTACTCAGACTTTGGTGCTCAAATTCATCTCAGCTGTCTTCCTGCCTGTGCGTGCACCCCCACCCTGTCTTCTGCCCCGGTAGCGCTTTCTCGAGACTTGCTGAATCTAGCCATCAGTCCCTCCTTGCAGGAGCTACCCCTGCTTTGGGGAAGGGGGGGCTACCATGGCCAAGGGGACTCACTTTGATTCTCCTCCCCACATGTCCTTAGGGGCAAGTGAAGGGTGTGTGTTTGCCCGTGTGTGGTGGGGGGACCCCCTCCCTCCCAGCCTCCACAGGGGCTCGCGCCATCAGCCTTAAACTCCTCCTCCCTCGGGTGGGCAAAGATCCTCAAGGTGCCCAGGCCCTACCCTGGGTCATCGGCTCTAGTCCTGACCCTGGCCCAGAGTGAAGCTGGGGGCTGAGAGGAGCCCATCTCCATTCTGATTGCCCACTGACCCCTGATTCATTATCTGCTTGGAATCAAACATTCCTGACCAGCCCGCTCTGGTGGGCACACACCCATGAGCTCAGTCAGGCTTGCCTGGTGTATCTCTGGCCTGCCTTACCCCCAGGCAATGCCATGTTCCTCTCAGAGGGAGGCTCCTGGTGCTAGTCATTGATTTCTGGGCCGTGAAGAGCCCAGTGCCTCCAAACAGTGATGCTGAATAACCAACCCATTGTCTTTTTTGGTCCAGCTTGGCTGGTGGTATTTCTCCCCACTTCTTTGGGGAGTACTCTAGAATATAGAATATAGAGAGAAATGGAATACATTCCATTTCTAGAATATAGCTCTGGCTAATGCTAGAGCTCCCCATGACAAAGAAGGAGAAGGCATGACTCTCATCTCCAGCAGGTGGGAAAAACTGAACGCCTCTAACCTACTCAGAATTTCTAATTCCTGTATCTTTCCTCTGTTTTGAAGGTTTCTTTCTTTCTTTCTTCTTTCTTTCTTTCTTTCACACCAATCACCAAACCCAAGTCAAACTAGCGAGAAAGGAGCTATTATGGCTTGGGATGTCTTCAGGCACAGCTATATCCAGGGGCTTAAACAATGTCATCGGGACTCTGTCTCTCAGCCTCTCTCAGCTCTGCTCTCCTTTCTTTGGCTTCGTTGTCATGGCAGCCAGAAATAAGTTCTGTACCCTCAGAAATAAGTTCACTGAGGAGAATGTCTCACCTCTGATTATGTTCATGATAAGCCTGGAATTGACTCTCTTTTGCTCTGCTTTGCCTAGATTTGGACATGCGCCCGTCCCTGAACCAGCTATAGCATCTAGAAAGAGGTGATGCTCAGATTGGTCAGAGCGAGTCACATGATCAGAGTTAGTTAGCCCCATGGACGGAATGTGTGACGCATGGTTCCTGGAAGCAACACCGGATGCTGTTTCCAGAAGAACAGGATGTTGGCCACGTGCCTCACCGCCCGAGCCTCGATGCGGGGCGGAGGAGGCTCCTGGCTCTTGCGGACACGATTAGAGCAGGAACCTCATTTGGCTCCGGAGGGGGCAGGCAGAGCCCCGACGACAGGAACCAGTAGCTGTGGCTGTGTTCTTTTCCTTCTCCCACCTGACCGAGCCTTGCAAGCAGGTGATACAGGATCTGGAAAGGAACCAGAACGGAGATGTAGGATTCAGGTCGGGGCGGGGGGGGGGGGGGGAGGACCTTCTCCAGCTCCATGGGCAAGGGCTCCCCTGGGCTAGGCACCCAGCCGATGCCCACGACCTGATAGTCTTGGCTTCCCGGCCAAGCAGTGTGACACTTTCCCTAGTGTCCAGAGGAGTGGCCATTGGTCAAAGAGCACTCAGGGGGTGCTCGGCAGGGGGTCGGGAGCCCCTGCCATCTGGTGGGAAGAGCCAAGCACTTAGCACCTGGTTACAGCCGTGTGCTTGGAAGTCAGACCAGTCCTGGGTTCAGGTCCCGACTCTGCCACTCTGGGCTCAGCCTTCTCACGTGAAATGGGTATGGTGGCCGTAAGAACAATGGGCAACACTCACGGAACATGTTTCATGCCTGTTGCACAGACTGAGTTGTGCACCCACCGCCCCCCCATCCCCCGCCCCAATTTATATGTTGAAACTCTAACCCCCGGTATGACTGTGTTTCCAGATCCGGAGGGAAGAACACAGTGAGAGGCGATTGCAAGCCAGGAAGAAAAGGCTCCACCCAGAACCGAATCAGCCGGTGCCTTGATCTTGGACTTCTAGCCTCCAGACTCAGAAATAAACTTCTGCTGTTTAAGCCACTGGGTCTGTGTATGTTATTACAGCAGCCTGACCAGACTAATACACTTGGCTTTGTTTTAAATATTCTTTGTATGTATCATCTTATTGGAGCTTTACGGCAACCGTATGACGTAAGGTGCTGCTATTTGTATTTTACAGATCGGTTGCAGGCATATGAGGCTCAGAGAGGTTAAGCCACTTGCCCAAGGTCACACAGCTAGTCAGTGGCAGAGCAGGGATTTGAAACCGGGTAGCCTGGTTCCAGAATCCAAGCTTTAACCGCTAACGTGCACCTACTTGACTGGCTTGGTGTGCAGAATTAGTGAGGTGCTCTATGCCAATGGCTCGTCCTGGGGCCCGGCACGTGGGAATTGACTGAGATCCCTTTCTTTCCCTGCCAACCCGTGACCTCACGGGCGGGGTTGGCCATCGGGCTGCACAGTCACGTGAGCGGATCAGTTGCATCGCAGGGTTTCCATGGCAGGTGCGGCCGAGAAGGCCCCAGGCAGCCTTGTTGTGGCCCCAGCTCCCAACAGCACCCTGCTACTGGAGGCTACTGTTTGCCCATTTCACCCATCACCAAGCAACACGGTGCTGGGGGGAGGCTGAGTAAGCACGTGGGAAATGGAAATGGCTTTTGGAAACAAAGAGCCAACTTGGGAAAGGTGTTTGTCTATCGGGCCTGGTGATTTGTAGGTGCCTGGCGGCGGGGGAGGGGGCAGGGAAGCGGGCAGTGGGAACTTATCACCAGGGTCTGAGGCCGATGACCGCCCTACCCGCTCGCAGCAGCTTCAGCCCCAGAGTGTCCCCATGTCGATGGCAACTCTGTCAGCGGCAATGGGCAGCAGGGGCGAGGTTAGCGATGCGAGAGTGGAGCGGCTCGGGGACGAAGGCAGAGCCGGGGGGCAGAGCTGATGGCTCAGTGAAGGCAGGGCTGGGAGGCACCCACGGGGGTCCCGATGGACAATTCCAGCTCATGCCACGGAGCCAATCTGCAAAGCATTCTCAGGGTACGGAAGCTCCAAAGGGACAGTCCATTTCTGAGACCATCTTCCATGACCTAGGGAGGACCCCGGCCGGAAAGAGACGCCCTCAAAGGCGCCCACCCTCCTTTCCCAAGGTGACCCTGGCCTGGAACGGATGCTCTGTCTCATTCTACCCGTGATGGAGGGTGGTTATTAACAAAAGTGGGACTCACTGTTGATTACCTTCCCCACCCCATTAATTTTCATTTCCTCTGGATCCCTCAAGGCAGGCTGCGGCCGAGGCGGTGGGACCCGTGTGCGTGCGTTCCGTGGAAACGCGCCGAGGTGCTCGCTCCTGGTCTCTGAGTTAGAATGTCCTACCCCTCTGCCAGTGGGCTTTTTGCTCAGTGTTCCGGCTGCACATCCGTGCTTACCAGTTAACTCTTCTCTTTCCTCCGTATAACACAGAGTGCGCTGCTCCGGCCCCCGTGCCGGGAACGTTGGGAAACCATCCGGAGACCGGGGAACCCGTCTCATACCTGGCGAGCGGCCACCGCCAGCAGAGAGAGCTCAACCGGGTGAAACCAGTGTGGTCCCCAGTCCGAACAGCGGCTCGCTTCTCCTGGGCCATCAGCTAAGTCCAAGTGACCAACTGGGTGTCCCCTGGTACCTTTCTTGAAGGTTTGCCCATGGAAGTAGTTACTGGTACTCATACGGCATCAGAACGACCTGGAACCGTGTCTGCTAACTACAGATGTCTGGGCCCTGTCTCCAGAGACTTAGTTTCAATTATTCAGGCGTGTGGCCCAGATAATTCTAATATACACCAGGGTTGAGAACCACTGATCCGTGGCCTCCTCCCCTTTACACGGGTGAATGCATGACTTATGGACCTCCCCCAATCTCCCCACCAATCTGTATTTTAATACTGCGTGTGGTCAGCACAAAGGAATGAATCCCTAATGGTGAAGTGTAGGGAAAGTGGAAGCGGGGTTTGGGGAAGAATGGCGATGGTATGCTTTCTCGAGAGGTATAAATTCCTCTGCAACTCATAAGGCAAGTCCTCATTGCCATAATCCGCACTGTTGCCTGTCTTTAGAGGGAGCGCCCTGCTCGGGATTAAACTCGTGTTCCCCTTTGCTTCATTAGGAAGAGTTCCCAGGTACAGGGACAGACAGCGTCCTTGGATTCCGCGAGAGTAGCCTCTCCAGAAAGATTGGGAATGGATACCTAGGCCGACTGCCCTGAGAAAAGAAGCAACCAGCCAGAGTTGGGGTGTTGATATGGGGAGGGGGGTGGTGGTCCTGAATCTATGGGTGTCGATAAGGGAGATAGCCCAGCTCGGAGCTCATGGGTGACATTCCAGTGGTGGCAAAGCCGGGTGCTCGGAGCGCTGGCCTGGGGGCTCCTTCGAGGTTGTGTGGCCCCATCGGAGCCCGGGCGTCACATGCTAGGCTCAGGCTGTGGTGCCTCCCCTGTCCAGCCTCCCCTGTGTGTCTCCCCCTGGTCCAGCTTTGAGTCCTTTATTTTTGAGTCGTCCTCTTCGGTACGCGGTGGCCCCCCTCTTTCCTCAGGTTGCTGAGAGTTCTTCTCTCCGTCTGTGATCGGTGTGATTGATCGCACATCGTCTCCTGGGCCTGGAAGGGTCTGCAGTATGCAGCTCGGGGGCTTTAGAGCCCCTCTAGAACAGAGGCGATGCCTGGGCTGATGAGGCTCCAGAGAACGTACTTGTTTCTGCCTCCTTCCAGGCAGCTGGGTCCTAGGGACTATCCAGAAGCAAGACTAGTCCCCACTCTTACGACCCTGCAGTCCGGCTCCCCTCCACATCGGGCCTGTTCTTGGTTCTTCAGCTACCCCAGTTCTTTTCCCCTCGCGGCCTCCTCACGTTGAGTCCCTTCATCGGAAGCGCTTTCCCCTTGGCTCTTGTCATGGCCGAAACTCTTTCACTCCCTTCTCGTCCTTTCTTTGGCATCACCCCCTTAGAGGGGCCTCCTTGAGAGCTCTGGGTAAGTATATCCCCCTCCGGAACTGACCCTCACTTTGGTCTCTGCGCCTCACGCAATCCCTTCACGATGCACAGCCCATCTGTAATGACATGTTAATCTGTTCCCTCGTCGCCTCTCTGTTCCCCACCTCCCTTGACTGTATACTCTCCAAGGGCAGAAACCAAATCTGTTACATTCCCCTCTGTATCCCTAGTACCTAGCACCAAGCCCCTGGATAGGCCCTCAGGAGACAATTGTTGAATAAGTGGATGAGTGGTTGAAACCACGAGGAACAATTCAAAGATTAAAATGCTATTATGCTAACATCTGATCCAATCGCCACTTTCCTTGGCATTTACCCAAATGAGTTGAAAAACTATATCCACACAAAAATCTGCACACGGATGCTTACGGTACCTTTACAAATACTTAGTTTTGTGCTTTGTAGGACAGAGTTATTTGAAGAAATGTTACAATGTCTAAAAGCTCTATAAAGTCTTAATCTCCACTCATGCCATGCAGTGGTCGGTTTGATATAATGCATAATAAAAAGCTTTTAAAACCCCAAACGCACCAAGTGCTACATAGTTTGATCACTAAGTCATCAGTTCTCAAGGAAAAGGTCACAGAAGAGCTTTACCTCAGCCAAGAACAAAACTTGGAGGCAACCAAGAGGCCCTTCGGTAGGTGAGTGGATAAATAAACTGTGGTCCATTCACACAATGGAATATTATTTAGCACCCCCCCCCCCCAAAAAGAGTGATCAAACCATTAAAGGACATGGAGGGACCTAAAATACTTATTGCCAAATGAAAGAAGCCAATCTGAAAAGGCTCCATACTGTATGGGTCCAACTACATGGCATTCTGGAAAAGACAAAACTATGGAGACAGGAAAAAGATCAGTGGTTGCCAGGGTTTAGGGAAGGGGGGACGACTAGGCAGAACACAGAGGATCTTGAGGACAGTGAAAATGAAAATGGTCTGTGTGATACTATAACGATGTATACACGTCTTATGCATTTGTCCAAACCCATAGAACGTCCAACGGTTAAGAGTGAATCCTAATGGAAACCATGGACTTTGAGTGATAATGATGTGTCAATGTAGCTCCATCAATGGTAACAATGGACCACGCTGGTTGGGGGTGTTGATAGTGGGGAAGGCTGTGCATGTGTGGGTGGAGGGGGCATATGGGAAATATCCTTTCTTTCATCTCAAAGTTGCTGGGAACCTAAAAATGCTCTAAAAAAAAAAAAAGTCTCCTTTTTTCTTTGAATAAAGCAGATTACCAAGGAAAAAAAGCTATAATGCTAAAAAAAAAAATGATGAATTCATAGCTGTAGGGAAGTGGGGAAAGAGCTCATTTATGTGGGGGATCAGATAAGACAAACCCACGCTAACAGAAGAGAATAACAGAATTCTTGTGTGTGTGTGTGTGTGTGTGTGTGTGTGTGTGTGTTTTCCTTTCTACTGGGCAGTATACTACGTCAGGCATTTTCCAAACATCATCAAAATTAACCTCATTTACGTATTAGATTAGAGACCTTAAGTATAAGATTAGAGATTAACCTCTCCGCTTTAGAGAGGCTTAAGCCACTTGACCAAGGTCACGCAGCTAGTAAGTGGTAGGGCCACGATTGGACCTCCACTTGTTCTCTGACTCCAGAGTCCATGCTCTGAACTGTTATGCAATGGAGACAAGTCTGGATTAAAGGGAGCTGGAGAAATGGCTCTTCTCCCTGGAAGCTGTTTTTAGTTGTTGTGTTGACTGGTGACCAAAAATGCTGACTGCGTAGGACAGTCCCCTTGAGAGACCCTGAGGGATGCCAGGAAAGCTCTGGGCTGGTGCAGATGGATAAGAGGGGATGGAAGGAGCCAGGATGGGGGGAGGAGAGGGCCCGTGGAATACTCTGTGTAGGGTCTCGGGATCTTGGGGGCCAGGCCTCCTTAAATGGACGGACACTTTGGTGGTGCAAGTGATATGGGAGGCCTCCTGGGTCTTCCTCAGTTGGGCCTCCAAAGAGCATAGGGGTTGAGCCAACAGAAGGAGATGGAAGGAGTCAGGGCCAGGAAACAGCAGAAGGAAAGGCCTGGCCTCAACAAGGCCAGCATCTCTGATCAGGCAGTTTCACGGGGGAGGGGTTCATAATTTTGCAGATGGAGAAACTGATAATCAAATCAGTGGAACTAGGGCTAAGGGCAGAAGGGTATCTAGCCACCACGCTTCCTTTCTGGAAGGAAAGGATTCATTCCTTCCTTCCCCAGATATTTCCTGAGCACCTACTGTGTGCCAGGCACTGCTTGAGATGCCATGGTTGGAGCACTGAACAGGAGAGACCAGTCTCTGCTCCCGTGGAGCCAACATTCTGGGGTGAAAGAGGGATGCACAAATGAGATCATGCTGTATCATATCGCATCATATATATTATATTATGCCATGCCATGTGAGGATACAAGGGAGGCACAAAGAGCGGCAGGCAGACGCCGCCGCCTGAGCAAAGGCCCTGGGGTAGGAATAAGTTTTGTGTGTTCAAGGAACAAAAAGAAGGCCACGGGCTCTGGAGCAGAGGGGTTGAGTGGGAGAGGTGTGCGGGAGTCACGCCCGCAGAGCCTTGTCGCTCCAAATGCAAGGGGAAGACACGGCGGGTTTTAAACACGGGTGTATCAAGACGTAAGGTATAATTTTTCAAGGGCCCCTTTGGTTGTGCTGTGGCACACGGATTAGGGTGGCACAACGGAAAGAGGGATGGACTGGGGGCCTCTCGGGAGGATTCTCAGCAGCCCGGGCTCAAGGTGAGGGGGGCTTGGGGGAGGGGGCAGCCTGGACAAGGAGGGAAGTGGGCACGTTCCGGATGAGCTTTAGCAGCGGAGTTCTAGGCTTCTTCCCCACTAGGAGGCTCTCATCAAGAGGAGCATTTCTAAGAGGGTCCCCTGGGGTAACTGCCTCCCTCACACCCCCACACCCCCCCCCCCCCCAGCACAGGCCCACAGCTCCAGAACTGCCTTTGTTTTCAATCTGCTCTGGTGTTTGTGATTAAATTGATCTGCATGTAATTGATGTTGCTTCTCGCCAACCTGCAGAGCGACCGTATCAATGGGGCCGCATTGTTTTTCCGCAACAAAATCTCCTCCCTTCCCCTTACCAGAGGAAGGGAGGGGGGGGGGGGGGGAGGGGGAGGGGTGCAACCAGTAAGGAAAACAAAAATCTTGGCCCCTATAATCCTTCTGATTCCTAAAGAGTGTCAGCCAGGGTTTCAAGACAACACATGTTCCCAGAAAACAGCCCTGGCTTGGAGACAGGCAGTATCCCATTCAAATCCCAAACAGATAAATCACCGCTTCTCACCAGCTCTAGTTAGTCATGTCAGAAATTAGAAGAGCTTGCATATTCACTGCGGTTGGATTCTGTCACATTGGAAATGCTTATGATAATCGAGATGCAGCCTAAATGCGAAGTTGCGGTGTGTGTAAATAACCAATTATAAGGGTTTTTAAAGGAGAAGCTTGTTTGCTTCTGAGAGACAGATTCTCCCCAGTGGAACTCGCTCTTGCCTTTGCACGATATGGATGTAATTTCAAGTATCCCTGGGTGTTCTCCTTGTGCTATTTATTTAAGGTATTTATACAAGAATAAACTCTATCGAGATGAAGCAGGGTAGATTGAGAGAGGCTCTCGAAGCCAGAGTGATATTGATTACAATTGCAGAGGATTGTGGTGTCAGGTCACCTTCCCGCCATTGATTGTTGATTGCTCTATAACACCCTCTTCTCCAGCGCCCCCCCTCCCCTCCCCTCTGCCAATCACAGACACATTAATTGTGGGGACAAATTTAATCACTGCTCCCTTGCAGTACCGTTGTGATTCCCAGCCATTTTTCACACACAGTAAAACTGCGGTCCGGCTGCGGAAAGGGAAATCTGAGGGAAGCAGGGCGCTGCGGAAAGGCACAATGCATTTCCATCATTTAATGAGGAGAGCGGGAAGGCTAGTTAATACTCTCTGATTAAGCCAGGGCTCCGTCTGAGTGTTGGGCTGGGCGGAAGAATGCAGGATCGACTCTTTCAACTGCTAGGAAAATTCTCCTGTCTTTGTCAATAATGAGGGGCCCTCCACCCTCAGGGGTGGGGGTGTATGGCAGAAAAAACAGGCATGCAGATTAGCTACCTGCCTGCTTAACCAGGACTAATCACAGAAGGGCCAGGCCAGCACTTACCAACTGTGGTTGGTGTTAATTTCATTCTCTCCGTAGCCTGTCTTGAAACAAACAAACGAAAAGCCCAAAAAACAAAAAAACAGACTAAACAGTTTTGGACCGCAAAGATTTTCGTCTTGCCAATACAGACAGTTAAGTGAATCCTGAACTAATATTGCAGAGTAGGGTCTGAATCCTTACCGGTTCAGGTTTTCTTAACGTCATGGCAACAGCATCAACGTCATTCTGCCAGCTGTCATTCATTCATCCATTCATTCATGTTATAAGAACTTTGGTGCTAAGTGCTGGGAATACAGGGGTGAACTCAACTTGCCTTCGTGGAGTTTATATCCTAGAAAGAGCAGTGCATTAAAAAAAATGTATTATTGTCGTAAGAACACAACATGAGTTCTATCTTCTCAACAATTAAAAAAATTTTTTAATGTTTATTTATTTTTGAGAGAGAGAGAGAGAGAGAGAGACAGAGACAGAGACAGAGCACGAGCAGGGGAATGGCAGAGAGAGGGTGGGAGACACAGAATCCGAAACAGGCTCCAGGCTCCGAGCTGTCGGCACAAAACCCAGCGCGGAACTCGAACCCACGAACTGTGAGATCATGACCCGAGCCAAAGTCGGATGAGCCACCCAGGTGCCCCTCAACAATTTTTAAAAGTGCAAGATGCAATTGCGGGCTGTGGGTGCAATGCTGGACAGCTCTCTAAAGCTTATTCGTCTTACTTAACTGAAACTTTATGCCTACTGATTAATAACGCTTCATTTCTTCCTCCCTCCAGCGCCTGGTAACCACCATTCCAGTCCTTGATTTTATGACTTTGGCTATTTTAAATGCCCCGCGTAAGTGGAATCATGCAGTACTTGTCTTTCTGTATCTGGCTTACTTTGCTAGCACAACATCCTCGATGTCCATCCATGTTTTTGCACATGGCGGGACTTCCTTCTTTCCTAAGGCTGCGTGGTATCCCACTGTGTGCATATACCACATTTTCTTTAACCCTTCGTCTGTCTCCCGGCATTTACGTTGTTTCTACATCTTAGCTGCTGTGAATAGTGCTGTAGTGGGCATACGGGAGCATACGAACGGTCAACAGGTATATGAAAACAAGGTTGTCGCCAATTATCAGGGAAATGCAAGCAAAAACCAGGATGCGATGTTACCTCCCCCATGTCAGGATGGCTTTGCCAAGAAAAACTAAACCAAACAATCCCAAGAGACAAGTGCTGGCGAGGATATAGAGAAAGCAGAATCTGTGAGCCCCGTTGGTGGGAATGCAACAGAGTGCAGCCACCGCGGAAAACACTACAGCAGTCCCCCCCACCCTCACCGAAAGTAGAACTCCCGTGGGATCCAGCAATCCCTCTTCTGGGAATAGATCCAGAAAAACGTTGAAACCAGAATCTCCGAGAGACGTTAGCCGGTGCGTGCGCGCGCGCTCCGTGTGGGAGCTTTACAACGCACGTCAGATTTACCTGGAGGGGGTCGTGAAAATGTCAGTTGCCAGGCTCTGTCCCCCTCCAGAGCTTCTGATGCAACAGGTCTAGGGTCGGGCTCCAGACCTGGCATTTCTCACCGGTGCCCAGGGACTGCTGCTACGGGTCCGGGGAACCCCACTTTGAGAACCACTTTGCACCCGTTGAAAGCAGTGGAGGTCAAGTCTGGTCGCCCTGTAAAAGCCACCTTTTGGATGATTTTCAAATACCCCAGTTTTTATTTATTTTTGGGGCAGAGAGAGACAGAGGATAAACAGTGGGGGAGGTGCCCACTGCCAGCGATTCTGATTTAACTGGTCCGACCTGGGGTCTTTGCTTTCTGCAAAGAGCGCCCCAGGTGACTGGGCGCGGTTGAGTTGGAAACCACTTTGCTTAATGTGAATGTGAAGAGTAGAGGCTAAGAGTCTGATGGATATCCTCGGGCCCTCGGCTCCAGCCCTAGCCCCGGCACATGGCTCCGTCCTGCTGCCCTCAGTGTCCTCATCTGCGACGTGCATTGTCACGGGGAGCAAGGGAAGTAACAGCGATGCCTGGCGTGTAGCAAGCCCTCGGTACGTGCCGGTCCTTCGCCTTGCTTTTAACTGGGGCACTCAGCGGGTCTCTGCCAATTTTCACTTAATTACGGACTACGTTTCCAGTTAAACACCTTGCCTGTTAAGACACCGCAGAGGCTCACCCTGTTTGCCTCCCTCCGATTTGCCATTTGCCCTGGTGCCTTCCAGAGGAATCCCTGCCGTCTTCCTTGTTCGTTCAAACACCAGTAATAAGGTCCTCGTGCTTCTCCAGCAGCCCCAACTTCGTAGCGAAAGGGTCTTGTTTGCAGCTGTGGAAACATTCCACATCCAGGGTAACTAAGCAGAACACTCCGCCCTGGGACGTGTCTAATACACGTGCTGGAGATGCGGTGCCAGGAAAGCAAATGGTACCCGAGAATAATTCCTCAAATGAGCCCCAGGCACGTAGTGAAAGCTGTCGGAAGCCAGAGGACCCATTAAAAAAATTGTTGATTGACGGTCAAGTTTGTCCCTCTTTCTATTGCTTTCTCATGACCTCCCGTGGTGTGTGCTGTGCGAGTTTCTTTTTTTTTTTTCTTAAAGAGTCATTCACTTCGGGGTGGGGGGTGGGGAGAAGACGGAGGGGCCAAAACAAGAAGTTGGGGCGAGAGACTAGGGGTGTGTGCACGAGGGCGAAAGGCACAGAGAGAGGGTCCTGGGCACGTCTGGAAAGGTTTGAGATGCCAAGGCCAGGAATCCGGAATCGTTTCAGGGTAGGGAAAAGCAGGAAAGTGGTTACAGGGTCAGTTGCCCAGAAGCGCTCAGAAAACAGCCCGACTTGCCTTTTACAACTCAGGTTATCTGGGGAGACGTGGCCTCCTCTTTGTGGGTCATCCACAGATGGAGACTGGGTAGCTGGCTGGTCGAGAATGCCAGCCCTGGGATCAGAAACAAGCCCGGGGGTGCCAGTCCTCACCGCCAACTCTTGCCAGGTTGTGTGACCTTGGATAAGTGCTTCACCTAGTTGATTTTGATTTTTCATCTGTAAAATGGGTATAAATATAGTCTGGTGGCCAGAGCATAGGGGTGTCACAAGGATTGAACATGAGATCAGGTCTGTGAAGTATTTAGGCTGCCTGGGAGCATGGTACCCTCTGCTTTTCATCCATCCAACAACTGTTTATTTAGTAAGCCTGACTTTGTGCCCGGCCCCACTCAAGGAGCAGGTACACAGGCGTGAATAAGGCAGGCAATGCCCTTGCTCTCAAAAAATGTATATCCTATTACAGACAGGCTGAATAAACAAGGGTAGTGGGAGAAGCAGCACTAAATGCTTTGCTGAAAATTAAAATAAGGTGCCTCTTGTTGCTACTAAAATAGGGGTCTCTTTTCCACTGGGGGGGGCAAGACAAGGTCTCTATGAGAGGGGGACGTTTACACACACATCTGTATGATGAAGAGGGCGGCCATGCAAATATCTGGAGCAACAGCATTCTGGGCAGGGGGACGAGCATGTGCAAAGGCCCTGCGGCCAGAGTGCAGAGAGGGAGAGGCACAGAAAGGAGGCCGGGGTGGCTGCCGCAGAATGGACTAGGCAGAATGGTGCAAAGAGAGAAATGGTGCAAAGAGGCAGGAACCACATTGTGGAGGGCCTCGCGGGCTCTGGGAAGGATTCGGGTGTTCTCCTGAGTGCGGTAGGAAGCCCTGGGAGGGCTTGAACAGGTGGCAGAGTGACTTGGTCCGATTGCTCTTTGGAAGTGATCTGGGGCAGGGGTGAGACCGGAAGAGGGGGAGCAAGCAGGGAGGGAGCCCCAGCCATCTTGCAGGGTGGGTGCTAGCAGCCTAGCTGGCCTGCCGACTTCGCTTTTAGCCTTCATGTCCTCACTGGGGATGGCAGTGGGGGGGGGGGCAAAGCCTCTAGTCGAACCCTGTCCCCCCACCCCCAACCCAGCTGCAGTGCCTGGAGCATGGGTGTGACCCTCCTCGCTGGGACTCCCCCTGCTTCAGTGAGTTGAGCTGAGATGCAGCGGAGAGACCCCCCCCCCTCCGGCGGTTCCTGGGTCCCTAAGCACCTCCCTTCCCCCCCTCCGCCACAGTTTCCTGCAGGGGAGCAGCGCACTGGTCTTCAGCTGGCCGGCCGGGAAGCGGCTCTCTGAAGGGACAGGTTTGCCCGGCGATGGTGCTGGGCAGTTTCCAGGGGTTTTCTGGATCACTCCTGCTCTTGGAAGCAAGTACCTCACCAACATGTGTCGGAAACATGCGCTCTCTGCCTGCTGGCTGGACACCCGGCCAACTGTTAGGAAGTTGCTTGGAATTTGCACCTCCCTCTTGCCGGGCCCATCTGGTTGGGACCCCAGAGGGGCCCGAGCCCTGACGTCCGACCGGCCCTCTCACAGGCCTGGGTCGAACTGAAGGCCGCAGGCCTTTGGGGTCAAAGGAATTAGGGAAAGAGGGAGAGGAAGTGTGGCTCTGCAGAAAGGGTCCCCCGTCTATGCAAGGTGGTACAGAGTCCCCTGGCAGGTGACAGCCCGGGTCTATCGAACCAGGCTTCTGGGAGCCCCCGCTCCCCAGCCTGTTTCACCCAACCAGAGAATTAGATTTTCCATTAAAATAAATTTCTCCTCCTTGGCTGACGTCTTAGCTAAGCCCCCAACCTGAAAATCACTCCCGGTTCTCTGCTCTTTTTTTTTTTTTTTAGCTACCTTTGTATTCCTTCAGTTTTTATAGCCGATCATTTTATACGTGAACCAAGTACTAAACAAGCATTATTACTGCTTTGCGCACCGTGCACCACAGAGGCATAAATCCCACATTAACCTCATCCTAAGGAGCGGCTGAGTGCATTTTAATAAATGTCCCAAATGGTTTTAGTGTCTACTAGTCAAACGGAATAAAAAATGCACGCGCATTACGGGATGTTATGAACCTTTCTATCAAAAGTAATAATAAACAGACTGCTTGTTGAGCTTGGTGATTGGGTTACACTTTTAAACAGTATATTGAGAGACAAATCAAGGTAGAGCCGAGATGATTATGTGATATGATCGGGGGGGGGGGGGTGCTATTTGAGCAGGTAGACCTCCCTCCCGCCTGGCGATGCGCGTGCATTCCAAGCTCTCACCCCAAACGGTACCAAGAGAAACGAGCAAATTAAGAAATCTCTGCTGCACCCGGATCTTTAATATAAGCAGCCAGATAAAGGCAGGGACGCACATCATTTGTCAGTTGAATAAAAATTCAGATGAGGTATTTTCCTGACGCTGTGCCAGGCACCATTAGGAAAGCATTTTATTTTCCTGTGTCAGTGACGGCATGCGGTTGGGGCCAAACTTCATCAGCCCACAAGGTGTTACTTGAAATCACGCACAGCGCGGACTTCTAGCTTGGGTAGCGCGTCCAGATGCATGTCCCCGGCCTGCCTTTCTCCCTTCCCTCTATGGGCTTTCCACCCGGAAAGCTCCAGAAGTTAATTCGCCATTTTGGTCATCAATCCAGAGTAGATAAAGGGTCACGCCGGTGGCCGCTTTGGACGTGCAGATGTTTTAGTTTGGGCACATCTGTAGGCAATCACGCTGCTTTCTGGGCAGGAACGGTGTTTTATTATGGGATTATATGTGTAATCTTGGATAAATAGTAGAAATTGGAGTACTTCAGTTGGAAGGCTTGTTTTCTCTCCCAGAGAGCAGTGTAAATAGCAAACCAGAAATCATTCGCTCGTCATTGAAGCAATAATCAAACTGGCCAGTCTCCTTCCTTCAGGCTGGATCGGGGCGGGGGGGGGGGGGTCAGTGTGAAACTCGGGGCAAGCACGTTGTCCAAGGGGGTCAGGCCGGGTGCGGGGTGGGGCTCTTCCCGGGAGGGGGCTGGCTTTTGCTACCTGGCCACCTAGGGGATCGGGATCGTGTCTCAGAGCCTCATTGCGGTTCTGGAGCGCGGTCTCTTCTTCCACCCCTGGCCCCAACGTCTTCCCCACCAAGTGTGAGAGATGCTGAAACGTGGAGCCAGGGCAGAGGCGGGCGGGGCTGTTGTTACTGATACCTTTCTCCAATTCTGGTAATGCACATAATGATGTTACTCAGTTTTGTTTTACATTTCCAAAACAGATGTACCAAATCCCTGTGAAGCGATCTATGGTAATGCACTTAATTTTAATCTTCAACGTTAAAAGTAAAAACCGATCACTTAAAGCAGAAACATGTGTCACTTGTCCGTAAGTCGGCCCCGGGACCCAGCCTCCTTCTTGCCACTCAACTGTTTTGTTGTTGGCCTTCTTGTCATCCTGTCCTTCCTGTTACTGTCCCTCTTCCCTCTCACCATAAGGCGTTTCTCAAGGGGCTTCCCGACTACTAAGCGTCCTCTGTGGCTTGCACGCACTTCTGACCTTGGGTGTTTCCCCGTATCCCAATGCTTGTTGCTCTGGGCTCCAGTGAATAGGCTCTGAAAAGCGCACGCCCACCACATGTAGGAAAGGTGGAAAAAGATATCTCAAAGTCAGGTTCAATTGTAGAGAACCACTGTAATAAACGGTCCGTGACAAAGGAGCGCTCCCTGACCAAGATGCTGGCTAAATCTTAGGGCAAGTTGGGTGATGATTACCAAATATCGTTGCCCGTAAGGGCTCGAGTAAAAGCCCTGAGTTTTTCTTCTAGAAAATGGGTTGTGGCTTCTTAACGTCTAGGTTGAGGCTGCTCTGAGGCTCAACAGAGGTGGCGATCGGGGTGTGGGGTCAGCCTGCGAATAGCAAAGGAGTCTGTAATGTAAGAAGAGGCATGCCCTAGTGATGGTCAGGAGGGTTTGAAATGGTGGGAGGCAAGGTAATGATTTCTCTTCCAGTGCAAGACATCAGATCCCCAAACTTCGCTCATTGCCAGCTGAGTGTCCCACGCCACGCCAAGTATTTTCTGTGCAGTAGGGCTCTTTGACAGCTCTGTGGGCGGGACTGGAGGCAGAGGAGACGTTGGTCCCTTTCAGTTCTGAGGCTCTGTCCGTTGCTCGGCTTCCTGGACGGTGGCACTGCTGAGGCATCGCGTCCCGACGCGGGCCCCCCGGGAGCTTCTGCTCCTCGTGCTTTCTGTTCCATCGTTTTCTTTCTAAATGCGTCTGCATCCGAGATTCAGATGACTCCTTCCCCCCTTCTCAGATCCCACGTTCCTTATCTGGGCCAAAATCTGGAGAGCTCTTTCCTTCCAAGTGAAGCCCGTCTGAGGAAAGGGCGGAAGGCCTCGTGGGACGAGACCAGCAGCGTCAGGATCTCCTGGAGGACTTGTGAAAACACAGTTTTCTGGGCCCCACCTGCAGAGGTTCTGGTTCCGCGGGCCTGGGGTTGGGCCTGCGAATCTGCACTTCTAACAAGCTCCCAGGTGTTGCCGGTGTCCCAGGGACCGTATAAGGAGCAGTGATAAGACTCTTGGTGTCTTCAGGCCCTCTTCATCTTGACTGGTAGGTTCTGGAACGTGGAGAGGCCAGATGGCACCAGTGGAGATATTTTCCTAAGGGAGCTTTGGAAATGAAAGGCGGAGGAAGGGTCCTGTGGCCCCCGGAGAGCCTGTGTGCTGCTCTTGGGCTGTTGGGGGTAGAATCATCTCGGCTCTAACCATACACGGGGGGTTCTGTTCTCCGTCCAAAAACAACACGACGAACGAGAATTCAATTTGGCAGGGGTACTTTCTGTTTAAGCATACTTTCTCTTAATTTGATCACCCATGCAAGAGCCTTCCAGACATTTGGATGTTAGTTTTTAGAAATTCTGCTCATTTTCTCAGATAGTTTCACTCTTCAACATTTGGTTGGGGGAGGGCGGCTGAGAGGTAGAGACTTATACATTCAGATGGACATTATTCAACTAGAAACTGGAATTGCCAGCTAGTAGTTAGAAAGATTCTGGAAAGACACAGAAAAGGAGTTGTGGAAAGACACGCATTTGGGAGCCACGCCCACCTCCCTGGCATTTCCAGACCTGCCGCTCAGGGGTGTGTGGTGCTGGGCCAGTCGTCTGATGCTCTCGGAGCCTCAGTTTCCCCATCTGGAATGTGTAATCAACAGCTACCCTCCAGGGCCGCCGTCAGGGTGAGAGGTGATGCATGGGCAGCTGAAAGCACACGCTGGAACCCCAGGGAGCCCTCAGTGACCGTCATCTGCCATCAGAATGTTGTCCTCACTATTTTTCTTATCATTTTAACATTTGCCCACCCAAGGTGAATTCATTTATGTCACGGAGTACTGAGAGAATTAGAACATCTTAAGACTCATCCATTTTTCTCTTTAAGATAATTGTGTCAAGGGGCACCTGGGTGGCTCAGTCGGTTAAGCGTCCAGCTTCGGCTCAGGTCATGATCTCGCGGTTCGTGAGTTCGAGCCCCGCGTCGGGCTCTGTGCTGACGGCTCAGAGCCTGGAGCCTGCTTTGGATTCTGTGTCTCCCTCAATCTCTCTCTCTCTCTCTCTCTCTCTCTCTCCCTCCCCTACTCACATTATGTCTCTCTCTCTCTCTCTCTCTCTCAAAAATAAAGAAACATTAAAAAAATTTAAAATAATCTGTGTCAAGAGGCCACATGAGTGATCTCAACCTGGGATAATTCTATCCCTTGGAGGGGGGGCATTTGATAAGGTCTGGAGATATTTGTTTGTTTTTCATACCTGAGGACTTGCTATTATTATCTAGAAGGTGGAGGCCAGGGATCCTGCTAAACACCCTGCAGTGTCCTGGGCAGCCCCGAGGACAAGGGACCATCCAGCCCAAAATGTCAAGAGTGCTGCTTTTTTTTTTTTTTTTTTTTTTTTATTTTCCCACTCACTGTATTTTCAGAGTATACAATGCAAAACAGGCCTTTCAACTCTAAGATACACAAATATGCTATCAACTTTATAAATGTTCAAGGTAGGTAATGGGCCAAGTCCTTTTAAGTACTGGTGCTATCTCTTGCACATTTTCTGAGTTGGCAAAGGAGCTCAGGCCCTCATACCCTTACTCCTGGATCTGTTATGTGGCTTTCAAATGTACAGGTAAGAGAGGTAGGGGTGCTAAAGAACTTACACCCAGACCAGAAGAGAAAAGCAGTTGTTAGTATTTAATGAACCTCTCTCCATGTGGCTTCAGGCTACCAGGACACAGGCTCCCCCCACACCCTTAATCTTCTCCTCAGCTCTTCTACTGAAGAATTTGGCCTTCACGGTGACAGGCTGTTTGGGGAGCTTTCCCTTTCCCAATACTTTGTAGTAGCCCGATCGCACCACATCAATGATAGGAGCAGCTCCAGTCTTGTTTTTGGCAGCATTTACCCGTGTCTGCTCACTGACCAAGGTCCACAGTTTATCAAGGTTAACAGTTGGGCAGAAGCTCTGGTTCCCTTTTAAGTGGTAATGCCTCATACCAACTTTTCCAAAGTAACCTGGATGATATTTGTCAAAGTTGATCCTGTGGTGATGCATGCCACCAGCATTACCCCGGCCTCCTGGGTGCTTCCGGTGCTTGCCAATGCGGCCGTGGCCACGGCTCACGTGGCCCCGAAGCTTCCGGGTCTTTCTCAGTCTGGATGGCATGTTGGCGGCCCAGAAGAAAAACTTTTTTTAATTTTTTAAGTTTATTGATTTATTTTTAGAGAGACAGACAGCGAGCGGGAGAGGGGCAGAGAGAGAGAGAGGGAGGGAGAGAGAGAATCCAGCAGGCTCCACACTGTCCGTGCAGAGCCCGACGTAGGGCTCGAACTCACAAACCGTGAGATCGCGACCTGAGCCCCAAACCAAGAGTCAGACGCTTAACCCACTGAGCCCCCCCCCCCGCCCCGGGCGCACCAAGAGTGCTGCTTTTGAGAAGCCCTTGGCTGTATCTTTGTGGTTCTAGGATGTAAAAAAAAAAAAAAAAAAAAAAAACAACCCAAGTTATTACGTATTGAGCTTTTGCTATGTGCCAGACATTGGGTTTGGTGTTCTACTTGTTTAATCTGTACAGAGACTGTGATGTGGGTGTTGTGACCGACCCTGGTGTGCAGAAGAGAAGCCTGTACTCAGGACGGACCGCTGGGCTTGAATGTACGCCCTCTTCCTTCTCCAGTCCCTGTGCCCGTGTGTTTCCGTTCTGCCAGCATGCTTGGACCGCCTGCTTTGTGCCGGGCTCTGCCTTGAGCCACAGGGACAGAGCATGAGCAAGATGGGTCGGGTGCCGGCGAGGGAGGGGTCCCCATCCCGGCCTGGTGTGGGGGACAGAGGGTGACAGCTGCTGTGATCTGACCCTGTGAAAGGGAACCGTGGACAGTCCCGCCTGCCCCGAGTTTGGGAGGGAGGGGTCCTAGGGAGGGACACCCCAGCTCATTTCTGGACACAATCCGTTTCTGGGGACAGCAACATGAAATGAGAAACACTGTCTAGGCTGAGAAAAAAACACTCGTTCCTGCCCTCCCAATGCGCATCCCCCGCCACCATGACTCCGTCTGCATGGAGGAGGGTGGATGAGAAGGGTTGCTTCGCAGTCACACAGACCTGTGTTGAACCGCTGGGTAGCCCTGGGCAGGTGGTCTGACCTCTCTCCGCCATAGTTTCCTTGTCCGGGCGGCGAAACAGACAAGGTTAACACGGTGGCTATAACCACAGCTCACAGCGTCAGGGGCTGGCGATCCTGTGCGTCACCTCATTTAACCCCTGCGGGGCGCCCGTGGGACCAGACTGAAGCCAGTGAGACCCTCGCTGCAGATACGAGATTGAAGGAGGTGCCAAAGCACTCAATAATCAAGAAAATATTTTTCGATGTTTATTTATCTATTTATTTTGAAGGCGGGGGGAGGGGCAGAGAGAGAGAGGATCCCAAGCAGGCTCCACGCTGTGAAGGCAGAGCCCGAGGCGGGGCTCGATCTCAGGAACCATGAGATCACGACTGGAGCTGATGCCAAGAGCTGGAGGCCTCACCGACTGAACCACCCGGCTGCCCCAAGAAAAAGAATATTTTCGTGCAGTTTTTAAACAGCAAATGCAAAAAATAAAAATAAATAAATAAATAAATAAATAAACAGCAAATGCAAAAAGAAATCCGTGGCGAACAAACTGTCGATATGTGCAGACGGCCCTGCTGTGATTCAGCCTCACCCGAATCCTGGCTCTGCGTCACCCCATCCATCTACGGATGAAGAAACTGAGGCTTTGGGGGACGACGTCTCCTCCTGCTTTATAATCGAGGATCTGTGCCAAGGCAATGGCCTTCAGTCTGCTCCGAACAGCCCTCTGTGGGCCTCCGTTCACTCACTCTTCACAGGGGATCAGGAAAAGAGACGGTAACTTGCAAGGAAACAGGGGCAGCTGGGCCGCTGGGCTGCAGACTGCGTCACCACTTAACATGCATCAAGAACCCGCAGCCTACTTTGAAATCGAAATGTACCAGGAAGCCTCCTGGTCAACTTAGCTCTTTCATCTTTGGGGGCACCTGGCTGTACTTCAGACAGAAATCGGACGAAGCAAAGACAAGCCCATTGTCAGTGAGCGCAGATGGGAAGGAACGGAGAATTGGACACCAGAAGGGAGCATGTGGCTACTTGAAAGACATCACCCGGGGAAGGAGGAAGGAGCAACACATAATCGTATTTTTCTTTTTCTTTCTGTTTTTTTTTTTTTTTCTTTTAATGACTTTCACAAACATGAGTTCATCTATTCATGGCAAGATAGAGATGGTGATTTTTATTTTACTATTAAAAATGTAAGCACAGGGAGGGTCTGGAATTAACCTCCAGTGGGTGATATGGCGGCTCCTTCTTTCGGGGTCAGGGAGGCTTAGGACTCAGGTCCTCTCCTCCCTTTCCCGTAGGGTTTGTTTCTGGGCTGGTCTCGGGCTCGCTTAAACCTACACGATGTGGCCAAAGAGAGGCTGAATTATTCACAACAGCCCAGAGGTGGAAACGGCCCAAGGGTCCTCGGACAGCTGAATGGATGAGCGAAATGTGGTCTGATCATTCAATGGAATATTATTCAGCCTTAATAAAAGGGAGGGACATTCTCACACCTGCTACAAAAGGGATGAACCTTAAAGGCCTTATACTAAATGAAATAAGTCCGTCACAAACAGGCAAACGTTTCCCCTTCTATGGGATACCAGAGTAGTCAAATTCCCGGAGGCGGACGTGGAATAGCAGCTGCCAGGAACTAGGGGGGAAGGAAAAAGGGGGCGGTAGTGTTTTATGGGTACAGTTTCCTTTGGGGAAGGTGGAAAAGTTCTGGAGATGGATGGTGGTGATGGCGACAGGGCCACTCGAATGTACCTACTGGTCACCGAACTATACCCTTAAAAATGATTCAAGTGGTAACTTTCATGCTTATAAATTTTATCACAATAAAAATAAATTGGGGGGGACTCCTGGGTGGCTCAGTTGGTTAAGCGTCCAGCTCTCGATTTTGGCTCAGGTCACGATCTCATGGTTCGTGGGTTCGAGGCCCATGTCAGGCTGACAGCTCAGAGCCTGCTTGGGCTCTCTCGCTCTCTCTCTTTCTCAAAATAAAGAAATAGGTAAATAAACTTTAGAAAAAGAAAATGTTTTTTTTTAAAAAGCAATAAAAATAAATTTTTGAAAAACTTGAGGCCGGGGGAGTGGAGCCTGGGCCTGAAGGGGCTTGCAGTTTCTGCCTTGGTTCTCTTGGAACACGGCCCCGAGACTGCCACGCAAGGAAGCCGGTCCAACCTTCCAGAGGGTCAGGAGCCCCTCGGAGAGGCCCTGAGGCACCTAGCGGACACCCAGGGTGAGCGAGGTCAGCGGGGACTTTCCAGCCCGGCAGGACCTCCCGCTGATTGGTGTCAGCATGACTGAGTCCCGGCAGAACCCGAGGAAGAAATGCTCGGCCGACCCACGGGACCAGGAAAAAGAAGAATATTGTTCCTTCAAGCCGATCCGCCTGTCTTTCCTTTTAGCTACTAAACATCGTTCTCCACTCCTGTGTCCGTGGTTTTGGGGAGGACACATATGGTGCTACTCCCTCCAGCTCCTGTTGGGGATTATATGTTTTCCTTTTATTTATTTATTTATTTATTTATTTATTTATTTATTTTTAGCGTTTATTTATTTTTGAGACAGAGAGAGACAGAGCATGAACGGGGGAGGGGCAGAGAGAGGGAGACACAGAATCGGAAACAGGCTCCAGGCTCCGAGCCGTCAGCCCAGAGCCCGACGCGGGGCTCGAACTCCCGGACCGCGAGATCGTGACCTGGGCCGAAGTCGGCCGCTTAACCGACCGCGCCACCCAGGCGCCCCTGTGTTTTCCTTTTAAAGCCCAAAACGAGACCATCCATTTCATTGTCACACTGCAGCCAGGAGTTTCCATCCTACCAAAGTTAGTGATTGCTTGGAGGGCCAGAAAATAAAATATGAACCTTGAGTTTCATACCACCCTAAAGGCTCATGGGTGTCACATGAACACCTGTCTCCAAGCTGAGGGCTCTCTCCCCCAGGAACCGTCCCCCCCCCCCCAAATCCTTCATTGACTAAAGGTAATCATTCTCTTATTGCCCCAGAGGAGGCCAAGCTCCTAGGAAATCCATTGTTTACACTTCTCCAGGTTGAACAATAACTTAACAGAGGCTTTCTTAACCCATTAAGTTAGAGTTTAAGTACGTGGGACGACCTTTCCGGGGACAGTGTGGCAATCTTGACCAAAAGAACAACAAAAAAAATACATATCCCAGGTCCCCCCACATTTCGCTTTTATGGATTTGTCCTAAGTAAAGAATTGTGGATATGAGCTAAGATTCAGCTGCTCCAAAGTCCACCACGGTATCGATTCTATTAATGAAAACTTGGAATAGCCTGTATGTCCAGCAAAAAGGGATTGGTTAAGTGTTTTAAGCTACAACCATAGTGGGGAATGCTGTGCAGCTGTTACAATTCTGTTATAGAAGACTACCCAGTGTTATAACTCACTCTTATGAAAACATGTGTTTAAGTGAGATCATACTAAATTGTTTTATTGAGATATTGGTTCACAACAGATTATGAGCATCTTTCTATAACCCTGGGTAGTTTTCTATAACAGACCTTTAACAGCTGCATAGCATTCCCCACTATGGTTGTAGCTTAAAGTCTTTAAACAATCCCTTTTTGCTGGACATATAGATTATTCCCATTTTTCATTAATATGTCACATACGTATGTATACATACACGTATATATACATATATGTGCATATATACATACATACGTATGCATAAAGTACAGAAAGATATATACCAAAATGTTAACAATGGTTGCCTCTGGGAGACAGAATTAAGATTGATTTTAATTTCCTTCCCCCCCCCAATAATTCCATAACTGAGTGTAAAATTAAACATTCTACACTCCGTGGTTTTTACTTTTGCATTAGGAGGAAACCCAATAAAAGAGACAGTGACATGCAGCTGGGAATACCCATCAAACAAAATATGTAGTTTTAATCATGGACGAGAAGCTGGGAAAACATTGTTCTTCTTCCCTGGCCCAATTTTTTTTTTTTTTTTTTTTTTTTAAATGCGCGATTTGGGAGCAGTGAAGCCAGGCGGCCGAGACTCTGCTCTGGAGCAGAGGAGAGAGACGTTGACGATGCGGTGGGATCAGTAAGGGACATCTGTCCACGCAGCTTCCCACAGATCCTTGTTTAGGGAGCACGGCTCAAGGAATCTCAATGTGGTCTCCATCTGGATGGCCCCGGGCAACTGGATGAATACAGCGGCCCATGGAGCCAAGTTCCCGGATTGGAATCCTGGTTTTGCCTGTTACCAGCTTTGGGTCTTAGACAAGACAGACTCCAGACTTTTGTTTACATGAAGTAGGCTCAGTCACCATCTTGTATGTAGTGGTCCATCAGTCAGTGAAAGAATTGAAGACAGACGTTTTCTGGGCACCTATGATTGATGTGTTTTCCCAGAAGAAAGCACTGGAAGTAATTTAAAAACACCCAGGACCAAGGAAGACTCTTCCTGGGTGAGTCAGTGGTTCACCCTTTCCTGCCCTCACGGGAGCCTCGAGTGGGCTCCCTGGGCATTCCCAGGCTGACAGAGACCCGGCGCCCTTAGAACGAACTCATTCAGCCCAGACTCTGTGTCAGGTGCTGAAACCCCCAAATGGCTTCTGGAGGGGTCAAGGCGTAGAGGGATAGCCTATCTGTGCCCCACATGGAGAGGCCAGAAGGAAAGACAAATGTTTTAAACTCCCAGCCACCCAGCCTCCTGTTCTTGATATTTCCCTAACATATGCTAACATATGCTTTCCTCAAGAACTTCAAAAACCTGCTTTTAGCAGCAATGAAAATAGGACCATGCGTCCAATTCAACCCGAAGCTTCAAAGTTTCCCTCTAATACCATTACCTCATGTACAGAAGAAAATGTAAATCTAAAATATGCTGGTGATTATAACCTTTCTTCCTGACAGACATTGTAATATAAATGCACATAAATTGAATTTCTTCTTTAAAGAAATTTGAATACCTTTGGAGCATTTTAGCAAATCATCTGCAGCCCTTGTGGCACCACATCAATGATCTGTGGAAAAGTGATCTGTCTGTAGCATGACTTCTGCAATAGAAGGATGGAGCGGGGCCGGAACATGCCAAGAAAAATAGGACGTACTTTATTGATATTCAAAATTTATTTTATTAAACTTGCACAAAAGACAGAGACGCGGGGAGCTGGTGCTACCAGGGAAGGAGCTTCAAGTATTAACTCCCTCCGTCCTGCTCCTATCACCCGCCTGCCCAAATTGGGGAGAAAACTTGCACAAAAGACAGGAGGGTAACTGCAGACCTGCCGTCCTGTTTCACTTCGACTCTGCCGCCGGGGCTGCGTGCTGGGGCCCTGTGTTAACTGTGAAATCAGAAATGGTAATGGTGGTGAGTGGGAATGGGAGGCTCTGATGCGTCTGATAAGAGTTCTCGGGGCCCAGATGTCCCTGGGGGGGGGGGGGGGGGGGAGGGGAGGAATGTTTGAACTGTGTGTGCTTACCAGCTTGCACCCAGATGGGGAGGCAGCGGCTCTGGTCTCCCGTGCTCTCGGGGGGCTGAGCTCGGCCTGTCGGGGATTGACGGCTGATGGTCACCGCTAGGCTGGCAGAGCTGAAAAGAATGATAACCAAAACATGCGTCCGGCCCTCAACCCTTTGCACCCACGGCCGGGGCTCTGGTCCTGTGCCTCTCCGGGTTCACCGTTCAACTCTGGCTTGGCATTTGAAAGTGACCAGAGCGCTGCCCCCAGTGCCTCTCTGGGTGTGTGCCCAGTGGGTCCCCAGGGCCGCCGAGGCTGTGGTTTGGGTGCTCGGCCTTGGCTCGGCGGCCTGAAGTGACCCACCGTCGAGAAACCTCTGGGATGTTAGGACAGTCGCTGGTGGACTGGGGCGGGGGGCGGGGGGGGAGTTTCAGGTTAGAAACGTTGTTTGGTGCACCTCATCCGAAAATGCCGGGGCTGCATTTGCAGAGGACCACTGTCCTCCACGAGCAAATGTGGTGTATTCCCTGGGGGCCCCGTGCCCCGAGGGAGCCACCACAAATACTGAAACGAAGGTGGGTCCACTTTCTCCATCACCTCCCGGCTCGGGGGGCCCAAAGCTTCACCAGACACATTCCTGCAGCCCAGAAGCCAGCTGAGGCTACAAATCCTTCGGGCTGCCTGGAGGAGACATCGGGGCACCCCCTTCTTGGGCTGCCGGCCCTACGTTACTTCAGGCTCCTGGGAGGCTCTGCTTGGATCCATCGGGGCGGGTACCGTCACCCCCCCTTGCAAAATAAAGCCACCAACCCCGATCAGGGACAGGACTACTATGAGGGTGAGAAGGTCTGCAGGGGCAGGGCCTCTTGCCCGACTGCCCAGGTTAGAATCTCACCTCGGTTTGCTTGTCAGTGACATGGGGATAATGCTTCGAGGCCACACCACACGAAATTGCCATCAGAGTGGATCAGAAACAGCCATTTCGTGGCAATTGTATATGGTTCGTGCTCAGAGTACCCACCCACAAGTCATGGTGAAATTAATGAACAGGAACATGCATAGCACCTAGAAATGTGCAAAGCACATGGTAAGAGCCTAGTAAGTGTTAGTTGTTCCGGTGTTTACTCCGACCTGTCACTCTCCTGCCCAAGGGAGAATTAGTCCTCGGAGGGGCTCATTTCCCTGGGGATCGTCTAAACTCATGGGATTCGGGGAGGAGAGAAGATTCAGATGACCCAGATCCGCCTCTCCTCCTGTCCCCTCCTATCCCACTCAGAGCACTGAGCCCAGCAGCCCTGCACGGATCATCTCGTGAAGAATGAATTCATTTGGCCAAGGGCTGAGTCAAGGGTGAGGTAGGTGAGGCAAAATTTACGTGGGGACCGGAAAACCCAGGGATCCAGATAAACGATATTTTATTTTGTTGTCAAAAAAAAATTTTTTTTTAAGTTTACTTATTTTGAGAATCAGAGAGAGCGGACGAGGGGCAGAGAGAAAGGAAGAGACAGAATCTCAGGCAGGTTCCCTGCCGTCAGCGCAGAGCCCCATGTGGGGCTCAAACTCACAGACCGTGAGGTCATGACCTCAGCTGAAGCCAAGAGTTGGATGCTCAACGGACTGAGCCGCCCAGGTGCCCCAAGATAAATAATATTTTAATGCAACATTAAAAAAAAAAAACTTTTTAAATGTTTCTTCTTTTAGAGAGAGCAAGCCAGGGAGGAGAAGAGAGAGAGGAAGAGAGAAATCTCAAGCAGTCTCCGCGCTGTCAGCGCTCATCCCTGTGCGGTCTCGAATTCACAAACTGAGATCGTGACCTGAGTCGAAACCAGGAGCTGGGCTCTTCACCGACGGAACCCCCCGGGCGCCCCATGAATGCAATGTTAACAACAAATCAAAACCAATGCCAAAAAAAAAAAAAAAAAAAAATCCATGACGAACAACAACATAGCAGAGTTTAGAACAGCACGCGACAGAGCAGGGGTTGGCGAGGGAGGTGAGCCGGCGGTGGGCAGGGGGGGGACGGTGCAGGGGAGAGGCTGTGGGGTGGGGGCCGGCGAGGGCGGGCGCCGCCCCCCCCCCCACTTCCTCTGGAGTCAGCAGTATTGCCGCTGCGCCTTCTTGTCTGTCTGTTACTTCCAGGTGGGGCGCTCATGAATTTTGAGAATTTATTTTTGTTTGAAAAAGATCCAGCGCCCCAACGACAGGTCACGTGACGCTGCGGCGGCCCGTCGGGCCGCGGTCTGCCCCCGCTGACAGCGCTTATTGCCATCACATAATTGCTTGTTAGACTGAACTGTACTGATTTATGGGGGATCAATCTTTCTGCTGGTCTCCGTTCCACGGGGTCCCTGCCAGGAGGTTGTCAGAGAAGCTCATTTTACCGGGAGACAGCAAACAAACAGGGAAACAGGCACTTGCAGATGTGGAGGCCAGAGAACGCTGTTGTCCCCCCCCTCCATCCCCCCTCCACCCCCCCCCCCCCCCCTGCCTCCTATACCTTCCATCATGAACAGCCACACAGGCCACAAGTGAGCGGAGGAGCTCTCCAGAAGAGCCCGGACTCCTGCCCAGGCCACCTGACTTGTCCCTGCAGC